>NC_063452.1:49454737-50081937 GCF_020379485.1 Brassica napus
TAAAGCTCTAGGAATTCGCCCTCATCCATCTTTGATATTTTTGGGATGAGATTTCAAACCAAGACCGCACATGATGTATCACATGTTCGAAATTGCGCTAGGCGTGAGTCGGGCGCTCGGTCTCAGCCTAGTGAGTTGCACAAAACTCGGGGAGTAATCGTAGATTAATCGGGGATTAGTTTTTAATAGTTTGTATGTTTATATAAATTAAAATGTAAACAAAACATAATTGAATCGGTTGCCCTAGTGGTAAAAAACTCTTTATTTACTCTCAGATATCAGGTTCGATTCATTATGAGCTCAAAAAGTTTTGTTTTAATTTTCTTTCATTAACTAAGCGTAAATACTATATTACCCTCGTCTTCTTCCTCTAAGTTCTCAAACCCTAAATCAGCCGCCCTTAGTTTTTCTTCACTTTTGTTTATCCAATTTCATGTTTTAGTTAGAGTTCATATCAAAATCTAATAGATATATCCTGTATCCATTGATTTTATTCATGAAAAGTGAAGAAAATTTAATTTTTTCCCTCAGTTCCGAGTTTTTATCTGCACAGGCTCTAAACGCCACGGTGAATAGCCGCCAAGCGCCTCCACGCCGAGAACTCGACCGCCTTTCCCGCGTTTTCGAACATGGGATGTATCAAAGCTCTTTGAGCTTGACTGAACACGTATCATCTTGGGATGATCCCCAACCGTCTGAAAAATATTGTGACATAGCGGATCATATGGATGCAGACTGTCGTACACGGTTGACTACGGGGGCACGTGCCCCTACTACTTAAAAAAAAATATATATTGTTACGATTCGATCTTACTGCGTTCTTAGTCGATTCGATACGTTGTATGTTTGTTATGCGATTGAACCGAATGCAAAGAAAATTTGTTTGCCCAGTTCACTTGCCCCCTACTACTTTAAAAAAAATTATATATTGTTACGATTCGATCTTACTGCGTTCTTAGTCGATTCGATACGTTGTATGTTTGTTATGCGATTGAACCGAATGCAAAGAAAATTTGTTTGCCCAGTTCACTTGCGCTACATCTGGGGGGAGGCTCTTGCTCCCAATCCACTAAGCTTTGATTGCAGTTTACAATACAAGCTTATACAAGATTCTATCAGTAGCTAACTTCGAATCTTGTTGTTTCAAGATATGTATCTTATCTTGCGTTGAAGAGAGCTCAATACGAGCTACCGGATTGTGCCACTGCAACTCAGCACTCGCCGGAGGATTCACTGAAGAAGATGATTGCTTTCTCTCTACAGCTCTCTTCTCTCAGCTCCAAGACGAAGGCAGGTTGTTACTGATTGTTGTAACTACCAGAACGATGACGTCTTATGCATTCTCAGTCATTGGGCTTAATCTAATTCACCAGCCCAGTAACCCTGAAGCCCACGAGATATACCATAAGTGTTGGATCGGGTTTATACATGAAGCCCACAATTCTCCACCTTGTATGAAGCCGACATAACTCATTTTCGGACAACAACTCGAAACCCTAGCGAAGCTCTGCCGAAACATCTTCTTCTCTTCTCTCTCTATCAGCTCCACCTTCTCTCTAACTTTCCGGTTACCTCAACCAATGAAAGTTACCAGAAAGGAACACTCCACCTTAAAGAAAACCTCAGAACCTCTCCCAAAGAATCCCTCAGACCTCAGCTCAGATTCACGGCGACTTTTCAACTGATCATCTTGCCTCTCAAGATAAAACACGCCAACTCTCAATCTGACCAGACCTACGCCAACTCAAGGTAAACTGATACCTCTTAAACAGTTTCTTCTGATCTTGACCTCAACTTCCCGATTCATATGTAGATCACTCAAACCTCATTGACTAACCCACTTTGCTTTTTCACTGCGAGGTAACAAATCGGAGTTCCTCAGTAATGACTCGAAGCTTCTGACTTCACTCGCGAACCTTGACAGACACCAAAGCCTTCTCCAGTGTCTTTCCAAGTACGCTCTTTGTTAGGATATCAGCTAGGTTTAGAGTAGTGTGAATCTTCACCACTGAAACACTCCCGTTAGCAATCACATCTCTAATGTAACTGAACTTAGTGTGAATATGCTTTGTTCTCTCATGGTATCCACCATTCTTTGCTAGGAATATAGCTGATTGAGAATCACAATTAATCTTGACTGCTCCTTGTTCATAGTTTATATCTTCACACACTCCTTTAAGCCATAAGGCTTCCTTAACAGCTTCATTTAATGACATGTACTCTGATTCAGTAGTTGATAGAGCCACGATAGGTTGGAGCCCCGATCTCCAACTAATAGTCTTGCCGCCTACTTGAAACAAGTATCATGTAACTGATCTGCTTCTGTCACGATCAGTCGCATAGTCTGCATCGCTAAATCCTTCAATTCTGAATTCATTTCCTTTAGTAAACCATAGGCCATAATCTGTAGTTCCTCGTATATATCTCAGAATCCACTTCACTGCCTCCCAGTGTTGTCTTCCTGGATTTCCCATGATTCTACTTACAACTCCAACAACATGAGTTATATCAGGACGCGTTCCCACCATGGCGTACATCAAACTACCAACCGCACTAGCATAAGGAACATCGAACATAAATCTCGCTTCTATCTTTGTTTCTTTTTCGTCTAAACTCTTCAATCTGAACTGAGATCCCATAGACGTAGTAACAAACTTACAATCCGTCATATTGAAGGTTGAGAGTACCTTTTCAAGGTATTTTCCCTGAGATAGTTTCAATGTCCCAGCTCTTCTATCTCGTACAATATCCATTCCTAGAATTCTCGTAGCTGGTCCAAGATCCTTCATCTCAAATTCACTACTCAGTCTAGCTTTAATATCTTTGATCACTTCCATGTTCTTGGAGACTATAAGCATATCATCCACGTATAGCAATAGATAAACTCTCGAAGTCACTTCTGAACCACTGACATAGACACACTTATCATAGAGACTCTGTCTAAACCCCTGTTGCTTCATGAACCCATCGAATCTCTTATTCCACTGTCTCGGTGACTGTTTAAGACCATACAGTGACTTCTTCAATAGACAGACCATACCTTTCTTTCCTTTAACCTCATAGCCTTCTGGTTGTTCCATATAAATCTCTTCATCTAGGGTTCCATTTAAGAAAGTTGTCTTTACATCTAGTTGTTCTAGATATTAGTCTTCTTTAACCACCAAAGACAGAATCAGTCTGATCGATACATGCTTCACAACTGGTGCAAACACTTCGTTATAATCAATTCCTTCCACATGTGAATAGCCTTTGGCAACAAATCTAGACTTAAATCTCGGATCTTTAACTCCTGGTATGCCTGGTTTCTTCTTGTAAACCCACTTGCAGCCAATGACTCTCTTCTTGGCAGGTCTTTCTACAATCTCCCAAGTCTTGTTTCTATCAAGTGAATCCATCTCTTCATCACTAGATAAACCCCACTGGTCTCTCTCTTTAGATCTCATCGCTTCCTGATATGACTTAGGTTCATCAGTCTCAATATCACTGGCCACATATAGAGCATAAGCTTCAACATCGAAATCATCATACTTAGATGGTAACTTTGTCTCTCTGTGCTTTCTGTCTCTAGCCAAAATCTAGTGATCTAGGTCCTCTTCAGTTTCTTCTTCCTGATCAGCTGACTCAACCTCTGAATCTGACACTGCTCCACCTGAAACTGAACTCTCCATCTGAACCAAATTTTCTGAAGTAGAAGCCTCTGAATCTTGGAGACCTTTAAAAGGACTCTGAATCAAGTTTGGACTGAAAGACACACTTTTCTTTTCTTTCAGAATAGACTTTCCTTTATCAGCATAAACTGGACTATTCTGAACCTCCTTAACTTCTACTTCTTTCTCAGCTTTCTTGTATACTTCTTCCTCATGAAATATAACATTTCTGCTAATCGTGCAACTTTCTTCTTCTGGTAACCACACTCTGAATCCCTTTGTTCCTTGTGGATAGCCAACAAAGAATCCCTTCACTGCTCTGGGACATGTTTTAGCATTTCTCGTATGAACATAAGCAGCACATCCAAATCTTCTCAAGTGCTTTAGCCCTGGCTTATTTCCAGACCAAAGCTCTTCTGGAAGCTTGTACTCAATAGCATAACTTGGAGACCTATTGATCAAATAGACAGCAGTTGAAGCCGCTTCTGCCCATAACTTCTCTCCCATTCCACTCTCAGCTAACATACACCTCACTCTCTCCATAATGGTGCAGTTCATTCTCTCCGAGACCTCATTATGTTGAGGTGTATAAGCACAAGTTCGATGCCTTTTTATTCCAGCAACCTTACAAAAATCATCGAACCTTCTGTTACAATATTCCAATCTGTTGTCTGTTCTCAAACACTTTAGTTTCTTTCATGTTTGAGTCTCAACTTCTGCAATCCATTCCTTAAACTTCTCAAAAGCCTCATCTTTAGTTTTAAGGAAATAGATCTCGACCTTTCTTGAGTAATCATCAATAAACGTGATGAAGTATTGCTTCTCAGCTAAGCTTGGAACCACAGAAGGAGAACCCCATAAGTCTGAATGAACATACTCAAGTATTTCTCTTGATGTATGTTTCCCCTTCTTAAAACTTTGCTTATGAGCCTTTCTAAACACACAATCCTCGCACAACCCTAGCGTGTCCACATCTTTTGCTTCAAGATATCCTCCTTTAACAAGTAAGTCAAGTCCTTTCTGACTTATATGTCCCAATCTCGAATGCCATTTCTTGGTTGTAGTGACTTTAGAAATAGCAGAGTGACTTTCACCCTTAAGAACAGTTCCTTCCAAGTAATACAAACCATCTGCATACTTTCATGTTAAGACTTCAACTCCGTTCTTAAAGAACTTCACTCTATAGTCACCTCCCTCATAGGTGCAGCCAGCCTTCTCAAGACACCCGTATGAGATTAAGTTCCTTCCCATAGTCGGCATAAACTTCACATTTGTTAGAATCACAATAGAACCATCTGATCCTTTAATGCGAACTTTGCCGACCCCTTCAATCTCACTAAACGTGTTATTACCCATTAACACCTTTCCACCACTCACTTGTTTGAGATCAAACAGCACCTCTTTGTTTGGAGTAATGTGGAAACTCGCTCCTGAGTCCAAGACCCACTCATCTCTGGTGTCTTGAATGCTCGCTGCGAGTATCAAAGGTTCTTTCTTAAATCCCTTAGCTTCTGCAACATTCACTGAGCTAGAATTAGAACCTTTGAACATCGGGACAATCTCTCTTCCAATGACCTTCTTTACCACAGATGAAGCATCCCTTGTTGTTCTTGCTAGAGTTTGATTTAGAGCTATATTTCCCTTTAGACTCTGATCTTCCTCTCGAAGAATTGTTGTCTCTCCTATCAGATCTTCCTCTATCTCCAAGATACAGTCCTTCTGCCTCAGATTTAGACTTTCCTAAGACACCTCTTTCTCTTAGCTTAGTCTCCTTTGAGTATGCTGCGAAAAAAACATCACTGACTGTAAGAGTATCCTTCCCACTTCCGTACTTCAACGTGTGAACCAGTGGTTCATACTTTGGGGTTAATCCGGTGAGGATTTGAATCGCCTGATCTTCATCAGAGATCTTTATCTCTAAACTCTATAAGTCGTTAACCAACTTCAAGAACACATCAAGGTTATGTTCAATAGACTTCTGCTCGTCCTTCCTGTAGCTAGCAAATCTTTGCTTTTGATAGATCCTATTAGGAAGAGACTTCGTTTGATAATCCCTTTCCAATGCCTTCCATATGCCAAGAGTTGAGGTCTCCTTCATGACTTTCCTTATGATTTGATCACTCAAACTCATCTGGATCAAGCTGCGAACCCTCTTGTCCTTCATAGACTTCATAGGATCAACCTTAGCCTCAGTACTTGGCTCTACCTTCTCTCCTTCATCCGCTGACTCAGTATTCTCCTCTAGAACTGAGTCTAGACCTAGAATGTCCGGCGCACACAACATCTTATGTTTCCATATACCAAAATCACCAGATCCATCAAACTTCTCAACTTTAAAACGACCTTGAGTAGGTTCCATCTTATCTTATTTCAGATTGATCAGACCCGAAACAAGATAATAGAGTAATCTACTTCAAGATCAGAATCCACAAACACAGCGCTCAAGAATCAACCAGATAAGTTTTGAAAACAAGATAATAGAGTAATCTACTTCAAGATCAGAATCCACAAACACAGCGCTCAAGAATCAACCAGATAAGTTTTGAACCTTACTGAGATCTTCTCTACCTTACATATTTGCTTCCTGATTGATGCCGATCTGAACACAGCATGAGCTCTAGTACCACTTGTTACGATTCGATCTTACTGCGTTCTTAGTCGATTCGATACGTTGTATGTTTGTTATGCAATTGAACCGAATGCAAAGAGAATTTGTCTGTCCAGTTCGCTTGCGCTACATCTGGGGGGAGGCTCTTGCTCCCAATCCACTAAGCTTTGATTGTAGTTTACAATACAAGCTTATACAAGATTCTATCAATAGCTAACTTCAAATCTTGTTGTTTCAGGATACTTATCTTATCTTGCGGTGAAAAGAGCTCAATACGAGCTACCAGATTGCACCACTGCAACTCAGCACTCGCCGGAGGATTCACTGAAGAAGACAATCGCTTTCTCTCTACAGCTCTTTGTTCTCAGCTCAAAGACGAAGGCAGGTTGTTACTGATTGTAACTACCAGAACGATGACGTCTTATGTATTCTCGGTCATTGGGCTTAATCTAATTCACCAGCCCAGTAACCCTGAAGCCCACGAGATATACCATAAGTGTTGGATCGGGTTTATACATGAAGCCCACATATATAGCCAAGATAAGTTAAAAGTCTTAATGGTTGAGCTTCTAATCAACAGTTCAAAGTCAGAGACACAATTCGTAAGCATATCCTATATATAATTATGTATGACAAATATATTGTAGCCCATATAAAAGTACAAACAAGTTTAGTTTTAAAAGCCCAATGGAAAACTAAAAGAATTTAATAATGGAAGTTGAAATTTTCCTAATTAACACACGTCTTTTTTCTTTGTGTCTTCTTTCTTTTAGGTAAGAGTTTAATGACTGTTTTGACGAGGTAAACACTGAATTACTTGGCTGTATTGCTTTCTTGAACCCCACTAATTCATTTCAGGAGTTTGATCAGTTAAAAGTTATGAGATTGTCTGAGTTCTATCCTGAGGATTTTGGTCATATCGAGCGGATAACTTTTGAGCATCAACTAGGTCTTTATATTGACAATATTCGGGAAGATGAAAAATTTTCTAATTTGAAGGATCTTGGAGATCTTGCATACATTATGGTGAAGACAAAAAAACATCTTTCACATCCTCAGATTTATCGGCTTTTGAAACTAATATTGATTTTACATGTTGCTACTGCTACAATTGAAAGATGTTTTCCAGCGATGAAGATTGTGAAGACTAGTTTGCAGAACCGGATAAGTGATCAGTTTTTAAATGATTGTGTTATTTGTTTTGTTGAAAATGAATTGTTTGAGAAAGTAACAAATGAGATAGTAATGAAAAGATTCTAAACTATGGAATTTCGTAAGATAAATTTGTAAGGTTTTTTTTTGGTTATAAATTTTTTTTATTTAAATGATTTAGTTACTAAAAATTTTTGTGCCCCCCATTAATACTAGTTCATGATCCGCCACCACTACAAGAAAACAGCGATATTCTGACGGACATTCCGACGGAAAATGAAATCCTCGGAATATACCGAGGAATTTCTGAGGAAATTCCGAGGAAACACAAAATTGGGTTTCCTCGGAATTTCCTCGGAATATACCGACGGAATTCCGAGGAAACTACAGTCCGTCGGAATATTCCGAGGAAATTCCGAGGAAAACTCTGTTCCTCGGAAAAAACCGATGAATTCCGAGGAAATATTATAGCCGTTGGAGAGCCGTTGGGGGATTTTACAAAATTCCGAGGAAATTCCGACGAACTAGTTTTGTCCGTCGGAATTCCGTCGGAATTTCCTCGGTATGTCGGCAGGATTTAAACTATAAATACAAGCACTCCTCTTCCTCTTCATTCACTTCATATCTTCATCCTCCCTCTTACTCTATTTACACACGAATTTGATTCATAAAAAATATGTCTTCTTCAAATTATTTTCGTTCTTGGATCGATCGACCTCATTTGGATCCGAACACGAGATTGCTTACGGAAGAATACCAACGAGGTATAACTGAATTCATGGGGTTAGTTCACCGACAACCGGAAGCAAAAACAGGTATGTTAAGATGTCCTTGCTCTAATTGTAAAAATAGAAAGGTTATTAAAGAGTGGGATGTTTGGACTCATCTATATTTGAGTGGGTTTACACGAAGTTACAAAATTTGGTATCATCATGGGGAAACTGATTATGAACATGGTAGTACTAGTGAACCTCAGCCAGCGGTTAGATTAGAAGAACCAATTAGAACGGATGTAGATTATGGTGTAGGTACTGAGCAGATGGTAAATGATCATTTTAGAGGGGAAGATTTACCCAATGCAGAAGCTAGGAGATTTTATGATATGTTGGATGCTGGAAAGCAACCATTGTACGAAGGTTGCAGAGATGGTCATTCAGCTTTATCATCTGCTACAAGATTGATGGGCATTAAAACAGATTATAATTTGGCTGAAGACTGTGTGGATGCGATTGCTGATTTTGTAAAAGGTATTCTACCCGAGGATAATGTAGCTCCTGGTTCATACTACGAGGTTCAGAAACTCGTAGCTGGTCTTGGTTTATCGTATCAGGTAATAGATGTATGCAGCGACAACTGCATGATTTATTGGAGGGTGGATGAACAGCGGGTTACATGCAAATTTTGTGGAAAGCCTCGTTATAAAGATACAATTGGAAGAGTTCCAGTGCCATATAAAAGGATGTGGTATTTACCTTTGACGGAAAGGTTGCAGAGGTTGTATCTGTCTGAACGCACAGCGCAACCAATGAGATGGCATGCGGAGCACTCAACAGATGGTGAGATCAGACATCCTTCAGATGCAAAAGCGTGGAAGCATTTCCAATCAAAGTATCCCGACTTTGCGTATGAGAGAAGAAATGTCTACCTTGGATTATGTACTGATGGTTTCAGTCCGTTTGGCAAGAGTGGAAGACAGTATTCTCTATGGCCCGTCATTCTTACACCATACAACCTCCCCCCAAACTTGTGCTTGCGACGAGAGTTTTTGTTTCTCTCGATTCTCGTTCCCGGACCAGAGCATCCTAAGAGATCACTTGATGTGTTTCTTCAGCCACTAATATATGAGTTGCAACAACTATGGGCTCAAGGTGCTGAAACATACGATGTTTCGTGTAAAGAAAACTTTCAAATGCGGGCAGTACTAATGTGGACAATAAGTGATTTTCCAGCATATGGTATGTTGTCTGGATGGACAACGCATGGAAGGCTATCATGTCCATATTGTCAAGATAACACTGATGCTTTCCAACTAAAGCACGGAAGGAAAACGTGTTGGTTTGACTGTCACAGGAGATTCCTACCACCTGATCATCCATATCGTAGGAGTAGGAATTTGTTTACGAAGAACAAGAGGGTGTTTGACAGTCCACCTCCGGAAATTTGTGGGAAAGATTTGAAGATACAACTAAGAGATTTTGGTGCAGAAAGGACGCCAGAAGTCGGTGGACATGAGCGTTTTCCGGTAGATGCTGTTGGAGAACTACATAACTGGCACAAAAAAAGTATTTTCTGGGATCTGCCATACTGGGAGGATCATCTGCTAAGGCATAATTTAGATGTCATGCATATTGAGAAGAACTTTTTTGACAATCTCATGAACACGATCCTTAATGTTCAAGGTAAAACAAAGGATAATTTGAAGTCAAGACTGGATTTAGTCGATATATGTGCTCGTTCAGAACTTCATGTTGATGAGAATGGTAGGGCTCCTTTTCCCATATACCGACTTGATGCAGCGGGAAAAGATGCGTTCTTTGATTGGATTTCAAACGATGTGGAATTTCCAGACGGTTACGCATCAAATTTGCGTAACTGTATCGACAGAAAGGAAGGAAAGTTTACTGGCTTGAAAAGCCACGATTGCCATGTAATGATGCAGCGCCTCCTTCCGTTCGCCTTCAAGGAAATATTACCACGAAATGTTCATGAAGCAATTGCAGGGATAAGTGGTTTCTTCCGCGATTTATGCACGAGATCAGTGACTCTTGAAGGTATTGAAAATTTGAAGACTAACATAGCCGTGATTCAGTGCAACCTTGAGAAGATATTTCCTCCCTCATTTTTTGATGTTATGGAGCATCTTGTTATTCACCTGGCAAGAGAATTGGAACTTGGTGGTCCTGTGCAGTATAGATGGATGTATCTGTATGAGCGGTATATGTTCCATTTGAAGAAGATGGTGAAAAATTTAAGTAGGGTGGAAGGTTCTATAGTCGCACAGATGATCAATGAAGAAACTTCAAACTTTGCCGAGTACTACTTTCCAGCAGAAGTTCAGACCAAAAACAGAAGACCTGCTCGGCATGATGATAGAGGCGAACGGGCAACATATCATGTTACGGTTCCAGACATTTTCACAGACGTTGGACGACTTAGCGGAAAACCAAAGGACCGTCGACTTACTGAGCAGGAGCGCAGTCATTTGCAAACATATTTGCTCACCAACTGCGAAGACGTTCTTCAATATGAGAGGTAAATAAATGAGCTTACAAATTTTTATTTTAACAAGTTGAAATTTAAATCTTAATTAATTACATTATTGTCATCATATACAGGATTTTCATGGCAGAAAAGCGGTTCGAGTATAGATACGCCACAGAGGACGAACTAGAAGAAATGAAGCAGAGAGAATTTACTGGATGGATGTTTACTTATGTGAGTGCTTTAAACAAATTAAAATATATTTTATCACATATTTATACTAATTCACATTTATTGATATAATATATATATATGTGCTATTAATAGGTGTCTGCTGGTTTGGCCAGAGGTGAAACATTTGACGATTGGATACGTGAGATGGTCGTTGGACCAAACTTTGTTGTGAAGTCATATCCGAGATTTTGTACTCGAGGATATGCATTCACAACTCAGAAGAGGAGACGTTCGAGTACGACTTATGATGCTGGCGTTTGTTCTGCATCAGGAGATGATGTATACTACGGACACATACATGAGATTTTGGAAATCAAGTATTTGGGCATGGTTGGATTGCGCTGTACTGTTTTCTATTGTGATTGGCACGACAACACCCCAGATCGAGGTGTGAGAACAGATGCATTTGGTGTTACATCAGTAAATTCGAGGCGAAAGCTGCAATATTATGATCCTTTCATTCTTGCTTCCCAGGCCGATCAGGTAATTAAATGTTAATTATTCAGAATGATTCATCATCATGTGTATTAATTTATAATTTTTCTAAATGTTACAGGTTTGTTATATCAAGTACCCCCGGGTAAGGAACAGAGATGATCCATGGGTTACTGTTACAAGACTCAACCCGAGAGGCCGAGTTCAGGGAAGTTCTGAGCTGGAAGACCCACTACAACCAAGCACATCCGGCAACTGTAGTGCAGCAGAAGATTTAGCTGGAGTTGGCCTTGTAGTCGATTTAACCGACTTTGGAGAGGAAGCCGTCGTTCACGTAGAGGATGAACCAGTAATTGGAGAGTTTCACCAAGATCCAGATTCAGATTCATCTGGTGATGATGACTCGGAAACAGACTACCATTGAACTTATATATATTTTTTTTTTAAGAAATACCGAGGAAATTCCGAGGAACACTTGATATAACCTCTTTCCTCGGATAATAGTTATTTGGTTTATCTAGCAAGACAAAGCTGAATACGAATTAAAAGCTACACAAAACACAACCAAATAAAAAAAAGAAACCATGTAAAAGAAATACGAACTCATAATTAAGAAACCTAAAAAAAAACTCAGTTCAAAATTAACAGAAAATAAGACCATAAAACGTTAGAATAGAAAAGAAAATAAAATAGCCGGTGATAGCTCCTACTCCTCGTCTCCTGCTCCAGATGTTCCTGCATCGTTGGGTCTCTTGGACCTCTTTCTTACCCTGTGTGTACCACTCGAACCCGAACCAGAGCTGGATGGAGAGTTGTCCCGATGAACTACATCATCCTTTTGGCAACGACACGGCCTGATACGTGAAATGGCAGCCCAGATCTTGTGTAGCATGTCGTTGTTTGTCTTTATGCTCTGATCTCTCCAATGTTGTTGCTGGCGCGAAGTGGCGTTCGGTGGAAGCTCTTGCAGCTTGTACTGGCTGGAGTCTGATGGGAGTAGCTGATGGGGTTGTGAATCATCTGGAATGGCTTGTGCAGCCTCATCTTGTCCTTCTTCATCAACCACGCCCTTGCCTTTGGTCTGATATTTTGGCGTGAAGAAGGATGGCTTGTCTACTAGTGCGGTAGCAGGGGGTAGGAACTCAACTGCAGCCTCTGAAAGTAGAGCAGTCAGGCCGATCTGAGGCAGGTGGCAGTAGAGTGTTTTCTTCGCTCGGTCCTGGAATACGTAGACGTAAGGACCATCCCGATCGATCCTCGAGTGGGGACCAGCTATGAACTCCTTACTTACTAGAGAAATGACATCCAGGTAGTTCCAAGCAATGTTGTTCGATCTGTCCAGTGCTACCTGGTGGTTCTCACAGTCTACACCCACATGTCTAAGGATCCGAGTAATCACTGCACCAAATCCACATGCATTGCTCTTGGATTTGGTTACTTTCCCCTTGTATCCTGCTAAGTTTGCGGCCAGCACCGCTCCCATGTTGAAGGCAGTAGCAGGTGGGAATGTAGAGTTTCCAAATGCCGGTAGCAAATGCCTCACACCTTGGTACAGGAGGCACAACTCCCATTGCGTGACTGATGCGGCTGTGGTTGTCCCGTATAGCAATGAGCCAATGAGGCGTGTCGCATATCTCAGTACTGGGCTCCGGATAAGTGACTCCTTTGCCTGAGAAGATCTATAAACCCCTGTGCCAATCGTTTCCCAGAAGTTCAACAGCTTTGAAGTCCAATAAAGACCATATGTCCTCTCCCCCGCACTCAATCCAAATAGTCCGCAGAGGTCTGTGAAAGATACCTCATAGTATACTTTCTGCACTACGAATGCCAGAAAACCTTCCTGATGGCTATCATCGGGACGGGTGACGTATGCGGATGCTATGAACTGGCGTACCAACTCCGGATAAGTGGGTTCCTTGAGGTTGCATAGTTGGCCTAGACCCATGTTCTGGAACAGTCCTTCAATGTATGCTTTGATTCCCAATATTGTCATCGTCTCAGGACATGCTAGTTGTGTAGCCGGAACGGCTACCTTCTTCATGTTGTTGTAGTGGGTGGTATCAGACTTATCCCACTTCTTTGGCCTTTGCTTCTCCAGCTGTGACGAACCCGCTTCTTGTGTGTTTTTCTTTGCTGATGTTTTCGTGCGCTTCATTCTCTACAAAATAGAATCATTGCTCTCAACATTGTTATAATCAATTAAGAAGGCAAAGCTGAACATGAAAATGAAAAGCGAAATCGAGTTGTGATAAAAAAAAACGAAATTGAAAAAAATTTTCTATCCCTAAATCATCTCAAATCATGTTCCAAACTCGTTGATCACAGACAATTGTGTTCTATTCCATGTTTAAACATCTGTTTCATGCATATTTGATCAAGGAATCAACACGGAAATAAGAAATTCACAAAACCCAAAAAATTGCTCAAGAACACGATTTCAGAATGTGGAGATTCGCGGAGTATACCTGTCTTAGGGTGAAGACGAGTGTAGGAATCAGGTAGAGCTCGAAAAATCAAGTGGAATAGAGCCCAAAATTGTTCAAATCGGATGATTATAGAGAGAGAAAGGAGGGGGGCGAATTATAGGGGAAATCGGAGGGGATGAGAGTTCTAAGGTTTAGATCCAAAAAAGGTCGGGTTTTGCCTTATAATTCTGTTTTCCGAACACGCATCGATCGATGCGTTTTGTTTCTATAACGCATCGATCGATCACATTCTTACGGCCCGGGCCATCTTGGTAATCGATCGATGCGTTTTTGTTCTATAACGCATCGATCGATGAGTTTTTAAAAAAACATACAAGATTTTCCGAGGAAATTCCGAGGAACAATTCAGATTGTCGATCGATTGATGGGATACTCTCATCGATCGATCACAATCTTACGGCCCGGTCCATCCTAGTAATCGATCGATGCGTTTTTGTTCTATAACGCATCGATCGATGCATTTTTAAAAAAACATAGAAGATTTTCCGAGGAAATTCCGAGGAACAATTCAGATTGTCGATAGATCGATGGGTTACTCTCATCGATCGATCACAATCTTACGGCCCCGTCCATCCTAGTAATCGATCGATGCGTTTTTGTTCTATAACGCATCGATCGATGCATTTTTTAAAAAACATACAAGATTTTCCGATGAAATTCCGAGGAAAAATTCAGATTGTCGATAGATCGATGGGTTAATCTCATCGATCGATCACAATCTTACGGCCCGGTCCATCCTAGTAATCGATCGATGCGTTTTTGTTCTATAACGCATCGATCGATGCATTTTTAAAAAAACATACAAGATTTTCCGAGGAAATTCCGAGGAACAATTCAGATTGTCGATAGATCGATGGGATACTCTCATCGATCGATCACAATCTTACGGCCCGGGCCATCTTAGTAATCGATCGATTTGTTTTTGTTCAAAAACGCATCGATCGATGCGTTTTTTTAAAAAAATTACGTTTTGAAACCCCAAACACTAGTTCGTCGGAATTTCCTCGGAATATTCCGAGGAAATTTCGAGGAAGAAGAGGGTTTCGTCGGAGTTCCCTCTGAATAATCCGAGGAAATTCCGAGGAAATAGGGTTTTTAAACCGAAAACAACGTTTTGCCGTTTGAATAACACCTATATAACCCTTATTAAGTGTCTTACGTTCATTATGAAGTCAAAAATTTGTTCCTTACCGTATAATTAACACTTTTCCGATTGTATGAACGAAATCTCGCAACATAAGAGAACACTACAAGAAAACAGCGATATTCTGACGGACATTCCGACGGAAAATGAAATCCTCAGAATATACCGAGGAATTTCCGAGGAATTTCCGAGGAAACACAAAATTGGGTTTCCTCGGAATTTCCTCGGAATATACCGACGGAATTCCGAGGAAACTACAGTCCGTCGGAATATTCCGAGGAAATTCTGAGGAAAACTCTGTTCCTCGGAAAAAACCGATGAATTCCGAGGAAATATTATAGCCGTTGGAGAGCCGTTGGGGGATTTTACAAAATTCCGAGGAAATTCCGACGAACTAGTTTTGTCCGTCGGAATTTCCTCGGTATGTCGGCAGGATTTAAACTATAAATACAAGCACTCCTCTTCCTCTTCATTCACTTCATATCTTCATCCTCCCTCTTACTCTATTTACACACGAATTTGATTCATAAAAAATATGTCTTCTTCAAATTATTTTCGTTCTTGGATCGATCGACCTCATTTGGATCCGAACACGAGATTGCTTACGGAAGAATACCAACGAGGTATAACCGAATTCATGGGGTTAGTTCACCGACAACCGGAAGCAAAAACAGGTATGTTAAGATGTCCTTGCTCTAATTGTAAAAATAGAAAGGTTATTAAAGAGTGGGATGTTTGGACTCATCTATATTTGAGTGGGTTTACACGAAGTTACAAAATTTGGTATCATCATGGGGAAACTGATTATGAACATGGTAGTACTAGTGAACCTCAGCCAGCGGTTAGATTAGAAGAACCAATTAGAACGGATGTAGATTATGGTGTAGGTACTGAGCAGATGGTAAATGATCATTTTAGAGGGGAAGATTTACCCAATGCAGAAGCTAGGAGATTTTATGATATGTTGGATGCTGGAAAGCAACCATTGTACGAAGGTTGCAGAGATGGTCATTCAGCTTTATCATCTGCTACAAGATTGATGGGCATTAAAACAGATTATAATTTGGCTGAAGACTGTGTGGATGCGATTGCTGATTTTGTAAAAGGTATTCTACCCGAGGATAATGTAGCTCCTGGTTCATACTACGAGGTTCAGAAACTCGTAGCTGGTCTTGGTTTATCGTATCAGGTAATAGATGTATGCAGCGACAACTGCATGATTTATTGGAGGGTGGATGAACAGCGGGTTACATGCAAATTTTGTGGAAAGCCTCGTTATAAAGATACAATTGGAAGAGTTCCAGTGCCATATAAAAGGATGTGGTATTTACCTTTGACGGAAAGGTTGCAGAGGTTGTATCTGTCTGAACGCACAGCGCAACCAATGAGATGGCATGCGGAGCACTCAACAGATGGTGAGATCAGACATCCTTCAGATGCAAAAGCGTGGAAGCATTTCCAATCAAAGTATCCCGACTTTGCGTATGAGAGAAGAAATGTCTACCTTGGATTATGTACTGATGGTTTCAGTCCGTTTGGCAAGAGTGGAAGACAGTATTCTCTATGGCCCGTCATTCTTACACCATACAACCTCCCCCCAAACTTGTGCTTGCGACGAGAGTTTTTGTTTCTCTCGATTCTCGTTCCCGGACCAGAGCATCCTAAGAGATCACTTGATGTGTTTCTTCAGCCACTAATATATGAGTTGCAACAACTATGGGCTCAAGGTGCTGAAACATACGATGTTTCGTGTAAAGAAAACTTTCAAATGCGGGCAGTACTAATGTGGACAATAAGTGATTTTCCAGCATATGGTATGTTGTCTGGATGGACAACGCATGGAAGGCTATCATGTCCATATTGTCAAGATAACACTGATGCTTTCCAACTAAAGCACGGAAGGAAAACGTGTTGGTTTGACTGTCACAGGAGATTCCTACCACCTGATCATCCATATCGTAGGAGTAGGAATTTGTTTACGAAGAACAAGAGGGTGTTTGACAGTCCACCTCCGGAAATTTGTGGGAAAGATTTGAAGATACAACTAAGAGATTTTGGTGCAGAAAGGACGCCAGAAGTCGGTGGACATGAGCGTTTTCCGGTAGATGCTGTTGGAGAACTACATAACTGGCACAAAAAAAGTATTTTCTGGGATCTGCCATACTGGGAGGATCATCTGCTAAGGCATAATTTAGATGTCATGCATATTGAGAAGAACTTTTTTGACAATCTCATGAACACGATCCTTAATGTTCAAGGTAAAACAAAGGATAATTTGAAGTCAAGACTGGATTTAGTCGATATATGTGCTCGTTCAGAACTTCATGTTGATGAGAATGGTAGGGCTCCTTTTCCCATATACCGACTTGATGCAGCGGGAAAAGATGCGTTCTTTGATTGGATTTCAAACGATGTGGAATTTCCAGACGGTTACGCATCAAATTTGCGTAACTGTATCGACAGAAAGGAAGGAAAGTTTACTGGCTTGAAAAGCCACGATTGCCATGTAATGATGCAGCGCCTCCTTCCGTTCGCCTTCAAGGAAATATTACCACGAAATGTTCATGAAGCAATTGCAGGGATAAGTGGTTTCTTCCGCGATTTATGCACGAGATCAGTGACTCTTGAAGGTATTGAAAATTTGAAGACTAACATAGCCGTGATTCAGTGCAACCTTGAGAAGATATTTCCTCCCTCATTTTTTGATGTTATGGAGCATCTTGTTATTCACCTGGCAAGAGAATTGGAACTTGGTGGTCCTGTGCAGTATAGATGGATGTATCTGTATGAGCGGTATATGTTCCATTTGAAGAAGATGGTGAAAAATTTAAGTAGGGTGGAAGGTTCTATAGTCGCACAGATGATCAATGAAGAAACTTCAAACTTTGCCGAGTACTACTTTCCAGCAGAAGTTCAGACCAAAAACAGAAGACCTGCTCGGCATGATGATAGAGGCGAACGGGCAACATATCATGTTACGGTTCCAGACATTTTCACAGACGTTGGACGACTTAGCGGAAAACCAAAGGACCGTCGACTTACTGAGCAGGAGCGCAGTCATTTGCAAACATATTTGCTCACCAACTGCGAAGACGTTCTTCAATATGAGAGGTAAATAAATGAGCTTACAAATTTTTATTTTAACAAGTTGAAATTTAAATCTTAATTAATTACATTATTGTCATCATATACAGGATTTTCATGGCAGAAAAGCGGTTCGAGTATAGATACGCCACAGAGGACGAACTAGAAGAAATGAAGCAGAGAGAATTTACTGGATGGATGTTTACTTATGTGAGTGCTTTAAACAAATTAAAATATATTTTATCACATATTTATACTAATTCACATTTATTGATATAATATATATATATGTGCTATTAATAGGTGTCTGCTGGTTTGGCCAGAGGTGAAACATTTGACGATTGGATACGTGAGATGGTCGTTGGACCAAACTTTGTTGTGAAGTCATATCCGAGATTTTGTACTCGAGGATATGCATTCACAACTCAGAAGAGGAGACGTTCGAGTACGACTTATGATGCTGGCGTTTGTTCTGCATCAGGAGATGATGTATACTACGGACACATACATGAGATTTTGGAAATCAAGTATTTGGGCATGGTTGGATTGCGCTGTACTGTTTTCTATTGTGATTGGCACGACAACACCCCAGATCGAGGTGTGAGAACAGATGCATTTGGTGTTACATCAGTAAATTCGAGGCGAAAGCTGCAATATTATGATCCTTTCATTCTTGCTTCCCAGGCCGATCAGGTAATTAAATGTTAATTATTCAGAATGATTCATCATCATGTGTATTAATTTATAATTTTTCTAAATGTTACAGGTTTGTTATATCAAGTACCCCCGGGTAAGGAACAGAGATGATCCATGGGTTACTGTTACAAGACTCAACCCGAGAGGCCGAGTTCAGGGAAGTTCTGAGCTGGAAGACCCACTACAACCAAGCACATCCGGCAACTGTAGTGCAGCAGAAGATTTAGCTGGAGTTGGCCTTGTAGTCGATTTAACCGACTTTGGAGAGGAAGCCGTCGTTCACGTAGAGGATGAACCAGTAATTGGAGAGTTTCACCAAGATCCAGATTCAGATTCATCTGGTGATGATGACTCGGAAACAGACTACCATTGAACTTATTATTTTTTTTTTTTAAGAAATACCGAGGAAATTCCGAGGAACACTTGATATAACCTCTTTCCTCGGATAATAGTTATTTGGTTTATCTAGCAAGACAAAGCTGAATACGAATTAAAAGCTACACAAAACACAACCAAATAAAACAAAGAAACCATGTAAAAGAAATACGAACTCATAATTAAGAAACCTAAAAAAAAACTCAGTTCAAAATTAACAGAAAATAAGACCATAAAACGTTAGAATAGAAAAGAAAATAAAATAGCCGGTGATAGCTCCTACTCCTCGTCTCCTGCTCCAGATGTTCCTGCATCGTTGGGTCTCTTGGACCTCTTTCTTACCCTGTGTGTACCACTCGAACCCGAACCAGAGCTGGATGGAGAGTTGTCCCGATGAACTACATCATCCTTTTGGCAACGACACGGCCTGATACGTGAAATGGCAGCCCAGATCTTGTGTAGCATGTCGTTGTTTGTCTTTATGCTCTGATCTCTCCAATGTTGTTGCTGGCGCGAAGTGGCGTTCGGTGGAAGCTCTTGCAGCTTGTACTGGCTGGAGTCTGATGGGAGTAGCTGATGGGGTTGTGAATCATCTGGAATGGCTTGTGCAGCCTCATCTTGTCCTTCTTCATCAACCACGCCCTTGCCTTTGGTCTGATATTTTGGCGTGAAGAAGGATGGCTTGTCTACTAGTGCGGTAGCAGGGGGTAGGAACTCAACTGCAGCCTCTGAAAGTAGAGCAGTCAGGCCGATCTGAGGCAGGTGGCAGTAGAGTGTTTTCTTCGCTCGGTCCTGGAATACGTAGACGTAAGGACCATCCCGATCGATCCTCGAGTGGGGACCAGCTATGAACTCCTTACTTACTAGAGAAATGACATCCAGGTAGTTCCAAGCAATGTTGTTCGATCTGTCCAGTGCTACCTGGTGGTTCTCACAATCTACACCCACATGTCTAAGGATCCGAGTAATCACTGCACCAAATCCACATGCATTGCTCTTGGATTTGGTTACTTTCCCCTTGTATCCTGCTAAGTTTGCGGCCAGCACCGCTCCCATGTTGAAGGCAGTAGCAGGTGGGAATGTAGAGTTTCCAAATGCCGGTAGCAAATGCCTCACACCTTGGTACAGGAGGCACAACTCCCATTGCGTGACTGATGCGGCTGTGGTTGTCCCGTATAGCAATGAGCCAATGAGGCGTGTCGCATATCTCAGTACTGGGCTCCGGATAAGTGACTCCTTTGCCTGAGAAGATCTATAAACCCCTGTGCCAATCGTTTCCCAGAAGTTCAACAGCTCTGAAGTCCAATAAAGACCATATGTCCTCTCCCCCGCACTCAATCCAAATAGTCCGCAGAGGTCTGTGAAAGATACCTCATAGTATACTTTCTGCACTACGAATGCCAGAAAACCTTCCTGATGGCTATCATCGGGACGGGTGACGTATGCGGATGCTATGAACTGGCGTACCAACTCCGGATAAGTGGGTTCCTTGAGGTTGCATAGTTGGCCTAGACCCATGTTCTGGAACAGTCCTTCAATGTCTGCTTTGATTCCCAATATTGTCATCGTCTCAGGACATGCTAGTTGTGTAGCCGGAACGGCTACCTTCTTCATGTTGTTGTAGTGGGTGGTATCAGACTTATCCCACTTCTTTGGCCTTTGCTTCTCCAGCTGTGACGAACCCGCTTCTTGTGTGTTTTTCTTTGCTGATGTTTTCGTGCGCTTCATTCTCTATAAAATAGAATCATTGCTCTCAACATGGTTATAATCAATTAAGAAGGCAAAGCTGAACATGAAAATGAAAAGCGAAATCGAGTTGTGATAAAAAAAACGAAATTGAAAAAAATTCTCTATCCCTAAATCATCTCAAATCATGTTCCAAACTCGTTGATCACAGACAATTGTGTTCTATTCCATGTTTAAACATCTGTTTCATGCATATTTGATCAAGGAATCAACACGGAAATAAGAAATTCACAAAACCCAAAAAATTGCTCAAGAACACGATTTCAGAATGTGGAGATTCGCGGAGTATACCTGTCTTAGGGTGAAGACGAGTGTAGGAATCAGGTAGAGCTCGAAAAATCAAGTGGAATAGAGCCCAAAATTGTTCAAATCGGATGATTATAGAGAGAGAAAGGAGGGGGGCGAATTATAGGGGAAATCGGAGGGGATGAGAGTTCTAAGGTTTAGATCCAAAAAAGGTCGGGTTTTGCCTTATAATTCTGTTTTCCGAACACGCATCGATCGATGCGTTTTGTTTCTATAACGCATCGATCGATCACATTCTTACGGCCCGGGCCATCTTGGTAATCGATCGATGCGTTTTTGTTCTATAACGCATCGATCGATGCGTTTTTAAAAAAACATACAAGATTTTCCGAGGAAATTCCGAGGAACAATTCAGATTGTCGATCGATTGATGGGATACTCTCATCGATCGATCACAATCTTACGGCCCGGTCCATCCTAGTAATCGATCGATGCGTTTTTGTTCTATAACGCATCGATCGATGCATTTTTAAAAAAACATAGAAGATTTTCCGAGGAAATTCCGAGGAACAATTCAGATTGTCGATAGATCGATGGGTTACTCTCATCGATCGATCACAATCTTACGGCCCCGTCCATCCTAGTAATCGATCGATGCGTTTTTGTTCTATAACGCATCGATCGATGCATTTTTAAAAAAACATACAAGATTTTCCGATGAAATTCCGAGGAACAATTCAGATTGTCGATAGATCGATGGGTTAATCTCATCGATCGATCACAATCTTACGGCCCGGTCCATCCTAGTAATCGATCGATGCGTTTTTGTTCTATAACGCATCGATCGATGCATTTTTAAAAAAACATACAAGATTTTCCGAAGAAATTCCGAGGAACAATTCAGATTGTCGATAGATCGATGGGATACTCTCATCGATCGATCACAATCTTACGGCCCGGGCCATCTTAGTAATCGATCGATTTGTTTTTGTTCAAAAACGCATCGATCGATGCGTTTTTTTAAAAAAAATTACGTTTTGAAACCCCAAACACTAGTTCGTCGGAATTTCCTCGGAATATTCCGAGGAAATTTCGAGGAAGAAGAGGGTTTCGTCGGAGTTCCCTCGGAATAATCCGAGGAAATTCCAAGGAAATAGGGTTTTTAAACCGAAAACAACGTTTTGCCGTTTGAATAACACCTATATAACCCTTATTAAGTGTCTTACGTTCATTATGAAGTCAAAAATTTGTTCCTTACCGTATAATTAACACTTTTCCGATTGTATGAACGAAATCTCGCAACATAAGAGAACACTACAAGAAAACAGCGATATTCTGACGGACATTCCGACGGAAAATGAAATCCTCGGAATATACCGAGGAATTTCCGAGGAAATTCCGAGGAAACACAAAATTGGGTTTCCTCGGAATTTCCTCGGAATATACCGACGGAATTCCGAGGAAATTCCGACGAACTAGTTTTGTCCGTCGGAATTCCGTCGGAATTTCCTCGGTATGTCGGCAGGATTTAAACTATAAATACAAGCACTCCTCTTCCTCTTCATTCACTTCATATCTTCATCCTCCCTCTTACTCTATTTACACACGAATTTGATTCATAAAAAATATGTCTTCTTCAAATTATTTTCGTTCTTGGATCGATCGACCTCATTTGGATCCGAACACGAGATTGCTTACGGAAGAATACCAACGAGGTATAACCGAATTCATGGGGTTAGTTCACCGACAACCGGAAGCAAAAACAGGTATGTTAAGATGTCCTTGCTCTAATTGTAAAAATAGAAAGGTTATTAAAGAGTGGGATGTTTGGACTCATCTATATTTGAGTGGGTTTACACGAAGTTACAAAATTTGGTATCATCATGGGGAAACTGATTATGAACATGGTAGTACTAGTGAACCTCAGCCAGCGGTTAGATTAGAAGAACCAATTAGAACGGATGTAGATTATGGTGTAGGTACTGAGCAGATGGTAAATGATCATTTTAGAGGGGAAGATTTACCCAATGCAGAAGCTAGGAGATTTTATGATATGTTGGATGCTGGAAAGCAACCATTGTACGAAGGTTGCAGAGATGGTCATTCAGCTTTATCATCTGCTACAAGATTGATGGGCATTAAAACAGATTATAATTTGGCTGAAGACTGTGTGGATGCGATTGCTGATTTTGTAAAATGTATTCTACCCGAGGATAATGTAGCTCCTGGTTCATACTACGAGGTTCAGAAACTCGTAGCTGGTCTTGGTTTATCGTATCAGGTAATAGATGTATGCAGCGACAACTGCATGATTTATTGGAGGGTGGATGAACAGCGGGTTACATGCAAATTTTGTGGAAAGCCTCGTTATAAAGATACAATTGGAAGAGTTCCAGTGCCATATAAAAGGATGTGGTATTTACCTTTGACGGAAAGGTTGCAGAGGTTGTATCTGTCTGAACGCACAGCGCAACCAATGAGATGGCATGCGGAGCACTCAACAAATGGTGAGATCAGACATCCTTCAGATGCAAAAGCGTGGAAGCATTTCCAATCAAAGTATCCCGACTTTGCGTATGAGAGAAGAAATGTCTACCTTGGATTATGTACTGATGGTTTCAGTCCGTTTGGCAAGAGTGGAAGACAGTATTCTCTATGGCCCGTCATTCTTACACCATACAACTTCCCCCCAAACTTGTGCTTGCGACGAGAGTTTTTGTTTCTCTCGATTCTCGTTCCCGGACCAGAGCATCCTAAGAGATCACTTGATGTGTTTCTTCAGCCACTAATATATGAGTTGCAACAACTATGGGCTCAAGGTGCTGAAACATACGATGTTTCGTGTAAAGAAAACTTTCAAATGCGGGCAGTACTAATGTGGACAATAAGTGATTTTCCAGCATATGGTATGTTGTCTGGATGGACAACGCATGGAAGGCTATCATGTCCATATTGTCAAGATAACACTGATGCTTTCCAACTAAAGCACGGAAGGAAAACATGTTGGTTTGACTGTCACAGGAGATTCCTACCACCTGATCATCCATATCGTAGGAGTAGGAATTTGTTTACGAAGAACAAGAGGGTGTTTGACAGTCCACCTCCGGAAATTTGTGGGAAAGATTTGAAGATACAACTAAGAGATTTTGGTGCAGAAAAGACGCCAGAAGTCGGTGGACATGAGCGTTTTCCGGTAGATGCTGTTGGAGAACTACATAACTGGCACAAAAAAAGTATTTTCTGGGATCTGCCATACTGGGAGGATCATCTGCTAAGGCATAATTTAGATGTCATGCATATTGAGAAGAACTTTTTTGATAATCTCATGAACACGATCCTTAATGTTCAAGGTAAAACAAAGGATAATTTGAAGTCAAGACTGGATTTAGTCGATATATGTGCTCGTTCAGAACTTCATGTTGATGAGAATGGTAGGGCTCCTTTTAACATATACCGACTTGATGCAGCGGGAAAAGATGCGTTCTTTGATTGGATTTCAAACGATGTGGAATTTCCAGACGGTTACGCATCAAATTTGCGTAACTGTATCGACAGAAAGGAAGGAAAGTTTACTGGCTTGAAAAGCCACGATTGCCATGTAATGATGCAGCGCCTCCTTCCGTTCGCCTTCAAGGAAATATTACCACGAAATGTTCATGAAGCAATTGCAGGGATAAGTGGTTTCTTCCGCGATTTATGCACGAGATCAGTGACTCTTGAAGGTATTGAAAATTTGAAGACTAACATAGCCGTGATTCAGTGCAACCTTGAGAAGATATTTCCTCCCTCATTTTTTGATGTTATGGAGCATCTTGTTATTCACCTGGCAAGAGAATTGGAACATGGTGGTCCTGTGCAGTATAGATGGATGTATCTGTATGAGCGGTATATGTTCCATTTGAAGAAGATGGTGAAAAATTTAAGTAGGGTGGAAGGTTCTATAGTCGCACAGATGATCAATGAAGAAACTTCAAACTTTGCCGAGTACTACTTTCCAGCAGAAGTTCAGACCAAAAACAGAAGACCTGCTCGGCATGATGATAGAGGCGAACGGGCAACATATCATGTTACGGTTCCAGACATTTTCACAGACGTTGGACGACTTAGCGGAAAACCAAAGGACCGTCGACTTACTGAGCAGGAGCGCAGTCATTTGCAAACATATTTGCTCACCAACTGCGAAGACGTTCTTCAATATGAGAGGTAAATAAATGAGCTTACAAATTTTTATTTTAACAAGTTGAAATTTAAATCTTAATTAATTACATTATTGTCATCATATACAGGATTTTCATGGCAGAAAAGCGGTTCGAGTATAGATACGCCACAGAGGACAAACTAGAAGAAATGAAGCAGAGAGAATTTACTGGATGGATGTTTACTTATGTGAGTGCTTTAAACAAATTAAAATATATTTTATCACATATTTATACTAATTCACATTTATTGATATAATATATATATATATGTGCTATTAATAGGTGTCTGCTGGTTTGGCCAGAGGTGAAACATTTGACGATTGGATACGTGAGATGGTCGTTGGACCAAACTTTGTTGTGAAGTCATATCCGAGATTTTGTACTCGAGGATATGCATTCACAACTCAGAAGAGGAGACGTTCGAGTACGACTTATGATGCTGGCGTTTGTTCTGCATCAGGAGATGATGTATACTACGGACACATACATGAGATTTTGGAAATCAAGTATTTGGGCATGGTTGGATTGCGCTGTACTGTTTTCTATTGTGATTGGCACGACAACACCCCAGATCGAGGTGTGAGAACAGATGCATTTGGTGTTACATCAGTAAATTCGAGGTGAAAGCTGCAATATTATGATCCTTTAATTCTTGCTTCCCAGGCCGATCAGGTAATTAAATGTTAATTATTCAGAATGATTCATCATCATGTGTATTAATTTATAATTTTTCTAAATGTTACAGGTTTGTTATATCAAGTACCCCCGGGTAAGGAACAGAGATGATCCATGGGTTACTGTTACAAGACTCAACCCGAGAGGCCGAGTTCAGGGAAGTTCTGAGCTGGAAGACCCACTACAACCAAGCACATCCGGCAACTGTAGTGCAGCAGAAGATTTAGCTGGAGTTGGCCTTGTAGTCGATTTAACCGACTTTGGAGAGGAAGCCGTCGTTCACGTAGAGGATGAACCAGTAATTGGAGAGTTTCACCAAGATCCAGATTCAGATTCATCTGGTGATGATGACTCGGAAACAGACTACCATTGAACTTATTTTTTTTTTTTTTTAAGAAATACCGAGGAAATTCCGAGGAACACTTGATATAACCTCTTTCCTCGGATAATAGTTATTTGGTTTATCTAGCAAGGCAAAGCTAGATAGGGGAGAGAGAAAGGGGGGGCGAATTATAGGGGAAATCGGAGGGGATGAGAGTTCTAAGGTTTAGATCCAAAAAAGGTCGGATTTTGCCTTATAATTCTGTTTTCCGAACACGCATCGATCGATGCATTTTGTTTCTATAACGCATCGATCGATCACATTCTTACGGCCCGGGCCATCTTGGTAATCGATCGATGCGTTTTTGTTCTATAACGCATCGATCGATGCGTTTTTAAAAAAACATACAATATTTTCCGAGGAAATTCCGAGGAACAATTCAGATTGTCGATCGATCGATGGGATACTCTCATCGATCGATCACAATCTTACGGCCCGGTCCATCCTAGTAATCGATCGATGCGTTTTTGTTCTATAACGCATCGATCGATGCATTATAACCACGAGCCCCTTCTTCTTCCCCATTTCTCTCTTCTTCCTCTGCGCGACTCCTCTCTTTCTCTCCGGCGATTTCCCCCTGAAATCCGACGATATCTCCGGCGATCTCCCTCTTCTCTTACACAAATCATGTAAGGACCCTATCCCACTCTCTTAGGTTCTATTTGTTAGGTTTTTGTGTAGTTTTGATAGATTTTTGTTAGGGTGATTGGTTAGGATTGTGATTTGGTTGTATAATAGGTTTAGAATTGTGATTTGGTTGAATAATTTGTTTTGTTGAATTGATTTAGAATTTTTTATAATTTTTTTATTTTTTGTATTTATAAAATCGATTTTTGTATATAAAATCGATTTTTGTATTTTACAAAACGATTTTTCTATATAAATTCGATTTTTTGGATTTTACAAAAAAAAAATTCTATATAAATTCGATTTTTTGGATTTTACAAAACATTTTAATTATTAAACAATTTTTATTTATTAAAACTATTTTTTGTTTATTAGAACTATTTTTATATATTTATTAAAAAATTTTAATATATATAAATCTTTTTCTGTGATTAAATTATTTGGGATTTTTTTTTAATAAAAAAAATTAATTTATATATTTCTGTATTTATTAAATATATTTTTTTAATTTACAGGTCTCATGATGATCAGACCCGGCCTCGACAACGTCGTGGTCGTGGTGGTACGGGGAGCCAGTCTCGGGATTTCAGCCATTTTCAGGATTCCCCTTCGCCCCACAGCTCCAACCATACATCTCCCTCTGCTGCACCCGCTCATGCTCCTCTCGCTCCCGCTGCTGCATCCGCTCCTGTTCCTCCGTGTCCTCCGGGAGTGATGAGGGTTGCGGAGTTGGTTCAACAGCCCGGTCGTGACCATCTTCCGTATCTCACTCCGTATCCACATGGACGGGGTCAAACATAGTAATTAAACATTTTTTTTCTTTAAATTTGGATTCATTATTAACCGTTTGTTCTTTTAATAAGGTTCAACCGATCCGGGAACGGGATCAGCGCATGGATCAACCGTATGATGTACTCGGCCCTCGACAGTGGACATCCGACTTTCACTCACTTCCCAACCGACAAGCAGGTTCTGTGGTTTCGTCAGTTTGCGGTAAGTATTCTAATTTTTACTTATATTTTTAATCTTTAATATAAATTTTCTACTAATTGTGTCTTTTTTTCAGCAAGAGTTCAACTGGAATTCCGATGAGACGCTCTTTATCTATCACCACTTCGTCCATAAAGTAATGGACAACTATGGGAAGCAGATCCACGAGTGGAAGAAGAAGTGGGAAATCAATAAGGTTCGATTTAATTTATTAAACAATTTTTTAATTTATTAAACTATTTTTTAATTTATTAAACTTTTTTTTTTTTTTAATTGAAAGGTCCCAAAGTCGATGAACGACACGGTCTGGAAGGAGTTGTGTGCGCATTGGGATAAGGAGGAGACGAAAGAAACTTCTTCCACCAACTCCACCAACCGCAGGAGCGACCGTAAAGGGAAGGGCATCTACAAGCATAACTTGGGTGCTCAATCTATTGCCACTCTCGGAGATCGCATGGTAAGTTCAACCGCTTTTTCTTCAATTATTTGAATTTCAGAATTTAAATTTATTGTGCATTTCTTCTAATTTCTAATGTTTCTTTAATTTTATGTTTTTTTCAAGGCGGAAGAAAATGATGGCGAGCCGGTCGATGATCTCGCCCTAATGAGGAGGGCGTATACCAACAAGAAGACCGGCCAGATTGATGACGGTCTTGTGAGGGACGTGGTCGACCTGGTCCAAACTCAGGTGGTAGACGAAGTGTCTCAGCTTCAAACCGAGGATGACGCTTCGACGGCTTCGACCAACTTGTCCCGGTTTCGAATCAACGAAATCGTTGAATCCGTAAGTTCTTTTTTTTTTAAGTTCAATTCATTTATTTCTTGGTTTAAATTTCTAAATTTGGCTTTTTTCTATTCAGTCGGTTCCAAAGAAGAAGGGACGGTTGTTCGGTTTGGGTCGTCGCACCCGGTCGGTTCCTCCTTCTTCTGCACCACCGCCCTTTGTTGATCCAGAAGTACTTACGGCTCAGTTGAAGGACAAAGATGATCGAATATCTTTGTTGGAGACCCAGATAGCGGCTCAACAGGCGGGCTATGAGGCACAGAGGAGGCTGAACCAGCAAATGATGGAGATGATGCAGAGGATGTACCCGAACGAGGTGTTCCCGGACGTGCCAGACCCGTAGTTTTTTTTTCCCCAATCTCGGAATGTTTTATTTTTATTTGTGAAACTTTGAATATTAATTAGTATGATTTCAATTTTACTTTTAATTTCATATTTTCGAATTTAAATTTCAGAAATTTTATTTTTTCAAAAAAATTAATATTTTTTACATTCCGAGGAAATTAATTATATTTTTCACTACATCGATCGATGCGTTTTTGATCGATCCGTTTTTTAAAAAAAATATAGCGAGGGACATTTCCCTCGGAATTTTCCGAGGGACAACTCCCTCGGAAAATTCCGAGGAACGGATCCCTCGGAATATACCGAGGGAACAGTTCCTCGGAATAAACCGAGGAAAAAGTCCGTCGGTATACTCCTATCGATCGATGTATATATGTCCAAACACGCATCGATCGATGAACTTCCGAGGAATTATCCCGACGAAGTTCTACCTCGGTATATTCCGAGGACTTTTCCGACAAACAAGGGATCCTCGGAATTTCCTCGGAAATTTATTTCCTCGGAATTCCGTCGGAAAATTCCGAGGGATTTCAGAGGAAAAAAGAAATTCCGAGGAATTATTTCCGACGACGTGTTTCGTCGGAATTGCGTCGGAATAACGATATTCCGACGAAATTCCGACGATTTTTTCCCTCATAATCCTTGATGTTTTCTTGTAGTGGAAACACTTATACTTTTTAACGAACGGTAAAGGGAATACTTTCAATTAGTTTTGAAATTTGTTATTTCATGGTTTATGCTCATGTATACAAAGAATCCTCAATGGTATGCATTACAATTGTATAAGAAATGAAATACGGCAAAAAAAAATTGATGTTTTGAAACCCCAAACACTAGTTCCTCGGTATTTCCTCGGAATATTCCGAGGAAATTCCGACGGATATTTTACTATCTGTCGGAATTTCCTCGGAATATTTTCATTTTACCGGGCAAATATTTCGCGAAAATTGAAATTAGAATTCCGACGGAATTCCGACGGATAATGTCCGTCGGACCCTAGGTTTTATAACCACGAGCCCCTTCTTCTTCCCCATTTCTCTCTTCTTCCTCTGCGCGACTCCTCTCTTTCTCTCCGGCGATTTCCCCCTGAAATCCGACGATATCTCCGGCGATCTCCCTCTTCTCTTACACAAATCATGTAAGGACCCTATCCCACTCTCTTAGGTTCTATTTGTTAGGTTTTTGTGTAGTTTTGATAGATTTTTGTTAGGGTGATTGGTTAGGATTGTGATTTGGTTGTATAATAGGTTTAGAATTGTGATTTGGTTGAATAATTTGTTTTGTTGAATTGATTTAGAATTTTTTTATAATTTTTTTATTTTTTGTATTTATAAAATCGATTTTTGTATATAAAATCGATTTTTGTATTTTACAAAACGATTTTTCTATATAAATTCGATTTTTTAGATTTTACAAAAAAAAATTTCTATACAAATTCGATTTTTTGGATTTTACAAAACATTTTAATTATTAAACAATTTTTATTTATTAAAACTATTTTTTGTTTATTAGAACTATTTTTATATATTTATTAAAAAATTTTAATATATATAAATCTTTTCTGTGATTAAATTATTTGGGATTTTTTTTAATAAAAAAAATTAATTTATATATTTCTGTATTTATTAAATATATTTTTTTTAATTTACAGGTCTCATGATGATCAGACCCGGCCTCGACAGCGTCGTGGTCGTGGTGGTACGGGGAGCCAGTCTCGGGATTCCAGCCATTTTCAGGATTCCCCTTCGCCCCACAGCTCCAACCATACATCTCCCTCTGCTGCACCCGCTCATGCTCCTCTCGCTCCCGCTGCTGCATCCGCTCCTGTTCCTCCGGGTCCTCCGGGAGTGATGAGGGTTGCGGAGTTGGTTCAACAGCCCGGTCGTGACCATCTTCCGTATCTCACTCCGTATCCACATGGACGGGGTCAAACATAGTAATTAAACATTTTTTTTCTTTAAATTTGGATTCATTATTAACCGTTTGTTCTTTTAATAAGGTTCAACCGATCCGGGAACGGGATCAGCGCATGGATCAACCGTATGATGTACTCGGCCCTCGACAGTGGACATCCGACTTTCACTCACTTCCCAACCGACAAGCAGGTTCTGTGGTTTCGTCAGTTTGCGGTAAGTATTCTAATTTTTTACTTATATTTTTAATCTTTAATATAAATTTTCTACTAATTGTGTCTTTTTTTCAGCAAGAGTTCAACTGGAATTCCGATGAGACGCTCTTTATCTATCACCACTTCGTCCATAAAGTAATGGACAACTATGGGAAGCAGATCCACGAGTGGAAGAAGAAGTGGGAAATCAATAAGGTTCGATTTAATTTATTAAACAATTTTTTAATTTATTAAACTATTTTTTAATTTATTAAACTTTTTCTTTTTTTTTAATTGAAAGGTCCCAAAGTCGATGAACGACACGGTCTGGAAGGAGTTGTGTGCGCATTGGGATAAGGAGGAGACGAAAGAAACTTCTTCCACCAACTCCACCAACCGCAGGAGCGACCGTAAAGGGAAGGGCATCTACAAGCATAACTTGGGTGCTCAATCTATTGCCACTCTCGGAGATCGCATGGTAAGTTCAACCGCTTTTTCTTCAATTATTTGAATTTCAGAATTTAAATTTATTGTGCATTTCTTCTAATTTCTAATGTTTCTTTAATTTTATGTTTTTTTTCAAGGCGGAAGAAAATGATGGCGAGCCGGTCGATGATCTCGCCCTAATGAGGAGGGCGTATACCAACAAGAAGACCGACCAGATTGATGACGGTCTTGTGAGGGACGTGGTCGACCTGGTCCAAACTCAGGTGGTAGACGAAGTGTCTCAGCTTCAAACCGAGGATGACGCTTCGATGGCTTCGACCAACTTGTCCCGGTTTCGAATCAACGAAATCGTTGAATCCGTAAGTTCTTTTTTTTTTAAGTTCAATTCATTTATTTCTTGGTTTAAATTTCTAAATTTGGCTTTTTTCTATTCAGTCGGTTCCAAAGAAGAAGGGACGTTTGTTCGGTTTGGGTCGTCGCACCCGGTCGGTTCCTCCTTCTTCTGCACCACCGCCCTTTGTTGATCCAGAAGTACTTACGGCTCAGTTGAAGGACAAAGATGATCGAATATCTTTGTTGGAGACCCAGATGGCGGCTCAACAGGCGGGCTATGAGGCACAGAGGAGGCTGAACCAGCAAATGATGGAGATGATGCAGAGGATGTACCCGAACGAGGTGTTCCCGGACGTGCCAGACCCGTAGTTTTTTTTTTCCCCAATCTCGGAATGTTTTATTTTTATTTGTGAAACTTTGAATATTAATTAGTATGATTTCAATTTTACTTTTAATTTCATATTTTCGAATTTAAATTTCAGAAATTTTATTTTTTCAAAAAAATTAATATTTTTTACATTCCGAGGAAATTAATTATATTTTTCACTACATCGATCGATGCGTTTTTGATCGATCCGTTTTTTTAAAAAAATATAGCGAGGGACATTTCCCTCGGAATTTTCCGAGGGACAACTCTCTCGGAAAATTCCGAGGAACGGATCCCTCGGAATATACCGAGGGAACAGTTCCTCGGAATAAACCGAGGAAAAAGTCCGTCGGTATACTCCTATCGATCGATGTATATATGTCCAAACACGCATCGATCGATGAACTTCCGAGGAATTATCCCGACGAAGTTCTACCTCGGTATATTCCGAGGACTTTTCCGACAAACAAGGGATCCTCGGAATTTCCTCGGAAATTTATTTCCTCGGAATTCCGTCGGAAAATTCCGAGGGATTTCAGAGGAAAAAAGAAATTCCGAGGAATTATTTCCGACGACGTGTTTCGTCGGAATTGCGTCGGAATAACGATATTCCGACGAAATTCCGACGATTTTTTCCCTCAGAATCCTTGATGTTTTCTTGTAGTGCACTGACTGATACATGTTATATCCCTAACTAAAGATATATTTAGATAATGTTTTCTTTTTCAACGACAATGTTTTCTTTTTCATACTTTTGACCCTCGCCTTTTCTTGTCTACTTTCGTACTTTTGACTTAATGTGCAAAAACCAATTATAAACCTACTGAAAGGTAGAAAAATAGTCAAAGATTGATCAGAAATCTCTCCCTAACTTATGCACATCACTCAACTAACCCACTTCTCCTTCTTTTTATATCCAATTATGAATTAGTAATGATACCAGACGCACCACTCGAGGGCCCATTATCAGCTGTTTATGCGTTTTCCTATAATAACAAACAACATTAAGATCGCATTCAAAGGCAAACTAAGGAGTGCAGAGGGTATTTTACTAAGCAGAGACGAATGGCCGTGAAGCTCAATTACCTCTTTCTTTTCGTTTACATTGTTCTTCTTATTTCAGGTAAATTATATGTATGATCTATGAAGTATTATTTCCTTTTCCGCTTAAGATCTTGTGTTCTTTTGTGAGAAAAAAATACAAAATGTTTTTGATATGATGATGCAGCGGGGAATGCTACTAGTGCGCACCTGACGATGCCCACAAAGGTAGCTACCGCAGGAGGACGGGAAGGGAAAGCGGGTAGGTCGGAATGGCTATACGTAGCAGGAGAGTGTGCAAAATTACCACTTTGCAACAAATATTGCGTTTCCAACGGGTTTCGTCTTGGTGGGTTTTGTAAAAAATTATCCCCTCGAGCTTCTTCTCTTTCTTGTGTTTGTAAATACACCTAACTTAACAACAAGTTTCTTTTCTTTCTTTTTGTTATTGAGAAAAACAATAAAAGTGTTGTTGACAAGTTACGCCTTGTTTGTGGTCCCTTCTACCGTTCTACGTATGTTTTGTGGTTTGGAACTTGCAAGTCTGGTATTGCTTTGTGATTTAATAATTTCGGCTTTAAAAAAATAAGATCTTGAATTAGCCTATAATTACAAGGGCGGCGCATTCTCCCATTTACGTGTATTGACTTTGAACTGGTTATAAATTTTAGAGAAATTTTATACCACTCGTCTTTTTAGTTTATTTTCCCCAAATAACCATTAAGTCGAAAAAATGACACAAATAAATCAATACAATACTAAAAGGGGAATAAGGGCTCCCCTCATGCCTCCACATCCTCAAAAATAATCAGCCAATAGGAGAGCCCCGTTAAGCCACGTCGGACGCGCATCACGTTTCATTTGGGCCTCGCGTCAAATGTTCGAAATCTCGGCCCGATAATGTTTGAAATCTCGACCCGATAGTGTTCGAAATCCGGAAGCCCGGATAGTCCATGACCCGGTGAAGCTTCCTGGTCGATTATCGATTCCCCTTCTCTTCTCTTTTTTGATCTGCCGATCCCATTTCTCTTCGTCTTCTCCGTTCACTACGTTTCGCAGATCTTTATCGCGGACATTAATTTTACTCCCCACTCTTCTGAGTTTTAATCTCATTAATGGATCGTTATCGCTTTCTCCGTCCGCGGTTCTATATAGATCTCTTATTCTGTGTATTTTTTTTTGGATCTAGAACTGTTCTATCCTTTCAACTGCTACTTGCGATGAAGGTGTCCGGCGTTTCTGACTCAGAGAAAATGACAGGCGAGACGGCGATCCCCTCCGATTCCGTCAATCCCATCTCTCAATCCGGTGTCTCTTCCGGCGATAACGGTCCGACGAAATCTAGATGTGGAATGGCCGATTCAAAGGGTACGAGCAAATCCGGCCCTCAGTCCGGCATAACATCCGGCGTTGATAAACCGGTGAAATCCAGAGGTACGACTGCTGTAACCCAGAGGCCGATCAGAACACACGGCAGGACTGGTGGTTCCTCCGGCCCCGTTATCGGCGTTAGAGGGAGACCATCTGTCTCAGCAATCGACAAGGGCAAATCAATCGTCAGCGACGACGTAGGGAAGGTTATAACCTTCAAAGACGTGAAATTCGGGCCACATCAAGACGAGATACGGTTTCGACTGATCCATTTTTGGGAAGCTTGGAACGTTCAGACGAAGGTTCTTATCGGCATCGAAATGCTTCTCATCGATGAAGAGGTTACACATCATATTTTGGCATCTAATAATTACTTTCTACCATATTGTCTGATTACTGTTCATCGCTTTGATTGATCGACTAATGACATTATAATTGTTTCGACATAAAGTATTTTGAATCGTGAATTTATGATTATCTGTTGTCTGATTACTTTCCATCACGGGTTAATGTTTTAAATATCTTTGGTTTCACTGATTTATTTGTTTTACATGTTTTAAACAATTTTGATTTTCACTGAACATATGTTTAACTGATAATTTTATTTTTTGCATCAGGCGAGTGTAATCCAAGGTTTCATCCCTTATGGAAGGATTGAGACCTATTTGCCTCACATGAAAGCTGGTTATACCTACCGGCTCAACAAGTTTTACGGATCAAAGAGCAAGACAGTGTACCGGATTGCTGACTCGGATGTCACTATTAGCTTCTCATGGAACTCTGCTCTAACTGCTCTCGAGGACAGCTCAATCTGTTTCCCTGAGGATCGGATCCGTATTCATGGATTCAGGGAGTTCGATGGTGCTTCCGACTTGAAAGGTGATCTTTATGGTAAGTTACGCTTCATTAACCCGATTCACCGTACTTACCGGATAATAGTTTATTCTGAACTTGGTTTGTATCATAACATTTGATTAGTTTGATGTCTTCACTTGCAGATTATATTGGCCATATCAAGCTTGTGAATGGGAAGGTTCCCACTGACAGCCTATTGCTTGATGAAGGTGAGATAGCTGTGTCTCGGCGAGTTGAGCTTCACGTCCAGACACATGAGTAAGTTATTATGTTTTTATATCTTCGTGATTGCAATTATTACCTAAAAATTATAAATTCGTAATTATTAACAAAAAACTATATTCGTAATTGTATAATACACGATTTTTTGTTGTTGCAGCGATCCTGTGATGAAGTTGTACCTCTGGGACAAGGCGGCCTTTGAGTTCATTGATAAGTTTAAAGCATCCAGAGGCACTGCCCGTGTTATTTTGGTCACCACTTTAAACCCGAAACGGTTTGGAGGTTTGTGTTGCTATTGCTAAGGCATTAACTTTATTTATATAAGTTGCTACTGTGTCATTGCATTCTTTCCGTATAGGTGTTCTGTCTCTATCGGCAATGGCGTCCTCACGTGTATTTATGGATAGTGATATCCAAGAAACACTCTCCTACCTCAGCTGGTAAGGTTTAGTTTCATGTTTCCAAATGCGATTACCTTAATTCATATTGTAATGCCTGTGTTGGCGTGTTATTCAGGTTGAACTCTAATTTGGACGTTGCCAGTAGGGTTAATGCAGAGGTGATTACCAAGCCTGAGCCAGCGACATTGGGAGAACTTTTTGCTTATATGAACCAGGCGTCCTCTAAGGTATTATATCTGCAATATTTGATACATCTACTAGGATATTAGATTTCGCATTGAATTTTGAGTATTATTTCAGGTTGCTTGGTTTGAGTGCACAGCAACTATTGATGATGTTGTGCACGGGTCTGGCTGGTACTATATAGGATGCGGTGTGTGTCATACCAAAGCAACCAAAGGGCCCACAACGTTAATGTGTAAGAAATGCGGGAAAAGTGAGATTGTTGGTGTGGCGCAGTAAGTGGTTTATGTAAAGTTTTTACACATTCTTGAACGTAATGGTTGTTGACACTTATCTTTACTAGGTACTTGACGAGACTCTCTGTGTATGACAACAATGATCAAGCCGTGTTTGTTGTCCTTGGTGATGCCGGTGAGGAGTTGACTGGAAAGAAAGCAAGCGAGTTGGTTGAGAAATACTATCAGGTAATTAGAAATTTGTGAGATCAATGACAATAATGTGTTATTGCAAGAGTAGTTTAAAGAATGTTCTGAATATGTCTTACTATGTGTTAGGTCAATGACAATATTGAAGGCGATCATAAGGTCCCAGTTCCTCAGGCTATGATTGATACTATTGGACAGACGCGAAAGTTCATTGTGAAGGTATCGAAACACAATCTGGACGCTAAGACTCAGACTCTGACTGTGACAAAGGTGCTCCCACCCGATGCCGCAGGACATGAGGACAATTTAGAAGGGGATGTTGATGTAATAGGTGATGCGGAAGGAGTAGGTAATGCAGCTGAGTTTGGAAAAAGGGGTGCTGATGAGATAGAGTCTGAGGGTGTGAAGCGTGCCAAATGTGGCTAATGAAGTAGCCTTGACTTCATTTGCTTCTTCTTTTTTTGTGTGTTTTCCTTTTTTTTTTTTTGTTTGAGACATCCTTTTTATCTTTGGTTTCCTCTGCAACATTATACCAACCTTGGTTATTATCTCTTTTTAATAACATAAACTATTAATATTTTCTATGTTATACAATTTGAACAATGAAATGGTGTTATCTATATATGTATTTACCACATAATCTGGATGATGATAAACTGATTCAGGAATTTTAGATTCCGATTTCTATTTAAGTATAGTAGAGAAGTATCTGTGTACATAATTAGCTTATCATTGTTTGGGAATAAGTTATTTTACACAAAACAAATACAATACTAAAACGATTTGTGTGAATAAGCATGGATGATTAAATGCAATAACCTGCTGTAAGTAAGCCAATAAAATTTGATATTCTTTAAAAAAATTTAAAACTGGTTAACTGAGATTCGAACCCTGCAAGTAGAGTAGCCAATGCGGATACTACTCTATCATTAGGCTAATGTCACTCTTTGTAGATATATGCATAACTAAATACAATAACTTCTTAGATAATACAATAAAATGAATTTTTTTTAAAATAATTGCAAAGGGGATGACTGAGATTCGAACCCTGTATAAGAGCTAATGCGGATGCTACTCTTCCAGTAGGCTAAAGACACTTATTGCAAATATATAAATGACTAAAAGATATAACTTTTTATATGAGCTAAGAAAATGGTATGTTTTTAAGAATAAAAACGGGTTTTTTAGTGTTTGAAACCTATATAAGAGCTAATGCGGATGTTACTCTTCCAGTAGGCTACAGACACTCATTGCACATATATAAATGACTAAAATATATAACTTTTTATATAAGCTAAGAAAATGGTTTGTTGTAAAAAATAAAAACGGGTTTTTTGAGATTCGAACCCCTATATAAGAACTAATGCGGATGCTTCTCTACCATTAGGCAAAATACACTCATTGAAATATATGCCCAAAAATAAAAATATATATTAACCGGATGAGATGAGGAAAACATATATATATGGAAACACGAGTGGTTGGATAGTACAAATCTTTATTTAAGCCAAAAATATTTGAAATTTTGACTAAAATTATAATTGCGATGGGATGGGGGTTCGAACCCTAGGTTATATTAAACGCGGATGCTGCTTTACCACTGGACCAAAGACACTCATTGGAAATATATGCACACAACAAATGATATCTAAAAACTGATAGGGATAAACTAATCGATTCTTCTTCTTTATAACGAGGGAAAACTCGACCCTTCCTCTTCTTTTTCAACCGCTTCCATTCCAAACTACTCGCCATGTCTGATCTAAATCCTTCTTCTTCCGTTAGAACTAGGACTCGGAGGTTCAGCGAGATCGATGACTCAAACGGAGAAGAATACCAGTTCCGGTCGCGAGTTCCGTTCAAGACGTTCGATGATCGTCTCCAAGAAAGTCGATTGTTATTCTACGGAACCGTTACACCAATTGGGGGTTACTCTCGCCGTCATCCTAACGAAGACGCCGCTACCGTGTATCGCTCTCTCTGCCTTCGAGGTTTTGTTGTTCAAGGATCCCTAAATCCTACGAGTCGCAGTTTAGATGATGTGTTTAGGGTTATTGATGATATAGGGTGGTCTTACACGGTGTTGCATGTGAATCCATTCTGTCCTAGAGTTGTGAGAGAGTTCATCTCAAACATACCATTCTACGATGATGGAGCTCTAATTAGAGGATATGTCTACCGTTTCTCTCCTTCGGTGATCAACGACTTGATGATGACACCACCCGTTCAGCAATCATATGAGTGGAAAGAGGTCGTGTTAGATCAGGCAATCGCTCATCTCACAGGTGGTCAATGTGCTGGATGGACAGGGTTTAGTCTCAATGCTCTGTTCGATCCGTTCAAGATCCTATATCGCGTGTGTGAGCGTAGTTGGCTTCCAGGACCGGACTCAGACTTGATGATGAAGAAGCGTCTCCGTCTCATGTATGCTGTTACCAAACGCAAGCAAATCGACTTTGGACAGCTTGTGTATGAACAAGTGATCGACATGTCCCGCGTAAGAGATTTAGACACGAACCTGGTATTCCCAAATCTTATTTATCAACTCTTAATGCTTCAGAGAGAAATTCCTCTGCTACCAGGGGATGAATATCTTATTGGAAAAGGTATCCCCATCTGTGAATTAAGAAGTGATGGGAGTGGTCCAAGGGGGCGTAGAAGACTTTGTTAGTATGGTAGCAAAGTATTTTTTGTGAAGTCCATCGCTCTCTCATGTATTTGGCTAATATATGCTCTTTTTGGCAAGTAGCTTGTGTTCAACTCCTTTTCAAAATTTGAATCTCAATGAAGTTTATGTTTGGGTGTGATGTCAATGTCTATATTATCTTCGGTTTTAAATATTTTTACTCTTTTATTCCACCACTGTTGAGATCATCTTATTATTGTTAAAAATGGAAACATATTATAACCATGTAAATTTTCCGGTGAAACGTTTAGGTCTATGTTCACGGTTTTGTTTAATTCTATGCACTACGGGTTTTAGTCATATGAAGAAGCGATGCTTAAACCCTCAATGTAAAGTTATAATGAGTCATGGCTGAGAATTTTAAATCAAAGAAAAAAATATACTACCAGTTACCTGGTTTTTAGTCTAGCCGTTACTAATAATGATATAAAAATTTGTTTTAACAATTTCTAATAATCCTATAAGAATTTGTTTAATCTTAATTTTAAATTAGAAGACTTATAACTATATTGTATCTCACCAAGTAAAGTAATTTCTAAACTAACCGTATAAGGTCAACATAGAAATGATAACAGAAGACCATAATCAATTTATTAATTTATGAGACAGAAACTTATAAACAATTAAGTTTGTATTAAGTAGTGAACGTTTTTGTTCTGATAGAGGTTTCCTGAAAATTTATCCTTTAAGGTTTGACCAAGTCACTATATATAGTTATCAGCATAATTTCATCATATTCAAACTTATATCCAGTTACAACCAAAAAGCTCATACGAGATACTAAAAATGAATCATCCACCACCGTATACATTGGTTCTAAGCGACAAGAAGAAGCCAACTTGCTCAGTTCCCAAACGAACTCTCACCATGAAGATCAAGAGGCCCAACACCCAGCAAACAACAATCATAATATCAATAGCACTGAAGACATCAAGTAACGGCCACCTCGACGACAGTACAGTCAGTGATATGGAATACATGCTTCTGTATCATGAAATCGACTTTGATTCGGTGACAGAAATTGTGGATGAGACTACTGACTATGTCGCGGGCGTTATGCCAACACTTGATGATGTCACAGGTACAGATCTAGATGTAATTGTTAAGATTACTGACTTCAATCCACAAGCTTGGAATAGAATTGATCTCGACGTTTATACAATCGACCTGCGAAACAGCAGAAGAAATTCCGTCCCTAGCGAAGAGAATGACATCTGCGCAATTTGCCACAATGAGCTTGGTGCAAGTGGAGATTTGAACACTTTGGTATGCAATCATTCGTATCATCACGAGTGCATCATAGGCTGGGTAACGATGAACTTAACCTGCCCAGTATGCAGAACAACGCTTGCTTAGCATTTGATAATCCTCTGTCTCATCTTATGCAGGTTTCGACTTTGCTTTTATTTTTAAAAAAATAAGTGTCCGCTGTATGGACTTATATTTCGTTTTACCTAATCTTTTATGCTTATTTATATTACTAAAATAATATAAGGAATATCATTCTGAATAAAACTCTTTGTTTTCATTATTTTGAGCTTCACAACTAATTTATTTTTTTATGTTTATATCTTGGAAGTAGTATTTAGTATTTGGAATACAATAATACATGCCTTTAGATTGTTTTTGTAGTCATTTATTTATTATGAAAATATATTTTTCCCGGAACAAGATTTTTTAATTAGAGGGAGAAACATCTGTGTTAGATCATCTTTACCCATTATGTTAGCTTATTATTAGTTGACATGTTATAAATATCTAAATGCTAATATAAAAATTAAAGAATCACAAAAATATTAAAGCCAATACAGTGGATTAGTACTACTATATTAATAACATTCATTTTTAATATTTGTTAAATGCCTAAGCAGTCCAAGTTATCGAAAAATTTAACAAAATCATATTTAGGTATATAACCGAGGATATACCAAAGGAAAAAATTAATTATACCATTTGATTGACATATATAACGGTTAGCATTAGTAGTTGAATTTACGTAATCTCACCTTCAGCTGTCATTGGTCGTAATTTTTAGAAGAACCTATCAAAATATAATAACTTTATCGTTTACACTCTTTCTTCAAAACCACGGCCGTCTCTCTTATATATCGTTATCTATCTAAGCCCACTGTATCTCATAGCTCACTTAACAAATTCTTTATTTATTTCGCATTTGTCCACCATTCCATACATAGTCTAGATTTAAAAAATTGTAATTTTACTCATTTGTAATTCAATCTCTATTTATATTTTTATAACATATAAGTAATATATAGTAACATTATTTGAATAATTCCGGGCGTAGCCCGGATAAAATCTCTAGTTTTATTAAAGAGTAAATATACATTTATATTATAGGGTTAATTAATCTAAATTTACGGTTTAGAGTTAAGAAATGGGGATTTAAAGGTTAAAAATAAATATCAAAAATTTCAAAAATTCAAAATAAAAATAGATTATTCGGGTCATTTTCTTTTTAGGACTATTTTGTTGTGTTACAAAAACTTAAAAATGACTATTTAAAAAAATTGCCTTAAATTTTACGTAGTGACTTTTTGAAGAAGTATAATTAAAAAAATAAATATTTTTCGGTTTAGAAAAGAAAAACCCACTAAAATTTTAGGTACTTTAAAAAAGACTAGAGCTGGACCCGGTGTTTTTTTTGTTTACTTAATGTAACTAAATAGTTTTTACACCATTATATAATCTATAAAAATTATAATAAAATGATGACAAAAATACATCATATAATACATATATTGCTGTTACATAATTCCACTAATAGTAAAAGTAAAATGATTTCTATAACTGTAAATGTAAATATCACGTGAATATTTGTTTTTATTTAACCAATATCATTTGTATTTACCCGATACCGAGTTGGCTAGTGGTAAAGGAAATGCTAGTACCCTTTCATTGGTCGGGTTTGTTACGCGTTGGAAATAATTATTTACAACATTTGGGTTCAGTAAAAAAGAAAAACCACTTTTCATTTTTTAGAAATATACTTTTGTTTTCTATAAATAATATAATATTTATTTATTTTTCACGTATTATGTATTTTTTATTATGACATTACGCATAATAATTAAAATATATTTTTAGTTTATTTTTAGTTTATGTGTGTGTTTTCCATAAAATAAAATATATATGCGAAAATAATATTTGAGATGTTTTGATTGGTTTCTGGTCATAAATGATAACTATATTTAAATTTTCAACCTGGACCTTACAGTTGACTCGCTCATAGATCCAGTCTCACGCTCATGGAATTTACATGCTCTTCACACCTTGGTGGATCCTGAAGACGTGAAAATCATTACAAGTATACCACTGAGTAGGTCTCAGATGGCAGATAGAGATGGATGACACTTTTCGAAAAATGGACGGTATACGGTTAAATCAGGTTATCAGGTGGAGCGGGTATACCCAGATCAGCAATCTCAGGCAGAAACCTACGGACCCACGGTAGACTCACTCAAGTCCTTCTGCTGGAAAACTCGATGCCCATCGAAAATACGACATTTTCTGTGGCAAATATTATCTGGATGTCTATTGGTTAGGAAAAATTTGCAGGCAAGAGGGATGCAAGGAGATATCTGTTGCGCTCGATGTGGTGCTCCAGTGGAATCTATAAACCATGTCTTTTTTGAATGTCCACCGGCAATTCAGACATGGGCGCTCTCTAAGATTCCATCTAATCCTGCAATCTTTCCAACGGAATCACTCTACGCAAACATGGATCATCTATTTTGGCGAGTTATCCCAAAGATGGATGATCATCACTTTGTGTGGATACTTTGGTACATATGAAAAGCAAGGAATAGTAAGGTATTTAGTAATTTAGATATTGATCCTCGAGATACTCTCGGGAAGGCCGAGACAGAATCTTTTATGTGGGCTGATGCACAGGTGACTCCTGAGTCACATGACGCACACCAGAGAGATATGGCTCCCATACCGGTGAGACCGGGCAGATGGTGCTTCTCTGATGGCTCATGGAAGGCAAATGATAACTTTTCGGGACAAGGATGGTATAGCACCTTACCAGGATTTGATGGTTTGATGGGTGCAAGAAACACCAGAGCTAGTCTTTCACCTCTACATGTAGAGTTTGAATCACTAATCTGGGCAATGGAATGTATGCGGAATTTGCGGCAGGTTCGGGTCACATTTGCAACAGATTGTTCTCAATTGGTGAAGATGGTTTCACAACCAGAAGAATGACCAGCGTTTGCAAACTACTTGACAGATATAAAGACCCTTAGTACTGGATTTCAGAGCTCGGAGATCATCTATGTACCAAGAACGCAGAACACACAGGCGGACAAACTAGCACGGAGTGCAAGAATTCAACCGTCGTTCGTCGTTCACATGGATGCAGAGCTACCCTCTTGGTTAACAGAGTCTATATGAGTCTGTTTTCTTTTGTTGATGTCAAAAAAAAAAAAAAAAAAAATCAACCCGTTATTTTAACTTATTGACTTTAACATTTTATTATATGTAGGATTTTTATTTTATATGAACTTTTTTTCTTTTTCTTATAACATTGTTATCTTGTATAAATATTTTTCTTTACATACAAAACTTGAAGAATATTCTTTTGAAACTTTCCCTATTACAATTTTCTCAAAAGAAAAATCTTAGGTGTTTTTAATTTTTAATACTAATACTTAAATGTACATGTTATTACCAAATCTAATATTTCAAATCCTTACTAAAAAATAGTTTAGGTAAAATTCAGTTGAACATATGTAATATCATACACTAGGGTCGGCCCGCCCTACGGACGGGAAGATAGAAAAAACTATTTTATATAAATTTACTTTAATTTTATGAAGCATTTTTAAAAAAAATTGTAGATTGAAAACGATATTATAAATAAAAATAAATAAATAAAATTTGGAGATCATGTTGTTATTTTTAATACATATTTTTGGACTGAATTAAAATGACAGTAACTTTCATTATTCTACGAAGAACAATATAATATAATAAGATTAATGATGTCTGCATATAATTATGCAATGATCATGCGAGAGAAATATGTTAACGAAAAACTTATATTATCTAAGGCAAAACAACCTTTTGTTAGCGTGAGTAGCTTGGTATGTGTATGTTTTAATTAAAATGTGATAGTTTTCTCCTAAAGAAAGTCATACTTCAATTTCCCTGTCACTCTTTAAATTGAATACAGTCTATCGTTATTAAATAAGTTTAGAATTTATTAGAGAGATTTTACTATTAATTTAGAAGTTATTAATACTGTAGAAACTTGCGTTGTGAATTAACAATATATTTAAATTAAATGAAGATATTGCATGGCGTTTTTTGTAGAATCTATGCTCGTATGTAATAAAGAGCTTATGCTGCAAATGCGTGTAATTATGTTGGAAAATATGTTTTTGCATTGGTATATTATTACTCTGAAATAAAATTGTTTACCATACAAACGAAATCGTTCAAAATTTTCAAATATCAGAGTGTTAGTATATTCAAATAGCTAAGTAGGAGTAATATATAATAATATGTTTGCGCTATTGTATGAAAAAAAAGAAAAGAAGTTAGGAGCACTATTTATCGTGAAATCATGCACCTTAAAAATAAATTGATGTAAATAGGTAAAACAAATAATTATAGAAGCATTATTTATCGTGAAATAAATTGATGTAAATGGGTAAAACAAATAATTATTCCTATACTTTTTTTCTTAAAACATTATTCATATGTTAAATGCTCAGTATACGTACATCAAATTAGTAAATTCAATTTTTTTTTTTTGATGAAATTTTAAATTTATTCATCCACTGTGGGCATCTTTTACAAAAGAATCATGAAGCTTCTATGACTACTCTAATTCTATGTGTGACTGAAAAAAGAAATAAAGAATGGCCATCTACATCGTTTGAATGAACCATCTACTATATAATTCAATTTTACATTCACTATATAATATTATACATTTTATATGTATGTTCACTAATATACTATAAACCTATTGTTCATCTAGTTTTTTTGGTTTTTACGGGCTATTTTACACATTAAAATAAATAAAAACATTTTATGGTATTTTCGACACATGTAAATCTAATTAAAATTATCGTACTTGGTTCTGTTGATTTACATTAATTTGTCATACCGGTATGATCGGATTGAGTATCAACAATACAACATTTTCTTGAAATTTTTTAAATATTGTTAATTGATTTCATTAACAATAAAATTTTGAAAAATGTAATAAACATTATTGAATAGAGGATAATACCCACAAATTTATGGAAATATGTTTTCTACTTTACATATTAAGGTTTATAGTATTAATGTGCATTAAGTGTAATATTTATCATGGATTTGTTGTGGAATAGATTTAAGAAAAAAATTAATTTAGATTTAAGTTGTAAGTTTTATGATTATTTCTTATTTGTACTTATATTTTAATAAAGTAGATGTAAAAAACTTTCATTATAACGTTACCTTTTTGTATATTTAAAACGACTCGGTAACAAAAAATAATGTCTAAAATGGACAATTATAAAAGTTAAAGATTAAAAAAAACTCAAGTCTGTTATAAAAGTAATAGAAAAATCTGTCTTTATTCATAACATAGAAGTTTCTTATATAGGAGATTACACCGTCATAGATAAAAGGAAAGATTACAAATCATAATCTCTTGGTTATGAGCCATCCACAATCTGGTTCATAACACTCCCTCTTGGATGTCATAACCATTTAGAGCTTGTGATGTGCTTTAATGTTGTCTCATTAAAACTTTACCAGGAAAACCCAATTGGGACAAAACCATGGTGAAGGAAAAAGAGTACAACACACATTACTCCCCCTGATTTGGACATTACTGAAGGTCCATTGGACCTCTCCAATTTTCTTCAATCCGTGGGTGATGAAGATCTTGGGCTAAATATGCTTCGTCCTCGAACATGATAGTTGGTTCTTCTTTACCTTCGGCCATGCCACAATCTAATCAAACATATTGAGTTATCGACCTCAAATACACACACACGAAATCTTAGATGATGTTGCTGTGATATGCGTGTACCACCATGTGTAAAACATAACCTGTCTGAAAACAAATCAACAAAACCAAATAACCCCTCTTTGGGCTGGTTAGTATAAAATAAACCAAAATCAAAGGCTTCTATCATCGTCCTTCTTATGGACCAATCAGATGAGTGTCTAAAACAAGACTTCTGCATCGTCCATCTCAGGACTAAATGGACTTCTTTATCGTCCACCTTTGGACTGAATGGATCAGTGTCCAAAACAAGTGATCTCACGCCCATGTACTAGATAATGGGTGAGACTGGTCCATATTAAATCTCTTGAGTACCCTTTTCTGTATATACTATTTGATGCACAAGGATTTCATTGTTAATGTACTCAAGCTGTAATCCAAACAAAACTTTGTTTTCCAAGATCTTTCATCTCAAACTCTTTCTTGAGATATTCAACTGTTTGGGAAATTGTATCCAGAGGTTCCTAGGATATTCAGATCATATACTTTGATGATTATCAATATTGTTCTCGAGAACTTGTTGTACTTTCAGCTCAATACCCTCTAGTACTTTCATTATCCAGTGGACCATATAAATATGCAGTCACTACATCAACTTGCTGCAAGTCTAATTTTCTCTCTTATATAGCCAGACTTATGAGAAATCTAAAAGTAGTTGCATCCACCACATGGGAGTATGTCTCCTCATAATCTATTACTGGTCTTTGTGAGAATCCTTGTGCAACATCAGCTTTATATCTCACGATTTCTATTCCTCACAAGACCCATTTATATCCACTGGTTTTAACATCATATGGCGTCTTAATCATATGGCCAAATACGCCTTTCTTCCTTAAACTATTTAACCCCACGTTTCCATTCAATCCAATCTGTTCTACGAGTGCGCACTCTTATATTGACGTGGGTTCATGATCCTCGCTTATATTCATAAATTCAAGTGCTACCTTGTATGCAAATAAATCATCTTATGTCGACATTCCTTATTGGTTCCATTATGTTCCAGACATGATATAATCGATTGAGATTCATTATTATCAGGACCTTTAATACTTTGCAGCTTGGCGTCCCAAGCTACATTGTTTGGTACCTGTACCTTAGAGCCGGCCGGCCTTATCTCCATGTCTGGGATGGTTTCCTTAGTAACCTCGGATTTGGATTTTGATTATCATTCTCTGCACCTTTCTTTTGTTTCCGAGGATTCTTATCTTTTGGAACCTATTTGGTCTACCACGTTTCATACGTTGTCTAGACTCTGTAGCAACTTGACTGTGTCTCTTCTTGGACATCAAATTCGTTGGTGCTTTACAAGCTGGTTTATATATGACTTAGTCATTCTTTTTCGGGTCAGCAAATGTGTCTGGCATTTGATTAGCTAGCTTTGTAAATGTATAATCTTTGGACGTCTATTTCACATTCTTTAGTCCGAGGATCTTGCCAAGACATTGATGGTTGATTCCATTCTATTTCTTTTACCATTGTTTTACCAGCTTTATTATTTTTCTCCTCATGGTCTTAAAATAATCTGTGTACCTGGCCTCAAATATAATCACTCATAGTTGGCTCAAAGTACTTTATTATTGTGGGAGAATCACATCCAACATATATCCTCATCCTCCTTTTGAGGTCCCATCTTAGTTATATGTGGTGGAGCAATTAGTACATAGACAGCACATCCAAATGTCTTATGATGGGGTGTCTGGCTCTTGACCCGTTAATAATTGTGATAGGGGATATCTATGCTCACTAAATGGCCTGATGCGTATTAACTTAGGTGCATGTAAATTTCGTGTGGTCCAAGCTGTGAATGGGAGTTTTGACCTCATAAGTTATGGTCTATCAATCAGCTATTTTGCGTTTTAAAAGATTTCGGCCAAGCCGTTCTTGGTATGGACATGTATCACAAAATTGTCCACACTTACCCCCATGGACATACCATAATCATTTAAACGCTTGGGACATGTATTCACCAGTATTATCTAGATATATATTCTTTATTATGAAAAATGGGCTCGTAGCCGTTTTACTGTTGATGGCCTAATGAGTTTCCCTTGTGTACATGCTACACACGTGAGATTCTTTGGGATAACTCTTCTTATCTTTTAATGTGTGCCTTTTGAATATCAATTTTTGCATCATGTTTGGACCAGGATGGCCAATCCGGTCGTGCCATAAAGTGTATATTTTCGCAGGCTTTTAGCCTCTATCATACTGATCTATGCATAATATAGGTTAGTAGAGAATGCATGTATAGTCTTTAGGACTTATTATGGCCTTGGGCGATTTTATACATATATCTGAAGGAACTCTTTGTTTCCTTCGCCCATTGTTTCAACATGAAAACCATTCATTCTTATATCTTTAAAACTCAATAGGCTGCTCTTGCTCTTAGAGTTGGATGAATATAAGGCATCACTGATTTCTAGATGCATACCCTTAGGCAATAATATATTAGCCTAGCCATAGTCTTCTTTCAGACTGGCGATACCTGCTTTAGTACTTATATTGGCGTTTTTCAGTGTACTCATATAGAAAAATCATTCATTCATTTAATCTAAGCAGACAATGTAATAGAAATAAATTCAAGGAGATAAAAATCAGAGAAAGCATACAAGCAAAGCAATCACACAAGTTTAATGTCGAAATCAGATTATCAACTTGATTATTTTAGGCAATAATAAGTCTCATATTCCATAAGATCATCTTGATCATGTTCGAAATTATTTCACCATCTTTATAGACCAAGTGGGTTTCAGGATTTTTCCCTTTCAGACTCTCTTTGGGAGTCCTTCATATCTTATCCCAATGGTTCCCTATTCCACATCTATGGCACACTGATTTGGTCGACCTTTGTGGTTTAAAGGATATACCACGGCCACTGCCTTGACCATGGCTCAAATTGAGTTAATACCCAAGGCCTCTGCCATAGTGATTCCCACGGCCAAATGTGTTATAGTGGCCATGGCCACGTCCTTTCCACCCTCCACGTCCATGACCGTGTGGTCTATCATTCTGGACGTGGTTACCTTTTTTTTTTCTTCTGCGGCCTCAATTCAGGAGGTCTCAATTCACTGTTTCTCATCAGTAATCCATTATTTTGCCCAGCTAGCAATAGACTCATCCACGGACTTATAGTCCTGGATTCTGGGATTCCTCCAATCAAATAGGGCCTTTGGTAATAACACCATTCTTTTCATATCTCGATTTTTAACTCTGTCCAAAGGTTTAGAGGATTCTCTATAGTCAGATACTGATCTTTGAGACTCTTAATAGATGATGGCTAATAATTAATATTGCCATGTATCAATCTTTCTCATTGGCATTATTGCCTTCTATGATACATTCACCAAGTCTTTTTGACTTTAGGATAATCTTTGTATCCAATGTCCACCGTAAATAATTATCTCCAGAGAGATTTATGGCAGCAAAATCCAGGTTGATTTTCAACATCTCAAATCATATATCACTCAATATTTAGGTATAATTTTCATGCGGCCTTACTCTTAAAAACAATCAATTCGGATTTCAATCTTGTGAGGACAATGAGACTATCAATCTTAAAGGCATTTAATCAATCAGTCAATTTCTAACAAGTCTCAGCAATACTATTTCTATGTGCTCATACTATTATGGTTTATCAAGACTAGCAAAAACATATTCAATTAATCATGCAATTAGGGTTTAACAAACAATGGATTTTATCAAGACTAGTAAACAAATTTATTAATCACTCAATCAGTTTCAAGGCTGATTTTAGCAATACTAGAATATAGATTTCAAGCATGAATTTCAATGAATCAGTTTCAAGGCTGATTGGCATTTAGCATAAACCATGTGTAAATAATTTATCTAGTATCCGAATATATCAAACCTCAAAATATATAATCAGATCAATCAATTTAATCGAACTTAGCATACAATCTTAAACCTCAAGACATTAGATTTTATCATGAATCTATCAACCTAGCATACAGATTCTCAATTCTCAAAGACATCCAAATCAGATCAATATAACCTATCATACAAATTATTTAGGGTTTCTATATAAAACATATCAGATTACAAAACTATCAATCCTAGCAGATGATATTAAACCTCAAGAATCATGCAATCAGATCATTCGGATTTTAAACAAGTAAACCTCAATCAATCTATTAGCCTATCAGATTATATAAGCAAAGCAAGCTAGCAACCTATCAGATTCAATCAATGTTTTAACAGGCTGGTCGGTTTAAACAATTTTAAATCAGATGAACAATTAACCAAGCAGGATGAGAAAATAAAATCTATCAATTTAACGGTCAAACAATTCTAGCAACATAACATCAGATTCAATCAGATTTAAAACCTCAATGATCAAAACCGAAAACAGTTTTGATTTCAAAATATTCGATTAGAGTTTTAATATGTTATTTGATAATTATAGTATAATTAATTCTGATACTTATATTATTTAGGGTTTATAGATATATGGTTAGGGTTTATCGGATTTTAACTTGTAAAAACCGATTTGGGGTTTTAATCATGTAGGAACATGATTTAGGGTTTGGGGTATCGAACTTTTAGAGTTTCAATTTACTCAATTAGGATTTTTGATCTATTACCCTATGGTTTTGATTCATAAAGATTATGGTTTCATTCTTTATCAATCAATCCATGTTCGATTATGGGTTCTTAGGTTTTGAATTACCTTTTAACCTTAAATGATTGTTGAATCGGACCACAAAGGAGTTGAGCCGCGAGCTGGACACGAACGGGACGCGAGCTGGAATGGATCGAGTCGCTTCTATCGGGTCGCGGACGTCCTTTGTTGCTTGATCGGGAACGCCTTGATCGTCGGACGCGAGCTATCTGATGTTGTCGCGAATGAGGAAGAGGTCGCGTGCTGGAGTTGCTCTCGGGTCGCGAACGTCTGAGCTAGGATCAGGAACGCCTTAGGCTGAAGCTGATCGGGGACGCGAGCTGGAACAGATGCGGGAACAAGAGACGTGATCGAGGTTTAGGGTTCGTCGGATCGCCGACTAGGATTAGGGTTTTAGGGTTTTTCGATTTGGGTATTAGCTTAGGGATTTAGAGTTTCGTGCTGATAACGTGTTATAAAAGTAATGAAAAAGTCTATCTTTATTCATAACATAGAAGTTTATTATATAATAGATTACACCATCATAGACAAATAGAAATATTACAAATCATAATCTCTTGGTTATGAGCCATCTACATTCTGGTTTATAACAAAGTCGATGATTATTTTCTTTACTTTTTTTTGGGTATAAAATGGCTTTTTGGCAGTTTTTCCTTTACCAAAGTCGGTACTCGGTCCTAAACGACCCTTTTTTTTTGGGAAAACTGTTTTTTTAGAGCAAAAAAATAGTAACTATGTCCCTTTAGACTAATCTATATTTTGTGTCATATTTTCCTATAATACCCTTTAATATTTATGAAAATAATTTTAATAAATAGTTTTACAAACAAAAAAAATTTGGAAAAATAGTAACATTTATTAAAATACCTATATGAACTTAATGGTATATTTTCCAGTTATAAAAAAGTTAAAATTATAAATTTCAGATTATGTTCTAAAAAAAATAGAAATGACATTCTATGACGTAGAAAACGAAATCTACTTTTTTCATTGAATCTACAATGTTTAGAATACGTGATCTACGTAAATAGGAGTATTCTACAAATATGTAGAATACACATTCTGCGCTTAACCTACAATTCTAAAATTCTTAGAAATCAAAATCTACACATTAATCTAATTCTAAAACATGTAGAAACCGACTTCTACAGATTTACTATAAATCTAAAACATGTAGAAATCAAATTCTAAATATTACTATAATTCTAAAAAACTGTAGAAACTGATTTCTACATATTAGTTGTATTCTACGGATAAGAAATCAGTTCTTAAAAATATGGAAACAAAATATTTGAGAATATTCTCTTTTATATTTTTTAAAAAATCGATTTAAAAAAAAAAAACGAAAAAGGAACAAAAAAAGCGACAAATCGATTTGAGAATATTCACTTTCATCCCAGAGAAAAATATCCTATTTTTAGAAATTCAAATTCAAAGGGGTGCTACTAGTTGTTGTCGATGGAACATTCTTGAAGAGGCGTGTCCTATTTTTAGAAATTCAAATTCCTATTTTTAGAAATTCAAATATTTGAGAATATTTGAGAATATTCACTTTCATCCCAGAGAAATCGAGTTTAATGAGTTGAAATCATGCTTGGTCGGTTCAAATCAAGTGGGAATCAATCCGGATATAATCATACAAAACCAAAAAAATTGATTTGGGATTCTTTCCTCGGCACGGGATCGATCGATCTATTCTTACAGATCGGTCGATCTGTGTAAATCGACCTTCGCCGATCGAGTGAAATGGATCAGGTCGATCAGTATATATTTCGTGTTTTTTTGTTCTGAATAATGATCGGGATCGATCGATCCACTATAACTTGTAAAGTGGGATCGATCGATCCTCCTTGTCGAACTCAATATATATCTTTTTAAAAAAATTACAATTTTAAGGGCATTACTGTCATTTTGGAAAAAAATAGTCTAATAGGACATAAAGTAGTATAATTTAGTCTAAAGAGACATAGTTACCATTTTTTTGCTCTAAAAAAACAGATTTCCCTTTTTTTTTTTTTTTTTTTTTGTCTATCTGATAGGACTATATTCATAAACCAGCAAGATTCACATCTAAGCCAGCAAAGCGACCCTATATGTCCGTCTTATAATATTTTCTTAGGTTTAGGAGTATTAGCTGGGCCGTCAATAACTGGGCCTGACTCTAACAAATCCAGTCCTAATCGGCACACGCTCGACCCCGACGAACTTTCTTGGTCTCCTCCTGCGACGGCGCGACCACACAACCACCGCCTTCCTACGCCGACCCTTGACTTTAATCTAATCGCTAGACCGATCATACACCCTTTTCTCCTTCCCTCTTCCCAGTATTCTTCTAAAGAAGCAGACGTTTCCTCCATCTAACAGTAGAACAAGATGGGTAGACCCAAAGGAGACGCTGCAAGGAGCAAGGCTCGTCCTTCCAGCAGCAGGTGAAATTAACCTTCAATCCCTCCTCGCTTTCCGCTTTTATATTGATTCGCTTACTGAATTGACCTTTCTGAGCAGCTTGGCAGCTTCTCTGCTGCCGTCTGGCTCTGCAGCCGCCGGCCTAGGTTTTGGCGGCTATGTTGGTAGCTCTAGATTCGAATCTTCTATATCAAACGAAGACTCTGCTCCCCTTTTGGTATGTTTGTTCCTCTTTGATTGATTGTGCCTTCTTGAACGCTAGTCTCTCATCTTTGTGGATTTATTGTAGGATTTGGATAGTGAGATGGCCCAACACTTGCAACGTCTTTCTAGGAAGGACCCTACAACAAAGGTAACGCCTTTCTGGTTATTCAATGGAGTATAATTATTAATTACCTCTTCGTCTGAGTTTTGTTAATTGTGGTTTCAACAGATTAAAGCTCTAGCTTCCTTGTCAGAACTGGTTAAACAGAAGAAAGGGAAAGAGCTTTTGCCATTAATCCCACAATGGGTATGTTTCTTTGTTGACACACTAGGGTTTTTGCAGCATGTTGATCACTGTCTTCCTCACGTTGTAGTTCTTTTGGTTGTTCATTGACTTTTTTTATCTCGTACTTTTCCAGACATTTGAGTACAAGAAGTTGATACTGGACTACAATAGAGATGTTCGACGAGCTACGCATGAGGTCATGGCTAATGTTGTCGCTGGTGTCGGGTTGGTACTTTGACTCTCAATTTTCTAATGCATGCTCTTTTCTTGCTGTCATTCCTATGTAGTCTCTCATTTAATTTTTCTTTTAGCATCACACTCGGATTTTTCTTTTAGTGAGATATGAATATGATTTTGCTTTGGTTTTTCTTAACATCTACATCAAAGGAATACATGAATATTTTTTTTGGAATGAATCGTTTGTTGCTCAGTACTGCAGAAGCCTAACTATATTGGGCGTGGCATATAGGGAATGTGTCTTGATATAGTCGTAGCATTCATGCGATATTTCCTCTTTTTTGCCTTCTCTCTCGATGATTGGTATTCTGCATTAATTCGTATTTTCTTATATGTTTGGTAGGAGAGATTTAGCACCTCATCTTAAGTCTATAATGGGGCCCTGGTGGTTTTCACAGTTTGATTTGGCTTCTGAAGTTTCTCAAGCAGCGAAGTCGTCTTTGCAGGTTGGCACCTCGTTCTCAAGATTTCTTTTTCTACCTTGTGTGTAGATGCCACACTTTTTATAATAAACTCTCTTGTCATTTTATTAGACTAGTGAGCTGACCTCTTAGTTCTGGTTAGCTTGTACTATGTTAAAACATTATTTTTTTCGATTTTCATGGTTGAACAGGCAGCTTTCCCTGCCCAGGAGAAGAGATTGGACGCCTTGAATCTGTGTTCAGCTGAGATTTTTGCTTATCTGGAGGAAAATCTCAAACTTACCCCTCAAAATTTGTCTGATAAAGCACTTGCTTCCGATGAATTAGAAGAAATGTATCAGCAGGTACTCCATATGGGTGAAAATCTACGTTAAGGCACAACTTTTCCTTTTGGCTTTTATTTCCCGATATCTTATTCTGCGTTGTTTTCAGATGATATCTTCGTCTCTGGTGGCGTTGGCTACACTTCTTGATATTTTGCTCCACGAACCCGATAATGCTGGCTCTGCAAGTTTAAATGCTGAATCGAAACTTGCCACGAAGGCTAGGAGAGTAGCAACCTCCTCGGCTGAGAAGTTGTTCTCTTTCCATAAATGCTTTCTGAACTTTCTAAAATCTGAAAGCCCTAGTATCCGGTCAGCCACTTATTCTTTGTTGAGCAGCTTCATTAAAAATGTTCCTGAAGTCTTTAGTGAAGGCGACGTTAGATGTCTTGCACCAGCTCTGCTTGGTGTTTTTCGAGAAAATAATCCAATTTGCCACTCTTCAATGTGGGAGGCTGTCTTGCTGTTCTTTAGAAAATTTCCGCAGAGTTGGGGCAACTTGAATGTTCATAAATCTGTTCTAAATCACTTATGGCAGTTTCTTAGGAACGGGTGCTTTGGATCCCCACTGGTTTCTTACCCTGCATTAATATTGTTCCTGGAAGTTATGCCAACCCAATCCGTAGAAGCTGATAAGTTCTTCGTGAATTTTTTCACTAACTTATTGGCTGGGAGGAGTATGTGTGATTCCAGGGCGGATCAATTATCACTCCTTCGTGCAACCACTGAATGTTTTCTCTGGGGGTTGCGTAATTCTTCAAGGTATTGCGATAATCCCAACTCCATTCAAGATCTCCAAGTTGCTCTAATTGATAAAGTCCTTGTGAAGATTTTATGGGCAAACTTATTTGAACTACCTAAGGGCAGTACTCCGCCTATTCAGAAAAAGCCAGCTGAAACTCTGAGCATGAGTAGTTCAGTTAGTTTTCTGTCAGAGCTAGGAAGATGCATCATAGAGATTCTTTCAGGAGTTAATTTACTCGAACAGAAACTGCTGTCTTTTTTCTTTAAATATGTTCAAGAGAGCTTCTTGAATACGCTGCAGCAGGGAAATTTAGAGATAATCACGGGCAGCATGAAAAAAATGATTGACTTTCTCTTGTTATTGGAGAGAGACTCAGTTTCCGAAGCTGAGAGTTGGCCTTTAGATCAATTTATACGGCCACTGTTGTCCAAGGCCTTCCCGTGGATAAAATCATCTGTAAGTTATTGTTCATGTTATATTGCCATTTTTAATTCATGGTAAGCTGTAATGCCGTATGATGTTTTTTACTTGATTAACTCATGTGGTTTTCTCTGTTTTCAGGAATTGATAGATGCTGTGAAGCTTTTGTCAGTTTCAGTATCAATCTTTGGACCGAGAAAGATAGTTCCATCATTTACTGGTTGTATAGAAACTTCTACCCTTCTTTCTGATGATGAAGGGAGTGATATGAGCTCAGAGAAGTTCATTAAAGTTTTCCGAGAAGTCTTAATTCCTTGGTGTATGGATGGACATGACTCTTCGACTGCAGCTAAACAAGATCTCTTGCTTTCATTACTTGATGATGAATGTTTTACTCAGCAGTGGAGTGATGTAATTTCTTATGTATTTGATCAACAACATCAGGGATTTAATAACCTGGCTTCTATAGAAATGCTTTTAGAGAAGGCAAGGGGTGAAATTACAAAAAGAAGTTCTGGGCTGGGGTTGAATAAAAGAATCGGCTCTAGGCCAGTCGATTGGCATCACAACCTCATAGAATCAACTGCTATAAGTCTTGTCCATTCCTCCTCAATGACTACAACCTCTACTGCTCAGTTCCTGTGGTAAGTTAGTCAATATATCTATAAAACAGTATCAAACAAAGCTAATATTCATATCATTTTAATTCAAGCTCACGAATCCAAGATTTTGCATTTACATTTCTCAGCCAGTTCTTTGAGACTGCTTGTTTGCTTGATCTCCGTTCTTATTCTATATTTATGTGTCTGCAGTTCAGTTCTGGGTGGTTCAACGGAAGACAGCAGTATTTCTTTTGTGTCAAGAAGCTCGTTGGTCTTGATATATAGAGGGATCCTCGAAAGGCTTCTTTCTTTTATCAAACAGTCACCATTATGTTCAGTCAATGATACTTGTTCCTCTCTTATCGCTGTGGCTGTTGATATAGAGTTTGATTTGAGCAGTTCCGTCGATGCGACCACGGTGGCTAAGTTTGCAGCAGAAGTTATTGATGGTAGTATCTTCAGTTTAAAGGGTCTGAATCAAGATGCCACTCTACTTTCAACGATTTTGTCTTCTATCTTTATCATTGACTTGGAGAACAGATTATCATCACTAGTGGACAATACTCTATATGAGTTTAAAGAGAAGAGAAAGGATCGGGATCTTGTGTGTGGTTTTGTTCATGCTGTTTGCTCTAAGATAAATAATCAGTTCTGGAAATCTATAAATTATGATGTCAGGAAGAGTACAGCAAGGATTCTGGCTCAGTCCTTACGGTCAGTTGTTCAACTTGAGGATGATCTGCAACCTTGTCAACTTACGTTACTGTGTGCTTCATGGATGCCCGAGGTATTGGAGTATCTCTCGTTGGATCAAACTGATGAAGAAAATATATGTGGGCTGCTCCTGCTTGAGAGTGATGTATGGCCTATGTGGATCAGCCCCAGCTCGTTAGCTAGCATTAATACGCGTGACCTGCCTGCTCATTTGTACGAATTGAGGGCATCCAAGAGTCAAAGATTTGTTTCTTTCATTGAAAGTCTGGTCATGAAAATGGGGATTCATCGATTTCTTGGTGGCCACAAAGATAATGGGTTATCCTCCCAAGCTTGGCTTTCCGCAGAAATACTCTGCACGTGGGAGTGGCCAGGGGGTAGTGTTCAAACTTCTTTCCTTCCAGCACTCGTCTCATATTGTAAGAGTGAACCAGCGAGGGCAGATTTACTAAACTTCATTTTTGAGATTCTACTGAATGGTGCTCTTGTGCATGGAGAGGATGAAGAGGCTGAGAGGGAGAGCTCCGAACACATGTGGGTTGAATTGAACAATCACATAGAGGACGTCCAAGAACCTTTTTTGAGGGCTCTAGTGTCATTGACTTCCACTTTGTTTAAGGAGAACATTTGGAGAGAAGAAGAAGCCATTGCTGCTTTCAAAATGGTCACAGATAAACTCTTCATAGGGGAAGAGACAAGCAAAAACTGTTTGAGAACCATTCCTTTCATTATGAGCATAATAATTTCACCATTACGTACAACAACCAAATCTGATGTTTCTGGTGAAGACACTGGGCTACCACTGGAAGTTTTCCTTAGAGGTTGGCTGGAGAGGTCTTTGTCGTTTCCTCCTCTGGTCCTCTGGCAAAGTGGGGAAGGTGAGGCCCCATTTAATTTTCTTACAATGTTATATTTTTCATGGCTAGTGATCTCATCGTGATTATCTGTACATTGCTTAGTTTTTAAATAAATGATTAGGCTGGCGGTAGATATAGAGCAAGTATTTACTACTGAAATAAGATGGACTTGTGATATTTCTTTCTTTAGTTTTGCTTTGCATGCCTTGCTGATTGTTGTTTCGTTATCTTTATCAGATATGGAGGACTGGTATCAGCTTGTTATCTCTTGTTATCCCGTTAGTGAAATGGCTGAAGAAGATAAGGCACCACAGATGCATGTGAGCAATGAAGAGAGAACACTTCTGCTTGACTTGTTTCGCAAACAAAGGCAAGTTCCTCGTGCATCAAGCGTAGTTACTCAACTTCCAGCTGTCCAAATTCTTCTGGCAAGACTAATAGCCGTTGCAGTTAGCTACTGTGGAAACGATTTTAATGAGGAAGATTGGGATTTTGTCTTTTCTAATTTGAAGCGACTGATTCAGTCTGCAGTAGTTGTGATGGAGGAAACATCTGAGAACGTCAATGAGTTCATTAGTGGTGTTTCTTCCAAGGAGAAGGAGATTGATACTCTTGAGGGACTTGGGCATATTGTTTCTATATCGGATCCTTCTTTAGCCAATGCCAAGAATGCTCTCTCAGCATTTTCCTTGCTTAATGCATTAGTAAAACATAAATCAGTTGAAGGTGAAAACAATTTGAATTCTTTGGCAGATGAAATATGGGAGCCGGTTAAAGATCGGATACTTGAAGGTGTTCTGCGTCTTTTCTTCTGCACCGGACTTGCTGAGGCTATTGCTGCTTCATATTCCCCAGAGGCAGCATCTCTGGTTGCTTCATATAGAGTTGATCATTTGCAATTCTGGGAGTTGGTGGCTCATCTTGTTGTCGACTCTTCTCCTCGTGCAAGAGATAGAGCTGTCAGAGCGGTGGAATTTTGGGGTCTAAGCAAGGGAGCCATAAACTCTTTGTATGCAATAATGTTCTCTTCCGCACCAATCCCTTCCTTGCAACGTGCTGCATACACTGTTTTGTCTACCGAACCTATTTCAAGGCTGGCCATAGTTGCTGATGGGAATGCGTCACCCAGTGATGAGTCTCTCATTGATCAGGACTCCATCAACGTTCCATCTGAAGAAAGGCTAGGGCTAAGAGATGAAATATCGTGTATGGTGGAGGAGTTAAACTATGAACTTCTTGATACGGATTTAACTGCGCCAGAACGGGTAAACTTTACTTTCAAAAGCTTTCGTTTGTTTATTTGCCCCTCTTCGTACAAACCATTTACTGTAATAGCCGCTTCTAATGGCAGGTGCAAACATTTCTGGCATGGTCTTTGTTGCTCTCGCATGTTAACTCTTTACCTTCACTTACACAAGGACGAGACAGACTGGTGCAGTATATAGAGAGAACTGCAAATCCGTTGATATTAGATAGTCTTTTCCAGCATATTCCTTTAGAACTATACATGGCACAGAGCTTGAAGAAGAAAGATGCGATTGGTCTGTCTGATTTATCCGGGGTAGCATCTGCAGCAGTTCTTGCGATAACAACGGGTTCGTCCCTGTCAACCGTTGAGTCACTTTGGCCTATTGACACCGGAAAAATGGCTGCGCTTGCTGGAGCGATATATGGTCTGATGATACGTGTCCTTCCAGCTTACGTTAGAGGGTGGTTTAGCGAAATGCGTGATCGATCTGCATCATCTTCGATTGAAGCGTTTACAAGATCGTGGTGCAGCCCTTCTTTAATCATGAACGAACTGTCTCAGGTATGTGCACTAAGACCTTTTCTCATCTCTCAGAGTTGTAGTGAAGGTCCACTAATACAATGGCACTGCATTGTTTTATGTGATCCGCAGATAAAGAAGGCAGACTTTAATGATGATAGCTTTTCAGTCAGCATAAGTAAATCGGCTAATGAAGTGGTTGCTACATATACAAAGGATGAAACCGGGATGGATCTGGTGATCCGTCTTCCAGTTTCTTACCCACTCAGGCCTGTTGATGTCAATTGCACAAAAAGTATTGGAATAAGCGACGCAAAGCAGAGGAAGTGGTTGATGTCTATGCTAATGTTTGTTCGTAATCAGGTACTGTACTTTTGTCAGTCATGAATCATGATATCCAGTTCCATTGGTAGATTCACGAAAAAAGTAGAACAAGATATGATAAACTTGGTGCTTGTTTGGGCTGAATATCTTTTTAATTTTAATTTGGTGATTGGAAACAGAACGGGGCTCTAGCGGAGGCGATAAGAATATGGAAGAGAAACTCGGACAAGGAATTTGAAGGAGTAGAGGACTGTCCGATATGTTACAGTGTGATCCACACAGTGAATCACAGCCTTCCAAGGCGGGCTTGCGTGACATGCAAATACAAGTTCCACAAAGCATGTTTAGACAAGTGGTTCCTTACCTCTCATAAGAAAGTCTGCCCCTTGTGCCAGTCTCCTTGCTGATTGAAAAAAACGGAGCGGAGGTTATGTTTTGTGACATTAGTGTGTGAGTTTTGCTTTTAACACAAACACTCTTCTTACTTTTTTTTACTTTCCATCAAAGAGAGTTTGAGGAGGAACGTAGGTCGCATTGATATACAGAGATTTACATGATGTGTTGAGTTTTGTTCGGAAAGAATAAATGATTTTCAGTATACATGTGGAAGATGGTGAAAAGGATAATAATATATATAGAAAAGCTTTACTTCCCCTCTTTCTCTGTCGTATCTGCCTTTGGGTCAGTAGCAGGGTGTACTCATGGATTGTCTTCTTCAGGCGACCTCGTCTCTCAGCTCATTCTATTCTTTCTCAGCTTACTCTGGCTGCTCAGTTTCGCTTAACATTAACTAAATACGACACTCAGTCCATGATGTTAACCTAAGTAAGTTCTCAGTCATGTCTGAGTGCATAGTGTGTATACTTGCTTTCATTTGACATATTGTTTTCCAAGTAAATATGTTAAAAGACCATCACCGCTAGCTAGGCCTGGGCGTTCGGGTACCTGTTGGCGTTCGGATCGGGTTTTTCGGATTTCGGTTCTTTTTTATAACACTTCTTAGGTCCCATTCTAGTAAATTTGCAAGTACGGGTCGGGTTCGGATATAACACATCGGGTTCGGGTCGGTTTTGTATCACATCATAGAACCCATAAAGTAACCATAAATCATTCGGATTCGGGTTAATATCGGATCGGTTCGGATATACCTGAAATAAAATCTAAAATTTAAAAGCAAAACATAAGAAATATATACTTATTTATATATAATTAAGTACTTAAAGTAGTTATTTAAATTTTAAATACTTATTGTTAGATACCATATAAAAATAAATATGAAATTGAATATTTGAAGTATATATTCATGTTTTATATAATTACATTGTATATTAGTTTGGACATTCGGACCGGTTTCTTCGGATATTTTTTTCGGATTTTTTGGTTTTTTTTGGGTTTTCGGGTTACCCGTTCGGGTTCGGTTAATAACACTTCGGGTTCGGATATGTTTTGTACCACCTTACGAGATCCATTCGGGTATTTTTTACATTTTGGACCGGATACGCATCAGGTTTTTCGGTTCGGATTTCGGATTATGGATTTTACGCCCATGCCTAAACACCGCTAATGTAGGAAACGTAGGATATATATGAAATCGATTTATTTACCATCATTGTGTGTATTTGTACATGAGCCTCCTTCATAGGTACAATTCAATATGCCGTAAGTTTATGTTTCTTCACCGAAGCAGAGATGACAAGTGGAAGGGACTACTAAAACGGCACCGTTCAGTAGGTCCATTTTAGTTAAAACCCATAAGGCTTAAATAAAGTTTGGATAAATGGGCCGAGCCCTAAAGAAATTGTTGAAGAGGGTTAGATGGAATAGGGTATTTAAACAAAATTAGGGTTTCACTCGTTTTCTCTCTCTCTCTCTCACAACTTCACTAGTCGTCTGAATCGGAGCTACGCTTGCAAACTCCAATCATGGTTAGTCATCCTCTCTCTCTTTATTCTAGTGACTGTTTACATCTTTGATGGTTTCATAGTTTGATTCCCTGGAGCTTTGTGTTAGTGACTTAGACTATCGTTAACTTAGCTTCGTAGCAACAATCTGATTGTGTGCATCATGGTGGTTTTTCTTTAGATCTGGCTTACTTAGATCTCCTTGCCGCTCTAGTTCATGATGGAATCTCTTTAGCACTTGAAATGTCATTTCTATCGATCTAACATATGCATTTGTTGTTCTGTTAATTGTACAGGCGAGAGGTTTGAAGAAGCATTTGAAGAGGCTCAATGCCCCTAAGCATTGGATGCTTGACAAACTCGGTGGTGCTTTTGTATGTCTTCTGCACTCTCTCTCTCTCTCTCTTCTTGTCTCCATGTATATATATATATATATATCTCATTGCTCGTATTGGCTTCACACAGGCCCCCAAGCCATCTTCTGGACCCCACAAGTCGAGGGAGTGCCTTCCCCTCGTTCTTATCATCAGGAACAGGTTGAAGTACGCTCTCACCTACCGTGAGGTCATCTCCATCTTGATGCAAAGGCACATCCAGGTTGATGGCAAAGTCAGGACTGACAAGACCTACCCTGCTGGTTTCATGGATGTTGTCTCTATCCCCAAGACTAACGAGAACTTCCGTCTTCTCTATGACACCAAGGGTCGTTTCCGTCTCCACTCCATCAGAGATGAGGAAGCCAAGGTTTCTTTGATCTCTCTCTCTCTCTTGTGTCATCGTTTAGATTACTAATGTTTGACGTGTATGTATACTAACAAGATTTGTTTTTTTTTTTGCTCTATATTTAGTTTAAGCTTTGCAAGGTTCGAACTATCCAGGTCGGACAGAAGGGTATTCCTTACCTCAACACATACGATGGTCGCACCATCCGTTACCCTGACCCACTCATCAAGCCTAATGACACCATCAAGCTCGACCTGGAGGAGAACAAGATTGTGGACTCCATCAAGTTTGATGTCGGCAATGTTGTGATGGTGACTGGAGGAAGAAACAGAGGGCGTGTTGGTGTGATTAAGAACCGTGAGAAGCATAAGGGAAGCTTCGAGACAATCCACATCCAAGACTCTACAGGACATGAGTTTGCAACACGGTTGGGAAATGTCTTCACCCTCGGCAAAGGAACTAAGCCCTGGGTTTCTCTTCCTAAGGGTAAAGGTATTAAGCTCACCATCATCGAGGAAGCCAGGAAGAGGCTCGCTGGCCAACAAGCTGCTTAAGTTTTCGACTTTCAGCTCTTTATCATGTCGTTTTAGATGACTTTTGTTTCCTTAGACTCTCACTTTGCATCTTTTGGTTTGCTACTCAGTTTTGGAACTTAAGTTATTTTATCTATTTCAAGAGTTTTAAAACATGATCTAGTACAACACAAGGACAACACTGTCCAATCTGTTGGATAATTCCAAGCTTGTGGAAACTTAACATATTATTAGATGTTTAATATGTTAAGATAAATACAATAAGGAAACCTAGAAATAGGAAAAAAAAGTTTCTATTTAGGTTAGGTTTGTGTTTTCCATATCCCACATGTTGGAATTGTCTTTCATATAAATATGGGTCTAATGGAGAGGTGTTCCATATGATCTGAGAGAAACATAGTGAGAGCTTTAGTTTTGAGTAGTTTCTAAAGCTAATAAGAAAAGTTGTTCTTATAACTCTTTGTGTTTCTAAGAGATCTGAATTGGTATCAGAGTCAGGTTGGGCCGTTACCATCATTAAAGAGTCTCATGTTGGAGACTCAATCTAAGCTTAAGGTGAAACTTAGGTTTTGGCGACAGGAGGAGAGATCACGAAAGCAGATGGCCGACGTGATTATAGCTGCGCCACACATCAAAGACTTTGGATCCACATCTATCCATTGTCTGATGTTGTCATCGACAAACTACCAGGTTTGGTCGACGAGGAGGAAGGAGATGATTGTCGGAATGCCGTGTGTAACACACGGAGAAGGCGTGTGTGACACATGTCTCGCAGGGAAGCAAACGAGACACTCATTCCCGAGTGTAACACACGAAGAAGGCGTGTGTGACACATGTCTCGCAGGGAAGCAAACCAGAGACTCACTCCTGACTAAGGCCATGGTTCGTACATCAAAGCCATTAAGATTATTGCTTGGAGATTTGAGTGGACAAACCGCACCACCAACGACAGCAGATAATCATGAGGCATTCTATCGGTTCAAAAGATCTCACACCGATAGAGGAGGAGAGTTTGCCTCAGCTGTGTTCAACCTAGGTTGCACCGATAGAGGAGGAGAGGTTGTCTCAGCTATGTTCAATCTAGGATGCACCGATAGAGGAGGAGAGTTTGCCTCAGGCGAATTCAATATATTCTGTGAAGCGAATAGAGTTGAAGCTATGGCGGCCGAGGTGGATTCTATCACAAGAAACAAGGCGTGTGAGCTTGTGGATAGATCGGCTGGTGTTAAACATACATGGATATGTGACACAAAGATGGAAGCGTGTAACGCAACTCAAATTCCAATGGAGGCGAATTTGAAGATCTCAAAAGCTGAAGATGAGCGAGAGATAGATGCTACCGAGTTCAGAAGAATCATAGGATGTTTGAGGTATCTGCTTCACACAAGACCCGACCTGTGCTACGCAGTAGGTGTTCTTAGCAGATACATGCACAATCCGAGAGACACTCACGGACAAGCCATCAAACACATATTGCGATATGTGAAAGGAACAACAAACTACAGTCTGTTCTTCAGGAGAGATGGGACAAGGAGTGTCGTTGGTTATAGTGACAGCAGTCACAACATTGATCTCGATGACGGGAGGAGCACGTCAGGACATGCATTCTACTACGGTTCATCACTGATTACTTGGACGTCGCAGAAGCAGCAGACGGTTGCATTGTCATCATGCGAAGCAGAATTCATGGCAGCAACAGAAGCAGCGAAGCAAGCTATATGGATCAAGGAATTGTTGAGTGAGATACTAAGCAAAGAAGGCGAGAGAGTCAAGCTTAGGATCGACAACAAATCAGCCATTGCTCTAACCAAGAATCCAGTTTTCCATGGAAGGAGTAAGCATGTACTCAAGAAGTATCACTTCATTCGTGAGTGTGTGGAGAACGGGCATATCGAAGTGGAGCATGTACCGGGTGTTGAGCAGAAGGCTGACATCCTTACCAAGCCATTAGCAAGGATTATGTTCAAGCAAATGAGGAGCTTAATCGGAGTTCAAGAAATTGATCTCCCTAATTCAAGTTGGAATTAAGGGGGTGAATGTTGGATAATTCCAAGCTTGTGGAAACTTAACATATTATTAGATGTTTAATATGTTAAGATAAACACAATAAGGAAACCTAGAAATAGGAAAATGAAGGTTCTATTTAGGTTAGGTTTGTGTTTTCCATATCCCACATGTTAAAGGGAATTGTCTTTCATGTAAATATGGGTCTAACGGAGAGGTGTTCCATATGATCTGAGAGAAACATATTGAGAGCTTTAGTTTTGAGTAGTTTCTAAAGCTAATAAGAAAAGTTGTTCTTATAACTCTTTGTGTTTCTAAGAGATCTGAATCCCGTGTCCAACTCTATATTGTCCGATTAGTACGATATTGTCCACTTTGGGCCTTAGATACAAGCCCGCATGGATTTACTTTTGGTTTCCTTCCCAAAAGGCCTCGTACTAATTAGAGTTGGACATCTCTTTATATATTAGACACTCCTTGTCTAAACTTCCAATGTGGGACTTGGATTGACATCTCTCATTCTCCCCCTCAAGCCAAGGACTACACACCTTGTGTCCTTTCCTCTAGCGAATCATCTCGGTGCCTTGTCGCATCTTCGACATTCGACACCCTTAGTCGCAAGGTTACTTTGAGGTGCTTTGAAGATGCTCCCTTTCCACAGAGAAACTTACAGGATCTTTTTGACTAATCTCTGCCGAACCTCCCTTTCCAATTTGAAGGGTCCCATTCCTACTCGAAGGGTGTTTTGGCCGTCTTGCAGATCTTCGTCAAACCGCTCTGATACCAATTGTTGGGATTGTTAAACCCATGTCCAACTCTATATTATCTGATTAGTACGATATTGTCCACTTTGGGCCTTCGAGGCAAGCCCGCATGGATTTACTTTTGGTTTCCTTCCCAAAAGGCCTCGTACTAATTAGAGTTGGACATCTCTTTATATATTAGACACTCCTTGTCTAAACTTCCAATGTGGGACTTGGATTGACATCTCTCATTCTCCCCCTCAAGCTAAGGACCACACACCTTGTGCCCTTTCCTTTAGCGAATCATCTCGGTGCCTTGTCGCATCTTCGACATTCGACACCCTTAGTCGCAAGGTTACTTTGAGTTGCTTTGAGGATGCTCTTCCCACAATTTCAGGATCTTCTGACTAATCTATGCCGAACTTCCCTTTCCACCTTGAAGGGTCCCATTCCTACTCGAAGGGTATTTTGGTCGTCTTGCAGATCTTCGTCAAACCGCTCTGATACCAATTGTTGGGATTGTGAAATCCCGTGTCCAACTCTATATTGTCCGATTAGTACGATATTGTCCACTTTGGGCCTTAACCAAGCCCGCATAGATTTACTTTTGGTTTCCTTTCCAAAAAGCCTCGTACTAATTAGAGTTGGACATCTCTTTATATATTAGACACTCCTTGTCTAAACTTCCAATGTGGGACTTGGATTTATATCTCTCACAATCGATATATTATACCAAACCTATGGAAGACTGTCACTATTAGTCATTTGCAGTTTGTTTGTTTCAAACTAATACTATGTTACAGAGCTATGATAACTGTCGTTGTCCCCGTGAACAGCTCGTTGATTCGCTCCTCTATGTCCCATAATGATACGTTTGCGTTTTGGTTAATATTGAGGGCACACATACATTAAGTATTGAGTTAAAACATTAGAGCTGTCTTCTCAGTTTTGACACTTATATTTAATGTATCTGTCTCGTCAAATACCAACGAGCACCCGACATGTATAGATGGTGAATTGGTGAGTAACGCTAAAGAGAAACAATTTACAGCAACTAAAATAAACACCCGAGACAAACGTTTTGCTGAACTCTATCAGATAGATACAACAGATGAACAAACAAAAAAACAAGAAAATACATTAGTTCGACACCCATTATTAGTTTATCACGGTATTGTGATTCTGTGTCAAACATGGAATTGGTATGATTATGCCAAAATGAACATCATTCGCTCTTTCTTTTTTCTGTGTTTGTTAGCTGCTCTGCTTCTCTCTGTCGTATTGGCTCGTCTCTTCTGCAGCCTTTGCCCACACGTTGCTAATTTTCTCTGCGTATCCAACCTGCAACCACAACAAACACAAGTATTTATTTCAGAAACTCGACTCTGTTTCATTACTGGCAGATTTTATGAACTCCTACTTCCTCTTCACCGATATTATCATTCAAAGCACTCATCATTCACTAGCCTGTAAGAGATCCACCGTCTCATTATAATCTATTTTTCAACTTCTCTACTCTTAAAAGCTTATTAAGAATGGAACTACACTACCTTTTATGCTTAACCTACAAAATCTCCTTACCATTAATTACTCATTCTACATAGAAAACTTTCACTGAGCAATAAGGAAAGGCTTAAGGCTTCATAAAAAGCTAATGTGCTGAATAATATTAACGTACCTGGTTAACAACAAAACCCTTCATCATGTTCATGAAGTCTGCACGCCTTTCTCCATCCAACCTCTCCACCTCAGATCGGTTGTTATCCTGCAATAATACAAATTTACACAAGAGCACGATCAAAAAAACTTCATATCATGTTGGTACATCAGCACAAGCTTTCATATGCAATGGTTATTACTAAATACCTTGATCCTTTCATACTCTCTGATGGCAACATTTTTTGCGTCTTCAGTGACCTTGATGGTTTCTTTTAACTCTTCTATTTTCCGGATCCTTGATTTGTCACCACCAAATACCTTTGATGATGCAGCCTCTAGCTTTTCAGCTCTTGCTTGCAGCGAAGAAAGCTCTGATAGAAGCGTCTGCACTGTCAGTAAAGCACTAGATCTATCTGCAAATGCGCCTTGGACAGCCATCATCATGCCAAGGTATTCATGTAATGTGTCCTGTAATGAATAATTCATTTAAAATAAAAGCTCTTCGTGAAGCTAAAATACCCCAAAATCTCCATGTATAAACCGGATACCTGTCTAGAGTCTCATTTGATTCAAAGTAAGAAGGCAATTTTACATTTCTGTAGTTAGATAGATAATTACCAAATGTTTGACAGTCTGGGAATTCAACTCCCTATAAAATCTGCTTGCTTTTACAGCCGCAGTGGCTAGATTCTTCATATCAGTAGCACGAGTTCTTTGAGAGTTGAAAACAGCTTCTTCGTTCTCGAACTTTGTCAGCTTAATGAATGCTAACCCCAGTTCACCCATGGTTTCCCCCATGTCTTGCTGTGCCTTCACAAGGGATTCAGCCTACAAATATAATCCACAAAACAGTTTGTTCCAAACAGAATACAACATATGATGCATAAATCAACTAAAAAGGATGACACTTTTACCTGCTGTGAGGAGTTGATAATTTGTTGCTCAAGATCAAGCATCTTCTCCTTCTTCTCCAAAAACTCTTTATCTTCTTCAACAACCGCTGGTTTCGACCCACCCCAGTCATTAGAAACCGACTGCCTCAGCTCCTTAAACAATCTCAGCAGATCCCTACCTCCTCTAGCAGGCTGAACCACCTCATGCACCGGCACCGCAGATGCCCCACCTTCACCAAACAGCTGCTTCGGAAGCTTCACAGCGCCATCCAACATCCTCGAGGCCACATCAGTACTCATCGGCAGCGGCAACTTCCCTTGCACCTGAAGAAACACTTTCAGCTCATCGCTCTTCCTGATAACAGGGTGTGCGCTGAGCCTCCGCAAGTACTTCTCCAACGCAACTCTCCTCTGCTCCACAAACTCTTGCTTCTGCATAACCTGACTCTCTACCACGCTCTTGTCCGGCCTCGGTGGGATGCAGAACCCTCTGTACGACTCAGCCAATCGATCTGCCAACGTAACAACATCTCTAAACCTTCTTCGCACGCTGGACTCCGATACGCCGAAGTCAGGGAGATTCGTCCTCGTCGTGATCTGGTACGTGATGTAAGTGTTTCCTCCCACGATGGAGTTCGAAGTCTCCTGCTCTTTCTGAGGGTTCGATACGGTGATCTTGATGTAATCGGAGCTTGACGAAGAAGGAGATCTCGATAGTGAATCTGGGGATAGACTGCTATCCTCGCCGCCGTTGATCTCGCTATCGGAGGTCTCATCGAAAGGGCTGAAGATAACATCGGCGTAAGACGGCGGCTCGATGTAGGAGGACGGCGCAGTAAGTGGATCAGAATTAGCCGGAGTCAGGACGGTAGGGAGCGGCGAGAGAGGGTCGTGAACGTTGGAGAGTGTTGACATCGCGCTGCGATAAGCAGAGTTCGATGAATCGCCGGTTCCGTCGCCGGCTCCGTCGCCGTTAAGGACGAGATTCTCCATCTCCTCCTTCGGTACATTGAGATTGGTCTCTTCGAACCCATCGGCATTCTCCGATCCCATCATCTTCTCTTCTCCGGGGTAACAAAAAAAAAAATCGATTAGGGTTTGACGATTTGGGAAGAAACGGAGAGATTCCTGCGCCGGTGGCTAATCGCATTAAAAGACACCGGACTCGCTAAGATGCGCAGGTGGGGTTATGTGAGAGAAGACTAACGTGCGCACCACGTCGGGTCAGGGATGGCACGTGAAGTGGGGTTAAAGTCTCGTCATTTGTGACAATTGCCAATGCGTAACATGTGATGCAAGGAATCTGTCAACGTGAATCACCGATGGGCTTATTAAGGCCCATTTAAAAGCCCAATAAGTTTAATTCCTGACGGTAATAGCAATATCGCCGCAACCAAACGGATTGATTAGGTTTTCATTTGGTTCTTAATCTGCAAGAGGTTCTCTCTGATCGTCGTCGTATCCTGTCTTAACCGCAACTGTATCTCGGTCAACTGATAACTCACTTCTTTTTCCCGACAAACTATGGCTTCCAAATTCGGGTTAGCAGGTGGAATACCGGAGCGTCGTGTCCGACCAATCTGGGACGCAATCGACTCTCGTCAGTTCAAGAATGCTCTCAAGCTCCTCACTTCGCTTCTCTCCAAGTACCCGAAGTCACCTTATGCTTTAGTAAGTTATCGTACAATCATCGGTTTCGCTTTTCTCTTCTTTCTGTAATCTTAAAACGGGAGTGTTGTTGCATTTGACAGGCGCTTAAAGCTCTGATTCATGAGAGGATGGGGAAGCCAGATGAGGCGCTGACTGTTTGCTTGGATGCTAAGGAGCTTTTGTATAAAGATGATTCGTCGTTGATGGATGATCTTACGCTCAGCACATTGCAAATTGTGTTTCAGAGACTTGATCACTGTAAGTGCCCTTCTTATGAAGAAGAGTTTAGAAGCTTGGTTATATCTGATTCGTTTGCTTTTAATGTGACTAGTGGCCTTGGCTACTGGTTGTTACGCTCATGCCTGTGGTAGATTCCCTAATAATCTGGAGCTTATGATGGGGCTCTTTAATTGCTATGTTCGTGAATATTCTTTTGTGAAACAGCAGCAGGTTGGTCTTTCTGCTGGTGATGAACAGTTTATCAGTCTTTATTTCCCTTTTCTTATGTCTTGTTCTGTGACAGACAGCCATAAAAATGTACAAGCTTGCCGGAGAAGAAAGGTTCTTGCTGTGGGCAGTTTGTAGCATCCAGTTACAGGTGCGGCCACCGTCTATCCTGCTATTGTTTAGCCTTTTGGTACTCTATTTCTAAGTTGTGAAGATCTTGTACAGGTTCTATGTGATAAGAGTGGTGAGAAGCTCTTGCTTCTGGCTGAGGGTTTACTTAAGAAGCACATTGCCTCTCATAGTATGCATGAGCCAGAAGGTGAATTCACTTCTCTACGAATGTCTTCTCTTTCACAAGTTATCAAACTAGTTCAGATTTCTTCAGGTTTTCTTCTACTAATGAAACTCTGGTATTTTCAGCTCTCATGGTGTATATCTCTTTGCTGGAACAACAATCCAAATACAATGATGCGTTAGAAGTTCTTTCGGGAAATCTGGGTTCTCTTTTGGTGATTGAAGTCGATAAATTGCGGATACAGGTAATTTACAAGGCCTTTTTTGGTCGGAAAGATATCTTAACTTCATGCTTTTTTGCATTATATTCTAAGTAAGATGGATACATTTTTAGCATACAGAGTTTATTGCTGTATGCTCAGTTGCTCACATAAACTCTCTCACTGTAAGCTGACAGGGGAGACTCCTTGCTAGGGCACGTGACTATGCTGCTGCTGTTGATGTCTACAAAAAAATCTTAGAATTGAGGTACGTTGTCAATGCATGCGCATTCCAACTCAGTGTTTTCAGAGTTGGCACTGTTTCCAAATTGATCTTTTGATTGTTGTATATATTTGGCCTGTGTAAATCATGAGCTGACACGTATTGTTGTTCGCTTGGCAGTCCAGATGATTGGGAGTGTTTCCTACAATATCTGGGCTGTTTGTTTGAAGATGACAGTATGTGGAAGTACTTTGACGATACTGATCAAATTCATCCAACAAAAAACATAGAATGCAAGTTTTCTCACCTTACAGAAGAAATGGTGATAATACTAACCTCTTGCCAGACTTAAAATCCCAGTTCGTGTTCCTTTGTTTATTTTCTTAACTTCTGGCATATATATAAAATCCAATTTCTTTGTCAACATGCAGTTTGATTCTCGAATATCAAGTGCTTCAGAATTGGTGCAGAAGTTACAGAGAGATACTGAGAATAGTAACTTAAGGGGTCCACATTTGGCAGAAATTGAAATTGAGAAGAGAAAGTTCTTATATGGAAAGAAGAACGACAGCGAGTTACTAAAATCGTTACTGCAATATTTTCTCAAGTACATCTCTATGAACTCTTTTTCGGTTATTATCTTTTGCTTACGGAGTCTGACTTGCGTATCGCTTTGCATGCAGATTTGGTCATTTAGCTTGCTATGCTTCCGACGTTGAAGCATTCCTACAAGTATTACCCCCTCATAAAATGGCAGAGTTTGTCGGAATGTTAGTGGAAAATGCTGACTCGGTTTCTGCATCAGCAACCACAGTGCTTGGTCAAACAACAACCATACTCAAAGTTCAAGAACTGACTGGAAACGTTTTTGAGCTTCCTCTTGGCGGTGTGTTCTCTTTGCTCACATACCTTCTTCTGAAAATTTTCCATGTTTTCTCCTTATGAAGATTCAGTTTTGAATCTACAAGCTGTGCGACTCTTTTGTGCATATGACATCTCTCTGTTTTGGTGTACAGTGTAATGCATCATTTTCCATCATAGTTTCCTGTTGCCTCCACTATGTGGGTTTCTTATTATTGCAATCTAGTTGCTCTGCATGTGTTCTGCATCGGTTTATAATTCCATCTTTCATTCCAATATGTAGAGATTGAAGCCTCTGCAGTCAAACTGGCGAAGTTATACTGTCAAAATCTTCCGCTTTCCAAGGACTTGGATCCTCAAGAGAGTATGTTTGGGGAAGAACTTCTATCTTTGATTAGCAACATGTTGGTCCAGGTACTTTGGTTGTGTTGCATGCTTCCCCGATACTGCATAACCAGTTGTTATATATATAAGTAACCTTGCTGTTGTTTCCAGTTATACTGGCGTACTCGAGATTTTTGCTATCTTGCTGAGGCTATCATGGTTCTTGAGTTGGGCTTGTCAATCCGAGGGTCAGTAACTAATTGTTATAGCTATGAAAACGTTGATTTGAGTTTCTAACAGTGCCACTTGATGATTACCTTTTGTTTTCACAGACATGTCTGGCAGTACAAGATCTTGCTGTTACACATATATTCATATATTGGTGCTCTTCCACTTGCATTTGAACGGTATTCATAGCTCTCATTTTTACTTTTTTTTTCCTGGAAAATAAAACCTTCTTCAGCTAGTTTTACTGAACCACCTGTTTGCCTTCTGTTAGGTATAAAGCTCTGGATGTGAAGAACATCTTGACGGAAACGGTTTCACACCATATTCTTTGCCAAATGTTGGAATCCCCCATGTGGGTAGATTTAAATAACCTCCTACAAGACTATCTCAAGTTTATGGATGATCATTTGAAAGAGTCAGCAGACCTTACATTCCTTGCTTACCGCCACAGAAATTACTCAAAAGTAAACATATTGAATTTCTCTACGTTACCATCTCCCCGTGTACATTTGGTTACTGTCGTGACTTATCTGAATTATCCAAATCTCAGGTTATCGAATTTGTCCTATTCAAACAAAGACTGCAGCAGTCAAACCAGTACGAAGCTGCGAGGGTTGAAGCGTCTCTATTGCAATTGAAGCAGAATGCAGATAGCATCGAGGAAGAAGAGGTAACAAATGCAATATCCTTGTCCTGTAAATTATGTCCATTTATTTGATCCTCTCATAATAATATCTAACTCTGCATGTATTCTTGTTGTATCTAGCGCGTTCTTGAAAACCTGAAATCTGGAGTTCAACTTGTGGAGCTCTCGAACGAAATGGGATCAAGGACACTGAGGTTCAATGAAGATATGCAAACACGACCATGGTGGACACCTTGTCCTGAGAAAAACTATCTATTAGGTAAGTATTTCCTTCACTATATTAGTTGTTTATTTTTTTTGTTGTTGTGGTGCTATTCTTAATATCAATCAACAACGTCTGTAGGTTCATTTGAAGATTTTTCTTACTGTCCCAAAGAGAATGTGGTACGTTTGTCTGTATCAATACACTTTCTCTTGTACTTGGGACCGATGCAATTTAGTAATGTTTGTAATTGTTACATGTCTATAGAACAAAGATCGTGAAGAAAACGTGAAACGATCCATCCAGAGAAAATCCCTTCTACCTCGGATGGTATACCTCTCTATTCAGTGTTCGGCAACGGCATTAAAGGAGAGTCTTGAAACCAAAGGGTCTGGAGGTGACCTCAAAACCTGCGAAGAACTTAAGTCTTTGCTGGAGGAGTACACCAAAACGTTGGGATCTTCTTTCAGTGACGCTGTAGAGATGATCACAGAGATCTCACAGGGTGCAAGGACTTTTGAGGTTAGCTTATTCTACTCTTTCCACGTGCACTCATGTCAACTGGTCTTAATGTTATTGACTTTGTGGGAAAACTCTGCAGACGCTCGGTTCAGATCTTGTTGACTGGTTGAATTTTGCCGTGTTTTGGAATGCTTGGAGCCTGAGTTCCCAAGAGCATTGGCATGTGTTGAACTTGCTATTTGAGAGGCTTATTCTGGACAGAATCAAATCAATGGGATCTTCACAGATGAATTCTTGCTATTCTGATGTGCAGGTCTTGGTTCAGATCATCACTGAACCGTTGGCTTGGCACAGTCTTGTAATTCAGGCTTGCACCCGCTCGTCTCTCCCATCTGGGAAGAAGAAGAAGAAAGCGCAACATTCGGATCATTTACCTTCCTCCCCGATGTCTCAAGCAATCAAAGATTCTATACATTCCTTATGCAGCACAGTACAAGAAGTTTCTAACTGGCTACTGAATCAAATCAACAACCCGGAAGATGATCAAGTGGAGAGATTTTTGACAACTCTGAAGAGGAATGAAGGACCGGGACAGGTTCTTGGGGTTCTAGAGAGTTTCATCGCATCCAGCGAAGAGTCAGAGGTTGGTAGCCGCATCTTTGAATCACTAAAAACATGGAGCAAGGCAGACTCAGCACGTAAAACAGTCACCGCGCAACAGAGAGTCCTCCGTGAGTTTCACCAAATCTGCGGATCTAAGAGAAAGCTACTGGAAAAGCTCAAACAACAGATGTCCCATGTTTGATTGGTCCTCTTAAATCATAAGAACACGTTAGAGAGAAACGTCGCTGCTTTTTGTTTGGCTATTTCATTCTCATTCTTGACAAAACACACGTTGATGTGGTGATGTTTCAGTACAATTTTTGAAAAAAATGTTTTACATCTATTCTCCTATGCAACAAACTTCTGACAACGAGTGTCCTTGTGAATGTTTTGGCAACGGATAGAACAAAAACGCATCCCGCATAAGCAGCAATTGTATCCTGCAATGTACCCACAGACCGTGCAGAAATGGCGGCGAGAAGACGAAGTCGGAGGTCCCACTGCTGCTTTCAAGTAAGTGGGGACATGCGACGGTAAAGATTCCAAATTTGCCTGAAAGTGAACCCATATTAGCTTGATCTCAGCTGCAGAAACGATAAACAAAGAGCTGATTACATTACCTCCTGCAAGAGCTCAGTGAAGGACTTGGGAGCTTTACGAGCCTCCAAAGCTTTTGCTTGTCGAGTTTTACGCTTTGATCCTTTCTGCTGCTTCTTCTGCACGTAACCTGCAACAAACCAAACACATGACTGAAAACTAGAAGACCTACATAATCACAGCGAGTATCTAAAGATTATTCACCGAGATCATCGTCTTCGTCGAGAGAGGCTTCTTCATCATCGTTCAAATCAACCACCTCGACGGCTCCATTGTCGTTCTCTAAAGCTTCCAGCCTAGCTATAGCAGCCTAGAATTAACCAAACACAAACGAAGTCTCATTGCCAAGAAAAAAAAAATCAAAAAGTGATTTCGAAATCAGACAAGACACCTGGGTTCGATTGTCGGTGCTTGTAAGAGCTGCCGCCATCTTCGTAGCAACCTTACGAGTACGGCTCGAGACTCGACGGTTTGCCATGTCTTCCTCCATACCGCTAAAGACGATTCAGTGTACCGGCGACGGTGGAAGGGCAGCGGCGTTAGAGACTTAGAGTGGTATACAGTCTTATCAAGAAATAGTCTGGTTCACTCTATAATGGCCCATTGGGCTTTGTTATTTAACAATTTGTAGAATCACTTTAAACACTTCTATCTCTAATATCCAAGTTTTCAAAATATAATTAAACTATAATGATTCATAAATATAAAAATAATTTATAAGTATCTCAAAAAATTATTTTTTTTTTTTTTGTCAATCTCAAAAAATTATTATTATTATATAATATCTCATAAACATATAAAATATTTTTACAAAATTTCAAGATACCTATATATTTTTTCTTATTTTTGTTTCAGAATAACTTTTGAAAACATATATATGAAGATGTTTTTGGAGTATTTTTATTGCCAAAAGTTCTTAGTTATATATTTAAATTAAATAAATCATTTAAAATAATTACTCAATTTTCATTAATATTTTAAGTTTTTTTACCTACAAATTTCTTATAAAAAATAATTTTATTTATTTATTTTATTAGTGAAATATCCGTGAAATTCTAACAATGTAGCTGCATATAATAAAAAAAAAAATGAAAAACAAATTGATCAACCAACTGAAGCTTCTTCTACATTGGAATTTATTAGCTTGTACAATGAACTTGGATACAAATTTTGTTTAGAAAGCAAAATCATCCCAAAAATACAGAATGTACAAAACAAAAAGAAACCTAATCAGTTAAGCAATATGTCCTAACTAACAATTATTACAAGACCAATGAGACACTAACTTCTTGTAATCAAACTTGCCATTCAAGAAACCACTACCCTTCTGGTTCCTCACCTGTTGCTGTACTACTAACACCGAGCCTTCCGAGGCAAACACACTCCCCGCCACAGTGTCTCCGATCACTCCAAGCTGGTGGTTCTCACTCCACTCCGCAAGCCCTTCTATAATCTTCGGATTGATACCTTCTCTCTTCCCCGTTATCCACAGATCATAGTCGTTGTCATTCAACGCTTGTATTGCAGCCAGCGTCTCCGCACCGTTCTTGACCACAACCTCCCTGTAACTAACCCTCTCCTTGTCTTCATTCTTGACCCAGAACCACGTCACCACCCCATCGTCCAGCTTTTTCTCCCTCTCGTCCTCTCCTTCATGGTTAAACGACAAGAACCTGATCACCGTCAAGCTTATGTCTGGATTCACCGTCATCCTGTCGGCCAGATGCAGAGCTTCTCTGTTGTCAGCTCCTCCTAAGAACAGAACAACAAAACGGTACGTTTCTTGGGACCGAGCGTTTCTACGACGTCCCTTGTCGTAATAGATACAAACAGAGCATGGCGTGTGCGCCAAGACATCCGCGTTCACGGATAACATGCCGGAGTTACGTAGCTCCGTTGGTGCATCGTCGTCGAGACGTTCTTGCTGATAAGGTAAGAGAATGAAAGCGGTTTTATTAGCCAATGCTATCTGGCAAATGTTGTGGTACATTAGACGCTTTGGAGCATGAGCTGTGTAGGCACGTAGCGTTACACATTCAACTCTTCTCTCTTGGTACAACCTAAATGCGGTTTGCACCTGGTTTCTCCGGGCACCTTCATCTTCTTCTTCTTCCACCTCTTCCTCATCGTCCTCCTCATCCTCTTCCTCCTCCTCGTGGTCGATAAAAACTGGCGAGGCTCGCCCCATTAATTCCACTAACTGGATAGCATATATACAAAAGGGGCTACTTGTAGTGGGATTAGCAAGGTCGAGGAAGGTGAACAAACCGGACAAGGCTTCGTGGTCGGCGACGGCGAGAACAAGTCCCACCTCGGTAGACGGGGGAGTGTGTTGTATGGTGCGGTACTTGCTGATCCTGTAAGGACGATCTGGATCGTAAAGGAAACTGATAAGCGGTGTTGCTATTCCCGTAACCACAAGGGCATGCAAAACCAAGATAGCAAAACCGGGTAAACCGATTATATTTTTGTCTATCCAATGCAAGTAGAGCAAGGTATCTATCTGGCCTCTCAAGTTCAACATGAGACCAAGCGTGAGACTGTCTCTGGTGGGGACTTTAAAGAAGACAGCAGCGGAAAACACAGCGAGAAACTTAGAGATGAATCCAACGGCTGTCATGTAGACGAGAGGAGAGAGCTTTTGTTCCCAAATATCATTGGTGATAAGATTGACATTGGTCTTGAGTCCCACCAAACCAAAGGAGAAAGGCATCAAGAACTCATGGATGAAAGTCTCGCTCCTAATAGCCAGCGTCGAACCCAAAGGTGGACCTTGAGGGACAATGAACCCTAGCAAAATGGGTCCCATGCCCATAGATAAACCAAACATGTCTGTAATGAAACAAGCGACAAGAACACCCATGAGAATCATTACAATATAGTTTTGGTCGACGAGTTTCCCCTCTGGCGTTTGGTCGACCACCCACTCAAGAGCTCGTCCCACAACCAAAGACATAAAAGCATTGAATATAACCACCGATATAAGATACCAAACTATAGCCGTGGCTCCTCCTTCCTCTACCTGATTCAAGGCCTCGAAAAAAATAAGAGCAACAATCGCTGCCATGTCTCCAATGAGAGCCACCGACATGGCGAACTTGCCTACTTCAGAGTTGAGAAGGTTCATGTCTCTTAAGACGGTGTAGATGACAGGGAAAGAACTAAAAGCCAAGGCAAACGCAATCGATCCAACTGATGAAAACTTTCTCATGTTCTTGTCCATTTTGTCTCGCATTGCCATCCCCGTGGCCAAAGTGCAGACCAGGGGGACGACAATGCCGATCACAGCAATGTACTTATGCTTTCTTGGAGACTTTGCAATGGCTGAAACGTCAGTTTTGGCCGCAGTGATAAAGAAGAAGTAAACAAATCCCAACAGTCCCAAGTTTTCACATATGTAATTTGATATCGGTGGGAACAAGTAGTAGTTGAAGTTCCTGCTTCCTCCAAGCATCGACGGTCCTATCATCATTCCACCCTTCAAAACACACACAAAACCATTTTTTTAATATTCTAAATCAGTTTTTTTTTATTTAAACCATATGCATGGTGGAATTTGAGATTTATAAACCTATAAACATTTTAGGTCAATTTTAATATAAAAAATCGATAATTTTAGAGGTCATGCATGTATAATAATCAGAACAAATGTTTCATCTGAGTGTACCCCAAGCTATATGATAAATGAATGTATAAGATTAGTGACGAACAATGATCTCGCAGACGATACGAGGTTGACGTAGAGGTCGAAGGAGGAAGCATGTGATTTTGATGAAGAAGATAATAAGAATTGCCTCGATCAAGAAAGTTGAAAATGCATAGTTCATAGCGTTTTCGCCTCTGAACATTCCAAATGGTTGCTTACTGTGAACGTGTCGACAAACCACCGGAAGTCTAGACGAGAGGTCTCGAGTACTAACCTCACCGGTGGGTGGTGGGTCCTCCGGCCAGAACCCAATATGGATTGGCATGAGAATCCGGTCATTGCTGGGGAAATGCCTAACCATTCAAAATATTTGTTTAAGATCACGGTTTGGTTCATCTAAAGCAAAACGATTGTGATCATCGATGGAGAGAGAAAAAGAGAAGACAATAGATACAAAGTGGATGTTCTTTTGAAAACAAGTGTGGATGTGCGTCATTTTTGGGAGCAATTCTAGTTTTCGCTTAGTCCTTTGTTTTCTTCTTCTGGTTACGAGTTTTTGACTTGAAAACATGTATTTTGTGGTATGATCTATATTTAGCATAATTAAAGAATCCAACGTATTAAATTTTACTTTTTGAATTTGTTTTCTTACACATATTTTAAATAAAAACCATATATATATATATATATCTATGTTTTTCTCTTTTATCTTGTTGCACCAGAAATATATTTGTACTCTGTAAACTGTAAATTAAAATATGTTTCTTTTCCTATGAAATGCTATGGAAAACTGTGAATATATTCAAAAGTTGCTATAAGATTTGTTACTATTTCTTTTTACAGTGTTAAAAGTATTACATGTGAGGTTAAATATGTGAAAATGTCACTTCATTCCTTAAGTTTTGAAGTATCCCTTATTGAAATAAATATTTTCCTTCTCCAATATATCAGTAATTAGTTGATAAAATACAAAAGAGAATGATGGATGAATTTAGAAGCAATAACATAATAAGGGACAGGGACGTGCAAGGCACGGCCGTGGTAGCTGGCTAACACAAACTCCCATGCATCTATTTCCTCTTCCTTTGTTTTGTTCCTTGTGGGGACAATGAGAGCATGTTTATTGCTGGCACCCTTAGAGCAACTCCATCCATTAGAACTCTTAATGGGCTCTAATGATTAAATTAATAGGTTTAAAAATGATATGAGAAGTTAAGAACTTTGGTTAGTAAAAATAATTTTTTCTTTTTCCAATGGGAGAACTCCATAGGGGTTCTTAAATATTTTTTTTTTAAAAGTTGAATGATAAAGATTTGATAACATAAAAATTTAAATAAAAATGACATAAAGCTACAAATCAAAAGATACAACTACAAATCATAAAGCTATTCAACTCAACATCTGACTAGTGATTAGGTTGTTTTGTATATAGTCATTTACCTCCAATTCTGAAGCTTTCTCATCAAGTATACTCATTGCTTCATCAGGTTGAGGCACTGTAAAAGCAGGAACTCCACTATGCAACACAGACAAATCAATAAGAATGAAATTCAAACCGAAGCAACGCAGAAGCTTCTTGTTGTTACCTTGAACACGCTTGCTATAAGAGGAGCTCACTACAATTTCGTCAAAGGCACATTTAATCTATGGGAGCTCGATTTCAAGACCACTCTTGCTTATGCCTTCTCTTGAACATATACCTGCTGTTTTTCTCACAAAAAAACTTTCGAACTAACCCAATCGCATCAAGAGACATAAACCAATTCGCAAGTTATCATAATGTTAATTTGAGAACGTAAAATCATGTTGTAGCTTAACACATAGGGGGCTAAAGATTAAACTAGAGATGCAAACAACATAATCAAAATACCAGTAATCTGCTTTACGTTACAGAGCTAACATATATGAACTTTAAAATGATCAAATTGCAAAAGAGAAGTTGAGAAACAGATTAATCATGTACTTACTACAAAAACCATCATACAAAGACTCTCATTAGAGTTTTTTTCACACAAAGTATAATGGGGGAATCAAAAAGGGTTACCCTTCGGTGTAATCAGCCTGAAGAAGATCCAGATATGTGTCCCATTTGTTCCCAATCACCTACGATTCATAAAGCTCGAAACTTTATCGTAATAGAGAAAAAATGTAATCCTAGAGACTATCAAAATTTCCTCAAATAAACGAATTTAAAGGAGAAACAAACCTTTCCACAAGTAAAGCAACGAACTGGGATGATCATCGTTGAGGAACGATGTGATAAGCGACGGAGAGACGACGTCTGTTGGTGGAGGATGAGGAGAGGTCAGCGGTGTCAAAGTCAGTGGGGATGAAAATGGTAGCAGAGAGAGGGATGCCGACTTGGTCTTCGACGGCGAAGAGGAAATCGGAGCGCAATCGCTGAAGTCGCCAAAAGGAGAGAGAGAGACATTAATGGGGTACAATACCAAACAGACACGTAAGGGTTCCTTACCAATTCTAAAGAGGCCATTTTAAACAGCGGTTCTCTGTTTTTTTCTGCCTTTTTCATTTATTTTTATTTTCTTTTTTGTTTAAAACATGTGCTAAGAAACACTGATGGAGGTGGTCTTAGAGCACCATTAACGCAATTGCTTAATGGGGTGCTTAGTGTTTTTTTTATTTAAAAAAAAAAAAATGAAGTAATTATAGAGAATCCGGTGCTTAATTAAGCCTTTCAAGCACCGCGTCTTACTGGACACGTGTTGTGCTCTCGACGATTCCGCGTCCTTTTCTCTCTCTCTCGAGACACAAGTCTCTTCTGATTCTCTCTCGACGACTCCGCCGAACCCCATCTCTCTCGAGTGAACCGATCTCCCCTCGACGCCTCCGTGATCAATCGGCGGTGATCTCTCCCCGTCTCTCTCGATTTTGTTGACGCCTCCGTGTCCTTTTCTCTCTCTCTCTCTCTCTCTCTCTCTCTCTCTCTCGAGACACAAGTCTCTTCTGATTCTCTCTCGACGACTCCGCCGAACCCATCTCTCTCGAGGAAACCGATCTCCCCTCGACGCCTCCGTGATCAATCGACGGTGATCTCAATCGTTGATGAAAGCGGTTCGTCTCCCGGTGTCTCGCGGTGTCGATCTCCTTGAATCTGTTGGCGTCTCGCGGTGTCGATCTCCTCGAGGATGAAAAGGCTACATCTCTCTCTCAACGGCTCACCGCAACGAAGAATCACTTCAAACCTCTCTCGCGGCTGGAGCTCTCCTCTTCGAAATCAAAGAAAGGTAAAGCTATGCATGTGTTTGTTTCTTAGTTTATTGTGTTCATTCCAGCCTTATGATTTGTGTCTGTGTTTGTTTCTCCAGATGGACGGAGCAAGAGACGAAGGTTCGTCAAACAAGACAACTACAATGAAGCGTTGATTCTCGTCTGCGATACAGGTAAAACTTCAACACGATTTTATCTGTCAAATGCATTGAAACTTTGATAAAAAGCTTTGGTTATATTCGTAGCTCGTTTATAATTGAGTTGAGATGGTATGAAATTGAATGGAGATAGTATAAACTGAATCGAGTGTCACGAATGGTTCTTGTCTTAGTTGTTTAAGAGTTCTATTATATGATTTTGGTTCTGGTCTGAATTGAATCGACTCTCCTAAATTTTGTTTTGTTTCTGTTTGTCATGAATGGTCCTTTGTCTGTTTTTTAAAAACTTTGTCTCTGTTTCCTGAATTGTTTTTTTTCTTGTGTGTTTGTCTGTTGAGTTGCATGGATCAAGGTGGATGAAGAAGAATCGGCAAAGCAGAGGATTGCATTTAGTGGAGCAATACAGGTACATTTCTTTCTCATCTTTTAACCGTTCATTTAAAGGTTTATGGTTGAGTTAGGTAGTAAATGTTTTGGTCAGTTGGAATTGATGTTGGTAATTAATAGAAGTGAGGTTGAACTGAGAAAAGGATTGCGTGTTGTTGAGTTAGGTAGTTTTGAGTCTTGATTTGATTTCCATCTTTAAAACTCTGCCATTGTTTAAGAGTTCAAATTTAAAACTTTGGGTGTGAAAAAGAAATGAATTGTCATTAATAAATTACTTGCTTTGTGGTTGATTATGGTTGTGAGCTGGTAATTAATAGCAGTTAGATATGAGTCAAGTCAAATTTGTTCAATGTGAGTGTTCAATGCGAGTGTGTTGTTTCTCTCTTCCCTCTTTAAAACTCTTTCTTTCTCTTCCAACTCCAACAGATTCCTATCTGTTGTTTATTTTTTCCATCATTGAAACGCTTCTGTTCCAACTCCTCTTTCACTTAAGAAATGGATTTTCATCCATTTACCGAGTCTGCAAACTTTGTTGATTTACTTAACAGTCAGCAAAGTGTTTCTTCAACGCAAGTTCCCTTCTTAGCTACTGAAGGCATCGAAGATTTGCACTTTGCTGAAGCCAGTCGTAATAAAGAACGAAGAACCTGGACGCCTACAGACGATATTGTTCTCATCAGCTCGTGGTTAAACATGAGCAAAGATGCAGTAATAGGGAATGAGCAAAGGTCGCTTGCATTCTGGACAAGAATTGATGCGTACTACAATGCTAGTCCTAAGGTTGCTGGCTGTGAAAAGAGAGAGGCATCTCACTGCAAGAATTGTTGGCAGAAGATCAATGACATCGTTTGCAAGTTCTGCGATGCATATGAAGCAGCTACCAGACAGAAAACAAGTGGGCAAAATGAGAATGATGTCCTCAAGCTAGCACACGAAATCTTCTTCACCAACCATAACAAAAAGTTCACTCTAGAGCATGCTTGGACAGAATTGCGTAATGACCAGAAGTGGTGCGCCTTGTCTACTGCTAAAAAAGATGGAAGCTCCAAGAAGAGGATGTGTGAGGATGATTCAGAGATGATGGAGCATTCTGCTACTGATGATGGAGGAAAAAAGCGTCCTCAAGGTGTTAAGGCAGCAAAGAAAGGATGCAGCAAAGAAAGGATGTCTAAGAAGACAGTGCTTGATGGGAATGGCCTGTCTAATTTTCAGACAATGTGGGGCATCAAGAAGCAAGATTTAGACATGAAAGAAAGGCTGTCCAAGATGAAGTTATTGGACAGTCTCATTGCTAAACCCGAACTTCTTGCGGCTTATGAAGAAGGTTTGAAGAAGAAACTCATTGATGAGTTAATGTCTAATTAGAGTAAGTGGTTTCTGTTGTATAAGTTATGTAGTTTATCTTGTTGCATAAATTTTTGTTTAGTATATATGTTTCTAATGTTTTGTATCTTCTTTTTGTTTTCAGGTGAATGAATGGAGCATCCTTCTGTCACGGGTTGTATTGTGCTTGTACTCTTGTCTCTTGTTTGTATGCTATAATGTTTGTGCTTCTCACGGGTTGTAATGTCACGGGTTGTATTGTGTTTGTACTCTTGTTTCTCTGCTATTGTACTTTTGTTATTTTCTATCACGGACCTAGAGTCTCGTTTGTATGCATGTGACTTGTATTATTATTTGGTTTCACGAGACTTGTGTCATCAAATATTATAAAGTATTCATGCTTCTGTCTTTCTTCAGTACCAATTCATTTTCTCTCCTCATAGTTTCACTGAACCAAAGATCAAAGCAAGACATTTTCAAGTTCTCTCTTTAGTCTCAAGTTCTTTCTTCTAAACCAACAATAATCTTCTCTTTTTAAACATCATGTTCTCTCTTTAAACACTTCCGACAACCTCACTCTTGAATTTAAAAAACACCCACAACCCCTCTTGATTCTAAAACCCCAAAGTTTCATTCTTTACTCATCTTTTCTTTTCAATCACCATATATGGCTTCTTCTTCTCAAAACACTCTAGATAATGAATTTGATGAATGTTTTGATCAAGCCTTTGAGAGATGTTTTGATCAAACCCTTGAGAAATTAACCATTAATGGTGATCAAGAAGAACGAAGAAAAAAAAGAAAAAAACGAGCTTATATCGAAAGAAATCGTGAAGCAGACAATGTGCGTTTATGGAATGATTATTTCAGTGAGACTCCAACGTATCCTGAAAATTATTTCCGACGACGTTTTAGAATGAACAAGTCATTGTTCATGCGCATTGTTTATCGACTCTCCAACGAAGTTGATTTCTTTCGCCAAAAGCCAGATGGTCTTGGCAGGCTTGGTCTCTCAGCACTCCAAAAGTGTACAGCTGCCATTCGTCTCTTGGCATATGGTAATGCGGCTGATACGGTCGACGAATATCTCCGGCTCGGTGAAACTACAACTCGGTCATGTTTGGAGAATTTTGTGGAAGGAATAATTGATTTGTTCGGTGATGAATACCTAAGAAGACCAACACCGGCTGATCTTCAACGTCTACTTTATGTTGGAGAGCATCGTGGATTTCCCGGGATGATAGGAAGCATCGATTGTATGCATTGGGAGTGGAAGAATTGTCCCGCCTCTTGGAAAGGGCAATATTGTCGTGGTTCGGGTAAACCAACAATCGTTTTAGAGGCGGTTGCTTCATATGATCTCTGGATATGACATGCATTTTTTGGACCTCCAGGTACCTTAAATGATATCAATGTTCTTGATCGCTCACCTGTTTTTGATGACATAATAAACGGTCAGGCTCCGCAAGTCACATACTCCGTCAATGGAAGAGAGTATCATTTGACTTACTATCTCACCGATGGTATTTACCCGAAATGGGCAACTTTTATCCAATCTATTCCATTACCCCAAAGCCCGCAAGCAGTTTTATTTGCTCAACGTCAAGAAGCTGTCCGAAAAGATGTCGAGCGTGCTTTCGGAGTCTTGCAAGCTCGCTTTGCCATTGTTAAAAATCCGGCACTTTTTTGGGATAAAGTCAAAATTGAGAAGATTATGAGAGCATGTATAATACTCCATAATATGATAGTAGAAGACGAACGGGATGGATATACTCTACTTGATGTTTCAGAGTTCCAACAAGGAGAAGACACTGGTGGTTCACATGTCGATCTCGATTTTTTTTATCAAATATGCCTTCAAATATCGCCAATATGATGGATGTTAGAACAAGAATTCGTGATACACCAATGCATCATCAACTGAAAGCTGATTTGGTTGAACATATATGGAGTAAATTTGGATATGATGACGATAACAACTGAGCTCGGATGCTTCTTTTAAATTATTCTCGTTTGTTTTACTCATCTTTATTTTTATGTTTTCATTTAAAATATATGTTTTAAATGTTTTCTTTTATTATGTTTTATTGAATAAAAAAATTTCATCTTTAATAAAAATAATGTTTCAAATTTTTTTTAAAAAAAACCCCAAAATAAGAACTTCCCATTGGAGCACGAAAATATTCAGGGTTCTTAGCATTGCTTCTTAAATCACTTTTACAACTAAAAATCATTAAAAAAACCATAAGCACCCCTAATTTAGATCTTGGGTTAATGGTGCTTTTAGAGCATGATTATTGGGGAGTTTTCAGAGTGGAGTTCTTAGCGAAATATAAGAACCCGTCTCTTAATTTTTAACTAAAAAAGCTAAGAACCGGCTCTTAAAACTCTTATTTAAGAACCGGTGCTTAATTTTTTTAGTTAAAAGTTAAGAGACGGGTTCTTTTATTTCGCTAAGAACTTCACCGTAAGAACTTCCAATAATCATGTTCTGGTGCTTACATATCACACAGTCACAGCTAGACAAGTATATATATATTGTGAAGGTCTAGATTCTCAAATTATAACAGTACTCTATAGTCATTAATAATATTTTGAAACGAAAGACAAATAGAGATCCACCTACATCCAATATTGAATGCATCACCGCTATTTACGTTCTTCCACACAGTTATTTCATTTTTCCTACTTATAAATGGTTTCCGCGTTTCCTTTTAGTTCAGTGTCTGGTCCAACCGAAGACTTGTGGCCATGCTGAATTTGCGCCGTGGAGAATATAAAAGCTTAGCTACCAAACAGTAAACACTACCGTATAAAACATTATGTCACGGAGCCAGTCAATACACTATATATCTAGACGTATTTCATTGCTATATTCAATGTTCATAAAATTACTATGCGATAATCATACGCTTTATAAAAAAATATTGATTAGGTAACGTTTATACCAATCTAGACCAATTTTTTTTTTTTTAAATTGTTTCGCTCAAAATTCGCTGCATAGGCGGATTTAGGCGCCGCCTAAAGCGATTTGTTAAACACTGTTAAATTGTAACTTATAAATTAAAGTGTACTGTAGTCCAACAGTACTAATCTATAAATCATCGTTTATTTATTGTAATTTTAACGAAAAGGAAGATTCACAAATCTTATTCTACTATAAGATATACTGTATTTATCAGTGGTTAACATTCTCGCATAATTAGCTCTACTATAACGCACATGCATGGGCAATTCTCTCGGATATCTATTTTTAAATTTTTGTCGCAAAAATAGCCCTAAAAAAATGATCAAAATATCTCATTTTTATTTTGAAATTTTAAATACGTATTTTTTATTTTTTAAAATTTGAAACTTTATCTCTAAAACTCCACCCCTTAACTATAAACCCTAAGTATAGATTAGTTAACAGTAAAAATGTACTTTTACCCTTTAATAAAACTTTTTTTGTCATTTTTTTCATTGAATGTTATTTTTGTGACAAAAACTTAAAAATGACTATCTAGGGAATTTCTCTAAATGTATCCCCTATATATTAATTGAAAACTATTACTTCTTTTTGTACCCACGTGTCATCACTGGTATGATTAGAGAAATGAGATGATCCATCTAATTATATAATAAATTTTTTCTATAGTAACCATAAATTTATTATTAATGTTCTTTATTATTTACTTAAATTAAAATTATGGAATTTTCTAATGTGAAAAAAATATGTATAACAATTAATGATTTTGAATAAATATTTGATAAAAATTAGTATATCTTCTACCATATTTGTTTAATTTTAAACTATTAAAATAAATTAAACAACCATATTATAAAAATTTAGATTTTTCTGTATATGTTATATTTTGAATTTTTTAAAACGATTATAAATTACTAAAACTATTAAAAGTTTCACATTTAAATTTTGTGATCCATGGTTTAAAATTTTGATTATTACAAAATACAAATGATTACAAAATCATATAAATAAAAAATATAATTTAATTAATTACTAACATTCAAAGATATATATATATATATATATATATATATATATATATATATATCGTTTTAAATTAAACTGTATACCATATAAAATACATAAATATTTTAATTTTGAAATTTACTTAGAACATTTTTTTTGGATAAAAGCTTTGAACAAACATTGACAACTTAATTTTAAAAAAATTATAAATTACTAAAACTATTAATCCCACAATGAAAATTATGTTATCAGTAATTTAAAGTTTTTGATATAAAATATACAAATGATCAAAAAATCATATGAATATAAAGCATCATTCAATATACATTAATATTAAAAATATTGTTTGGATTAATAAATTGATTTATATGTTCGCACCAATTTAATTATCTATGTAATAGTTACTGAATTTTAATTGTGTAATATATATTTATTATTTCATAATATGTAAAAACATATAATATATAAAACAATTTATATATATAATGTTTATTTCGCACAAGGCGCGGATCTTAACGTACTACATAAAAGATGAATTTTTACCTATTTTGAATAGAATATTTCAAATATCATTGAATCTATAATACTATACATGAATAATATATTCTTTCAGATTCTTCTTTCTTAGTAAAAAATACATTTATTGCGGGTATGGGAATACATTAAAATGCTGAATATTATAAAAACTGGTACAGTTTATTTAGGACACTTGAGACTATAAATACAGCAACGTGATCCAAGACGAAGCTCCTCTCTAACATTACATATCTACATGCATGCATGTAGAGAAACGCATATGTGGAGAGGAAGATGCATATGCATGCAAAACGCAGGTGGCGTAGTAGAGAAGTAGCTGTAAAGCTCAGGAGGGATAGCGCCATGACTCATCACCATTACTACATGTCTTTGTATATGTAATGGCGCTATCCATCCTGAGTTCCATGGCTTCTTCTTGCTTTAATGTATATGTATGTATGTCTCTATCCCGCATCGGTGAGAGTTTTGTAAACGAGATGGTAACAGGTAAGGTTTAAAAATTGTTTTGTCTTTTTATTTGTTGAAGAAGACGGATGCATCAGGTTCATTACAGTATATGCAATTTTCAGATGTCTGGTACGAGAACAAATAAAATGAACGACTAAATTTAAATCATATGGAAGTTGTATAGGAAGCGAGAAAAAAGAATCGCAAGTTTGGTCGAACATAAATTTGGATTTGAACTCGTTAATCCAATTTTATCTCAAGAGCACTCGACTGAAAAAAATAAAATATGTAATCTGCTATAAGATTTGGATTTTAGTATTTTTACACATTTAAAGTGATCCACAATTCTCAGGTTTAAAGGTTGTGAAGTTGTACTGATTCTCAACTACAGTCCACCACACTTCTGTGTAACATCCAATTCTGTACTACGTGGGCGAATTTAAAATCACAATGTGATGGTAGGTGCAGAGCGTTAAACCAAAAATAATGTGGTTACACCATTGAGAAGAGGATCCTTGTCGAATTAAGAAATAAAATCACAAAATAAGGGAATCCATTACGTTTTTTTATTGTTGGTAGAATTTACACTTTCAACATAAGCAGTTCCAGTTACGATGGATTCTATCAACTAACAAATTTAGACGACTAGTAAAAACAAATAACAAAAGTAATAAACAAATGACTAAAGATCCTTTTATTCTTTCAGAACATGTCGGCAACTATAGGAAATATCAAACAGGTCTAACTCAGACATCAACAATATCCCAATTGGCTATTGTCGTATCAAGACGCATCTAAAAGACTTGACGAGATACCCTCTCTTTGGAACTACTTATATTGACCTAAAACCGCCACTAGTTTGTAAATACTCGGAGCCAGCTATAGCCTCACGGGTCTTACAAAAAAAAACCGGATCTCGGTAGCACTAGATTCATCAAGCTGGTCTTTGAAATTTCAAAGCATACTGCAGGTTCCACGGATCAGACACGAGTGCCTAGCTGAGCCCCCACTCCTGCCGTTTGTCATGGAACATATGTGCTATAATAGAAAGAAGGAAAAGAATAATAGCTTCACGAATTGTATGTTTGCCTAAATGAGTTGAATATTACAAGATGGAGCATATGACTAGTTTGTCTATGTTGAATAGAAGAGAAATGACAAAGGGATGTGTGCAGTAGAAAGGGGAAGTGAAAGAAGATGAATGCACTCACCTGAAATCATCATGAACCCTATCTTACCCACCAATTTGCAATGGATTTTGGAGGTAGTTTTCCACTCCCTTCTATAAAAACAAAAACAACAAAAATTTCACATTGTGAAAGAAAAAACACGAACCACACATGCATAAATAATCGATCCCCAAAAGAAACAGAACAAAGCAAGAAAAACTAAGGGAGTAAAAGGGGTTTATTTTGCTCAATGTCAAAATGAACAAAAACCTACCTCTTTTGTTTGTTTGTATCTCCAATATATGATGATTTATAGAACATTTTCCTCATCAAAATGCAACATTTAACTAAAATTCCCAAAACCGTCAACAATCAAACTCTTAGAATACATAACAGCTGATTCATTGATTCAGCGCTTTCTCTCAATACGGACGAGAACGGTTTCCTCCATGGTGGTTTCTGTCTGGTCCTGAACCATAGTTATCTCTTCTTCTGTCTCCCCCACCACCACCATAGCCACCTCCTCCTCCTCTACCACCGCCTCTGCACCATTCACAAGTTTTGTAAAAATCACATTATCACCAACTGATAAAAGTCAGCTTAAAGTGACTCAAAACACAAGAAGGTCGAGACATATAGAGCATGGAAGGCCAACTAAAGAAGCAACTTGTTTGGGGAATTACTATAACATGCTTTATATAGCCAAAAACTATGATTGGAAGAAGCATAAACAAAGAAATCTTCACAAATAAAAAAAACAGCCACAGCTAAAAATAAAGAGATAAGATAGTGGATTGTTTCCTATATAGATCTAGACGCAGTTTTGATGGCATACAGAGCAGTGTACTAAGTAGCTCCACCAGAAGAAAAGAAGGTCCATACAGTTCTTACAAACAACAACAAAAAAAAAGCCGACATTGCAACAACAGGAAGAAATATTCCCAACAAAAATCTATAAGATGTAGTAGGGGTGACAGCTAACTAGCAACGAGAACGAAAATGTGAAAAGCTACCTCTGGTCAAAAGCAGGAGCTTTAGGCGCAGACTTCTCTGCCATCGTTACACTAATCTTGTTCCCCCTCATTTCATAATCTACAAAACAATCCACCATCGTTCACAAAGTAGAACTTTCAAGCAATTCAAAAAAACTAGACAGCAATTTCATGGTACATACTGTTGAAAAAGCCGCCTGCCGAGTGTGCTGCGCTAGGATCTTCATAAGCCAGGCAGGCGTCACCTTTGTTCTTTCCCTTCTCATCAGTGTAAATCTTGATGTTATATGGCCACTGATCTTTGTAACCCCGCTTCTGCTTGATTCTTCCAACCTATTATAGATTCAACAGGAAGTGCACTCTCAATAAGTACACCAATAAACAAATACAGAAACAAGAATCTACGGCTCTCATTCCGAGATGTAAAGACACAACGGAAGTAAAAAGACCAGAGTAATTACTTGTCCAATGCCACCAAAGAGATCCTTGAGTTCATCGGTTGTCACATCCGGAGGTAAATTATTGATATATATTCTGGCATTATCACAAGTTTCATCACAATTCTCGTCGCACTGCTTGACTTTTTCAGCAGGTGCATCTTCATAACTAGGTTCCTGGCGTCGAGGAGCACTACCACCATCGTAGCCACCACCTCTACCACCCCGACCACCAGTGCTCGGTGCATCACCGCCATAACCCCCTGTGGGACCACCATACGAAGGTGGACCACCGGCATAGCTTGAAGGCGGGGGAACTGCTTCCATTCCATACCCCATGGGTGGAGGAGGGTAACTGCCCGAACCATCGTAGGATGGAATAGCCGCCAAAGGAGGTGGAGGACCCTGACCGTAAGAACCATTACCCCTATGTTGACTATCACTACCGTAAGAGCCACCACCACCACCGCTCCTACTGCCACCATCATATCTACTACTCTCGTAGCTCCTACCACTATCACGACCACCACCACGATCACTGGCACCTCGGCCACCTCCTCGGTCACCGGTGCCAGAAGGAGCAGGTGCACCACACTTGTTACATTCAAGTCTCCTTGCAAAGTTCACGTTCCCACAACTATATATACAAAACAGTTTCCAGTGTAAACATACTATTCAACAGAGAATCCAATTCCAATCATTACACAGGCAGCAAGAATGGATTCTAGTCAAACCGAAGATTAATAGACTAAAGCAGCAATTACCTTGGGTTAGGGCAACGCCAATCACCATCTCTGCCGCCACCATCTCTACCACCACCACCACCACCTCTCCCGCCGCCGCCACCTCCTCTTCCACCGCGATCACCATATCCACCACCACCGCCTGAATCGAATCAAATCATTAGCAGATTTAAAAGAAAGTAATAATTCAACGGAATAAACAAAGCTAGAGATCTAAAGAATCACAAGGAAGAATCCGTCAGATCTAGAACGATCTAAATCCCTACCTTGATTTCCTCTACCGCCGCCGCCACCGTAACCACCGCGTCCGCCGTATCCACCTCCGCCAGAGGCACTGCGACCTCCATAACCTCCACCTCCTCCGTATCCATCACCACCGTACGACGGAATAGGCGCACCATCGCCGCTGCCGCCTTGATTGTACGTCCCAGACATCACCTAGGGTTTGCGATAGACAACAGACCGAAATACTCTTAGCTAATTGTGAGCCTTTTTACGTTAAAACAATTGTCGCGTTTTTTCTACTACCATCTGAGCTGAACATTGCTCTCTACTTAAAACGACACCGTCTCAGACACAACCTTTTTGAAGCCCAGCCCAATAACAGTTTTCATAAGGGATGTTTTTCAGAGAATTAAATCAATTCTGAGTAGTGTGATCCAATAAACTTTTTGATATTTGCCGGTTCTTGACTTAAAATACACCAAACCGGACCAATTTGAACCGATTTCAGTGCGGTTTTTATTTGTATATCAAAATTGAAAACCGAAAAATCGGAAACTTGAATTAATCGAACCGAATACACAGACTTAGCATTGATGAAGAATATATCCTCAAGTCTAAAGGATAAGGCAAAACTCAAGATCAGTGTAACTACAACGTTAGTCAAGTCAAGACAGTAGGAAGAGTAAGGCAAAACTCAAGATCAGTGTAACTACAACGTTAGTCAAGTCAAGACAGTAGGAAGAGTAGGAGGAGAGACAAGCTCAGAAACAAAATAGGAATGTGAGGAGATGAATGAGAAGTGTCGAGCTGAATCCAGAACCTGCATTTATCCTCAGAAGGATCAACGGTAGTGATCAAACCAAGTCCACCAAAGTCACAGCTTTCTGCCTTGTGATCACTTTGCTGATACAAGCTATTGAACGCGTACGACACGTTTCTCGGCCATCCGATGCTCGAACACGACCCACCAGGGAGTATTGACGTGCAGTCCGAGACAGAACACGCCTCTGACGCTTTTGCTGAGGCATTTGACAAGTCCTTGTTATTGTTCACAACACACCACTTAGGAGGAAGGTACTGAACGTTCTGCGCGTTCACCAGTTTCTTTGCGTTGTGGTTGAAGCTGAAACTGTATTTGGCTTGACCATCGAACGTGAACACTCCCCAGTGCCGCTCAAAGTTCCCAGAAGATACGTTTCTCTCATCTTCGTCCAAGAGGTTTTCAATGTAGGTTTCCACCGGAGGGCGCGCCAGAGAGCCAGTCTTTTTCTCCAAGTGACCCATCAATCCTTTCAAGAAGGCCTCAGCAGTCGTTGACGTGGCGTTTGCTGCTCCATCAGTAGGCCAACCGATCCTCGACACGACGATATCCACATCCGGAAACCCAATACTGGACAACGCAGAGAGAAGCGTGTTGTAGCTAAGGTCAAAGCTGTTTCTGTATGCTTTACGTCCGTCTTTGTGAGCTTTAGCTGTTTCTTTGAAGAGGCTAAAGTCGAGGGATATGTTCTTGTTCTGGCGGAAGCTTATAAACGGAGAGATCGTCACAAAAAAGGGAGAGTGATGCCTAGTGAGAAAGGAGAGGAGTTCGATCATCGTCTTGTTGAGGTCAGCTCTAAAGTGTCCAGAGGAAGGTCGACCGGATTCAGAAAGAAAGGAGTCGAAGCTGGAAGGGACAACGACCTTCACTGCACTTGCCAAGCTTGCCTTAGCTAAAGCGTTTTGGATATTCATCGCTGCTCCAATGACAAAAGGCCTATACTGATTGCCATAGCTCTGGAGAAACGGCTCGTCTCCAACTGCCACGTACCTGCAAACCGATCCAAGTTGCTAAATTCATAACCATTATTCAAAGATAAGTCCAATAAATAACTCTATAAATCAAGAAACTGGTCTAAAAAAGGAAACTTTCAGCTCGGAATCTAGTTATAAGGGAAAGTGGAAGAGAAGGGGGAAGAAGGTTACTCGATTCGAACTCTGTTTCCGCCGTCGAAGTAACGAGTGACATTGTCATGGACCCAACTCTCTGCTACCTTTCTAGACGCATTCAAGCTCTTAATCATGGAATTAGGGATTCCTACGGTGACGCCAATGTTTGAACCCGAGAGAGCTCGGAGAACCTTTGGGTCGGCATCGAAGAGCTTCACTTTCGCAATGCCGTTGGATTTCAGAAGCTCTACGACCTTTGAAGGCGGAAGAGGGTGCGAAGCTTCCGTCCCCCAGTTCACGCCGATGGCTACGGCGGAGAATTTCGTGATGCTTATCTCCGCCGTGACGAGGAGGAGGAGGAGGAGGAGATACAGCCGACGATTCATTAATTCAGTGAAGCTCCTCGATTAACGGACGATACTGTCAGGCCAAGAAAGACATTCCATGTTTAAAAACAAAAAGAACTGCGTGCCGTTTTATGACTTACCAAAACACCATGAGGTTTAAAACTTGGGCTTTAAATTATATTATTGGGCTTTAAATTTTATCAGCAGCACCGATAATCAATCTCGCGAAAGTCCTTGTGCCACGTGGCATTACATTCTCGATTTTCTATACATACAGACAAAAGAGAGAGAGAGTCCGAAAGAGTTACTTTACTGTCTGAAACTGAAACGCTCTAACTCTCTAAGCAAAAATCATCGATGTCGACGGAACGAGAAGTAGTCTGTGTCACCGGCGCCAGTGGCTGCATCGGGTCTTGGCTCGTCCATCTGCTTCTCCTCCGCGGCTACTCCGTTCACGCCACCGTGAAAAACCTCCGTAATCTTTATCCAATTCACCTCGTCAATCACGCCTCCCGGTAACAGTATCTTCCTACTAACCGCCATTGAATTTTTTGCTGCAGAGGATGAGAAAGAGACCAAACATCTGGAAGCTCTCGAAGGAGCAGCCACGCGCCTCCATCTATTCGAGATGGATTTACTGAAGTACGACACCGTTTCCGCCGCCGTCAACGGATGTGCCGGCGTTTTCCACCTCGCATCACCCTGTATTGTCGACGCAGTCCAAGATCCACAGGTTTAACACCCAATCCCAAAAATCTTACCTTTAAATGGACCAATGATGATTAGTTCACTTGAGTGTATGCATGTACTTTTCACAGAAGCAACTACTTGATCCAGCGGTTAAGGGGACCTTAAATGTACTGACGGCGGCGAAAGAAGCCGGCGTGAAGAGGGTTGTGGTGACGTCTTCCGTATCGGCGATAACTCCAAGCCCTAACTGGCCAGCTGATAAGATCAAGAACGAGGAGTGTTGGGCTGATGAAGACTTCTGCAAGCAAAATGGAGTATGTTACTTTCTCTAGTTAACATCTTTTCTTGATTATATATATGAATTTGATTCTTTTGCTGTTTGGTAGTTGTGGTATCCACTTTCTAAGACGCTTGCTGAGAAGGCGGCTTGGGAGTTTGCCGAGGAGAAGGGATTGGATGTGGTTGTGGTGAATCCAGGAACCGTCATGGGTCCTGTCATTCCTCCATCCATCAACGCTAGCTTACTCATGCTTCAACGCCTCCTTGAGGGTATATTCTATTTTGTTTTATTCACATATTTGAAATTGGTCTATGTGACTAAGCCTCTTTTTGAATGATGTATTCCACAGGGTGTACAGAGACATACGAGAACTTCTTCATGGGTTCGGTGCATTTCAAGGATGTGGCATTAGCTCATATACTTGTCTATGAGAACCCATCTGCTAAAGGAAGACACTTGTGCGTTGAGGCCATCTCTCACTACGGTGATTTCGTAGCCAAAGTAGCTGAACTCTATCCTAATTACAGTGTCCCCAAGTAAGAATGTCACAAACTCTCTTTTAAGCCAAAGTATATATATAACTCTCAATAACTTGCATTGGGAAATATGTGTTAGGTTGCCGAGAGAGACTCAACCGGGTTTACTCCGAGCCAATAACGCAGCAAAGAAGCTGATGGAATTGGGGTTAGAGTTCAGTTCCACGGAGGTTATCATCAAGGATGGTGTGGAGAGTCTTAAAAGCAAAGGATTTATCTCTTAAACTCATTTGCTTAATCTAGCAGTGAGCAAATTAGGGTGGCAGCAGAATCATATCATGTTATCAAGACTTTGTAATTTGAATAAGCTGCACTTTGTTGTAATATAGAAGATCCAACTATTATTTATTCCCTGTGAATGAATCAGCTCTGAGATTCTTATTATCAAACATACAATTAAGTTTGGACCTCTTAGTTGACGGTTTTAAGTAACTTCTATTATAAATTTCGTGTTGCTCTCTAAACAAATTGTCGATATGTCCGAGTGGTTAAGGAGATTGACTCGAAATCAATTGGGCTTTGCCCGCGCAGGTTCGAATCCTGCTGTCGACGTTTCTTTTTTTTTTAATTTGCTATTTCCTCATGTTTCCAAAATATATGCCTTACTTCATGTCCGTAACGGACATCACCTCCTACACTAGTGATGAGTAGTGACAAGTCTAAACGGTTTCATTTACCATTTTCTTCTATTTCCAAAATAAGATTATGTAGTTTTTAATTGTATCATAATTTTAAACAACTACTAACTATGATCATTTTCAAAATTCTTTTTCTTTGAAGATAATGGGGGAAATGTTAACATGCATGAGCATGATCAGTATTTTAGTCTGCCATCTTACTAATCTGCGGAGTTCCAAAGCACTAGCCATGGATCTGAAGATCATGTAATAATCGCTACTATCTATATATTTACTTAGCTAACTTTTGTGTGCTAAGAAAATGCTTTGAGTTTGAGATTTATGAAATGATTAAGAGTTGTAGGTTGGCCACTAGTCCTTATCAAATGTTTAATTATAGACCACCCACTATTTTTTATAAATACATTTTTGCCATTTATAAGATAAATGGATCTTGAGCTTGTACCATAATTCCTCTTTTCTTTTTTTGAAAAAAACCATAATTCCTCTTTTCCCTATCATGTTTATATTAACGAGTACATAACGTGTATACAGGATAACTAAACATAATACGAACCATATTATAATAATCTACGATCGTCTTTTTTCCATTTATAATTGCATTTCACAACTCAAATATACGAATACGCAAATTATAAAATTTAAAAAGCAAAGAACACTATAATTAGATTTAGCAACGGGCATTTCTACTATACCATAGTTGCAGAAACGACCAAAGCAGCAACACCACTTCCACGGCCACCTCCTCCATCATCGGCGTTTAGAGTTGCCTTGGCTGCACGAGGCCGTTTCCATTTTTTCTTGCCGTGGGGAATCCCTCGAGCCCTAGCCTGAGCTTCACGCACTTCCTTCAGATAGATCCTAACCGCCTTAGCAGCGAAAGGGTTTGACTCGGGAGCACCGCCGCCGATATCCTCGAACGCAGCCCTTTGGCGGCCGACGAGAGAGTCGAGGCTTCCCCAAGCCTGCCTGAGAGGGCAAGTGCACTGAGACGGTGGGTTCGGCTCTCCGAAGAAAGGACAAGACGCGACGTGGACTTTGGTCTTACCAAACTGGTCGAGGTACTTGAGGAACTCGATGACGTGTGCGCCACTGCAACGACACTGGCATAGAGGTGGCTCGCTGTTCTTTAGATACTTAAGGAATGTGTCCCAGTCTCGTCTCTTCTGTGCCTCGTAGCGGCTTGGCGATGAGGTGGAACTCGTTACTGTTGCCACTGCCTTCTTCGCTGTGGAGGTTTCTCAATCCATCTGTGATTTGGATATTAGGGTTCTTGATTGTGTTTGTGAATCTTTGAGGGTCTAAGATGAAGAGGGGATGAAAAAGATGTAAACTTTTTCCTAAGGATATGCTTTTACTCACTCTGTTTTTATACAATCTCATGGAAGGATCTAGATGAGAACAAGTAAACCTTATCTACATCGTTAGCTGTCATGGTGAGTCATCGGCTAAAGCTTGGAGAGGATCAAAATCTGCTTTTTCTCGGGAGAGCGTCTTCACCACCGTACGTACCATCTTTGCTCTGTTTCTGCTGCTTCAGAGAGCCGTTGTGTTTTGGCTGTATCTGAGGTGTTGGGCTTTGGTGAATATCAGCGGCGAGGCCCAGTGGAGTATTGGGCTGAGTATTTATTTTATGACTAGGTATGAGATTTTATTTTTATTTTATGACTATTTGGGTACAAGGATCCTTCCATGATATTGTATAAAAACAGAGTGATACTATTAAAAAACATTGTAATAATCTTGAGAAACAGTGAAGCAGCAATTGAAACTTACCTGAAATCAAGCACAGATGAGCTGCCTTTCTGAGAATCACCGCTTTCATACTCAGGAATCGAATCCAACGCACTCGTTCTACTGTGCTTCTTCCTGAAACCAAGCTGAAGCGTCTTGGTTAAAATAATAGAATAATAGGATAATTGACTAGAACCATACAAATCTTTTTATTATTACTGTCTTTTTTTTTATACCAAACGTGCTTTTTTGTATGTTATGAAAAAAACGTATTTACAAGAATGCCATTACTTTTTAGTGCCACATAAGCAAAAACCCGGCGCCATGTATGAATTCGGTTCCGTGTTTTCATTAAGTCAGCCGTAAATCGCTATATACATCGTTACAGCTGAGTTATTGCTACGTTGCGGCTGAATTAAACAACACGACTGACTTAAGAGAAAACAACTGACTTAAGAACATAAGTCAGCTGTTAGTTGCGGCTGATTTACAGAAATCTGGCTGATTTATTGGATAACGACTGACTTACGTACACGCGTTACGGCTGACTTATACATCAGTTGTTTGATTTCTGGAAAATTCGGCTGAGTTATAATTAAGACATGGTTGAGTTATGTTTCCACGGCTGAGTTAATGAACATCGACTGGCTGAGTTATTGAATTTACGACTGACTTATGGGATGTTGTTACGGCTGAGTTATATTAATCAGCCATAAATGGATGGATTAACAGTAAACTCAGCTTATTTACGACTGACTTATTAGCGAAAGATTAATTACTAAAATAGCATTCGTTTGACGGCTGATTTATTTGACGATACGGCTGACTTATGATTTTGCATCCTAATTACGGCTGATTTATTAGCAAAAGATTAATTACTGAAATAGTATCCACGTTTCGGCTGACTTACATTGTACATGAGAGCTGATTTATTTAGGCTGAGTTATATATTCGTTTGGCGGTTGACTAACCGATTTTCCATGTCATCCGCCATGTCATCAACTCGGATTTGCCATGTCATCACTAGTCTAATGTTACAACAGTAAAATAATGGTATATGTTATCTTTATTCTTCACCTTTTTTATCTATCTTTTTTATCTTATTCTTCATCTTTCTCTGAGATCTTATGGATCTGGTAATTATTGTTTCCGCAACTAGGTCTATAAACATAGATTTAAAAAAATTGAAAATCTGAGACAGATCTAGTGCAGTCGTCGTCGTTTTTGATGATGATCGGTTAAAGAGAAGCTTCCTCTCCTCCAGTGTCATGTATGGCGGTCCGATATCATGCAAGAATGCGTTCGACATCTTGCAAGAATGCTCTCTCTCTCTCATTGGATTCGTCGTCTTGCAGAAGAAGAAAGACTCAAAGAGAGAGAGATGAAGAAGCTAAGTCCTGTAAATTGTAAGAAAAAGAGAGAGTTAAACAAAAAAGTAAGAAAATGAGAGAAGACGAAGAAGATGATGAATTTGAAAGCTGATTTTATATGTTTGATGATTCAGATGGTGTGTCATCTGAATATGATAACTTTAGTTCATAAAGTGAGTCTCCAACACATACGTTATGGCTGAGTTTATAATTTTTTATAACTTTATAGTTCTATAGTTTAGGGTTTGAAGTTCAAATTTACGAAAATATTAAAGTTTTAATATTGTGTTCAAAAGATAAACTTTATAATTTTATAACTTTATAGTTCTATAGTTTAGGGTTTGAGGTTCAAATTTAAGAAAAGATTAAAGTTTTATTGTGTTCAGAGTTGAAGGAATAATTTTGTTCCCGCCCAAAATATTTTGTTCCCGCCCAAAATATGAAACGTCGCGAAACAATTACACTCGATGGCTGAGTTATATGAACTGTACGGCTGGCTTATACTATTCAGATACGTTACGACTGAGTTATGCATACGTTACGGCTGAGTTATAATCAAATTACATCTGACTTATGCTTCCGTTACGGATGAGTTTATAATTTTTATAACCTTATAGTTCTATAGTTTAGGGATTCAGATTCAAATTTAAGAAAAGATTAAAGTTTTAGTATTGTGCTCAGAGTTGAAGGAATGAGTTTGTTCCCGCCCAAAATACGAAACGCCGCGAAACAAATTACACTCGATGACTGAGTTATAGGAACGTAACAGCTGACTTATACCATTCAAAAGACAAATCAGTCGCATAAACAACATAGATCTAAAAACTCAAAAATCTGAGACAGATCTATAGCAGTGGTTGTCGTCTTCGATCATGGTCGGTTAGAGAAGAAGCTTCTCTCTTCCAGTGTCATGTATGGTGATCCGACATCCTGCTGCTTCCTCTCTCATCGGATTCGTCATTTTGTACAAGAAGAAAGAGTTAAAGAGAGAGAGATGATGAGGCTAAGTTCCGTCAATTGTAAGAAAATGAAGGCTATAGTTTAGTGATTGTAAGAGAACATATATAAGTGAACATATATTAACTGAATTTGAGTTTTAGGGTATATTTGTATAAATGATTGTAAGAGAACATATATAAGTGAACATATATTAACTGAATTTGAGTTTAGGGTATATTTGTATAAGTGATTGTAAGAGAACATATATCTCAAGATCAAATTAAAGTCTCAACTTGAAAATTCAAGAAACTATACACATTCAGTTGATTTATATTCACATGATATTGATAAGATGATCTTCAATATAACTTTTTAAAGTACTTGAATTCTGTTTTTCGATTTTAGGGTATGTTTGGGATATGGCTGAGTTATCTAAACGACACAGCTGAGTTATATAAATTATACGGCTGAGTTATCTAAACGACACAGCTGAGTTATATAAACGATACGACGATTTGGGATAAGACGCTTACGATTTGGGATAAGACGCTTGCGGAGACGATTTCAGAGTTGAAGGAATGATTTTGTTCCCGCCCAAAATATGAAACGTCGCGAAAAAATTACAGTTGACAGCTGACTTATAGGGCTGACTTATAGGAACGTTACAGTTGACTTATACCATTCAGATACATTACGGTTGAATTATGCATACTTTACATCTGAGTTATGCATACGTTACGGCTGAGTTTAATTCTAAACCAACCCTAATCTAAAACCTAGAAACAAAAAAGCTTGCAGCCGTCGTCAATAAAATCTAAACCTAACTAAATCACCGTGTGTTTCTTCCACATCACGAGGCCGCAAGGTCATTATTGTCTTCTTCCTTCGCCGTCGCAGTCTCGTTACCACGAGAGCTCCGACGTCTTCAAGTCATACAACAGTTTTGTTACCTCCTCCACCACCAAGCTCCTCTGCCTTGTCCACCTTCCAGTAACAAGAACAAATTCAAAACACAGAGAAAGAGCGAGAGAGATTGAAAGAGAGAGAGGTGACCAGTGTGGTGACAAGCAGTGGTGGTGGCGACTACGGTGAAGACAGAGATCGGCGAAGATGGATCTGAGAAACGGAAACAAGGATGACGTCGGCGAGTATATATGGCGACGACGACGAGCTCAATATCCGTGAAGACGGTGAAGACCAGTTTTCTTCGACACTTTTTCTTCTTCTCCAACAATCTTCTTTTCTTCTTTGACGTTTCTTCTTCTCTCACTTGTAATATTTACAAACCAAATATACTAAGGCATAAAAAATGAATGATGATGTATAAATCTCTCTTGTTTACAAGACAGAAAGTGAGAGAGATGAAGAAGATCTGGGATTGTGAAGAACTCCCGACGGAAAGAAAAGATGAGAAGGAGACGTCAAGTAGAAGAGAGAAAGTGAAGAAAAAAAAAGCATTTTAGACCATTAGATCAAAACTAATCAATGGTCAAGAATTATAATCCTTGTACTAAAAAAACTAACCAATGAGAAAGAAGTTAGAAGATAACCACAAGATGGATTTATAGCCCTTAGATTAAAACAAACAATGGTTAATGTTTTAATTTTGATGGTTAAATTTATATTTTATATTAAACTGTATTTTTGATAAAGTTTTAAATTTTAAAACTTGGATTTTATTATGTTGATTTTTTGATGCGTGGTTTAAATATGGAGAATTGCCACTAATACGACTTTTCTAATACTACTTTTCAACTTTACACTAACCAACTTTACCATTAAAATTTTAATGGGTAAAGTACCATTATACCCTTATCTAATCAAACATAAACATATGTCTTCTCCAACAAGAATTTTCAAAATTCTCAAATTGATCGACGACTCCAGCGAGAGATTCGACGATTCCGACGAGATTCGACGACTCCGGCGATTTCCCCTGCGAGATTTGATGATTCCGGCGATGTTTACGAGATTTGACGAAGACTACAAGCTCAAACGAACAGAACAATCTCTTTTCACGAACGCATAACAAAGATCAGAGGATAATAGATAGTGATTTTCATCTCATTTCTGTAATTTTTGCTTGGTTTCTCAAAATCGATCGGTTTCTGGGAATGAGAGGAAGTTTTTCTCATGAAGTTTTTAAATCTCAGATTTATAAAACCTTATAAATTTTTATCGATGAGGAACATAGTGTTATGTATTTTTCTTTTTGATATATCTCGTTGATCATTCCTTCTCTAATCCCCATGTTTTTATAATCAGGTTATGATGATCGAAATATGTTCTATATGTGGAGAATGGAAACTAATAAATGAAATTCACTAGTATTTCATAGTGGATGATCAATGAGGATCATCTCTTAGTATGATTCATGAAGATATCAGCTACAATGATTTGATTGTGGCTGTTTTAGGAGATTTTGGAATTGATGGCAACATAAACAGTGTAAATCTTAGCTATGCCTCACCTTCAAAATTAAACTTTGGTACAAAAGAGCTTCTTCCAGCATTTATTAGGAATGATCGTCAAGTAACATCTTTTTTGAACAAACTTAAAGAGAATGGAGACCTTCATCTATGTGTAACCATTAAGGTAACTGCATGAAACTCTTTTGCTAACTTGTTTGTTTATTAGAGTTATCAGTTATTTTATAAGGTAGTATGTAGTACTAATGATTTGCTCATTGCTGGAGGAAGTATGTCATAGCAGTATCTATTACAACTTTTACATTTATAAGACCTTATAATAATAATTGTGCATTTTGGAGGATCATTACCACATATATTTTAACTATTAGCTTTTATGTTTTTTTAAAATGTTTCAGAGAAGAACTCAATTATCACCAATGATTGTGTCAAATATGATCCAGTCACGGGGTGAAGTTTTGATTAATCATGATTTGCCTATTGCTGAAAATAGTAATCCGCTTGAGGTATTTATTACAACTCTTATATTTATAAGGCTTTGTAAAAACATTATAAATGATTCTATATTTAGCTTTATCTTTTTATGTTTCAGAGGGAAACACAAATATCACCAATGATTGTGTCAAATATGGTTCAGACACAGGATGAAGTGTTAATTACTAACTAAATCTCGATTCCGCGCAACCGCGCGGATTTTTGTTTTCATTTATTTTTATATAAATATTTTGTTTTCAATTCTAAATTGGTATATATTATAATATATATGTGTCTATCAATTTTTAAAACATAATAAGTTTACTGTATATTTTTTTCATTGAATAGATTGTTTCAAACTTTCACATGTAATTGTATCTTCTTCTATATATATTTTTTTCGGATTATTATTTCATTATCAAAATCGTAACTATATATATAAAGATTAGTAAAATATTATTTTATTGTCATATTCAAAAATATTGTAACATTTCACAAATTTGAAAAGTTTTTAAAAAATTAAACTTTTCGCTTCATCGATTTATATTATCGAGTAAATAATTAAACATTTAGTTTTTGTTTAATTTTTAAAATAAACTATATAGTTTAAAATTTGTTTTCATTGGTTTAGGGTAGTAAAAATTAATCATTGTTAGATAATATAATTTTTGTTATTAAAAAAAAGTATTTATAATTTTAAAAGTTAACATCGACAAATATTTAAATATTTAGCATATAGATGTATAGTATTACAACATTAAATTATATCTATTTAATTTATACTATCTATAAATCCAATGAATCATCTATTGTTTAAATCCAATTATTGATAGCCCAATAAAAATTTCTGATAGACCCAAAATTTAAATGATAAGATTATATTAAATGTAACATGACTTTCTAGGAATAGGTCCATTAGGTCTATTTTAAAAAAAAATCACACATGAATCAAGGTTGTGACTTCTGTTTTAATATATAAGATGATTTGCCTATTGCTGGTAGTACAAATTTCTGTCAGGTATTTATGACACCTTTAATGTTTATAACAACCTTATAAAATACAAGGTATAAGATTCATTACTAGCTTTATGTTTTTATGTTTCAGAGAGGAACACAAAAATCACCATTGATTATGTCAAACATGATTCAGACACAAGATGAAATTTCCATTACTCATGATTCGCCTATTGCTGGAAGTAGTAATGTATTTGAGGTACTTTTCAAAACTCTTACCTTAACATTCATAATTATAAGGTTCTATAAATTGTTTTAGAAATTAGACTTTATGGAGTTCTACAATAATATCGTTACTTTTGGAAGTATTGGCTCTTATTGAGCTATTGTTGGTTGTGACGTACTTATTAAAACTTTGTAAATATGGATTTTATTTTATAATGTCTTATAAAGGTAATATATACATGTTTAATTTTCTAGAGAGGAACAAAAACACACCCGGAGACTGAATGAAACAACATTCAGAGAGTTGACGAAGTCTCTGGTATACAACATACTCGTATTAGAGACAGTCTTATTTCTCCTTCAAGTGGTCTTGTTAGCAATAAGGTACATATAAATTTTTTTCTTTCTTAAATATAAATATATAAGAATTTAATCAATGTCATATAATGAGTTATAAATTCTATTTTTAATGTACATGTTTCATGTTTTTATCTTAGAGATGATTGGACTCGATGGGACTTGTTGTATATGGGTCTGGAAAGTCAAAATTGACATCTTTTTCTAGTAGACGTGGTAGAGAAAGCATGGGAGAAGATTCACATTCCCATTCAGATATCTTGTCTCCAATTTGTTTAACAAATCAATGTGATGATGATGAGGATTTGTTATGCCGGAAGTTTTTCAAGGATAAAAAAGAAATGAGCACAAAGTTGAGGTTGCATGCAGTTAGTAAAAGCTTTGAGTTCCACACAGAATATTCAGACAAAACACGTTATATTCTTAGATGCGTGGATGAAAAATGCAGTTTGAGTTTTCGTGCAAAATCAGTTAAAGGATCTCAGAGTTTTTTTTCGCCATTATGTATCTAAACATACTTGTGACACTTCTCTGAGAAGTGTTAGTCATCGGCAAGCTACTGCGAAACTGTTTGGAACTATGGTCATCAATCATTATGAAGGAGGAAAGATTGGGCTGAAACCTAAACAGATCATGGAAAAAGCTAGAAAAGATCATGGTGTTGTGATTTCATATTCAAAGGCTTGGAGGTCTCAAGAGCACGGCCAAGATATAGCTAGGGGTACTCCTGATGATAGTTATGAAGCTTTGCCCAGCTGGTTTCACATGATAAAAGAAAAGAATCCAGGTTCTGTGACTTTTATCGAAGTTGATTCTGTTGGGAAATTCAAATACGCACTTTTGTCGCTTGGTCCATCTATCAGAGGGTTTAAGTTGATGAGGAAGGTACTTTCTGTTGATGGTGCCCATCTGAAAGCAAAGTATAAAAGGACTCTATTTGCTGCCACAGCACAAGATGGTAATTTTCACTTGTATCCTATAGTTTTTTGCTATAGTTGATTATGATAATGATGCCTCATGGAATTGGTTTATGAAATGTCTGAAAACCATCATTCCTGATGAAGAGGATTTGGTTTTTGTCTCTGATCGTGCAACCTCTATTGAAAACGCTCTCTTACAACATTATCCGCTTGCTCACCATGGAATCTTCGTCTTTCACTTTGAAAAGAATGTCCTGGACAATTTCAAAAGTTCAACACTTATCCCTTTGGTTGTTGAAGCTACTTATGCCTACACCAAGGATGATTTTGATTGCTATTTTCATGAGATTGAGGCGTCCGACATTGTATTAGCAGATTATCTTCGTAAAGCATACTTCAGGAAGTGGTCCCGAGCTTATTCTCCTACTAATCGCTTCAACATCATGACGTCAAACATGGCCGAATCTATAAATTCTTTGCTGAAAGTGAGTCGTGAGTATCCAATAGTCTGTCTTTTTGACAATGTTAGGATGATAATGACTAGGTGGTTCACTGAACGACGTGAGCAAGGAGTTCGTCACATCCACCCTGTCACTCTCGATGTGGGGAACAAGATGAAGGAGCTATATGATTTTACGTCTCGCTTTCTTGAAGTTTCCAAAATCAATGATTCAGAGTTTGAGGTTAAGGGAGATACAAGAGATCAAGTGGCGAATTTTCAAACAAGGCATTGTTCATGCTTTGTGCTTGATGTTGAGAAGTTTCCTTGTGCTCATGCAATTGCCGCTGCAAAGGCTGGAAATAAGCATGAAAATGATTATGATGATGAGTTTTTCTCCAATGAAAGGTGCGTTCTCTCAATCATTGTGGTAATAGATTACCACGTTTATATATGTTTATATAATTGATCGAATTTATAAGGTTTTATAAACATTATTCTACAACACTTCTTTTTCATTTTTCTTTCTTGGATGTACCTTTATCTAATTCTCTTAATTTTCTTATTAGGTTTACACTAGCATATTCAGAGAGTGTATATCATGTTGGTGATAAAGCATATTGGGATATTTGAAGAACCCTAAGATAGGGAGGATCACTTTAGCTGGGTGTTGGATATGATCCGAGAAGGCAAACGGCACTTCTGGAACTGAGATGGATTGAAAGGATCGTCAAGAGATGCGGAATGACTCTTGATATACCCACGATCTAAGGCTAACCACCAAAGAAAGAATGAATGTGTTGGCTAACCACCAAACAACACACAAAGATGAATTGGCTTACCACCAAATCAACAAGCCGGTTCACACCAATGAACTAGCTAAAGAACTCTCTCTCTCTCTCACTCAGAGAAGAAACAAAATAAACAACCAAAACTGAACTGATTTTATTGATGAAATGGACTACATATTTATAGTGTTTTGTAGATCTAGGAATTAAATGAAAAAGTAGATCTAGATCTAGATCTAGTCTTTAATACGAAAATAAAGAGATAAGACTAGACAAGGTGACTGTTCGGCTTCTGTCCAGATTCGTTGTATCCTGAAGCATGAACTGCGGTAAGAAGAACGACGGATGTGGGACTGTCCGTATGAACCACCATGTCCAGATCATGAACCATATTGGACCAAGTGTGTCCTATGTCTTCATATAGGTGAAGGATCCTTGCCTTAGTGAGATTTGGCTGATCAAAGTGCATGAACTGATCAAAAGGGTCGATCAGTCCATCAGTACGGTCGCCGGTATGTGCAGTATGAGGCAATCGAGCCAAAAGAGAGAAGTCTCGATCATTTTGTGAAACCTCATGATCCAAGTCAAGCCTGGCATGATCTTTCTCAAGTCTGGCATGATCTTTCTCAAGTCTGGCATGATCCAAGTCAAGTCTGGTACGGTGAAAAACATGAACCTCAGTTGAAATGTTCAGAACGTCCTAAACTCCATGCTGAGCTGGTTCCATGTAATGATCCGTGGACTGCGGCACATCATTCCCTTCCTCTTCAAAAAGATTTGTCCTCAAATCTGAAACATTAAAAGGAAAAGGATTATAAGCAAAAGAACCATAATCACAACGTTGCTCACCTTGAGTTCGGTCCGGTTTGTGAATGGAAGAAGATCCTTCTTTATGACCACATTTTTGCTCTCCACCTGACCCTTCCTTCGGTTCATGTGCATAGTCATCAAAAATTGGTAAAGGGTCTTCCTTTTCTGGCTCGGTTTCAATTTTCTCCAAAGTCACCAACGATTTCTGTTTTTGGCACTTGTTGGGATAATGACCGACCCTATGGCATTTGAAGCACCTGGTAGAAAGAGCCTTGCTTGTGGTTTCCACACCCTTGCTTTTATCAGAAGACAACACATTAGTTTTCAAAACAGAATTTGAAGGAGAAGAAGAATTACTTTGTTGTTTTGGTGCAGAAGAAGTGTTGGTGTTTCCCTTCTTTTTGAGTTACCGGACAACATGAATCGCCTTATGCAACATCTTTTCCAAGCTGGAATAAGTCTGAAGCTCGTTCTGATCAGACACATCACGGTTGCTTCTCTTGGCTTTGGTGAAGGGACAATCACCACTCCTGATCCACTTCTCATCATCATCGACTTGTTTTGTCTCTTCCTTTGGTTTATTTGTTTCTGCACAAAATCAAACCCATTAGAAGCAAACTGTTTCTTATTTCCAAAAATCATTTTCTCTTTTTCTAACACGGTTTTAAAAGGAAAGTAAACGTCTTGTTTTAGTTTTGATTTCTTGAGAAGTCCAAACATCCTAAAAACACTTAACAAAAGAGTTAGCAAATAAAAATCCTCACACTCTCAAAGTGTTTAGCTCACGATTTTTAGGTGATCACTCAGAGTTCTTTCTACTGGTTCAAAGGATGATAGGCAGTCAAAATTCAGCAATCAAAACCCAAAACAAACTTTTGTGGGAAAAATAAAAGAGAAAGAAAGATGAAGAGAATTTTGATATGGATCTGCCGTAACTGTCCTAAGGCTGGGTTTCTCTTCAGCCAGCAGGGTTTCTCTTCCACCACTCCCCCTGGATTTCTCTTCAGAAGTGATTGAAGCCAAAACTTTTACACTTTTTTTTTTTATAGATTTTTTTTTCTCTTTTTTTTTCCTTTTTAATAACTGGCGATCACAAGGGAGTAAAGGAACAGCCCGGATCCAACAAGAAATAAGAAAATAAAATCGTGGAGAGATGAGAAGATGAAATGATGAATTGAAAACAAACCAGCCAAAGTGGCTCTGATACCAACTGAAGAACCCTAAGATAGAGAAGATCACTTTAGCTGGGTGTTGGATATGATCCGAGAAGGCAAACGGCACTTCTGGAACTGAGATGGATTGAAAGGATCGTCAAGAGATGCGGAATGACTCTTGATATACCCACGATCTAAGGCTAACCACCAAAGAAAGAATGAATGTGTTGGCTAACCACCAAACAACACACAAAGATGAATTGGCTGACCACCAAATCAACAAGCCGGTTCACACCAATGAACTAGCTAAAGAACTCTCTCTCTCACTCAGAGAAGAAACAAAATAAACAACCAAAACTGAACTGATTTTATTGATGAAATGGACTACATATTTATAGTGTTTTGTAGATCTAGGAATTAAATGAAAAAGTAGATCTAGATCTAGATCTAGTCTTTAATACGGAAATAAAGAGATAAGACTAGACAAGGTGACTGTTCGGCTTCTGTCCAGATTCGTTGTATCCTGAAGCATGAACCGCGGTAAGGAGAACGACAGATGTGGGACTGTCCGTATGAACCACCATGTCCAGATCATGAACCATAATTGACCAAGTGTGTCCTATGTCTTCAGATAGGTGAAGGATCTTTGCCTTAGTGAGATTTGGCTGATCAAAGTGCATGAACTGATCAAAAGGGTCGATCAGTCCATCAGTACGGTCGCCGGTACGTGCAGTATGAGGCAATCGAGCCAAAAGAGAGAAGTCTCGATCATTTTGTGAAACCTCATGATCCAAGTCAAGTCTGGCATGATCTTTCTCAAGTCTGGCATGATCCAAGTCAAGTCTGGTACGGTGAAAAACATGAATCTCGGTTGAAATGTTCAGAACGTCCTGAACTCCATCCTGAGCTGGTTCCATGTAATGATCCGTGGACTGCGGCACATCAATATTCCTCCCCATGTAGCTTCGTTTGTTTGTCGTCCTCCATCTACACGCTTTCCTAGTGGCAGGAGGAAAAAAAAGAGGATACCAAGTTCATGGTAGTATGGAAAATATCGGCTCATATCCAAACCATCACCCAAGTCTTTGAAATGTAGCAGATGTAGACAGAAATGACACAACAAAGGTAGTTTTGTAGTGCATATTTGATAACAGAGTAGTATAAAAACTTGTGTGCAATTGATTATTTTATATGATGTTATAAGAGAGAATTGGAATCGCATAGCTTTTGGGGAACCATTTATTATTACATTTATCATTTTATAATGCTTTATAAAGTTTACAGGTGTCTAATAGAAGTTATGTTACTTATTATACGAAAGGTGTGGTTACATTAACCACCCTTTATAAAACATTAGGATTCAGATTAATTGCAGAAATTATATGTTCTTTTGATATCTTAGCTTACCTGCATGAACATAAATAAAATATGTTTCCTTATCAAAGGATTAAAGTACAAACCAAAAAATATTTTCCTCATCATGGAGGATTAAGGTACAACCCAAAAGATGTTCCTCATTGAAGACATCAACAAAAGATAACACTAAAACTGAAAAAGTTTCATTGATATTAGTTAAAAGTACTAAAAAACTGAAAGAGCTTCATTTCTTCAAATTCACCATGCTTCTAATCGGCTTTTTTCAGATCTTCCAATACACGTCATATCACATCACCAGCTGAATCTTCGTGTTTCTTTTGTCTTTTTGATTTGGAGGTGTCAACGTTAGGTTCCTTTATAAGCATAACAATTAAGAAAATCAGAAATGATAAATGGATGTAGTCAATGAAATTTGAAAGAATATTTTATAAACTATTATACAAAAAGATATTTACCTTATTTCCTCTTCCATGTTTCTTTGTAAACTTCAAGGGCTTTTTAGATGCATCCTCATTGACTTCTCCATCCTTCAATTTTGATGACACAATAAGTAAAGTTACATAGAGTATATTAAACATTTAAAAAGTCAATCAGTTTATAAAGACTTATAAATCAGCTTACTTCATTGGTTTTTGGATTTTCACTTTCTTTAGCATCGACTTCTGCATCATCTTCTACTTGTTGTTGTACTTCACGTGGGAGGTGTTATACCTTTCTTCATTCCCTAATATTACAAGACAAAAAAATAAATTAGCCATTTCGAATTCAATAACAGCCTTATAAATCAGAAATGATAATTGAATGTAGTCTATGAAATTTGAAAGAATATTTTATAAACCATTATACACGGAGGTATTTACCTTATTTCTTCTTCCACGTTTTTTTAACCTTCACGATCTTTTTAGATGCATCCTTATTTACTTCTCCATCCTTCAATTTTGATGACACAATAAGAAAAGTTACATAAAGTATATTTAACATTTAACAAGGTTATCAGTTTATAAAGACTTGTAAATCAGCTTACTTCATTGGTTTCTGAATTTTCACTCTCTTTAGCACCGATTTCTGCATCATCTTCTACTTGTTGTTGTACTTCATGTGGAGGTTTTACACTTTTCTTCTTTTCCTAATATTACAAGACAAAAAAATAACTTAGCAATTTCGAATTAAATAACAGTCTTTGTAAATCAGAAATGATAATTGAATGTAGTCTATGAAATTTGAAAGAACATTTTAGGGGTTTTTGCCAAAACTAACCCACAACTTGATTTTAACCCCAAACCTATACCCAAACTTGAATCAAATGCAAAACTAACCTAAAAGCCTAGTGAAATTACAGCTCAGCCCCTTGTGACCAAACAAAAAAACAGAAGCCATTTTTACGAATATAGCCCTAGTAAATCGTCTGAGTCATCTGAGATGTTGGAAGTCGTCTGGACGACTGAAGTGTAAGTCGTCTGGTACCGGTTTATTTTAAAAATAATTTATAAATCTTGTAAAAAAATATTTTGATGTGTGAAAAATAAAAATCAAGTAATTATAAACAGTTTTAAGTGATATAAATTAAGATATGATAAAATTGATTTGTTTTGAAGATAGATGAGTGGAAATAGTGAATCATGAAATACTTTGGTTTAGGAGTTTGGAAAACATATGTTGTAGTATTGTATGTATTGTTAGGGTTAGATTTTGGAAAACTAAAATGTTTTTTTCAAAAATTAGTTTTCACCTATATGTGTTTATTTATGTGTATAGTAAACATTTTTCAAGTTTGATTTGATTTTATGAAGTCTTTAATTAGATAATTAAGTTTAGGGGTTATGTTTAGGGTGTGGACGACTTATATTTCAGTCGTCTGTTGAATAATTTACTCGGACGACGTATATTTCAGTCGTCCACATCGTACCGAACCTTTAATTTTACCAATGTACGTTTTAAACTAACCGGATCATTTTACTCGGACGACTTACATTTCAGTCGTCTGGTGAAGAAATTAAAACAGACGACTTACATGTAAGTCGTCCAAATATTTCCGCCTAAAATTTTTTTAAAAAATTATTTTCCCGCTTAAATAATTTAAACCAGACGACTTATTTGTAAGTCGTCTGGAAAGTCTTCTATTTTAGTTTCCCGCTAAAAATATTTAATTTCCCGCTAAAAATATTAAACTCTTCTGGATGACTTACATGTAAGTCGTCTGTTTTAATTTCTTCACCAGACGACTGAAATGTAAGTCGTCCAGGAAGTCGTCTGAGTCAAAAATATTTAACCTAATTGGATTTTTTGTCTCCCTATATAAAGAAAAATTTACACATTCTCTCTCCTCCTCTCTAATGGCTGCAACAAAAATGTAATGTTCATCATTCTAAAACTCTCCAACCTCTCTCTAATCTCTTTGACTTGAAAACACCAAACTTTATATGAATTTTTCAGTTTTGTCTCATGTATTTCTTACTAATCTATCTCTTTTGCAGGTTTTTAATCAAATGGTACTCATCTTCCACTAATTTAAAGGTAAATCTATTAATTTTATATATGTATTTTTGTGTGTTCTATAAATGTAGATTTATCTAATCTTCCACTCATTTTCTCTATTTTTAAGTCATTTGAACGTTTTTGGATATGCAGGTTTTTCAGATCTGGATTTGATATGCAGGTTTTTCATATCTGGAAGACTTCTTGGACGACTTACCTGTTAGTCGTCTGGAAGTCGTCTGGACTTCCAGGAAGTCGTCTGGACTTCCAGGAAGTCGTCTGGACTTCATGGAAGTCTTCTGACGAAGTCTCCCTTTCATAATAGATCTGAGCGTTTTGGTAAGTTCTTGTGTCTGATTTTTCTTCATTTGGTAACTTCTTGTTGTGTAAAGTTCTTACTTTTTTCCCAAACTAAAACTCTCCAAACCCACTCTAATCTCTTTGACTTGAAAACACCAAACTTTATATGAATTTTCCAGTTTTGTCTCATGTCTTTCTTACTAATCTATCTTTTTTGCAGGTTTTTAATTAGATGGTACTCATCTTCCACTAATTTAAAGGTAGATTTATTATTTTTAGATATTTATTTTTGTGTGTTCTGTAAAGGTAGATTTATCTAATCTTTCACTCATTTTTTCTGTTTTTAAGCCATTTGAACGTTTTTGGATATGCAGGTTTTTCAGATCTGGATTTAATATGCAGATTTTTCAGATCTGGAAGACTTCTGGGACGACTTACCTGTTAGTCGTCTGGAAGTCGTCTGGAAGTCGTCTGGACTTCTTGGAAGTCTTCTGACAAAGTCGTCTGGACTTCCTGTAAAGTCGTCTGGACTTCCTGTAAAGTCGTCTGGAAGTCGTCTGAACTTCCTAAAAGTCTTCTGACAAAGTCGTCTGAACTTCCTGGAAGTCGTCTGGACTTCTTAGAAGTCGTCTGGACTTCTTAAAAGTCGTGTGGTCTTGTCTACTCAAGTGGAATCCAAGCTTGTCTTTGTAGAGGAATGATCTATAATAGTTTTGTTTGTGGTCTGTTTTGTGAATTGCATGTCTACTCTTTTAGTTGTGAATTTTTTGTAAAATCAGTAATAATGTTTTCCAAGATGTATTAAATGTGCTAACAATGTGTTTACACATTTACAAATCAATGAAATAATAGACTTCAGTAGCCTTTTTCTTATCTTTGGATCTCTCATATGCAATAATAAACTCCAATGGCTTTTTTCTCATCTTAATAAACAAGAATGTTGGTAGCTTTATATTGATACAACATTTTAAGAAGCATTTTAACCCTTCTTCCAACTCATAACAATAGTCATCATTATTGTCTATAACAATAATACTTAAGAGATGGAAACAAACAATAGTAACTAGTCAAAGCATATCATATTTTATTATAAGTTTGCGTTGAAAAACTTAGTCAAATTTAGCAAAACTAAGGGAGAGAACATATTTTGTAAATATGAGTTTTACATATCTTGAAGTTACTTATCACTCTTAAAAATACAAGTTATTCAAAAACTAACGTAGAAGACTTAAAAACTAGCGGAGAAGACGCGGACGACTTCAATATAAGTTGTCCAGACGACTAAACTATACGTCGTCTGGTCAACGCAGAGGTTATTTTTGCAATTGACTTTGAAATCTGTTATTTCGGACGACTGAAAAATAAGTCGTCTACTATTGTTTGGCTAAAAAAAAACTCCAAAAAAGCTAGACGACTTACATTTCAGTCGTCATAGGTTAGTTTTGCATTTGACTGGATTATTTCAGAAGTTTGACTTTTCTGGACGACTTACATTTCAGTCGTCTAGTGAAAATTAAAATAATAATATTTTTTTTAAAGTAGACGACTTACAGTTAAGTCGTCATAGGTTAGTTTTGCAATTGAAAAAAAAAACTTCAAGATTTAATTATATACAGACGACTTATAATTCAGTCGTCCACGAGACGACTGAAATGTAAGTCGTCCAGGATTTACGAGGTTTGACCAGAATCTCGGAAAAAAATCCTGGACGACTTACAAGTAAGTCGTCTCGTGGACGACTGAATTATAAGTCGTCTGTGTATAATTAAATTTTGAAGTTTTTTTTTTCAATTGCAAAACTAACCTATGACGACTTAACTGTAAGTCGTCTACTTTAAAAAAAATATTATTATTTTAATTTTCGCCAGACGACTGAAATGTAAGTCGTCTGGGGAAGTCAAACTTCTGAAATTATCCAGTCAAATGCAAAACTAACCTATGACGACTGAAATGTAAGTCGTCTAGGTTCTTTGGAAATTTTTTTGAAACCAAACAAAAACAGACGACTTAACTTTCAGTCGTCTCAGGTTACAGATTTCAAAGTCAATTGCAAAAATAACCTCTGCGTTGACCAGACGACTTCCAGGTAAGTTGTCTACAGCCAGACGACTCCCCAAGTAAGTCGTCTGACGAACAGATCTGGAAAAAAACTCGATGTCATACCTTAAATTGGTGAGATAAGTTCCTTAGCATACATAAGGCTTCTCCAAGCACACAGAATCACAAACGAAAGTAACCCACCCAGAATCGTTAGCTTCTATGACTCTATGAACCATAAAAAATTTAGAATCAAAATCTTGGGTTTTTTTAGCTCATTGTGGAGAGAAAGTGAGAGATATGTTGTGTTTAGTTCACAAGAATGGAAAAACAAGAAGGGTAAATCGATTTTGGGAGCATTAAGAGCTTCAAATTGGTTGTTCATGGTGGTTGTGGTATTGATGACAATGGCAATCTTGTAATTACTTGAAGATAATGAGGGTGAGAGAGTAAAAATGTCATTTTCGAAAAAAAAAGAAAAAAAAAATTGATGGCATTTTCGTAAATTATATGAACTTGTGGGGTGAATAGGGCAAAACCAATTTTCAAAAAAAAAGGAGGTTAGTTTTGTGTTTGACTTTAAGTTATAGGTCAATTCTGCAAAAAGCCCAACATTTTATAAACCATTATACACGGAGAGATTTACCTTATTTCCTCTTCCACGTTTCTTTATAACCTTCACGGGATTTTTAGATGCATCCTCATTTACTTCTCCATCCTTCAATTTTGATGACACAATAAAAGAGTTACATAGAGTATATTAAATATGTAAAAAGGTTATCAGTTTATAAAGACTTATAAATCAGCTTACTTCATTGGTTTCTGAATTTTCATTTCCTTTAGCACCGTCGTCCACATCTGCATTGACCTCTGTGTCATCTTCTTCTTGTTGTTTCTCTTCGTCTTGTGTCTGTCCCTATTTCAATAAAAGTATTATATTTTTATAATGATTTATAAATTTAAAACGATTGTTCAGTTGATAAAGATTTATAAATCAGCTTACTTTATTTGTTTCTGAATTTTCATTCCCTTTAGCACTGTCGTCCACATCCACTTCTGTATCATCTTCTTCTTGGTGTTCCTCTTCTTCTTGTGGCTGTTCCTATTTAAAAAAAAAAGATTATATATTTGTAATGATTTATAATTCTAAAACGGTTGTTCAGTTTATAAAGGGTTATAAATAAGCTTACTTCATTGACTTTTGATGTGTCACTTTTTTTAGCCCCGTATTCGACTTCTGTATCATCTTCTTCTTGATGGTCTACTTCACGTGGAGGTCTTACACCATTCTTCTTTCCCTAATATTACAAGACAAAAAAAATAGCTTAGCAATCTCGAATTTAATAACAGCCTTATAAAATATCAAAAACACAATAACCTTAGCGATTTTCTGTCTTTTGGCATCTATATAATTTTGTAAAACTTCTATGTCACCAAATTCATAATCGGCATTCTGTCCATTTACCTGTAAAATTATATGTCAATACAAATACATTGTATTAAGAATATGGAGACGTTATAGATAAGTATATGAATCTTTCTTTTCATTTACAACACGAAACAAATATAGAAAATAGTTTACCTTCAATGTTTCTCTACGAATGTTCAAAAGACCTTAAAGGTACTTCACTTTTTCTTCAAGAGACACTACCTTCTTAGTGAGTAATTCAATCTTTTCTTGATCAGTTGCATCAATCCCAGGAGCAGAATTATTTTCGTCCACTTCAGCTTCAGCAACGGCAATGTCGACACTTCCATTAAGCCAATCTTGTCTGTTCAAACGATATCCTCTTTTGACAAGATCGACAACTCTTCCAAATTCACTGTCAACATATTCAACCAAGTCGCTATGCAATTCGGGATCTCCAAGGATACATTTGACATCAACCTGACAAGTGTTTGCATATGATCAAACAATCGATAAAAGAAGAATGCAAAGATTAAAACAGTTTTATAAAACATTATAAAAGGTTACCTTCTCCATTTTGTCGAATTTGTTAACCTCTTCAATAGTAAGCGAGTTGGTTTCTATCCAATTCAAGCACAAGGGAAACTGAATTTCATCATCCCTAATACCAAAGAACGTGCCTAGTTGATTCACAGAAGATAACGCCCATAACTGAAGTGGATATATAAAGCCACAAATCGCATATTGATCTTTATTCGTCAACTTTGTATAGGTAAAGCTCTCCACTTCTTTTCGTAAATAATCAAAGGCCAAATTCCCTCAGGGATACTTGCAAAACTCTTTGAAATTTCTAGCTCTAAGCAGACGCTCTTCTGGTATACTTGTCACTGGATTGCTTGCCATTAATATCCCTTCCACAAGGATTGTAGCTCCCAACCTTAATATATGATCAGCAGTAAGCTCTGTACTCTTTTTCACAAGTAGATTAAGCAAGGTGTTTAAAGTTTGATTCTTCTTCATCCATGGGTCTTTCTTCTTGTTTTTTCTTGCTGAAGTCTCCACTTCCTCTTCATCTTTGTCAACAACACAAGGCAGACCCGTTTCCAAGTGGAATTCTCTTAGAGAAAATCTCATTAGTTGTTCTCCAAAAGAAAACCACAAACCCTTCTTGCCTATATCAATTCTCCTTAAAGAGTAAGTGATGAATCAAATGCCTTGAAAACACCATATGCTTCTGCCTCCTTCCCATCTTAATTACCGGAGCCAAAAATGAATCTTCAAGCTTCTTGAATTCTCTGCCCAAAACGTTTTCAACTGAACCAACCAACTTCAGGTTGGAGCGCTTGTTAATTCTATCCAATACGCCTCCATTTGTACCAGGTTCGGAGATTCTTTTTGGCAAAGCAAACTTATCATCAGATTTACTCATCGTTTCACCTGAAACAATTCAAAATGGTAATGTCAAAGATATGTTTTATAATGACTTATAAAAGTTTTGTTTATCAACACTTGTAAATCATAATAGATCAATCTAAAATTGATGAACCACATCAATAACGAAAGAACTAGCAATGAAATATATCGCAAATGACAAAAAAAAACCCTAATCTACTCTATTCCAAGTTACGACATACTAAACCTAAAGGCCACAACCTCAAACAAAATTAGTCAAATATTACACTAATATCAATTACACATGTATTATAGGCAGAGCGAGAAGAAGAATCGCCAAGAAGAACCAATAACATTACCGGCGTTAAGAGAAATCGATGGTAATTGTAAACCACCAGTGAAAAGTAGGTTTTTGTAATCAAAGAAATGGAGAACGGCGGAATATAAAAACAGATCAAAAGATGCGGTTGTGGATTTGTATAGGAAGAGACGCGAACGGAGGAAGACGATGAAAGGTCCCGTCTTTTTACCCTTAATTGTGACGGTTTTATCTCTAAGGACCAATTTCAATTATCAATGTTTAAGGCTCAGGTATATATATGGTTTAATGCTTAGAAAACAATACTATGGTTTTATAAACTATTATAGATTTACAAGCTCTTGTAAACTATTTATATGCTCTTATAAATTATTTATTGGCTTTTATAAATTATTATATATAGATTCATAAGCCTTTATAAATTAATTATTGGCAAAATTTGTAAATCATTTTATACAGATTTATAAATATTTTTAAATTATTTATAGGCTTTTATATATTACCTTATAACTTATTTCATGAATCTTCATAAATCCTTATAAGCCTTCAAAATAATTGTCAAATTTTTTTATATAGATTTAGAAGCCCTTGTAAACTATTTATATGCTCTTATAAATTATTTATTGGCTTTTATAAATTATTATATATAGATTCATAAGCCTTTATAAATTAATTATTGGCAAAATTTGTAAATCATTTTATACAGATTTATAAATATTTTTAAATTATTTATAGGCTTTTATATATTACCTTATAACTTATTTCATGAATCTTCATAAATCCTTATAAGCCTTCAAAATAATTGTCAAATTTTTTTATATAGATTTAGAAGCCCTTGTAAACTATTTATATGCTCTTATAAATTATTTATTGGACTTTATAAATTTTAATATATAGATTCGTAAGTCTTCATAAAATATTTATAGGCTTTTATAAATCCTAATGTACATTTTACCTCGTGGTATCTCTTGAAGGACTATGATTGGAGTGGCTACATCATCCATCATATCATCTGATTCATGAGATAATGGTAACTCCACTCCCTACACATCATTAGTAAAAACATATAGTTTAACGATAAGAAAAAGAAGCCTATGACAACACACATGGGGGTGATAGTTTAAAACTTACATCTACGGTTTCATGGTTTTGTGTTTCAGTCTCAGTGGCTTCTAAAACAGAAATGTTATTGTGGCTCTCTCTTGAGGATGTGATTTCGGTGGCATCATCATTCACCGAATCATCTTCATTGGATTCTAAAACAAGTGTGTTACTAGGGCTCTCTTGAGAGGATCTGATTGGTGTGACAGCATATTTCCAAATTCTCTCTGAAAAAATGGTGTAGGAAGGTTTTTAATTACACCAAAATTGAGTACAACTTATGTGTGAGAAAATACCTTACGTGCGCGAATCCAGCTACCACCACCTAGCCACTCCATTGACAGCCTAATCTCAGTGTAATTAAAAACCGCATCCTCTTTTGTGGCATCGAAATACACTTTGTAATTGTTTTCAATGAGAATTTCCGTCACTCGACCTTTGCGCCACCCATGTGCAACAACCACTTCAACAAAGTCGTTCAGACTGTACTCTACACAAAGATCTCGAGGAGGAGATGGACTGATTTTGCAAATATCAACTATTGAATGTTTTCCCTCCGCTTCATCACTCAAATTTTGTGAGCTTGTACATCTTTTGATCAAAAAATTTCTTCTGTCACCCCCTTGAATCTCTGTAATTACTAATGCCCGGACCCAAATTTTTTCTTTTTCACTTTCACTAATTTCACGGGTCATTTCCACCAACTTCCCTGTTCTAAACATGTGTTGACTCAATACCTTCAATTCCAAAACAATCATATATATATAAGCTAAAGCCCTCAACAATTCAAAATTTTAGAACTTAAAACATACAAAGAAAACAATACCTTGTTTTTGCTTTTGACCCATTTAAAGCCGATCCAATCAGCATGAGGTCTCAGTTGGCTTCTGATGAATATCATTGTGTCTGGTGGATCATCAAAGTAAACAAAAAAACTACCATCTGGCCTTTACACTACGATAACACCAGTCCACAAACCATTATTAAAATAAGCATCCACCACCGACCCTTCCTTGAATACGACACCCTCATTCAGACACTCTGGCGGGACCGGCCGAATAAAACATCTTTCAATAGTTTCCTTGCAAGGATTTACACCGTCTTCGTGGAGCAAAGTTTTATAACAAACCCGAAGCTTTTCTCCTTTCACTCTCGTCGGATTTTTCTCGAGGATAGCTCTAAACCAAGAACCTTTGAACCCATCTTCTTGAAGAGATACTTCTACTTCACAACCTTTGGCAATAGACAAAATTTTTCCTTTTTTCTTCAAATTTTTCATCTTTGGTTACTCCTGAAAAGGAATCGGAAATGCAGAGCCCCCAAAAAAAAATCAAGAAAAGAAAGAAAGAAGGTGAATAAAGATCAAATGAACGACATTCATCCAACAAACTGAACAAAATTGAGATTTTAGATAAATCAATTAGGTTCCATACAAAAATTCAATTCGATTTTGGAGTGTATATACAAAAGCAAAGAGAAAATTCAATTTGATCTAAATTGAATATAAAAAGTCAAAAGAGAATACAGAGAATGTAATTGAATTAACTTTTGCCAAAATCGATTCAACTTGAATTGGAAATGAAACTGAAACAGATTGAGATTTTAAGTCAATCAATTAGGTTCCAAACAAAAATTCAATTCGATTTAGATTGTTGATTCAAAATTGAAGATGAAACTCAATTACCTTTGCCACGATAATGATTCAAAATGGGGAAGATCGTTGTGTTGATTCTTCTTCTTGGAATTTACAGACATAGAAAAGGATGAAGAAATGATAGAAAACAAGAAAGCAAAACAAACGTGTCGGAAGGAAGAGGATGAAGACATGACGTGGGAAGAGTTAAATTTATTGTTTTGCCATTGCTTTGTTAAATGATAAAAAACAGATAAATTGTTGAGGTCCTAGTTCGAACCCGGGATTCCGATTAAACTGACGTTTAAGGGAACCTCAACTTACCACTAGACCATATCACATACTCGTTACGCTTAACACGGTTTCTAATATTGGTGTTTATATATCATTATTTTAGTATATAAATATTGTAAATTGATTTATAAGCCTTTCTTTATTAGTTATAGACCTTTATAAATTTATTTTCATAGATTTATAAATCTTTCTAACTTTTAAATACGCATTTATATATCCTAAACTCGATTGATTTTACAAGAGGTAAAAAACCAGTTTTAATAAGGTGTTATAAATCTACTGAAATACAAATTTTGAAATAAACCATTTTGTTTCCCTTGATTTTATAAGAGTCTATAAACCATTTTTAATAAGGTGTTATAAAGATACGGAAATACAAATTTGGAAACTTAAACGTATATGACACATAGTCTTTCACTTTAAACATTTATTTTTTATCTTATATAAATTTATATGCCCTTATAAATTAGTTTATACAGATCTATAAATCATTTTGGTTATTTATACGACTTTATAAACCTTAATTCTTTTTGTTTATGAACTGATGAGCTCTTGAAAATAATTATTAATAGTTAAAACCGATTTATAAGCCTTTCTATAATAGTTATAGACCTTTATAAATTAATTTTCATTGATTTATAAATCTTTATAACTTTTAAATACCCTTTTATATATCCTAAACTCAATTGATTTTACAAGAGGTAAAAACCAGTTTTAATAAGGTGTTATAAAGCTACTAAGATATAAATTTTGTAATAAACCATTTTGTTTTGATTTTATAAGAGGTTATAAACTATTTTTAATAATGTGTTATAAAGCTATTGAAATACAAATTTACCATTTAACTTTCTAAATTAAAGCAAAGCCATAAATCCAAGTCATAAACTCATAATACTCAGAATTCTACAAACAAAGTTTACCAAACATGCATAAAACAAATAGTTGTTCACACATAACTATAAGCAAGTGATAAAGTTTTTGTTCATTCTCACATTCGTACTCATTGTAATTCCGAGAAGATATCAACCGCTAACTTTTCTCGGATGATTGCAATTTTTTCTTCACTCAGCTTTGTCAAGTCCACTATACGCATTGCATGACACTTTATCAGCTTCAATGCATAAACTCCATTGTCTTCTATTTTAGGAACCTGATACAAAAATGTGTTAGTAATATATTAGTCTTAAGAACATAGCAGATAAATTATAATATAAGTTATTTAATCTATGATACAAATATAACATGAAGATTTATAAATAGTTATAAAGATGTTACTTGTGGGAAACCTTCAAATACAATTTTAATCGAGAACATGCTTGTATCCATGCTGACATCTTTGAAGAAGTTGCGAATCATGAATGGGAGAGCCATCGCATATGCATTTATATAAGGGACCAAACTCGCATATGTGAACTTCATTGCTGCACAATTTAATGTTGTGATACTTCTCTTCTCCAAGTTGACTACAACTCCAACCCAATACTTTTCTTCTGCTGCAATAGCCGAATAGAGGAAGTTGATATTCTTCTCTGTGTTGTACTTGTCAAAGCCTGTTCCAAATTGGAAACCTTCCTTGTCACCTAAAAACTCATCATAAAGCTCATCTATTTCTTCAAGAAACTTCACTCCAACAACTAAGTTAGTTTTGTTCAGAAACAAATCTGGATTGTTTATCTTTCTCAGTTTCAGCAACTGCAAACCTGCTTCAATATGCTGAGACAGAAATAACAAATAATCAGAAAAGCGATCATATAGTTTTATAAAGAAGATTAATATAAATTTATAAGGGACTATAAAGACTTTTTGTTCACATATAGTCTAACCGTTTTTGAAAGCTTTTTTCCGGGAGTTTCAATATCTGAAAACCACTTTGAGGTTACTATCCCTTGATTGATTCTCAGTTTCCTACATTGTACACTCGTACTTATTATGAAGGTATCTAGTTTCACCTCATGGAATATATAGTTTCTTATAAAATAAAACTTACTTTCTTTTGTTTGACATTTTCCATTCTCTCATCTTTTCCTTTCTTGTTTTATCAACTGGCTCAAAGGGATGAAAAATCAGATGTTTCTTCCTTGCCCCTGTAAATGAGGGTTGTATATGAATGGATGGTATTTGACCTCTTCCACTTCTTCTTAGTAGAACATTATATGTATCAGCTTTAATCTTCTTTTGAAGTGAAGGCTCAACATCTTCGTTTACTTACATACCAAAAAAAAATAGTTTTTACAAAGGGTTATTACGTCTATAAAATAAATCAATACTCATAAAGTTTGGAAAACAAACCTGGCTGTCTTGTTGTACCAATCTCTTTTTAATTTTCATTAGAGGTTGGAAAACAAGAATCTCACAAATATCTCTCATAAGAACCTGATTCATGCAAATCGTTTTATATAATTGTTTAAGAGGCCTTATCGATCATGAAATAGTTTATAAAGCTTTATAAAATACCTCATTTGTACCCTTTCCACTATGACGACTTTCTTGGGAAAGAAGATCAAACTTAGGAGACGTAAATGTTGGAGTAGGCGATGTAACCTGTAAAACAAAATATTTGAAAATTAGATGTTTATGATATATACATTAAACTTTACAAGGCCTTATAAAATATATTAATTTTGTACTCTTGTATCAAAGTTTGGAGTATTGAATGTTGGAGTAGGCGACGTAACCTACAAAAGAAATAAGAAATTCAATTTGCCAAGCACTAAATCAAAAAATTTATAAACCTTTATATCCTATTTTTAGATTCATACATGTGACGTTTGTTTCAAGCAACTTTCTGTTTCAAATTTTTCTGTGTCTTCGTCTTGAGTGATTTTTTGTGTAGTCTCATTTTCCCCAAGAATATTCTCTTCTTCCCTTAGATGCTCTGTACCAGATTTCGCTTCTTCATCACATATCTCTTCTTCATTTTCATCATCTAGTGCACTTCTTCCATCCCCAGAGTTTGCTTCTTCAGCAATTGTATCTTCTTCATTGCCATCATCTGGTGCACTTTTTTTATCACCAGAGTTTGCTTCTTCATCAATTGTATCATCTTCATTTTCATAATCTTGTGCACTTCTTCTATCACTAGAACTAGCTCCATTCTCACAATCTTCTTTGTTTGGTGAACCGTCATTAAACTTCAAAAAAACAAGTGAAATCGTTAGAGAGAAATAACACGTGAAATTTGATAAGTACTTGGTAAAATTCAAGTGGTTACCTTAACTCCTAAAACATTCTGGATCACTACTACTCGCTTATCCAAATCACGAACCATTTGGATTAGCTTATCAAGTTTCTCGCTGTTAGACATGGAATGATCTTTATCTTTTCTTTGATCTTTATCCTTTTGATACTCTTCATCTTTCTTTTCCTCTTCATCTTCACTATGGTTCAGATCTTCACCATGCTCTGCATCTTCGTCTTTTGTCTTGCGTTGTTGACCTACATCTTCTGTTGCAACAAACATATCCACAAAACCTTGCTCCCAATCGCTTCTCTTCATTTTGTATCCTTGTTGAACTAGTTTCACAACACTGTGAAAGTCAGCATCGTTACTATGTGTTGCCCCCACCAAATGTTTGTATTCCTCAGCCAATCCAATCACTGTGCTAACCTCAACCTGTAGAATAAATAAAACAAATCTCTGTAAACTTCATATATATTAATTTATAAGTCCCTATAAAACTACATTTACAATCTTTTATAAACACACGTCACATTTACAATCCCTACAAGACACCGATTTGTGGACCTTTTCAAGGAGTCCCTAGAAATCCACTTTTCAAACAATATACGAATATATTTATAGACGTTTATAAAAACTCACATTGTTTATCTTCTCCAGCTCTAACACTTCAGTTATTGTCGGATTTCTTGTTGAGTCCCAATGTAGACACAACGGATCTGAAGAAGAGGATGTCTCGCATGGTTTTCCCAAAGATTTACCAAGCACATGCACTGATGACATTACCCACAAATTTATGGCTAGCGCAAAACCACTCACTTCATAACTATCTCCTGTCTAGGAACTTGCACTCAAACTTTTTACACTTCTCATCAAGATGCTATAAGCAGTTTTACCCCAAGCCACCTTGGGTAAGCGATAGTTCATATAACGCTGCAACCTGTCTCTCGGGATTTTAGAACTCGGATTTTCTGCCATAATTATCGCTTCTGTGATTATTGATGTTCCAAGGGATACTCTTTCTAGTGTTGGCATGCTTCGTGCTTTCTCTTTAAACATTTCATACAATGTTCTCACCGTAAACTTATCATCCTTTCCCAGCATCCAAAGGTATGGCTTCTTCATTATTTTGAACTGCGGCTCTGTTATTGTTTGATCTTCCTCACAACGTAAGCCTGTTGTCAGATGAAATTCTCTTAGTGAAAACCTCATAGGGTGGTCCGAGAAAGTAAACCAGAGATCCTCTCCTTGCGTCAATACTCTTCGCTGCATTACAAAATGGAACAACTCTTCTGAAAATTGAACCCTACTCCTTTTAACCACCTTCAAAATGCTCCCAATGTGAGAGTTCTCTATCAAAGAGAACTCTTCTTTTCCTAATATATCTTCTACCTTCTCGAAATAATCAATCTTTGAGTGATGGATTATCGCTTTGGGATTATCTGGTGGTTCTCCAGCTTCATAAACCCTCCCAGGCAATCTCAAGGTTGTGCAAAACTCGTTGCTATCCAACTGCAATACAAGACAATACTTCTTGAGTTCACGCATCTTATAATTACTTGAAACCCACATTTATAAAGGCTTATAATTTTTCAAAAAAAAACTCAATGTTCACTATCGATACTCTTTCTCTTAGATCTAACTAGGAACATGACAATCCTCAACCAATCTTCTTCTATTTTCTTATAACAGAAATAAAAAATTCAAAAAATGACTTGAAACAAACAAAAAGATACCCAAATTTAGGAATTTACTTGTAGAGAATCGTGAAGAGAAGATGACATTTTTGAGATGAGATTTTGAATCGTGTAGTGTGATTGTTATTCGTCGTCACCGGATGCTCTTTCCAGAGAGACGTCGTGACTCGTGAGAGAGAAGACCTTTTCTCATCGTCGTCGTGAGAGTGGCCGCCGTGAGTGTCGCCGTCGTTAGAATCGCCGTCGTGAGAGTTAGGTTCAAAATCTTCGCCGAGAAAGTAAAATGATTTGTCGTGAGAACCCCAAACCTTATCTCTTTCTTTTTTTTCTGTTAGATCTGGTTTACTCAGGGGTACCTAGGTCATTTACTCATTAATGAATATGCTATTTTTGAAAATGCCATTGGTGGTAAAATTGAATAATGGTACCAAAGAAAGTGCAAAAGTAAAATTCTCCCTTTAAATATGAAGTTTAAAGTTTAGGTATATAATTGAGTGAGTTTAGGGTTTGGTATATAGTGTTTTGGGTTTCGATTTAACATTTAAGATTATATTTTTAAATAACAAAAATACTAGAGTTTTAACATTTGTAGTTAGAATTTATGGTATATGATTAAATAAATTTTGTTTAAAGTTTGAAGATTAATGTTTTATGGTATTGGTCAAAGTATGTGGTTTAGGGTTTAGGGTTAAGGTTCGAAATAGATATGGTTTGAGATAATGTTTTGAAAATATTTAACATTATAATTTATATTTAATATTTGTAGTTTAAATTTTAAAATATTATAAAATATTATAATTTTATATTGAAAATATTGAACTCTTAGACTAAAATCAATCAATGGTCATAAAAAAATAATATAAATTTCAATTTTAGTTCTTTTCAATTTGTTTTAAAAATTTCTTAAATTTAAAGAATATAGTTACGGGTTTAAATCAAAATTTAAAATGAAATTTAAAATTAAAGATTTTTTTTTAAATGATTAAAATTTGAGTTTAGCTCTAAACTATAAACCTAAACCTTAAACTTTAAATAATAAAAATATATCGGATTTAATGTTTAAAGATAAACTTTATAATTCTATAATTTAGGATTTGAGGTTTAGATTTAAGAAAATACTAAAGTTAGAGTCTTGTAAGTAAGAATTGTATAAGTGATTGTAAGAGAACATATATCTCAAGATCAAGTTAAAGTATCAACTTCAAGAAACTATACACATTCAGTTGATTTATATTTACTTGATATTGATAAGATGATATTCAATATAACTTTTTAAAGTACTTGAATTTAGTTTTCCGATTTTAGGGTATGTTTGAGGTGTGACTGATTTATATAAACGATACGGCTGAGTTATCTAAATATTTTCGGATTTTAGGGTATGTTTGAGGTATGGCTGAGTTATGTAAACGACACGGCTGAGATATATAAATGACACGGCTGAGTAGTGTAAACGTAGCATAAATCTTTCTTTTTTTAGCAACAACATAGCATAAATCAAACACAAAATACATGAGTGAGTTATGTTTTTTACATAAAAAACCAAAAATACAAGTTTTCTGCAGCATTCTGGTGATAACTCGTCCATGTATCCAAGGTCCAAAGAACTCCTCTGTATCGTCTCTGCTAAATCCGTCACTTCTATTTGTCTCCTTCATTCTCTTTTTGTTCAATTTTCTCTTTCTCTCAGATCTGAAAAAAAAAATTAGATTATCCAAATATGGGTATCAAATCACAAACAAACTTAATTAAATACATCCCACAATTACCGATTTGAGTGTTTTTTGGAATGTATTTGTCTTTTCTCCTCGGAATGCACACTTCTTATAGCTAGGTTTTCGGAGATTGGCGGGAAGTAACTCAGCCACAACATAAATTAAAACTCAGCCATAAACTCGAAAAACGCAGCAGAGAAGATGATTTCGGGCGATTGCAGCGAAAAATATTTCGTAGAAACGATTGGAGACGACGATTTCGGGAAAAACGATATTGGAGAAGATAAGACAGAGAGTTAATTCGAGGAAGAGTGAGTAAACACAACGTCGATGACGATTTCAGGGAAGAGGCGGTTAGGGTTCCTTTAGTTCTTCGACGAAGTTGTGTTGCGTTGTTGTGTGTTTTTTTTTAATATTCTATATTAATTTAAATCAGCCCCAAAATGGGGAATCAGAATAGTACACTTTTCCGGTGAACTTGGAAAAGTCACGGCTAGGTTACAGACAAAGAGCGACTAGCCTAATAACCACAAAGAACAACAAACCGAAAGGAGATAAGGTTATGGGAAGAAGACATGAGGTAGCGAGCTTCCTCCTCCGTCGATGAACACTGTGGCTTCAAATCTGGGTACCAAAGAAGCTTCGCGGGCTGGGTGTTCAAGACCAGCACCAGATCCGCCTTCTAGACCCTCGGAGAAGCCACCGACAGAGTGTCCCGCGGCCATAAAACGTTAGTTTCAAGATGAACCGACTCCGAACCCTAGCGCCGTCGCCTGTAGTAGATTCGCCGTCTTGAAGGTCCGAGACCGTGCATGCTCCTCCACTCCTCAACAGCAGTGGTGAAGTGAGGTCGTGCCGGCGAGAAACAGAGAACCGGGAACCGCCATCCTAGAGACTCGAACCGCCAACACCGACAACAAACTCACCACTCGGAGCCCAAGCCCAAACCCCCGATAGCTAACTAATGGTTTCCAGCACCGTCTCCGCCGTCCTCTAACAGAGACCACAGCCGTACTCCCGACGAGCCAACAGAGGATATAGCTATCGTTCGGATCAGTTGTGTTTTTTTCAATGTTACTTAATTAAAGATGGTTGATTGTTTTATATTGTTGATGTGGATATTTAATTAGTGATGTGAAGTTAATATTTAAAAATAAGTTTAATTAAAAATGAACTAACCAAATATTCTTATTGTCATTTATTAGAGGTATCCAAACATTCTAATAATTTTTAAAAGATGTATAACACTCTAGTAATAAATCAATTTTTCTATAACATTCCAGTAATTTTCTCTAAAATAACAGGTATTCATGGTAAACAACCAGTGACGTACACTTCAATACTCGGCAAGAATCTATGTTTGGATATCAGCGGCGTGGCCCAGTGGAGTATTGGGCTGAGTATTTATTTTATGACTAGATATAAAAAAATTGGGTTTTTCTGAAAATGCATCTCTTATGATATTTTTTTTTTGTTTTTCCTACATATGTTTGTTTATAAAATTGTACTCTTTAATTTTATTATTACTTAGTATATATTTTCTTATATGTATACATTGATAAATATTGTTTATAATATTTAAAATATTAAGTTTTACTTTTAAATTATTATATATATTGTTTCAATTATGCGTAGTATTCAACATTGTTTTTAGCTTAAAAAGTTTTACAATGAATTTTTGATGGTTATATATTTATTAAATGCACATATGTATTTTAAATAATTTTATTTAATTAATTTAAATGCAAATATATATAGTACTATTTCAGTAGAAAATTTACTCACAATAAATATGTTGATAAACTTTTTTTTTGAAAATTATGCTGATAAACTTAACCAAAATTAAATATGTTTTATAGGAAAATTAAAAGAAATACAATTAATTTTAAATAATATTAAGTAATACTTTATATATTGAGATAATAATATATATAGTTGTAAAGTATTAAATTTATCTTTAATTTTATCCAATTTTTATACGGCTTTCTTTTATCCAATTAACTATAGTTTATAGTAGTGATGTTTGTATGAATATATAATGCACTGAAGTAGATATTGTTTTACTTTCTGAAAGTTATATTAAATATTACTTGCTTTGTAGTTTAAATTTTTTTATATGTCTATTAACTAAATGAAAAACGACTAATATATATATTTAATATTTAACTTTGCTTTGCACTCAATAAAGTTTTACAATAAATATGTGATAATAATATATTAATTGTGTGCACAATTGAACTTAAAAGACTTTATTTAAATAATTTTAAATATATGTGATATTATAGTATTTAGATTTAATCACAATTAATTTTTAAATTTAAATTCTGAACATCTTTTAGATAAAATAAAAATGTAAATAAATATAATAGTTTTTACTAATGTTAAGTAATATTTTATTTAGTGAGATGATAATATAAGGAATCTAGAGTATTAAATTTATATTTACTTGATCTAGTTAGTTATATTTTACCATAGTGAAGTTTGTATGACTTTATAATGCATTTAACTTTTATCCAATTAACTATAGTTTAAAGTAGTGAAGTTTGTATGAATATATAATGCACTGAAGTAGATATTGTTTTACTTTCTGAAAGTTATATTAAATATTACTTGCTTTGTAGTTTAATTTTTTTTATATGTCTATTAACTAAATGAAAAACGACTAATATATATATTTAATATTTAACTTTGCTTTGCACTCAATAAAGTTTTACAATAAATATGTGATAATAATATATTAATTGTGTGCACAATTGAACTTAAAAGACTTTATTTAAATAATTTTAAATATATGTGATATTACAGTATTTAGATTTAATCACAATTAATTTTTAAATTTAAATTCTGAACATCTTTTAGATAAAATAAAAATGTAAATAAATATAATAGTTTTTACTAATGTTAAGTAATATTTTATTTAGTGAGATGATAATATAAGGAATCTAGAGTATTAAATTTATCTTTACTTGATCTATTTAGTTATATTTTACCATAGTGAAGTTTGTATGAATTTTTTTTTTTTTTTTTTTTTTTTTTTGACAGCATTTGTATGAATTTATAATGCATTGAAATTGGTAATATTTATTATACAAAATTAAACATTAATTTCTGGTAAGATATATAATGTTTTTTGAACAAAGTAAAACAATGTTTTTTTTTGCAGTTTCACATGAAATTTGTAATGCCCCTTGGAAACAGTTACATAAACTTAATAGTATATGAGTATTACATATACACAAATTAGTGTTTAGGTAATGTTAGGTTTCTACCGACGGAGGGGAAGTGAGAGAAAAAATTATCATTTCTCTATACAAAAATCGCATCAGACTAGGTTTTCTCAACCGTCGCTTTTCCTCTTCCGTTTGGCGGTGCGAGAGGCCTCGCCTCTACCTCTATTGTTCCCATTGGTGTTTCATCTGCGGGACGGTTCTCAAATCAGCTATTGGCCTTACTCCCAGATCTAAGGTTTATGTGCGTGGCGGTGGGTCGCCGGTGGTGGGTTTTGGTGTTCTTCTTGCCGCTGCGAGGACCGGCGATGGTGTCATCCTTTCTTTTCCATCGTCTTCTTGATCGTTGCCGAGGCTGGGGGTTGTGGTGAACAAAGCGTGGCGTGGAGTTGTGGCGGTGCCTTGAAGTCGCGGTTGTGGGGCGGAGATGAGTGGTCTCGTGGGTGGAGCTCGCCGGATGTCGCCTTTTGGTTTTGGATCTGCTTGAGGACGGCGGATCTGGATCCCCTCGGAGTTTTCCCGGCGGTAAAGCTTCTCCAGAGGCCCTGCCTCCTTTACCTTCGCTTTTGCCTCTGTGGAATAATTCATATCTGCCTTTTTCCTTCTGCTGTGGAGTTTGGTCGCATTTTTCTTCGGTGATTGGTGGTTCGTGGTGGCTTCTGTGCCGGCTCGGTGCTCCTTTCCGAGTCGGTCCTTCACCGGAGATTGCTAAAAGAGAAGTCTCCCTTCTTCGCTCCTTCGCTCGTGGTGGCTTCGTGCTCACCGGAGTTCTCTTGCAGTAGTGGTTCTAGCTTGGCGGCGCGGTGGTCTTTGGATTGTAGTGCTTCTCTCCATTCTAGGGTTTTTGTAACCTGGTTTACATGGGTTTTTCCTCTCAGTTTGGATTTGGGGTGTAGTTCTGGGTTGTAATTTCAATCTTTGATTTGATAATTAAACCAACACTACAAGAAAACATCGGTATTCTGACGGACATTCCGACGGAAAATGAAATCCTCGGAATTTCCCGAGGAATTTCCGAGGAAATTCCGAGGAAACCCAAATTTTGGGGTTCCTCGGAATTTCCTCGGAATATACCGACGGAATTCCGAGGAAACATCAATCCGTCGGAATATTCCGAGGAAATTCCGACGAACTAGTGATCGATCGATGCGTTTTTAGACATATACCCATCGATCGATCACATTGTTACGCTTTGGTCCATCATAGTGATCGATCGATGCGTTTTTGGACATAAATACATCGATCGATCCGTTTATAAAAAAACATTCGAGATTTTGAAACCCCAAACACTAGTTCCTCAGAATTTCCTCGGAATATTCCGAGGAAATTCCGAGGAACACTTGATATCCTTGATCGATCGATGGGATAATCTCATCGATCGATCACATTGTTACGCTTTGGTCCATCATAGTGATCGATCGATGCGTTTTTGGACATAAATACATCGATCGATCCGTTTATAAAAAAAACATTCAAGATTTTGAAACACCAAACACTAGTTCCTCAGAATTTCCTCGGAATATTCCGAGGAAATTCCGAGGAACACTTGATATCCTTGATCGATCGATGGGATAATCTCATCGATCGATCACATTGTTACGCTTTGGTCCATCTTAGTGATCGATCGATGCGTTTTTGGACATAAATACATCGATCGATCCATTTATAAAAAAACATTCAAGATTTTGAAACCCCAAACACTAGTTCCTCAGAATTTCCTCGGAATATTCCGAGGAAATTCCGAGGAACACTTGATATCCTTGATCGATCGATGGGATAATCTCATCGATCGATCACATTGTTACGCTTTGGTCCATCTTAGTGATCGATCGATGCGTTTTTGGACATAAATACATCGATCGATCCGTTTATAAAAAAACATTCGAGATTTTGAAACCCCAAACACTAGTTCCTCAGAATTTCCTCGGAATATTCCGAGGAAATTCTGAGGAAGAAAAGGGTTTCCTCGGAATTCCCTCGGAATATTCCGAGGAAATTCCGAGGAAATAGGGTTTTTAAACCGAAAACAACGTTTTGCGGTTTGAATAACACCTATATAACCCTTATTAAGTGTCTTACGTTCATTATGAAGTCAAAAATTTGTTCATTACCCTATAATAAACACTTTTCCGATTGTATGAACGAAATCCCCACAACATAAGAGAAACACTTATACACTTTAATGAACAGTAAAGGGAATACTTACAATTCGTTTTGAAATTTGTTATTTCATGGTTTATGCTCATCTATACAAAGAATCTTCAATGGTATGCATTACAATTGTATAAGAAATGAAATATGGCAAAAAAAATTGATGTTTTGAAACCCCAAACACTAGTTCCTCGGTATTTCCTCGGAATATTCCGAGGAAATTCCGAGGAACAATATAAATTAATAGAAATACATGCACAGGATATTCTTTTTCCTCGAATTAATGAAAATATTCCGAGGAAATTCCGACGGATATTTAAGTGGCCGTCGGAATTTCCTCGGAATATTTTCATTTAACCGGGCAAACAAGCCGCCAAATATTTCGCGAAAATTGAAATTGAAAATACTGAGGGAATTCCGACGGAAAATATCCGTCAGACCCAAGGTTTTATAAACTCCAACCGCATCTTCTTCCCCATTTCTCTCTTCTTCCCCATTTCTCTCTTCTTCCTCTCCGGCGATCTCTCTCTCCTTCCGGCGTTCTCCACCTTCTCTCGCGACGATCTCTCCGGCGAATCCTTTCCATTCCTTTACAAATCATGTAAGGACCTTATCCCACTCTCTTAGGTCCTATTTGTTAGGTTTTTAAGTAGATTTCATGATTTTAGAAGTTTTTTGATAGATTTTTGTTAGGGTGATTGGGTAGGATTGTGATTTGTTGTGTAATAGGTTTAGAATTGTGATTTGGTTGTGTTGAATTCATTTAGAATTTTTTTTATAAATTGTTTATTATTTTTGTATTTACAAAACATTTATATAAATTCGATTTTACAAAACGTTTTTGTATATAAATTCGATTTTTGGATTTATAAAAGATGATTTCATATTTATAAAAATATTTATATTTATCAAAACTAATTTTGTATTTATAAAACATTTTTTTGATTTATAAACACTATTTTTTTATTTTTGTATTTATAAAAACTATTTTTAAATATACAAAACGTTCTTTGTATATAAATTCGTTTTTTGGATTTATAAAAGATGATTTCATATTTTAAAATTAATTTTGTATTTATAAAACATTTTTTGATTTATAAACACTATTTTATTATTTTTTGTATTTATAAATACTATTTTGTATTTATAAAAAGATGATTTCATATCTATAAAAATATTTATATTTATTAAAACTAATTTTGTATTTATAAAACATTTTTTATTTATAAACACTATTTTATTATTTTTTGTATTTATAAAAACTATTTTGTATTTATAAAAAGATGATTTCATATTTATAAAAATATTTATATTTATTAAAACTAATTTTGTATTTATAAAACATTTTTTTATTTATAAAAACTATTTTATTATTTTTTGTATTTTAAATATGTTTTCTATTTCAATTTTAATTTTATATTTTTGAATTTCAATTTAAAAAAATAAATTTATAATTTTTTTTTTGAATTTTGGAAATATTCCGAGGAAGTGTATCCCTCGGAATATTCCGACGACATATTCCTCGGAATATTCCGAGGAATTTCCGACGAAAAAAGTCCTCGGAATATTCCGAGGAAATTCATTTCCTCGGAATTCCGTCGGAAATTTCCGAGGGATTTCCGAGGAAAGATGAATTTCCGAGGAGTTATTTCCGAGGACTTTTTTCGTCGGTATGTCGTCGGAATAGCGTTATTCCGACGACATACCGACGATTTTTTCCCTCAGTATGCCGCTGTTTTCTTGTAGTGCAAGCCCTATTCTGGACTTTAGGATGGGTTTTTAATTTAAGTTTATGTTTTGTAAAAAAAAAAAATATAAATTAATGAAAACCCTTTATCAAAAAAGTAAGTAATGTTAGGTTTCCAAAAAATCAATATATATATCAAACTGATTTTCTTTTGTTTGTTTGCCTTATTTTATATCTATTTCAGTTTTATTTGGAATAACATGTGTTTGGAAATATTGACATTTTCACAAATATTTAATAACTAAAATATTGATTTGGTATACACTGTGATAGTTAGTGATTCAAAATCTTATATAAATACTTTCAATTGTTTGGATCCTCAACTTTTATATACTATAGATTAACAAGTACATAACATGCTAAAAAATATATTATGAAACCTGATGTAACAATCATACACACTTCCCTACCTATCATATGTAATTTATATATATATTATTTACAATGTTTGATTTCCGACAAAGACGTGAAAAACATTTTTTGCACAAAAAAAGATGTAAATGGTTTTAAAATCAAATGTCGAAGCAAATAAAGGGAACTCAAATATTTCTTGAGACGTTGAAATTGTAAAGAAGAAAATAAAATAAAGTGGGAGTATAGGAAGATGATCATCACCATCATCATAAAATCTTTTAAAAGGAAGCACCTGAAGATTCGTGACTTGTGAGAGAAATCACAATTCACGTGAGACCCGAGACTCGGAACGTACACGTACACATCACAATTATACACTTTCGTGTACTGATCAATCACGGTGAAAAATAAGTGATCACTGTGAATAATTAAACATAATAATTAAGATCTATGTTATAATAATCTATGATCCGTCTTTTCCATTTATAATTGCATTCTACAACTCAAATAAACGACTACACAACATATAAAATTTATAAAGTAAAGAACACGGAGAGAATTACTATGCCAAAGTTTTCTTATATTTAGTTTTAGCATCTTATATTTGGACTATACCACAGTTGCAGAAATAACCAAAGCAGAATCACCACTTCCACTTCCACCGGCACCTTCTCCATCATCGGGCTTCTGAGTTTCCTTAGCTGTACGAGGTCGTTTCCGTTTCTTCTTGTCGTATGGAATCCCTCGAGCCTTAGCCTGAGTTTCACGTACTTCTTTAAGATAGATCCTAATCGCTTTGGCAGCTAAAGGGTTTGACTCTGGAAGACCACCGCCGATTTCCTCGAACGCAGCCCTTAGACGGCCGATGAGAGAGTCGAGGCTTCCCCAAGCCTGCCTGAGAGGGCAAGTGCACTGAGCCGGTGGGTACGGTACTCCGAAGAAGGGACAAGCCGCGACGTGGACTTTGGTCTTACCAAACTGGTCGAGGTACTTAAGGAACTCGATGACGTGTGCGCCACTGCAACGAGACAGGGTTAAAGGTGGCTTGTGGTTTTTTAGATACTGTAGGAAAGTGTTCCAGTCTCGTCTCTTTTGCGACTCATAGCGGCTTGGTGATGATGAGGAACTTGCCGCTGCCTTCACTGCGGTTTCTCCCTCCATTTTTGATCGTGTGATTATGTCAGGACGTTCTTTAGATTTTAGGGTTCTTGATTTTGCTTGTGAATCTCTGTGTGTGTGTGTGTGGGTCGTGTGTCTGAGAGAGAAAGAAAGGATGAGTTCTTATCTTATGTTAAGTCACAAGTCACAAGCAACAAGTTGGATTTGATTATTCATATTGTAGTTTCTCACCTTTTTATACGTCCCATCATCATTTTTATTTCAGTGTGAAACAGAAAAGGAGAAAATGGAAATTGAGATCCATCTAATTTCTTTTACCCACCGTGTTTTTAGAATTTTTTTGCCTATGTCTTAGATTTTTTTATGGGACGTCTTGTTAATTAAAGATTTTACATCTATTTTTTTGAGAAAAAGATAAATTCACATCTACTTTTACGTTTTGATTAAGAAAACAAATGAATATAAAGTGTTAGCAAAACCTAATGATTTAGGCTTATAAGTATATTAATTAATGGCAATTTACATGATTAGGTTATAACTTTTCCTTAGTGGATATCCGTTGATTTTTGTTGTAATATCTTATGACATATGTTTTTTTTTTTTTGAATTTTAAGGAATTCAGGGTTTCCCCAAAGGCTTTCTAGGCCCAAAGGACTAATCCCCCTCCTGGCGCTGACGAGCTCCATGTAATAATGCCCCAGTGGCCCGAGAGAATTGTTTGCAGCGTGAGGCTTCGAACCCGGGCGTATTGGCACCATGGGCACCTCAACCACGAAATTCTAACCACTCGCCCAACTCAGTCGGGTTGACATATGTTGCATGTTCATCTAAAAAGTAAAGCAATTTTGACAGTAATGGAAGATGTACATAGTGTATCGGATTCATACTTCTAACACAGCCAAATAATTATTAATAACCAAAGGTGCGTCACTAGTAGTTTAGCTTCGAAATGGATACATCATGTTTTCTAGTTCGATTCCCATGAGATTTCACGTCATGTCATTAAGTATTACACACCTGCTGATTCCCGGTTTAGAGAAAAATTAGGATCTGGTCAGAAGTCAGAACTCTTTCCACCTTTAAAAAAAAAATTATTGCATATTTCGCAACTTTTTCACTACATATATCTTTCATCACTTAGATCTACACAAAAAATAGTACGTAATGTCCACAACCAACATAAGGATGATATAACACGGTGTGAAAAACATTTTTTCACGAACTTAAGAGCTATGTTTTAGGGAAGGTTAAGTTAACGACGTTAAGGCGACTTCCATTCAAATCAAATGCTCTACTATATAGTCGATTTTTCCCGTGATTCATTTTGATTTAATCATTTATATATATTGTTGATACATCAAATCATATCAATAGGTCGTCGGTCCAATATTTATTCTATTATAGGAAATACAACTTTTCCCCTTTTACTTTCATTGGAAAGTAGTTAACTTCTTTATCAAGTTCACGTATTGAAGTTAATAGTTCGCTGATTAGTAGCTGTAAGCTTTGCAAGTTTGTAAGTTGTAACTAACTGTATGTGCATGTTGCTTAATTAGTACTTTATTGACGGTATATATTATTTGTTATGTTTATTTATTTATAAATACGGTATGATTTTGATTTTGTGTCTTAATCTCAAGAGTATCAATACTAACACTTTAGTTCACACTAGACCACCAACTAGTCAACTTCCTTGTAGAGACACCCAAGTCTGAATGTCCTTAATAACACCGTATAATAGTTTTTGTTAGTCTTTCAACTTGACTGTATTATATATACCCATTTATACAAGGTCCATAATTTGAGGAAATCATTGAATCACTCGGACATATAATTTACTTAATCTCGTTGTGTTTAGTGCATAATCTCATGACCTATACGGTCACGCCTTTCACTTTAGCGTGATACTTATAAACGAATATTAATGCTTACATGTTATCTTAGCTACTCTAGGTCACTTGAGATATATTACCTTGCTATTAGACTATGATGTGTTATGTGTATGGCAAACCAAAAAATACAATGGTGCACACACCATCCCTCATGATTATCATTTATCAGGATCATGTCAAACATGACAACTATTTAATGAAGTCCCTACCACAAAACTCTTTATTCTTCATCATTTCTTTTTATCATCGAAGAATGAAAACGTCATCTCTATCAATAATATATAATCATCAATTTAGTAAGCTTCTTCTAGATTTAATTCACATTCGTATAAATAGCATGCTTTGTTTCCATGCTAGCACAAACATAATTCAACTATATCTTGACCCGCACGACCGTGCAGATTTTATTTATAAAATATTTTAGATTATGCAATAAAATATATTAATAAATTAATTTAATTTGATGTTATATATTATCTAATTTTATAATAATATTTGTGTGGCGTATAATATTACTACTATAAATTTAATAAATTTTGTATTTTTGTAACAAAATTTATTTTGAAAACATTATTATGTAACAATACAGATTTACATAAAAAAATATTTCTAAATTTGAAATATATGAGGAAATTAAATTAAGTTCAACCTACATAATAGAAAATTTGGTACATAGTAATTAATTAAATCAATTAAGTATAGTTGTTTAAATAATAAATCGAATTGGTTTTTAACTCAGAGGAATACATAAACGTTAATAACACTAGACTAAAGTTTTATATATATATATATAATATGAATAAAGATCAAATGTTTCATCTATGAAGAAAAGTGTAAATTAATTATATTACATGGTAAAATCATTTAAATGTATGACTTCTAAGTGATCTTAAATTTAAACAAATCACATATAAAATAAGTCATAATTTTTGTGCTAAATAGATAGGATATGTTTATTTTCACATTAGAAATACAAATGAATATTTATTTTTAAAAACATCTTTTAAAATATTTCTTAAATTTAATTTTGAAATAAATTCAATTTGAAATTATTATTATCATTAAATATTATTAAAATTATTTTTATAATTATTAATTTTTGTTTACAATCAAAACTAAACTAAAATTTAGTTTCTAATTTTATTTTGTTATAATTTAATTTTTAAATAACTAATTTCGAAATATGTTAAAAATATATTCTAAAAGATGTTTGAAAGATTTTGTTAGACATTTCTGTAAAATAATTATTAGTATTTCAAATAAAAATAAATATATTAAAAGATATTATAATTAAGTTATTTAATAAATTTTTGAAAGATGGTCCAAATAAAAGAATCACACATAAAAGAAGTCATGACTTCTATTTTAATAGTATAGATTAGAAAGTTTGTATTTGATATTAACACATATTGCAATTTGGACTGAAAAGATGATAAAAGTCAAAAATATAAAACACTAACAAAATAACGATAGTTTATGAGTGTTCAATTCGGTAAAACCGAACCATTTAAAACTGACCAAACCTAAATAGAGAAAATAGTTTGGATATGGTAGTACTGAAAAGATGATAAAAGTCAAAAATATAAAACATTAACAAAATAACGATAGTTTATGAGTGTTCAATTCGGTAAAACCGAACCATTTAAAACCGACCAAACCAAAATAGAGAAAATAGTTTTGATTTGGTAGTACTGAATAAACCGAATGGATGTTATTTTTAAGAAACTGTAGTATATGAATATAATTCAATATATTAAGCGGCCAAACCGAATAAACAAATAAAACCGATTAGTTAAGATATTTTAGTATACTTATATATTATATAAAGGTTTCATTGGTTTATTAAGCGATCAAACCGAATAAACAAATAATATGTATTTGATCAATACTTTTGATAAAAATCATAGAAACTGGCTATAATATTAGTAATTAAAAATTTAAACTAAATATAAGATATAAGTAATGATGATATTATCGCTAGATATTGTCAATATCTATTTATTAATTAAATGTCTTTAATATCATGATAAGTATATATTAAATATATATATTTATAAATAATAGTATATATAATTTTAGAATATGTTAATGTTTATTAATTATCTTAAGTATCATGATAAATAAATATATATATATATATATAGATATAAAAAATTATTAATTAAATTAATGATTTATCCTAAAATCATGGAAAAGATGACAAGTATATATATTTTTATAAATAATAGTATATATACTGTTAGGATATGTTAATGTTTATTAATTATCTTAAATATCATGATAAATATATATATATGTTAAAATAAAATAAATAAATAAGAATATTAATTAAATTAATAATTTATCCTAAAATCATGTAAAAGATGACAAGTAAGCAAATTAACTAAAATATATCAAAATAAAATAAATAAATAATAATATTAATTAAATTAATAATTTATCCTAAAATCATGGAAAAGATGACAAGTAAGCAAATTAACTAAAATCATGGAAAATATGACAAGTATGCAAATTCACTTCTATAGATAAATAGATATCTTTTTCAAAAATTACACACTATAAAAACCCTGTTCATACCAATTAGCACAACACTCCATAAGCTATTCTGTAAACATTTAATTTCGACACAAATAATGAGCAATCTAAAAGGAACAAATAGGGTTATGGTCGTTGCAATACTCATAGCAGCATGTGTGTTTATGATCAGCAACCCAGCAACTGGAAAATTTATTGGATATCCACCAATACGTGGTGGCGATCTTCCCCCTGGCTGTAGTCCTGGAACGTGTCCACCCCCGCAACCAGTAAATCCGTACAAACCGGGATGTCCAGGAGAGGGAAGATGTAGACATGTCCCGCCACTTCCTCCAACAATCAATATCTAGTGTATTAGACGATTGCATGTCTAAATCTACAAAAAAAAATACATCAATAGATTCATGTAACTGCCCCAATCAATAAAATTAATTTTATAATGGATGGTTTTTTTTTTTCTGTTTGTTCTACCGTTGATGAAAATGAATTAACTAATTATAAATGTTGATCTTCATTGCAATATAGTCTGCATAAACTATATGGATTTTCAATTTCAGTTTTTCTTAATAAACAATCTAGAACAATAAGTGGCTCGGGTTATTGTTCTCGGCCAATGTTCAAGAAATTGTTAGGCGGTAGTTAAACGTTTTATATGAGATTACTGATTAGGTGGATACTTACACTGATTTTTTAAAAAATCATTTAAGAAATCGTTACATTTTGAAATAAATTCTATTCAACATTATTATTATCATTAAATATTATTAAAAGTATTTTTTATAATTATTAATTTTTGTATACAATCAAAACTAAGCTAAAATTTAGTTTCTAATTATATTTTGTGATAATTTAATTTTTAAATAACTAATTTCGAAAATATATTAAAAAATACTCTAAAAGATATTTGAAAGATTTTGTTAGACATTTCTTTAAAATAATTATTAGTATTTTAAATAAATATATTAAAAGATATTATAATTAAGTTATGTAAAATTTAATAAATTTTCTAACGATGGTCCAAATAAAAAAACCACACATAAAAGAAGTCATGACTTCTATTTTAATAGTATAGATTAAGAAATTTGTATTTGAAATTAACAGATATTGCAATTTGGACTGAAAAGATGATAAAAGTAAAAAATATAAAACATTAACAAAATAACGATAGTTTATGAGTGTTCAATTCGGTAAAACTGAACCAAACCAAAATAGAGAAAATAGTTTGGATTTGGTAGTACTGAATAAACCGAATAGATGTTATTTTTAAGAAACGATAGTATATGAATATGGTTCAATATATTAAGTGGTCAAACCGAATGAACCAATAAAACCGATTAGTTAAGATATATTAGTATACTTATATACTATATAAAGGTTTCTTTGGTTTATTAAGCGATCAAACCGAATAAACAAATAATCTGTATTTGATCAATATTTTCGATAAAAATCATAGAAATTAGCTTAGTAATTAAAATTTTAAACTAAATGTAAGATATAAGTAATGATGATATTATCGGTATATATTGTTAATATCTATTTATTAATTAAATGTTTTTAATATCATGATAAATATATATTAAATATATATTTTTATAAATAATAGTATATATACTGTTAGAATATGTTAATGTTTATTAATTATCTTAAATATCATGATAAAATATATATATATATACAGATATAAAATAATAATAATAATTATTATTATTATTACTAAATTAATGATTTATCCTATAATCATGAAAAAAATGACAAATAAACAAATAATTAAAATCATGGAAAGATGATAAGTAATCAAGTTCACTTCTCTGATAATTGTATAGCTTGATAAAATACATTATCTTTTTCTCCTTTGCACAGATCATTTTTGAACCCACTCAATCTAATGCTTGGCATCACATGATTACATTTTATATTGCACAAGTAACAGAGAACTAATCTTTTATTTGTCTTTTAAAAAGCGTTAGTTGAGTAGTCTTAATTATGACACTTGAATTGCATTTACGTCATCTTGACTCGTTTATACCCATATGATTGAAACTTCAAATGATGCAAAATAGTATAAATGTAACAGAAAATTAAAATACTAGTAACAGTCGCCACATTCTCTCGACTTTTTTTTTTCTGTTGTCAACTAACTTCATTCGTGTTAAAACCCTAATGGACTTTTACATAGGTTTCAGAATACAATGAAAGGTTCATATAGAGAAAACATTAAGTTTTAAAGTCCAAAAGAACATCTCAATTTCTAGAATAACCTAGGAGCATCATCTTCATGCAAAACGTGTTAACACGTGTCCTCCATGCACAGAGCGGTAGCCGTCGAGGCTGTGAAGCGGAAGCCGCCGACACCGTGAAACGACAACCGCCGACGCCGTGAAAATTTCATCGCAAAGACTCTGTTCTTTCAACCTTGATTCTGTTTCCTCATCACCAAAGATCGGTAGACACCTTCCGGTAGATCTGAAACCAATACTCTCCTTCGCGCCTCTGTTTCTTCAATCTCCAATATCTTCCTTTGGATGTGAAGAACTCCAAATACCTTCAAACGATTTGGTACCAACTATTGCCAAAACATTTGCAGGAAGCAAACTCTGACTTTTCTTAAGTTGAAACAAACCGGTGAGGTTAATCTGCAAAACTCAGAACTCTAACCCTTTTGAATACTTTGTCTAGATTTATAACGACAAAGATTGACTTCATCCAGTAATAGAGTTTGAGGATAACCATCAGAGAAGATGAGAGATTAAAGAGACAACCGGGATTTAAAACTAAAACCGGAGAGTAGATGATGTTTATTCAAAACACAACAAAAACATCGTCCGGCGAAGAGTTAAATCAGCTAAAACCGAAGAAGTAATCCGCAGACGGAAGGAAGGATCGGACTATCCGAAGATCCTATTAGTATTTACACAAAAAAAGCAAAAAAACAAAAGAAAAGAGGTGACCGGCGGTGGTGAAACCACCGGCCCCTGACCCTCATTCTCTCGACTTAATTCCAAGAAAATACAAATATACGTAGGGAAGTTTAAGAATTATACAAATCAATTAGGTTGATTGATGAAAAAGATAATCCATTCCTTAATGTTAAATACTTAAATTACACATATGTGAGATTTATTTATGGAGAATTGGGATGTATAACCTTCAAACAAATTATAATTCATTGTATGACAAAAAGACCTAGCTTGCAAATATGTATTGTGTCTTTTGTATAATAATGCCATTATACCCTTGTATACAACCGGTGAAACCTGCACAAAGAAAGCAATATTTAATTAATAATTTGTAACTGTAAAAAGTAAAACGTGGTCTTTCATTACTCACACATCTTTTTGAATTGAATTTCTTTTCAACAAAAGAACAATCAATTGTTCTAAAGAAGAGACAACGATGAAGTCATAGACGGTGAGCACACACAACAACTCTTTCATTTCTTTTCTTTTTTTTTCTTAAATCAATTGATTCTCACAATCATACTTTTGTTTTCATACTCTGTTTTCGTTTTTGTTTTTGTTTTACAGATCCAGTGGTGAAAAAAAAGACAACGATGAAAGCGTAGACGGTGAGCACACACAACAACTCTTTCATTTTTTTCCTTTTTTTTTCTTAAATCAATTGATTCTCACAATCATGCTTTTGTTTCCATCCTCTGTTTTCGTTTTTGTTTTTGCTTTACAGATCTAGTGGTGAAGAACAACGACGGCGAGTCGGTAAAAGCATCATCATGTCGGGAAAAAAGAGAGGAGATGAAGACGATCTCTATATGGTGGTGAAGAATAATGATGGTGAACGAAATGAATGTGTATCAGTCTGTCTAAAAAAAAAGAATTGAAGAAGATGACCTCGCCGTCTATACTATATTCGGTGAAATGAATAGTATAGTATATATTCTTAAGTATAGCTACCTATGTACAGTTACCATACTACTTGAGACATATTTCTATACTACTCCTTAAAAATGTAATAATATGTCATGTTTTTAAATTTGATAGGTCTCTTCTTTGTCATTTTGTGTGATTGATTGTAATATGAAATTCATTTTTCGAGTGTTGGATAAATTTGATTATTTGAAACATTCGTTTACTATATTACTTAGACTATATGAAATATAAGATATGCAACATGCTAACCAAGTAAATGTGATTTCAAGTGTTTAATATTGGAAAACAATTTATATATTGTATTTGAGTTTATAGGTTCCAGTCTAAGGTTTAGATTTACTAAGTAAAGGTTTGGGTATAGTAAACCATATTATATATGTTCTATTTGGGTTTATGCTTCCTTGATTAGTGTTTAGCTTAATCTACTTATTTAGGTTTAGAGTTTAGTAATTAGGATTTAGAGTTTAGTATTTAGTATAGTTTAATATTACATAATATTATGCACTATTTTAAGATTTTAATATTTGGGTTAGGGTTCAAATTTGGGTTTAGGGTTTAGTGATTCTGGGTTTAGGGTTTAGTAATTGGAAGGTGGGGGTTGGGGTTGGGGTCAACATAACTTCTTACATGCAAGCATATACAATTCATAATTTCACCAATATGTACTATACTATTGATTTTGTTCCATTTTATCTGATTTTAGGGTTTATATTTGTATTTAAAATTTATATTTAGGTTTAGAATTCAGTGATTAGGGTTTAGGGTTTAGTATTTGGAAAGTGGGGGTTGAGATTGGGGTCATCATTAATTTCTTACATGCAAGTTTAGACATTTCATAATTTCGTAAATAGGTACTATACTATTTATTTTATTTCATTCTATTTAGGTTTAGAGTTTATATTTAGATTTTGGATTTATATTTTGGTTTTGGCTTTAGTGAATAGGGTCTACGATTTAGTATTTAGGGTTAGGGTTTAAATTTGGGTATAGGGTTTACTGATTTTGGGTTTAGGGTTTAGTAATTGGAAGGTGGGGGTTGAGGTTGGGGTCAACATAACTTCTTTCATGCAAGCATATATATTTCATAATTTCACCAATATGTATTATATTATTGAATTTGTTCTATTCTATCTGAGTTTATGGTTTATATTTGTATTTAAGATTTATATTTGGGTTTAGGATTTAGTGATCAGGGTTTAGGGTTTAGTATTTAGTATTTGGAAGGTGGGAGTTGAAATTGGGGCCATCATTAACTTCTTACGTACAATCCTAAACATTTCATAATTTCGTAAATATGTACTATAGTACTATTTACTTTATTTCATTATGTTTGAGTTTAGAGTTAATATTTGGATTTATGATTTATATTTTGATTTTGACTTTAGTGAATAACATTTAAGATTTAGTATTTAGGGGTTGTGGATGTGATTGTGATAGGCTTTAATATCTAGAGTAGAGATGGAATTGGTGTTCTATATTATTTTGTTAATACGAAGTAAATGGAATACCATTTATTGCAGAAAAGTTTTATTTTTGTCCACTTATTTATTGAACACAGTGAAAGTGAAACGTATGCGGCTATTTAATACGTGACGTGGAATGTGTATCTTCCCTTTTAAGATAATAGTTCGTGGTAAATAATGATCATACATGTTGTTATCAATATCATCTCACCATCTCTCTTTTACCGGTTACTTGTAAGTCCAATGAATAAAACCGGCTCAGATCAAGCTTAATTGTTAGATATTTAATTCTGTCAAAATTAATGTTACTGCCCTTAATTTTCATTCCAAACTTAGTCATTTCGCAAATTCACCCTTTATTTATTGTCTGAATTAATACACATCAAGGAATAAATTACGCTTTGAAATTTGTTCAATTGCTAAATTTCTATTAAATAATAAAATATCGAAAATTAAAGGACCAAAATGAAAAAAGAATTCAATCGCAGGAAGTGACAGAGAGTGCAACTCGGAGATCGTTAGATGTTCCAGAGACGTACATTCTATGTGTCTCGATTTCTTCCCCTCTCCGGTCACCGCTGGCCGCCACATCAGCAGCTGCAGCGTAATGGATTCCGTTGTTGACGTCATCTCCGGTGGAGAAAATGATCTCCCTGAGAATAGGTTCGTGTCCGTTTAGTAGATTTCCCATACTCAACACTTTTCTCCAAGACTGGTTCGCTGATGGCGGCGAGAACAGATTCGACACCACTTGTCTCTCTCTGAAACTCACTTCCTGTCTCCCTACTTGCATCTCCTGCTGTTTCAAATGACCAGGCACGTTAGTTCATTACCATAAAAAGAGATTCTCGCTAGTTTAATGATGACTGACCGTCCTGCTTTTGTTCTCTTCTTCGTCATTTGAGTTTATTCCCATCATTGGAACATAAAGGGCGTAGAAGTCGCTGAATATAACTTGAGCAAGGCGTGATGCGTCAAGGAACTTTCTGTGAAGAGATGCTGCGACCGTTACCAACTTCTCTACGTGTTCAAAGGCCACGCAGAGACGTCTCAGGTCTTTGACGGCCTGTTCTCTATCTGGAACATGGTTGCCTGCATCCAAATCTCTGTTACTATAGAGACAAGAGGGACCTAAAGAAAATTTGTATTCTTAAGGATAGAAACCAATATTACGCTGTAGAACTCCCAAAGTAGATTTGATGATGAGGTAGAGCTGTTCCAATTTAGAGGTCATTTGTCTCATGTCCCCGAAGTTTGTCTGGTTAAGAGTGTCGGCTGCTCCTCTGAAGGCTGTGCAGACCATTTGCTCAAGGAGCTGATGGGGCCTCACTGTTTCCAGGTAATGAAGAATCTGAGAAATTTGTCAACACAATGAGGTCAAACCTAACTCTCGTAAGAGGTTATTGAATGATTTCAAAAAGACACTCACCTTTTCTCCCTCTCGGTTTGGGTCTAGGAGGGGTTTTTGGTCATCGGCTTGCAAAGCGGGTGCATCATTCCAACTTTTCCGCCAGAGATTTCCTTGATCAGACATCCGTTTAGAAAGGCGACCATGAGGAGGCCATTTATCCTTCGAGCCTTCGGTGCTGGAGCCTGCCGATGCTTCAGCAGCTTCAGGCTCAGAGCTCTCCCAATCTCCAGGTGAGTGCCATCTGATAAAGTCCTCGAACACAGCATTTGGGTTTGCTGCTTTGAATGCTGACATGTCTGCAATCACCTTCGTGAGATCGGACAGATAATACAAGAAGAAATGAAGTGTGGGATATATGGTAGTCTGCAAAACTATCTGCTTCTATTGTGCCCTTTCATTGTACTCACTCTAATAAACAACAATTCTTATCTTATATCATCTCCAAACAACAGAGAGAATATTAAATCTCACCAGATAACAAGATGTCCTTCTCCAACTGGCCAGGAACGTTCTGAAATTCAAAGGGCAAAATGAGTTTGTTAGTAGTCAAACAACGACAAACTAAATAACCCATATTATTGCAAGCAGCGCAATGCACATATTTATCAAGAAAAAATACACTTATATAAACTACTTAGCAGATAACGGAACCATATTCACTTCTACTGGAAGAGAATTTAAGCTTACAAGGGAATCACCAAACGCCTCCACAGCCTGGAGTCTCTCTTCGTGCATGTCCTCAGTCATAAGAGGTGGATCCTGTCATAACCAAGTAAATTTGAGGGTGTTAAAAACAAAGATAATAAACAAACGAGTCCAAGTCGAACAGTAACCTGGGTAAATGGGGCATGGAGTGGCTGATGTGACTTCAGGAGCATCATGGTCCCCACTGGTCCAGCTGAACCCCTCCTGAAGGCATCTGCTCGGATTTGGTTCACAGAATTTTTGCTTTCAGCTTTCCTCTCAAATCTGAGTTGATTAGATGTATCTTCTGCAATTGAGCTGTATCCAAGAAAAAGGGATATAAACACTAAGCCCTTCTGAAAGTCTCCTCTCTATGAGCTTGGAACATTCAAAAGTTACCATCATTTTATATTGGAAATGGAAGAAAAGAAGAATGAGAATGAGTATTTGTAATAACAAGCAATCAGAGTTTCATCTATCTAATAACAACGAGAACCTAAGAGCCCTCACTTGCTAAGTTCACCTGTCACGTTTCCTCTGTAGGCCTGCTTTTGAGGATCTATTTCTTCTCTTGTCGACCTTGTGATTTTCCTGAAGATTCATTCAAAGAAATGTTGAAAGCCAGCAACCCAGAGGCACCCAAGGAACATAATAACAAGCATGAAGCTTGTTACTTTAATAAACCACATACATGGCAGCACATAATAAAAAATTCGTAAAATGTACAGAAAAACTGAGCCAATCACCTCCACGGAAACAGAAGCGTCTGAACTGTCGTCACTTCCTATACAGTCTAGGAACTCTTCATTCATTTCACGATTTTTTTCAATGCAAATTGCAAGCTGGTCAACAAAGAAGAAACTGTTGGTATCTACAAGAAACTTGACTTTTCCGATTAAGTATGTATATGGGATTACCAGATGCAACTTCTGGTGGATCAAACAAGTGGATAAATCAATAGAACCGTCGATTGGCATATTTGGCAACGGCTGTGACTCTTCCCAACACCAACGAACTTCACGGACAAACTCTACCCAGAGAAAGGAAATGGCTAATAATGGGATGGAGAAAACAAAAAAAACAATATATTCATTAGTCAAGCATTGATTTTCGTAATGGCACTGGCAATTTAATCAATTGTGCCTATAAATAATGCATGGGTGACCAAATATGGCATAATCTACAGGCACATACCACGGATATTGCAGTTGCCAAACCACAGTGAGTGCAAGCAAAATTGTGTGAACAGAGATTCAAGCGGTGCAGCCTTAAGAGCTCGAGAAAGCCGGTGTTCGCCTTTAGTAAAATTTGGGAGTTTGGATCCTGCGAAATTAAATTGGAAAAAAGGTGAAACAATTCCACATCTCTAAATTCTAACAAGTGTTTGGGACCTAAGGGAAAATTATCAAATGCTCCCGGTTGCAATTGAACACTTCAAACTGAATAATATTATATGGCTACTCAGATCCTTCTTAACCCAGCATCTACGTCCGTACTTAGATCTATGCTACCATAAACATAGGCCGTATACATCCATCTATGCCCATACAAAATATAGTGGAAGAATACCTTCATGAAAGAGATCTTTAATCACCCGATCAAGAACTGTTGGAGGAGGTATGACCACTGAAGTCTTCAAACTTTCAGAGCTTGAGTTTTCCACTGCGAGATTAAAAAACATTAGACAGTAGAATAGTCAGGAAAAGCTAAAGCTGTAAATGAATATAAGCACACAGGGAGTTTCGAAATGTGTTTAAAAGCACACAAAATTGCACAGACCTGACACGAAATCCTCCATAAACTGAGCTGTGAAAGACGTATCCAATGCTTCAACCAAGCAAAGTAGTTGGGACGAAAAATCAATTTTTTTCCCATGTGAAGGCTCACCCCTGGTAAAACAATATTTGTTATAAAACTGAAAGGGAGAAATAATACACCACAACACATGCACACTACTGTTTTGTTCTAGACGGGAGAACTATGAGAAGAAATTCTTACAGATATGGTGAGAGGACTGGATGTAAAATCCACTTCTCAGCTTCATGAGGTGTAGCATTTTCAAGTTCAGCCATCTCAAGTGTGTTTTCTACAGTCCTATCAGCCCATGTGACCACCAATTCGAATCCTGTCCATATCAGCCACAAAGTTAGATAATGAATTCCTGGAATAGCATATACCAACAGCAAAGACCACCCTATGCTTGAAGAAAGATACATGATTGTCATCACTCATCAATTATCATCTGAGTGTATTTTGGAATACGGAGGTGTGAAGACCAGATAGTATATTATATATATGCGTAGTATAATCACGGAAAACACACACATTCGAACTAATCTTTAAGACTGAGAGGTAAAATACAAATCGTAAAGGAAGGTACGTATTGTGTAGACTGTAGTGTAAAAAGACGAAACACATTTCAACGGATGTACCTCTAAGTGGATCTTCAGCAGAGTACCACTCACTCCAAGGACAATCATCGTCCCAGTGCACCTTGTTGCGTGACTCAGAGCCATGGTGTTCTGCAGTGTCAGCTTTGTCACCCATAAATTCATCAATATCACTGTTCTCATCATCCTCGTCAGATGTGAAGGTTTCGTATGTTAGCCTCATCATAAAATGAACTTTGAAAGTATGCATTGAGAAGTCCACTCCAGAATAAACCTTCAAATAATAAACCGTTGTTGATTAGTACATATATAGCAAAACCGTTTAATCACCTGATATAATAAGCCACGTTGGACCGGATCTCAAGTCAAGATTAAAAAATGGATCCCCTTAGAAATATAGTAGTGAAGAAAAAGGAACATAAGAAGCAACTAAACTGGAAACCAGCTTTTCATCAGTAAGTAGGATCCACAAAGACTTACAAACTTAGAAAAAAACAACTCATATAGTCCTTCTAGGTGCATGAGTTTCACAGGGACTTGACTACCAATGCGATCTGCTTCAAATCTTCTAGTAAAAACAGTGCCCATATTCTGGATTCCAATATATGCGTTCCGTGAAGGGTCATGCACAGGGACGAAGGCTGGCCACAAGCTGCATACCAAAGTCGTACGAAAATTATTGAACACTCAACCAAATATGCACCTCAAAGATAAATCTCTTTAGCAAAGATCCTCAAGGACAACACATTTCTATCAACTTTGATTTCCAAGACTTCAGCGTAATAGGTAGACGATTTGGTATCAACTCAAAGAAACAGTGTACTATACGAGTTTCATTCGATGATGCTAAAGCTAAAACGGTGTTACCAGCTAAGAAATCGCACCTGGCACAGTTAGACAAAGCAATAGCAACCGAACTCAGAAGCTTGCTAGACTCCGGTGTATCAAGAAGCACCCCACTGGCACTTTGTGGAGCAATCAACTAGAAGATGCAAGAACAATCAATCAAATATCAAAATATGTAAAAGGGCAGAAACTATAGATTTAAAACGTACCAGAAAATCCTTCACCCCAAAGCAAAGCTGGAGATCATGTGAACTAGTGTTCCAATTATCAACTCCCGCTGCATCAGTCAGATACCAAATCATGAAAAAGAAAATACAGTTTCTCCCTATCACCCTGTAATCATATATACCTTGTTGGCTACCATTATCGTCAATTTGGAAGTAGAACTCCATACAGTAGCTCTTTGTGACATTTTTCAGGTCGTATTTGACCTTAAACAGATTCTTGGAATCTTCCACTGTAACAGCACCCTTTTCCTGCGCTCAAAAAACCATAACGAAACTCAAATATATTCAACAATACACGTCTAACTCCATCATTGTACATCAAAATAATAATATTAGCTCTAAGGCCTCTGGCCCCATAGAAGACTCGGAGAGTAAAGTCCCATTTTGGAAAAGTAGACGTACCACTAGGTTTTTGGGACCATCGGCTAGCCATTGACGACAAGTTGCTTCAATATCTGAAATAAACCTAAAAAGCAACTGAATCAGTGGTGAGTATTGAAACCAATCGTTCGAATCGTGAAGGTGTAATACCTTTCCCAGGATGAAGCAAGAGTGAAATCATCGAAATGTTGCACCTGAAAAATACAATTCATGATCCATGAATACAACACATGAAGATGAAAAGTTTAGGAGGTGGCATACCTCTCCTTCCGCATCATCTTCTTGGAGAGAATTCGGTCTGCTCGTTGAAGCCATATGGATTGGGTGGGTAATCGTATTGCTCTTTTTTCTGGGTAAGGAACTCTTGCAGATCCTCCGATCACACGGGTGAAGAGATCCGCTCCGTGAAAAGAACCAACGACGATGTAAAGTTACAGAAAGACGAGTACGATGAGGTTAAACGTCGTCGTTCGTTGGCTGACTTTTGTGGTCTTTGACAGACGGTGAGAAGAACGCGTGCCGTTTCTTTTAGTGAGAAACAGCTTGCAGTCTGTTTATCAAGCTGTCGTGTTTCTAATCCGACGGTCACAAAAAGCCCAATATCAACGTTGGCCCATTAGAATACTTTTTTTTAATGCCCAAATAGTGACAGTTTGAAAAAAAGCCCAAGAATTCTAATCTGTGAATGCTCCTTTTTTTGTGCTGCCTAGATACAAGATTAAGGCTCCAAAGTCCAAATGGTAACGGATAACATTACTTATTCGGACTTAAGTGGTTTGGTTAAAGTTTTATCAATGTTTTAAGTTCTAACATAAGAGCATGATTAGTGGGGATTATTAGGGTGGGAATCTTATATTCCAGTAAGAACTCTACTTCAAAAACCCCCAATAAGTAATGTATAGAAATTAATGAAAATTTTAATATGATGCAAATGGGATCCCGATGCAAATTGATTTTCACATAGACGATATAAAGTTTTATATAAATAATAAGCATAAAACCGCTAAATATAAATTTTCATAAAAAGTAAAAATTATTAGTTCTCAGTTCTCATTATTGACTGTAAAGTGTCCTGTAATAACTAGAGAAATATCTTCAACGTCACCTAATCAAGATTTTGTTCAAAAACTAGTACAATTTTTTTCAAAATAGCTTTCATTCAAAAGAAAAATAAATATATTTACATATTTAGGTTTATAGTTTAGTGACTAAAATTTAGAGTTTTGTATTGAAGGGGTGAGATAAAGTTTTAGAGTTTAAGATGTAGAGAAAATTAGTGTTTTTACTGATTAATAAATGTTATTCTAGAAAGAAAAAAAAATTCAGTGCCCATATAATTAAATTAAGTTTTGATCAGAAAATAACAAAAATAGAAGCAATATTTTAAAAAATACATGGTTTGATGTAAGGGTAGATTGTTGTTGTCAAATAGATAACATTCTCATTTGGCGATTAATTATCAGATTTAATCCATCAGATAGATAACTGGATTCTCCACAAGAGATCACCAAATCCATCATTCTCCTTTTCAAACCCTCAACTGCTGCCAATTACATTTCGAACACCAATCCTCCGTCAACTTACTCATTTTCTTCATTTCTTCTTTGCCACAATTTCTCAATAGTGAATCTCCTATTAGCTTTCCAAAAATTAAATTTCAATGGATTAATTAAGGATTACAATTGTAGTATTTCAGCAGATCAAAAATTTACTGTAACTTTCTGAACATCCACGGCCAATGATTTTTCCACACACGTTCACACAGCTCGTGTACCCTACCGTGTGTTAATTGTCGAAGGCTGATAAGTCTTTTTTATTGATTACTAGGGGCATGTTCGCGCGAAATATTGTTTTATTGTTGTTGTTTTATTGTTGCTAATTATTATTTTTCGGATGATATATTGAACTAATTGCTAACTATATTTGCTAAAAACATTATTTGATATTTTATTATGTTATGTAGTAATAGGTGATATGATAAAATATTATGTGTTTGTTTTTTTAATAGTGTGTTGTTGTGGGTATAATAGTACTTATTAGTGGTGGAGTGAGTTTGTGATGTAATGTATATTGCATTTCAATAATTTTACATTTATGCATTTGTTGATTCTAAGCCTAATAGTTTCAGGGTAAAAATTAATATTTTTTTCCAATTATTTGAACATTACTTTTTAAAGATGTTATGTGCTCTTTCCCTACATTATTACATTGAGCCGTCACCATCTATGCATTTCGTTTACCTTTCCGGTGTGCTGTGATTCTCACCATCACTGAAAAAGACTCACATATGTGCTCTTATTCTTCCTCACATTTTTCTCTTCTTCTTCCTTAGATTTCATCTCATGTTAGGAACTGCATCTCTTTGGGTTGGGTCAGAGTTTAGTCGTCTTTGAAGTTGTTTTCCTCGTCGTTGGCTTACCATCGATAGTCCCTTCTCGTCTTGGTTTTCAAGATATGGTTTTTGATGATCTGACTTCTATAGCTCGGGGACGGCTCCACGATTTGATGATTTCGTTTTGTCCACCCTTCCATTTATGTTCCCACATCTCGTTGCAGATTTCATTGCTGCTTGCGTCTCTTTGACTCTCCCTTTCGCCATGTTTGCCACTCCAGGTTTGGATAGTGTTCTCCTCCGAGTGTACTCTGTAGATTTGGAAGATTATTTCTGGTCTCAAGTCTGGGCTCTGGTTTATCGGGGGTTGGCTTCCATTCTCCCTCACTCATGTTGTTCTCTTCTTCCCTTGCTTCCCTTGGTATAAGTGTACGGTATTAGTCTCTTAGAGCTTTGGTCCCTTCTATCCAGAGCTTTGTGGTTCTTCACCGGCATAGGCGTCTTAGTTTGTGAGGTGCTTCTTACCTCTTAGCTAGTGGTTGTGCTTATCGTTCGTTATGTATGTCTCTTCCTGCTTCGTGGTGGTTTTGGTCTTCTGTTGATTATTCTTCCTCTAACCTGTTTTCTTGGTTCTTTGCATTGGTCCTTGATCACACTTCTTTGTGTTCGATGGATTGCTTTATCTCAAGATTATCTTTCTACATTTTACTGACTTTTGATTGTTCTGGCCAAGACACTCTATGATAAATTCGGGTAAGTTAGATTTCGTTCTTGATCGCCTTTGAGCTTTGGACCTTTATTGAGTTAGTGTTACTTTGGCATTTTTTTTTTCTATGTGATTATGGAAGTTTTATGTTTAGATTATGTGTTCTGCTTTAGTTTTAGTTTGGTTAATATTAAGATAAATATATAGTTGTAATTGAAATAATAGAATATAGTAAAAAATAATAAAATAGCGAAAGTTTATGTTATTTTTAGCTGTAAATAAATTAAATATTAAAATACATTTATATTTTTTTACTTATTTCTTTATTCTTTTTGTAATTTTTTGAACAATAAAATAGATTATCAAACTTCAAATGATGATGGTTAGTGTGAGAATGATTAGATAGTGTATAATTAGAAAATAGTGAACCAAATTGCAATAATATAAAAAAGAAAGATCTAAAATGTAAAAAGACAAAAAAAAAACACATGTCAACAAACCCCCCATTCCACATGTCATAAGAAGAGAACAAAATCTACTTTATATATATATAGATAGATGCTATTACTATATGAATTTTCCACGTGCTTTAGTTTACTTTTACAATATAGCGAACTACTTTTCGATTGGTAAACCATTTTTCCACTACTCAAACTCAAACATGCTTAACTCTAGAGCTCTTTTAAGATATGCGACTGAAAAAACAAGTGCACTTTGTGACATATGTAACCAAATTAATTCTTTTAAGTTTTATACATTTCAACATATAACAAAAATTGAGATGTTACAATTCACCTTCTCTCACATAATGAAACGTCCTTGTTGCACCCCAAGATTGTTATCCCATGATTTTACCTGCGTTTGAATTTGATTTTGATACCACTTGTAAACTTCAGACGGCCACGGCTAATAGACTTTCCCAACTCACTCACTTCGCTTATAAGCCCCGTTATGTACGATAGGCGGTGCGTTAATTCTCGGATGGTTTAAAAGTCTTGTTTATTAACCATATAATCACCATATAATTATATTTGTGTTTTGATCTCACTCGTGCCATATCACAAATCACTACTCGATAAGTTGTTTATTTTTCTACTATTCTAACTCAAGCACCTTAATTCTATAATTCTTTTGAGACGTGTGGCTGAAAAATTAAATACATTTTTATATGATATAGATATTCAAATCAGTTATTTTAAATCTTTACACCTATACTTTAAACCGGGATGTTACTTCTACATAAATTGCAATCCAGAAGTTAATACTACATACGATTTCGGTGTTGTTTAACAGGCTTGTCAAAAGGCGAATCCATAAGCCCATCAATACAATACGATAATAAACACATATACAATTATACACACGTATATATGTGGAAGAACATAATTGAGAGGCGTCCGTTGGGTCTCGGGCGAGAAGGAGACATTTCATCTTTAGCTTTCGTAAAACACGTGATGCTTTTCAGAATCCACCACTCCACGTGCCCTTTTAATTGTACCGCTCCTCAATCCTTAATTATTGATTAGTTTAATCTTTTTAGTTATGAACCTTATAGGCTCTTCTTCCCCAATTCTTAACTCCAAGTGAATCTCAGGTTTAAAGTCCATTTGTTGTGTGTGATATGTAGCCTTACAAAATAAGTAAGCTATTAAATTGTGTGGTCATCAGAATAAATAAGCTATTAAATATAAAATTTATTAAATAAACAAGTTATTACGACGATCGGTATCGATGTTTAGTCGGCCACCACAACCGCGTTTTTGAACAAGACTTAGCACTAAGCTCTGCTAATATAAATCTATATATATATAAATATGTTTGTTTCATTCCTGGGGTATCCACGTAGGACGTCACGTCATTAAGTCGGCTCCTGACAGCGCAACACGTGTCCCCTTCACCAAAACTCTGTGTTTCATTTATTTACGTTTTAAATTTGTTTGGGCTTTTAATTCAACACGGTTTCTGTGTTAAGCCCATCATGAGAAAGAGTAAGTCAACGGATCGTTTTAAGTGGGCTAATTTTCTTAATAGATTTCGTCTTCGTCTTCTAGAATCGATATCTAGGGTACATGAGTTCTTCAACTTCTGATTTCTTACACCGGCCATGAAGTTCGGAGAGAGTTATGGGAGATGAATATTCACATCCAATCTCTGGTGCGAGCTGTCGTTCGCCTCGATTCATCTGGCTTTCTTCTCGCCGGCGAAAGGAAATCGGAACCGTTACAGGCTGCATTCCAATCGCGGCGGCCGCCTTGATGCTGGTAGTATTCCTCTGTCATGGGGCGGTGGAAGAGCCACCACCACCATCGGTAGAAGATTCACTGCAACAAATCCAAATCTGAAACCAGAGCACCTCAAGAGAAGGGAGTTTCAAGAGAGCAGCGCTTGCTGTCCAAAGATCAGAGACAACAGTGTCGCACATCGAAAGACAAGTCAAGTTCGGCATGCAAGAAAAACAGCTTTCACCAAAACCAGTCACACGGTTGGAATCGAGTATAAGGATGTGCAGCTGTGCGAACTCTCCAACGATGTTAAGCTTACGGAAATGCAAAGACCTCACATTCAAAACTTCGCAGCTCAAGCCTTGAGAGAAGACATCCCTGAAAAAAAACAATCAAAGCTTAAGAAATAATGCAAAAAGAAAAGGAGAAGACAAAAGTCTATTGCTTACCGCCATAAGGTTTTCCCAAAACAATCGTGTACATCAACAAGATGAAGTTTTTGATTGACAGAACGTATCAAGGACAATACGTACTGATCTTCCAGTGAACAAGAGGATCTCACATAGAGAGAGAGATCCTTCTACCTCAGATGTGTTGATCTCATTGCATAACTCAAGCAGCGGGTGAAAGTCATCGTACATCACTCTGTCAACTAAAAGGTTCATGGTGCGTCTTTGATTCCTTGACTTTTTATCCTCCGCCTGAAAAGTTCATTTGATTGGATTCAATTGTAAGGTTAACACAGAGTAACAGTGAAACAGAAGCAATACATATATCATATGTAAAAGGATAAGGTAAGCAAACCTCAAAGAAGGCAGATAAAATGGAAGTGTTGGGTACGGTTCCATGCTTCTTACACAATTCGATATACCTAAAACCAAAGATAAACACATTGTAGCTTATTAAGAATCCTACTTAACTTCAATCAAGAGATCTATGATCCAAGACTAAACCAAATTACCAGAATTCAAAAAATTAATCTGATCCAGAAAGCACCCTGAAGCAGATATGTTCACCCCCAAGTAAAAGAAGAAGACTTAAAAAAAACATTCTTTTTTTAATTCCTTAGAGCAAAAAAATATATAACATAATCAAAACAGATCCTTAATCAGCGAACAAGGCAGATATTCAGACAAAGAACACCAAATTAAAACACTGAATCAAAGCGCAGTCTAAATTCATTGCAAAAAGAGTATATAATTTCGTTCATCCAAATCAAAATCAGAGAAAAAAGAAGAGCTCATCGACTTCCATGTCAGGTTTCAGACAATATCTCATCTCAACTTTTTTCTGTCTTAATTCAAAAGATTAGACACAAGCAAAAAAAGGTGAGAAACAAAAAAAAAAAATCAAAACATACTTCTCCTCAAAGGTGGCGATTTCAGTGACCATAGCCATTCAATCAAATCTTACGCTTGAACTCCGAAAACCTTTTTTTCTTAGATGTTATATATCACAAACACTTTTCTACACGGAACCAAGTATACCAACTGATTGAGATGCACGAGCGAAGAGAAAATAGAGACGATGATTAGAGAGAGAGGGACCCAAGGGTGATGCTTCTGCTCTTCTCTTCTCTTCTCTTCTTCCCTAAAAAAAATTCAATAGTGCTATTGAAACGTTTCGTTTAGGTTTCTGTAGCGAGCGGTGAAAAACACCCGACTTGAATCATCCGGGTCGAGCCCATCCGACTTAAATGGGCGGGGAGGCTGACATATTAAAAGACGCATGAAGTAGATAGAAGAAAATTTTATTTTTCATTAGCCTTACCCTTCAAGAAAGAAATCATTCTCGCTCTCTTTCAGCATCAAAACATGTTAACAAGCGAAGAATTTCAAGTAAATTTTTAACTAATACATATATTATATTATGTTTTTTTCTGTCCCATAATAAATTTATCGTAAATTTAAAATTAAAATAATGTATTACTCGGTATAGCAAATGAAAACAATATAAGAGGTAATAGAATAAGTAAAACAACCACTAATTATACACTGAAACTGAATGATAAAATTTTATTAAAAATACAAGTACATTCAATATATACAAAATGTAAAATAATCCATGTCTTGAGTACTAAACCCAACCACAACAATAAAAACTCGAATATACTTACTCTATATAAAAATTTTGAGCAAACATTTAACAAATGTATACAATTTCAAACATGAAAATCATATCATTTATACAACCTTATAACCTCTAACAATAATAATAAATAATAAATAATTTTAGTTAGACATATGCAAAGATAATATAAAATGTGTTCTCATTATAAAACATAACAAAAAATAAAATAAAATAATAACTATTTCCTGCTTGCGCCACGTAGGACAGAAATAATTTTAGTATATCATTTCAATCATGAAAATGATATCATGCTAATACAACCTTATAATCTCTAATAATAATAATAAAAATAAATAATTTTAGTTAGACATATGCAAAGATGATATAAAATGTGTTCTCATTATAAAACATAACAAAACAAAATATAATTAAAAATAATATAATGTCAAAAAACATATTTAATAACAAATAGTAAAAAAAACAAAAACAAGTGACAAAAATAAACTAACATCAAACGTTAAGTAAATGAATATAATGTCCTTCATCACTTAAAATTTCCTACTAGACAATAAATACTATTATACACATTTCTTGCAAATGTAAACCTAAAACACAACCCACCAAATCATACAAAATAAAATAAAATTCGAGTTTACAAGTAAAGTAAACTAGCGGGTCCTAGTATTATATATTTAAAAGTTTTAACAAAGTAATTGTACCTATTAACTTCAGATGCACTTTTACAATGTTGTAGTAATCATTTTGTTCGGTGGTCCTCCTAACATGATTATTCCTCTTTACTTACTACTCGGCGTTCTCTCTTAGATTCTTATCTCTATCTTAGCTCATCTTATATCTAATCTATTTATCACCCTTTGCTTATTAATCAAGAAGCATTTTTAAAAATAAATCTTGCTTTAGTAGATTAATAACAATTATGCCATTATTGACGGCGAACTCAGAGTCCTCCTCACCTAACTAAATTAATTGACATTTAATTACAACTAATGTTATCGGTACCATATCTATTATACATGTTTTTTTTAGTAGGGGTTATTGGTTGTTGTATTTTAATGGATTTGATAATCCGAACTAAATATAGTGTTATTGGTTCTATGATTTTCAAATCTGTATTAAAATCATGTGTTATTGGTTTAATGATTCATAAATTCTGTATCAAATCAAGTGTTATTCAATCATACGGATTTACTAATATATTTGATTTTATAATGGATTTGAATGGATTTGTTTGGATTTCTTAGTTAAAAATACAAAGACTCAAATCCGAGAGAAAACCTCTGGATTTGCATATTTTACTTGGATTTATAAATACTATATGGATTTCTAAATCAATCAAAATATATAAACCAATAACACCTCCTTAACGTAAAAGACAATACACGGTTCAAATAAAATGACAATAAAATTTACTGGGTACTGCACTATCCGGTTCTAAATATAACAATTACCGGTTGGTACTCAGTGGCGGACCCATGAAATTTTTTTACCTGGATAATAGGCCCAACTAAAACAAAGAAAAGAAAAGAAATGAGTGCATGCTGTGTGGTTTGAACTCGAGAAAAGGGGGTCACTAGGCTGAAACTGTAACCAACAGGGCTAAAGAGCTAAGATCCATTACAAATACAAGGTTACAAACCTAAATTTTATATTTAACATGTCTCAATTGCACCTCCTTCCTGGTACGTAGGTCCGCCACTGGATACTCAACGTTTCTTAGCTGGTTATTGCCAGCAAAACTTTCTATAGAATAATTATGCTTGAGATGTTTTACATTTTAATTTAATCCACCCAACTGAAAAACTTGACTTCTTCATCGTCAGTTCGTCACCTACAGAATTAAAAAAACGTAACTGAATCATATAAACTGGACAAATGATAAAAATATTTTCCTGCACAACCTGATTGCTATTAACTCATCTGAAGTCATATTTTCACGAACAAAATTAAGCAGGACACTATATAGTAATTACGTTTGTTGATGATAATATATCCTTCTGATTATGACAATTAGGCCATTATATCAAGATAAACTATTAATTTATCTGTACCAAAGACACTTATTCCATTGTACAAGCATGTTGTGACGTACGAAACTCATGAATTCAACTTTTTAGCAGATCTACCATCAATTCAAGCTTACTACCATTGACCATAATTCCGTTTAACATGACAGAAAATTGCTTAATGGTTAAAACTATTCTGCAATGAATCCTCAGATAATGCAATTTTCTAGAATATGTCCCAGGTGTTAATGTATTGGGTGAATTTGCATGATAACCATAGTGGAAGAAAAAATAAGAATATATCCATGCATCGATAAGTGTCATAATTTGGCATGAAAATGGACCAATCTCTCCTTTTCGGCGCGTGATTATTTGAATGAATTGTATGATATTATGCTATACTATATTTGGCAAATAAATAGTACGGAACAATCAAGTCACAACAATAACATATCACAAAGAAGAAAATTAAAAATAAGAGGGAGAATGCTAAGAATAAAAGCAAGACATAAAGGAGGAAACAAAGAATTGTTGTTTTGAATACAGAGAGGAAGGATGAGAGATAAAGAGAGAAAGAAAAAGAGAGCGAGAGATGATATTGTATATTATTTCTCTATTCAATGTTTCTAAATAGATTGGAACACAACAAAATTGTGTCTTATTTGAAAACAAAATCTGACTACACTATATATATTTCTATGATAGTATAGATTTAAATTCGTGTTTGTGGAATATTGTAAAAAAAATTATAAAATATATGTGTTTTGAAAGTTTCAAAACATATTATGTGTAGAAAAAAATCTATGTTTTTATTATGTTAAATTCAAAGTTTACTAATTGTTCTAAAAGGAATTAAAAGCAATTAAAAGTAGAAGGAGAAACATATTTGTAAGAATAAAAAAATGTATGACAAGGGTAATATGGCAATTATTATAGAAATATCATAGCCTAAGTTCTCTTATGGTTATATGCATAATTTGATGATCTGTTATAGACATGAACCCAAATTTCCCTAATGTATTTTGTGTTTTTAGGCTCTATTGTGCAACATGATAAACACTGTGAAGTTTCGTATATATATATATATAGGGAAAACGGCTCATTCCCCTATGAACTAGTTGTTCCTGGCTTTTTCACACACGAACTTATAAGTCATGCCAAAAACCACATGAACAACGGAAAAATAATTTATTCCCCTATGAATTAGTTGTTCCCGGCTATTTCACACACAAACTTTTAAGCCATGCCAAAAACCACATGAACAATTCTTTTTTTTTTGAATTACATACACAAAATATCGATTTTAAACTAATTCCCCCAAAACCGTAAATGGTGTTGTTTAAACGTTAACTTGGTTTATGAGTGGAGGGTCGGTTTCATTTAGGTTGATAAAAACATAATACTATGTCGTTTTTTTTCTTCTTCTTTTTGTCAACTGCTCTTCTTCTTCAGAAATCTTTTTACTCTTCATCATCAATTGAGGATAAAAAAAATTATTCTGCATTTTCGAGTTATATGACATAGTAACCGGTTGGGGTAGATATTTTCGAGTTATATGACATAAAGCGTATAAAGAGATCATATGACATTAATTTCTGGATTGAGGAGAATATATAAATCTCTGCAGGACCGGAACCTGAGAGTAACATCCGCTTATGGAACCAATCAAGCGTCCTAGATTGCGCCAATTTTATAGTTCCTTGTGACAATACATGGAGATTGGTAAGTTAGTATTTTCTGCTCTTCTTTCTTTATGCATCATGTAAAATTTTTTATTCTTTTGCATGATAATAAATTTTATCCCCAATTGATGAAAAGTAAAACGATTTTTGAAGAAGAAGAGAAGTTGACAAAAAGAAGAAGTTGAAGAAAAAAAACGACGTAGTATTATGTTTTTATCAACCCAAATTAAACCGTCTCTCCTCCTATCATATAATTCAAGTTAACTTTTAAATAGCATCATTTACGGTTTTAGCGGAATTAGTTTAAAATCGATAGTTTGTGTATGTAATTAAAAAAATAGAATTGTTCATGTGGCTTTTGGCATGGCGTAAAAGTTCGTGTGTAAAATAGCCGGGAACAATTAGTTCATAGGGAAATAAGTCATTTTTCCATTGTTCATGTGGTTTTTGGCATGACTTAAAAGTTCATGTGTGAAAAAGCCGGGAACAGCTAGTTTATAGGGGAATATGCCATTTTCCCTCTATATATACTAATAAAGTAGAAGAGAAAGACTTCACATGCTGCCACCTCACCTCTCCTATCTCCATATCGCACCACGTGTCGAGCAGAGACAACTTCTTCTTTACTCTTTTGCTTCAAACATGTGGTTTTTCTCCTTCTTTTCTCTTTGGGCTTTCTGTTTATTTATTGAGCGGTCCATTTTTTTTAAAGGTTAGCTTTGTCGTCGTCATCTGAAAGCCATCGCCTTCCATTGTCCTTAATCGCGCATTCCTGTAACGTCTTCCATGTTTCTTAAAATCAAGCTTTAATTCAATAATTAAGCTTCACCCCACCTCTCTTTCCACTCCGTCTCATTTATTCTCATTAACGAGCGGCGTTCGTAACAGATCCAAGGTCGAGCTATAAATAAGTGATTTGGAGCGATGAAAATTTGCGCCATTGAGATCTAAGTTAATAAGTGGGCTATTATCTCCTTTTGGAAAAGGGATCAATTCCACCAGTTTATATATTTCTCTGTTTCAAAGAGTTTAGACTCTAAGCTTTATGTATTTTGATTTTAAAGAATAAATGAAAGAAAAAAAAGTGGCAATTTTAATTTGCCCAAATAAATCCATGTTGTTTTAACTGTCTTGAATAATTAGAAAAACATATATGAAAAAGTACATATCACAGATATAAAAGCACCAATAAAATAAAACATATTCATAATCGTGTATTGAAAAGTACCAAAACACAAGTTAAGCTCCCAAAATACCTTATAAATTACATTCAAACAATTTCTTTTAATCTTTCTCGCAGTCCCATGAAAAAAATAATATCTCATATTTACAGATAACGCAACTCAAAAAATGACAAAACGGTATATATATCTATCACCCATCCCCTGCAAAAACAAAACAAAAATATTCCACTACAACCATGAATTATATAAAATTCATGCAAATCTTAGCTATGACTCAATTAGTTATAAAACAACACTCCCTATACAAACTTTACAATAAAGAGCACATGTGTCTTGGGTTAGCTAAACCATATACTGCTTAACAATTTAAAATTAAAGTTATATTATTACTAAAGCCGAACGCTACATAACAACTAATACTATGAAAGTCTCTTCAAAATAAACACAATATGAAAATAATACATAGTCTTGATAAAAAAAGAAACTGTAAAACGTTAAAAAAAAAGTCAATTCAATACAAACAAACAACTCCAAAAAATTTAACACCCATGAATAAATGATCTTTAAAACCAAAGTTAGAAGACGACAATAAATTCATCTTTCTAACCTCACCCTATATAATAAATTTCTACAATACCTTATGCTCCCACAGATACTCCAAAAATGAGTAACCAACCACTTATATCTCATCGGCTGTCACATCAAACAAGTTGTTCCGGTGAAAACCCAAAGCAAACACTACTACATCCACAGATCCATCACACAACAATCCATCATTGATTTTCAGCTACCATCTATCATCGACAGCCAAGGTAATTTTAATGATTTAATAACTGAGAGCATGGAATACATGTTAACATATCATGACATTCATTACCTCAACTCAACATTCTTCATTGAAGAAACTATCCAATACGTGATGAATGAAGTAAGAGACGGCAGACATATCTTAGCTAATGATCTTCAAGTTACTCTAATTATCAAAGACTATAACCAAAACGCAACATCAAGACTAGATGTTGATCTGATCATCACCGATCTAGAGGGTAGTAATAGGCCTCCAACTACGGAAGAGAGAAATGATATATGCGTTGTATGCTTCCGAAATTACATGGATGGAAACAATCTTTGCTCTCTTACTTTCGGCCATAATTTCCATTTTGCTTGCATTGATCAATGGCTTCGTACAAAAAAAGTTGTCTGGTATGTAAAGAAAGTAATCTATGATGCTAGCTTAATTAAAAAATTAAAAGGGTTTAGTGGATACTAATTCTAATATCATTTATCTCATATTCTCTACTTTGATTTTAATTTTAAAAAATAATTATAAATGATTTGTCCTCATTAATATATATTTTTCTTTCTCACCATTGTTTTCTCATTAAAAAAACAACGACAACTAACACTTTTATACAACATTCTATAGCTCAAAATATGGCTACATCAACTAATACAAATTACACCAAAAGACAATCGCCCCGCGCGGGCACACCACTAGGATATAATGAGATTGAGTTGACTTTATTAAAATGATACTTTTTTATTTTAAGCATTTATATTTCAGAGTATATGATAATTAAAATCGTGATGCACAATTAAATGATACCTGCTTAAACCCATTTGCATTTATATTTGAAATATATGGATTTTGTGGTGCACAATAAAACTTAAACAAGATTGGCGCTTCCGAAATTTAAGTTGCCTTAATTCCAAAAATATCTTATGACATGGTCAAACTCATAAAGACTAAGGTTGAATGGGTCTCCGCCGGCGACCTCCTCTCCTCCGGCCAGCCCCACGTCGGCCACTTCTCCACCTCTCTCCACTATCCGTGGATCATCTTCCTCTCTCTCTTAAGGTGGTCCATTCAGAATCCTTGTGGTGAAAAGGTAAAATAATCTAACCCTAAAATCTAAAAACACCACATATCTGAATTTTGATTATAAAGATCTATATAAATCTGAATTTTATATGAATCCTAAAACTTATAAAACAATAGAAATCTATAGATATTATAAAAGAGAAAAATCTGTAGATCTAAAATCATCTCAAATATTAATCTTGAATCCATGATCTATATGAATCATGATTCTAAGAACCTTTTGAATCATAAACAAAATTATTGAAAGATTGCAAATCCCCTTAGCTAAAAGTCATTCATAAAATCGGCTGCTCCTCTCTTCTTTTGTCATCCATGTTTCCGGATTTGATGAAAGATTAAAAAAAAAAACAAAAAACCCATGATTCAATCCTTTGATTGGCCTAATTACCAGATGTGAAATCATGAATGTATAATCTGGCCTAATCAAAAACCCCATCAAAATCCTCAATCCAAACTGATGTGATGTTTGCCAAATAAAATCGGCCATTACACACATCAAAGTTTTTCTCTTGCTTGGTTTCACAACCAGCAAAATCCAATATCCAAAATTCAAAAAAAATAAATAAATAATAAATAAATAAAACAATCATGATCACCCTAAAGCCAAAATCGTTTTTGTTCCTTTGTGATCAGTCAAAATCAGAATAAATGAAATATTAAAACCCATAAATGAAAATCTTTGACCATTGATGTCTGATTTGAAAACTGGAAATTTGTTTTGAAAAACTTTTATGATTGTTTAAATGAAAATCTTTGACTAAAGTAAATATTTATTTCAAATATTATAAACTATAATCAAGTTTTTAAAATTAGTATATCATATAATAAATTTTAAATACTTGTTTTGAAAACATTTGATTATAAAGTTATCATTTGATCACATAGTTATTATTAAAACCAACCTTGAAATCGATTTTTATGATTGAATTTTATTAGTGATGATTGAAAAATATAAAAACATTTCAAACATTCAAAATCCCCATTGATCATCTTATTATGAATCCTTATCCCTTTATGAATTATTTGATTCAGATGTCGAAAATCAACAATCTTGAGTATGCTGCCCTCAATCTCTCCGGAGACAATTACCTTCAATGGGCACTTGACACCAAGATCATTTTGAAATCCAAAAACCTTGGTGCTTGTATCACTGATGGCAATGAGTCATCTGAGAAGGATAGATACAATGCGATCTTAATCATACGCCATCACCTTGCTGAAAGTCTCAAAGACCAATACCTCACTGTTGAGAATCCTCTGGAACTTTGGACAGAACTGAAATCCAGATATGATCACCAGAGGACGGTGCTCTTACCAAAGGCCCTAGATGATTGGAAGAACCTAAGGATCAAAGACTTTAAGTCTGTGGATGAGTATAACTCGGCTCTATTCAAGATAGTCTCAAAGTTGAAACTGTGTGGAGAGACTATCACTGATGCTGACATGTTAGAGAAGACATTCTCTACATTCCACACAAGCAATGTTTTGCTTCAGCAACAATACCGAGAAAAGGGTTTCTCCACCTATGAAAATTTGATCTGCTTGTGTGGAGAAACCCTTTTCTCGGTATTGTTGCTGAAGCAAAACATTGCTTGTGTGGAATGTAGAGAATATCTTCTCTAACATGTCAGCATCAGTGATAGTCTCTCCACACAGTTTCAACTTTGAGAATATCTTGAATAGAGCCGAGTTATACTCATCCACAGACTTAAAGTCTTTGATCCTTAGGTTCCTCCAATCATATTGGGCCTTTGGTAAGAGCACCGTCCTCTCGTGATCATATCTGGATTTCAGTTCTGTCCAAAGTTCCAGAGGATTCTCAACAGTGAGGTATTGGTCTTTGAGACTTTCAGCAAGGTGATGGCGTATGATTAAGATCGCACTGTATCTATCCTTCTCAGATGACTCATTGCCATCAGTGATACAAGCACCAAGGTTTTTGGATTTCAAGATGGTATTGGTGTCAAGTGCCCATTGAAGGTAATTGTCTCCGGAGAGATTGAGGGCAGCATACTCAAGATTGTTGATTTTCGACATCTGAATCAAATAATCCATAAAGGGATAAAGATTCATAATAAGATGATCAATGGGGATTTTGAATGTTTGAAATGTTTTTATTTTTTCAATCATCACTAATAAAATTCAATCATAAAAATCGATTTCAAAGTTGGTTTTAATAATAACTATGTGATCAAATGATAACTTTATAATCAAATGTTTTCAAAACAAGTATTTAAAATTTATTATATGATATACTAATTTTAAAAACTTGATTATAGTTTATAATATTTGAAATAAATATTTACTTTAGTCAAAGATTTTCATTTAAACAATCATAAAAGTTTTTCAAAAAAAAAATTCAGTTTTCAAAATCAGACATCAATGGTCAAAGATTTTCATTTAAACAATCATAAAAGTTTTTCAAAAAAAAAATTTCAGTTTTCCAAATCAGACATCAATGGTCAAAGATTTTCATTTATGAGTTTTAATATTTCATTTATTCTTATTTTGACTGATCACAAAGGATCAAAAACGATTTTGGCTTTAGGGTGATCATGATTGTTTTATTTATTTATTATTATTTTATTTTTTTGAATTTTGGATATTGGATTTTGCTGGTTGTGAAACCAAACAAGAGAAAAAGTTTGATGTGTGTAATGGCCGATTTTATTTGGTAAACATCACATCAGTTTGGATTGAGGATTTTGATGGGGTTTTTGATTAGGGCAGATTATACATTCATGATTTCACATCTGGTAATTAGGCCAATCAAAGGATTGAATCATGGGGTTTTTTTCTTTTTTAATCTTTCATCAAATCCGGAAACATGGATGACAAAAGGAGAGAGGAGCAGCCGATTTTATGAATGACTTTTAGCTAAGGGGATTTGCAATCTTTCAAAAATTTTGTTTATGATTCAAAAGGTTCTTAGAATCATGATTCATATAGATCATGGATTCAAGATTAATATTTGAGATGATTTTAGATCTACAGATTTTTCTCTTTTATAATATCTATAGATTTCTATTGTTTTATAAGTTTTAGGATTCATATAAAATTCAGATTCATATAGATCTTTATAATCAAAATTCAGATATGTGGTGTTCTTAGATTTTAGGGTTAGATTATTTTACCTTTTCACCACAAGGATTCTGAATGGACCACCTTAAGAGAGAGAGGAAGATGATCCGCGGATAGTGGAGAGAGGTGGAGAAGTGGCCGGCGTGGGGCTGGCCGGAGGAGAGGAGGTCGCCGGCGGTGAGCTTGCTCAGGTGGAGAGAGCTTCGTGCTGATAACGTGTTAAGATTTGTGAGAAGGTTTGTGAGAATGTGTTGTATATTTCTTATTGCTTACACCACTATATATAGTGGTTCATACAAGGTGGAGTCAAAGGGAGAATTGATTACAAAGATACTCTACATAATGACATGATCAAACTCATAAAGACTAAAGTTGAATGGGTCTTCCATGTGGCTGGATGTAAACTTCCAATGGACTCTAGTCTTGAACTTGTATGATCTAGGTTATGGACCATCCACTTCATGATTCATAACATTGACTATATATATCTATATATATACACCGTACAGTTATATGCCTGATTTATGCAATGCAAATCTCTGACTATAATTTGGGAACTAATTACATTTATTGTGTGAAGTAGCTTTGTTTTCCTTAATCTTCAGAACGAGTAAATGAAAGTTAACAAAACCGATTCAATATAGTAAATATTCCAATATTCTGCAATGTTTGTACATTGAAAGTAAATATATACATATTAAGTTTGCATATCTTTCTTATTAATTAAGGGCAGTCTATGTTTCTACTATATAAGTAACTCTATAGCGTGTTTTTTTTTTACTGAACTCTATAGCGTGTTCACTCAACCATACCAAGCTACATCCCTAAAGTTTCTCTGCGTTTAAAACCTTTGTATTTCTATTGAAATGGTCTTGGTCGATTCTAAAGTAAGATTCAAATACATGTCTTTTCAAGGATGCAAGTTATGGTTTTCAGATCGGTAGAATTCAGTTCTATTTAATAAACTAGGGGTATTCCGGCGCTACGCGCCGGATTCTGACCTTGTTTTGTCTTTTGAATACATTTTGTTTCATTTTCATTTGTTAGTTGTTAGTCCAATCAACATAGAATTATTAGTTCTTGACAATTAAGAATTGAGAGTCCTGACCTAATAATGGATTTTGTGAGTGCATGTTGGGAGATCTCACGTCTACAGTCCTTAGCTTTCGAAGTCATGTCAATGCATTTTTGACTCCTGCTGAGTGGAAATGTTAAATTTTTTTAGTAATGTGGACGATGCATTTTATTGGTTTACGGTTTGTATGTATAGGGGATTTGTTTTTTTTTTAAGTTTATTGGTTTATCCCAAAAAGATAGTTAATGGTATGAGTTAGTATATGAGGGAGTAATAATGAATTTCAAAAGTATAGCAAACAAAATATTTCATTTTTCCTAATGATTTAATATTGATTTTAATTTTATTTTGGTAAAAGGTTTTAGAAAGTTTTACAATTTAAAAGTTTTTTTCTGTTAGATGAAGTTTTATATTTTGTTTCTAGTTATTAGTCTAAAGATAAAATTTTAATGGCTGTGTAACGACCCTGATTTTTGGCGGAGCCTTTTTGACTTTATTAAAATTAAAGCCCAATTCTCTCTTTTTATTTTGTCTCACATTGGAAGTTTAGAAAATCTTCCTCCTTTCCCTTCTCCTATATAAGGAACTCTACCATTTCTTTTTATTCTCATCAAGTCAAAGTATTTCTTTGCGCGTGACAAATTGTTGTTGAATTATCCGACGACCAGTCACTAGTGAATTTTTCCGGTTGGATTTCCAGGTGAGCTTCTGACGAGATTTCTGGACGAGCTTCCGGCGGGACTTCTGGACGAGCTTCCGGTGGGTTTTTCTAGTAAGTTTGTCGCCTCCTTATTTCTAGTTATAGGAATATTTTAGGAAAGTTTCTAATTTAGGAAATAAATTATATTAGGGAAGTTTCTATTTTAGGAAAGTTGCTATTTTAGGAAAGTTTCCAAAAATGGATATTTTCTGAGACTCTGAGACTAAGTTGTTGACTCTTGTGTTGAAGTTGACCATCTCCCGTCGATCATTCCAGCCAGTGACTAAGGTGAGGGCTACTTTGTTAAATCTGGAGCTAGTTTAGTACTACTATTATGGAAAGTATAGTTTCGAAACATGATCAGTCTCTGTGAATCGAGTCTGTTTGAAAGTTTTGTTTGTTTATTATTATTTTTGATTGTTAAACTGGAAATATGATAATAGAGGATTCAACGGTTGTGTGAAATGATTGATGTTAAAGACTGTTATATATATATATAGTTATATAGTAGGGACTATGTGATGAGTGCAGGGGCCAGAAAGATCTGGGCTAGCGACACATATGAGTACGGGGGCCAAAGAAATCTGAGCTAGTGACGTATAGAGTACGGGGGCCAGAGAAATCTGAGCTAGCGACGTATAGAGTGCGGGGGCACATAGACATCTGAGCTAGCGACGCATATGTGATGAGTACGGGGTCCCAGAGACGTTTGAGCTAGCGACGTATATATTGTGTGGTGCGGGGTGCAAAGACGTTTGCATATCAACGCATATTGGTGGAGTGCGGGGGTCCAGAGATATCTGGACTAGCGACGCATATTATATTATCGTATATCCGTATGAAGAGAATGTGGGGTGTGTGGACTAGCTATGTACCATCAGCGCATTGTTTGTTTTGTGTGATGCGCTAGACATCTTGTTTGTTCATGCTAGAGCTATGCCTACATAGTCGTAGTGCTATGTACTGAGTCTGTTGTTTGCGGTTTAGCATCTCATACCTCACTGGGTGACTCCCCTGTTGCTCATCCCTCTTTCTTCCCATTGCAGGTGAGCTTGCCGAGTAGTTGGATATATGGACGGTTTGGTGTCTGGGGATAATTGTATTTTATTTCGGTTTTAATTAACTTTTCGATTTAATGTATTTGGTTTTTAAATTATGAACTTGTTTCATTTGGAAATTATTTGATTAAAAGGCTTGACATTTTATTCGATTTTATAAATCGGTTTAATTTGGCATATTCCGGATAGTAGCACGCCGTTCTCAAGAGAGGAAGAGACGGGTGTTACAGGCTGCATATTGATTAATTATTTTCCTTTTATATATTATTAATTAGATAACTAATAATTAACGATTCATCGTCATTTTTAAATAATTCAACCAATATTTTGAGGATATATGGACAAATATAAAAGTGTTGATAGTTTACACACTTTTGGGATTTTGATAAAACTAAAAAGTCTTTTTGGTAAAATTACAAAAGCCTTGAGAGTTTGAATTCTTCATTTCCTTATTTATGTTTTCATTTTCTATATTCAAATGATATAGGGGTTTTCTATTGTTATACCAGTTTTTCTTAATACTTGTATTATTTTTATATGTTTATGTATCTCTTTCTATTTTTTAATTTGAGATATAAAATAATTAAAAGGATTATGTTATTTATTTTATTTTACTAACATTAGTAAAAAGTCAAAAAAGCTTTACTAAAACTAAAATGATGATGATAGTATTTTCATGTTCTTCTCAGAGAGGCTTGAGTTTGAATAAATCTACAAAAAAATCATTAGAATAGGCGAATGCAAAAGAAAAATCATTAGAATAGGCTTGACTTTCATGTACAATTTTTTTTTTATTTTGCCAAATTTTAGCTAGTGGCAAAAGTCTATACACTTCTTTGACCAGTATCCATGATTTCAGTGTTAATATATCACTGGTTGTTTTGATTCATAGAAGATGCTTTTATATTTCCTTTCATTACATATATTTCCTGCAGCCACAATAGACATTACTTCTGCTTATCATAAATTTTTGGGGGATTTTCCTTGGCTTGTACTGCCCTCGGGGTTGTTTTTTAATGAAAAGTAAGGTTTATACCTCGTCACCAAAATTCACATAAGATGTAGCTCCTTCTGTATTTCTTTTTATGAAAGTAAGGCTTTATTAAACATGAGAAGCTTGTACTGTGCAACCCGAGTGAACATTCACCCTTGCGGCCTCCTCAGTTCTTGCCTTACCTTACTGAATTCTGGCTTGAAAACAAATCCCATATACCATCACAAGCCAAAATCAAGAGCTCAACATCCTTTGTTAGAGTAATATGTTGAATCTTTGGTCTGAGATCAGAGGTGAAGAGGAACACTACAAAAAAACATCACCTTAACGAGAGCGGTTTTCCTCGTTATTTCGTCGTAAAAGAGGCTTTACGACGAAATAGCGAGGAAGCGCGTTTGCTCGTTACTCGTCCGTCGTAACACATATTTCCTCGCTAATTCGTCGTAACTTAGCGAGGAATATATTTCGTCGTAAAGACGAAGTAGGGCGATTCGTCGTAAAGACCACGTCAATATTCCACGCAAAGACGTCGCTACAATTCCTCGTAAATACCTCGAAATGAGTTCCTCGTAATCTACACGTAAATACCTTGAAAGAGTTTCCTCGCAAAATACACGTAACAACCACGAAACGATTTCCTCGTAAAATACTCGTAAACTTTTCCTCGTTATTTCCTCGCAAATGTTTCCTCGTAAAATAGTCGTTAATTGTTTCTCGTCATTTCCTCGTAAGGTTTCCACGTAAAGAGGTCGTACATTAGCTACGAATTTACTTCGTTTTTATTATTTTTACAGAATTTAAAAATATAATTAAAAAATAATTAAAATTATTTAATTTAATAATAAATTAAAATTTAAAATAAAAATAAATCAAAATGAAAATATTTTATATATAAATAAGTTTTGAATTTATATAATACAACAACCAAAAAAAAAACTAAGGGTCGTTCATCGCCCGGTAGAATTCATCACTCCTCCTCGTAACATCCGCCTCGTTATGTACGTCGGATGACTCGCCTTGAATGGGATGTTGTTGTCGCATGTTCCTCAACATGGACTCCCATTCCGGATTTGTGGCCGCAATAACGTCCAAGAAACCCTCGACTCCACCCATACGAGATTTTGTCGCGGTCAACTCGTTACGCAGCTGAGCGGACTCTCTACGCAGCTCAGTGACTTCATCATCCCGTCGCTGACCATAAGACGATGTCGCTCTCGGAACATCGTTGACGGAACCAATACCCAACGTCCGTCCCTTTTTTTTAGGGACAACCTTAAAAACAAAAAATAAATATTGTAAGTAAAAATTTAAAGTTAAATTAAATGAATAATAAAAAATTAATTTTTTTGAAAATTTACCTCCTCGTAAATCTTATCCACGTCAAGTGTGGATAAGGTGACGGGTAATCCGTCGGTAGACTGCTGGGTCAGCTGAGTCTGGCGGTCTTCAACCCGAGCAACTACGTCGTTGTAGATTTGCTCGGACTTGCCATCTACAAATACGCCCGCCTTGTTCTTGTGGGTCCTCTCGTAAAGTTCCATAAGAGAAGGGAGATGTCCCGTCTCTTTGGCCTAAAAAACAGTTAAGAAAGTTAGAATAAATTAATATATATATTAAAAAAATTATTTAATAAAATATTTAATTACCATTTCCAAACGGACACCGGCGTGGGGTTTTTGGCCCGTAGTGTGAAGCATCGGCCCGTTCCCGTGCTCATCGACCGTGTTACGGGAGTTAGAGCAAGCCTGGGCGATTCTAATGGAATCAGGAAGGCGCCAATAACGGATGAGGCCATCCCACACATCCGTGGTGAGCTCAGCGGGTTTGCCACGCTCATACCCCTTCACGATCCAGTCACCCTTCCAGTTGGAGACCGTGTCCAACAAGCGAACTTTCGCCTTCGCGTTAAACTTCTTCCTCACCCTCTCAGTGATCCCCAAGGCCCAAATATATTTTTGCTGTTGGAAAAATAAATTAACAATTAGTTTTTTAGAAAGTATATATATAAATCATGAAAAAATTAAAGTATATATAATTAATTAATAGAAACTTACAGCGTAAATTTTGAACCACGTCTTTCTGACGTAGTGAGGCGTCTTACTCCAGTTTGGATGTGGCATGGAGAAGTAACCCTTGATCGTGTCGGTTACGTCCGATGCAAGACATCCGTCAACCCCCCACCTGGAAAATATAAATTATTTTTTAATGTTATAAAAGAAATTTAAACGAATTAAAAAAAAATTAATGCAACATACCACAAAGTTCCGTCCGGTCGGTCTGGGTCGATGACTGGTAAACCTTCTCTGCCTGGCAGACTGAGAATGTCCTCTACAGTGTACTGCGAGTAAGGAGCACTCGGAGGCACCATCAAATCAGGATGAATATCGGCGGCCATCGGAGGTGCCATCGGAGGAGGCACAGGAGGAGGCATCGGAGGAGGCACATGAGGAGCCGATGGTGCAGTAGAAGAAGTAGACCCAGAGACTCTCTGAGTGTACTGAGTCTCGGGGACAGTCTCCTGGCCCGAAGAACTGGGAGCGGAAGAAGAGGCCGGGTCTAAACGACTACCCGGCTCACCGAAGATCTCTCTGTAATGGGCAGTAAGTCTTCCTTTTCGAACCTGGAAAAAAAATGAAATTTTTAAAATTAACATCAACAATATATTTCCCAACATTATCCACATAATCAACACTAAACAACATAAAATCCGCAAACCTATCTAAATTCCCTATACTAACCACCTAATCTATCATAAACTAACCAAATTAGAGAGGAATCAGAGAGGCTAACCATTGCTACGAAATGGAGAGGAAGTAGAGAGGAAGTAGAGAGGAAAGAAAGAGTGAGCGCTCGGGTGTATATATAAGATTACATATCGTCGCAAATTCCTCGTAAGTTTACGACGAAATAGCGAGCAGTTACAAAGGCCCGTCTTTTTTTTTACGAGGAAATTGCGAGGAATCACAAAGGCCCGTGTTTTTTTATACGAGGTATTAACGACGATTTACCTTACGAGGAATTAACGAGGCTTGCTTTCCTATAAATATACCCACAACTCTCACTCTCAAACCACACACAAACTCCCAAATCACACCTTATCTCAAATCACAATCCTCAAAAAAATCCTATTCAAATTATAAATATTTGAAAAAAATAGGAAAAGGAGAAGATATTAGAATTCATGTGGGCAAGACTTACGTATTATAATTGCTGGAAGTCTTGCCACATGTTAATCTGGTATTTCTCTCCTTTTCCTTTTTTTTCAAGTTTGTACACTACGATATATTTACGACGATTTGTACTTACGTGGAATTAACGGGTTTATGTATAAATCCATTTACGTGGTCTTTACGACGATTTCTGCTTACGTGGAATTAACGAGTGTTTTGTTTAAATCATTTTACGTGGTAGTTACGACGATTTCATACTACGAGGACTTTACAACGATTTGTGCTTACGTGGAATTAACGAGTGTTATGTTTAAATCCCTAGAATCCAAAACCCGAAACCCGAAACCCGAAACCCGAAACCCGAAACCCAAACCCGAAACCCGAAACCCCATACCCGAAACCCCAAACCCCAACCCCCAAACCCGAAACCCGAAACCCAAACCCCCATCTTTAATTTTCTACTTCATATATTCCAAACCCCATATTTAATTTTAAGTTTCGTCGTTATTTTTAACGAGTGTTATGGTTAAATCCCTAGAACCCGAAACCCGAAACCCGAAACCCGAAACCCGAAACCCGAAACCCGAAACCCGAAACCCGAAACCCGAAACCAAAACCCGAAACCCCAAACCCGAACACCTAAACCCGAAACCCCAAACCCGAAACCCGAAATCCAAAACCCGGAACCCCAAAACCCGAAACCCCAAACCCCAAACCCGAAACCCGAAACCCGAAACCCCAAACCCCATATTCCTTATTTTCTACTTCATATATTCCAAACCCCATATTTATTTTTAGGTTTCGTCGTTATTTCCTCGTTGTATTACGTTATATTTACGACGATTTCATCCTACGTGGTTTTTACGACGAATTCATCCTACGTGGTATTTACGACGATTTAGTCCTACGTGGAATTAACGAGTCCTTCGTCGTTATTTACGCTTTGGAATACGAGGACTTTACGACGATTTAAGCTTACGTGGAATTAACGAGTGTTATGTTTAAATCCCTAGAATCCAAAACCCTAAACCCGAAACCCCAAACCCCATATTCCTTATTTTCTACTTCATATATTTCAAACCCCATCTTTATTTCCATTCCAAACCACAATTCCCACATTTGCTTATTCATAAAACAAACTCCCACATTACCTTATTCATAAAACAAACCCCACATTATCTTATTCATAAAACAAACTCCCTCATCTTATTCATAAAACAAATACATCAATCGGATACATCGACATTCTCGTCATCACTAGAAACATCATCATTTTCATTAAACTCGTCTTCAACAGCTTCGTCTGTGGCATCATCGGTAAGATCTTCGTACTCGTGATTATGCGGATCAATGAGAAGGATATCATCAATTTCTTGTTCAGGTTCCTCAACTTCATTTATCTGTTCTTCTTGCAATGGTGGTTCTTCTCCACTGATGATTCGTCCTCGAGGTGTAACTTTGATTACTGCTAACCAATTTATACCTGAATCTCTCATCCGAGGGTATGGAAGGAAGCTAACTTGGTCTGCTTGTGAAGCTAAGATGAAAGGCTCGAATTTGTTGTACCTTCGTCCACCGTTGACATCAACTACACCGAATTTGTTAGACCGAACACCTCTGTTGACGACGGGGTCGAACCATTCACATTTGAAGAGGACGCATTTCAGCTTCAGTATCCCTGGAAATTCGACTTCAATAATCTCCGTCAAGATCCCGTAGAAATCTGTTTCCCCTTTCACACATATTCCATAGTTACTGGTCGCCCGTTGTCTACCATAGTCATATGTATGAAAAGTATAGCCTCGTGTGAAATACATCTGTGATGTGGTGACCTTTACAAGTGGAGATTGAATTACTTCGTGTAACCACTTAGGATAATCTGCATCGTCGTCGTCATAATCAACCTGCAAAAATAAAGAGAATGTTAATGAAATACAGATAATGTATGAAAATTTTTTTAGTTAATACCTGATTCCGCAACCACTTAATGAAGTGTTGATCTTTCCTTTTGTCTACGTCACTTGTGGATATACCAGGAAATGTTTCTTCGACTTGAGAAACAAATAGGCTGTAAAATCACATTTTATAGGAATGAATCTCTCGCAATTATACAATTAATTATACTTATATGTGTTTCGAAGTGTCAATATATGTTACCTTTCAAAATAACGAATCAATGGATCTTCGCAATTGAGTAGAATATAGGTGTGTGCACTATGAGCGTCTTGTTCACTCGACCACCAAACCTCTTTAGACTTCCCACCGAGTCGCCCAATCTGGCTAAAGATGTCTGGAACACCAGCAACTGCATATGTTGGCGCAACACCACCATCATCATATCTTCTTGGAGCTCTTCTCCGTGTACGTACTTTTGACGCAAAGTAGTACGATGTGAAGTGAGAAACTTCTTCCGTCAAACTTCCAGCAATTATAGAACCTTCAACTTTGGCGAGGTTCTTTGCTTTTCCCTTCAAATATTTCATGGCTCGCTCATACTGATACATCCATCCGTAATGTACAGGTCCACGAAGCAATGCCTCATATGGGAGGTGGACAGCTAGATGCTCCATGACGTCAAAAAATCCGGGAGGAAATATCTTCTCCAAGTTGCACAATAAGATGGGAATGTTCTCCTGAAGCTGTTCCACAACTTCTTCTTTAAGAGTGCGTGTGCTCAGATCCCTGAAAAATGCTCCAATGCCTTTTATATTCAAAAAAAATTAAACACATTGTTAGTCATATATTATTTTGTAAATTATTGTGATATAATACACTACGTACCTGCAAGTGCTTCATGTACGTTTGTTGGAAGTAGCTCCGCAAATGCAAAGGGCAGTAGTCGTTGCATAAATACATGACAATCATGACTCTTCATCCCGGAGAACTTTTGACCCTTTTCAACACATCTAGAGAGATTCGAAACATACCCATCGGGGAACTTCACTTCTGATGCCACCCAGTTGAACAACACCGACTTTTTTTCTGAAGATAATCTGAATATCGGAACGGGAACTTGTCCATTGCTTTTAATATGTAACTCGCTTCTTGAGCAAATATCCGGCAAGTCCAACCTCGATTTTATGTTGTCTTTTGTCTTCCCTGGGACATTCAATATTGTATTCATGATGTTCTCAAAGAAATTCTTCTCTATATGCATCACATCGAGGTTGTGGCGCAGAAGAAGATCCTTCCAATATGGCAACTCCCAAAATATACTCTTCTTGTGCCAGTTGTGATGAACACCGTAAGAATCTGGCATATTACGAGGGACATGCCAATTACCACCCCAACGAACTGTTTCGTTAGCTCCGTAGTAGTCGATTTGCGCTTCAATTTGTTCTCCAGTTAGATATGGAGGAGGAGTGTCTCTCACAACCCTTTTGTGCCTAAACAAATTCTTGTTTCTTCGGTAAGGATGGCCAATGGGAAGAAATCGACGGTGACAATCAAACCAACTTGTCTTCCTACCATTCTTCAGTTGAAACGCATCTGTCGTTCCATTACAATATGGACAAGCTAATCTCCCATGTGTAGTCCATCCAGACAACATCCCATAGGCAGGAAAATCACTTATGGTCCACAAAAGCATCGCTCGCATCGTAAAATTCGTCTTCGTTGAACAGTCATACGTCCTCACCCCTGTTGACCACAAATCCTTCAACTCTTTTATCAGTGGTTGTAGGAAAACATCCAGGGACCTTTTTGGATGGTTCGGACCAGGTATTAATATGGTCAAGAATAGTAACTCCCGTTGCATGCACATCTCCGGTGGCAGGTTGTATGGAGTAAGAAAGACTGGCCACAATGAATATTGTCTCCCTGACATTCCGAACGGACTAAATCCATCTGTGCATAATCCGAGATACACATTCCGGATATTGCTAGCGAAATCTGGATGTACTTTGTTGAAATGTTTCCAGGCTCTTGCATCTGATGGATGAGTCATCTCACCATCCGTCTGAGTATGCTCGGCATGCCATCTCATCTTTCCAGCAGTCTGCTCTGATTGATACAATCTTTTCAATCTGTCTGTAATTGGTAGGTACCACATCCTTTGGTACGGTACCCTATTACGTCCCCGTCCTTGCGGCTTGAATCGTGGCTTCTTGCAGAATCGACATTCTTCTAGCTTCTCATCATCTCCCCAATAGATCATGCAGTTGTCGATGCAAACATCTATCATCTCCGAAGGCAACCCAAGACTATAAACCAGTTTCTGAATCTCATAATAAGAATCAGCAGACACATTGTCTTCCGGCAAATACTCTTTAAACAAGTCCGCCCATTCGTTCATGCAACTTTCAGGTAGATTGTGATCAGTTTTAATATTCATCATTCTAGCAGCTAACGACAATTTAGAGAGACCTTCTCTACAACCACTGTAAAGTGGTTGATTCGCCGCGTTTAACATTTCGTAAAACTTTTTTGCATCTATATTAGGTTCTTCATCTTCATCATGAGCTACGAATGCATCAGCTACCATATCATGAACCCTATCATAATCTACCATCTCCTCCTGATGGTAACTATGTTCATTATGCAAATGATGATCAACCGGTTCTTTTTCCTGAAAATTGCTATTACTACTACTAGCTTCATTCTGATCATAATTAAAACCTTCTCCATGTTGAAACCAGATATAGTAATTTGCCGTGAAACCTCTATTTATTAAATGCTTCCAAACATTTTCACGATTTGCCAGTTTCGAATTGTTGCATTTCCGACAAGGACAGAACATCTTACCACTTTCTTGGGCGAGCGGTGTTGAATCTGCTTGATGCATAAATGTCTCCAGACCCGCAAGGTATTCTTTCGTCACTCTCCCGTTAGCATCTCTATGCATATACATCCACTTCCGCAACTCGTAAATAGTCCCGGAGCCAGCCATTTTTTTTCTTTCACGTTTTTTGTTGTTGGTGTGTTTAAAATGATGTTCAAACATCCATATTTATAGGAAAATTCGAATCTGGTAGTTGTAATTTTGCTATGAATTTACGACGAAAATTAATTAGGTGGGCAAAAAAAACGTGTAACACCTATAAAGTTGGTGGATTCAAAAATTTTCTCGCTAAATACACGTAAACTATTACCTCGTAAATACCACGCAAAGTTTACGTCGTATTTACGAGGAAATAGTTTTTCCTCGTAAAATACTCGTAAAATTACATCCACTTTACGACGAAACAGTTTTGTCGTTACGTTACGAGGAAATAACGATGACTTTAGTTTTTCACGTAAATTCGTCGTAAACTCGACGCAAATTTACGAGGATTGTTTTTCCTCGTTAATTTTCATAGTTAAGCATGTGTTTTCTTGTAGTGGAAGGCAGTGAAAGGAGTCAGCAGTCTTCAGTTCACAGTCCCCAATGGTACGTGTGAAAGCAAGGACACCGTTAAGGTAGTCATCCTTCTTGGAAGGTTCGATTTGGGAGCCACTATGCCAAGTGTTTTGCTTTGGTTTCTTCTCCATAAATTTATCAAGGAAATCAGTTAAAAGTAAATCATTGAATGAGGAACCACCAACTCCCACGGGTATAGTTACAGTTAGTTTGAGATCAAGGATTAAGTTACAATCAAGACTATAATATGAAGAAGGTTGTTATCCTAGTTAGAAGTGCACATGTAATTATTGTTGTAAGCGTAGCTTCAATAATCACCTTCATGATTAGCTTCGACATCATTCCTTTCATTCTCTGCATCTTTAATGGTATCAATATCATCTTCCTCTTTCACTACCTGAAGATTTTCTCTTCTTCTCCTTCGTCGACTGATTCACTCTGGACCACCATGTTCCTGCATGGTGAATAGAAATACCGATTGACTGACCATACGAAAGCCATAAATAACTATGTTAAAGAACGATAAAAGCATACCATAGAGGTGGATTTTCTCTTAAGCCCCTCCATCTATATTCACATCGACCTAAGCAGTCACATCACATGGAAGCCACATCACAGAAACATCTTCATATCTATGATTTCTTAATCTCCAAACGGAACTGCACTTTTCAGTAAGTTCCTTATCTTTAAAGCTTCTGTGCACAGATACCCATACGTAGGTAGATTCTGCTTTAACCTGACAGGTCCATTTAATATTCGTCTCCATAGATTGAAGTTGCACTCACTTCAAATACTTTCCATGATCATGTTAGCTCTGCTGGTTGTGTGTGTTTCCTTTGTGAGGAAAGGTTTTAACTCCAGTGGTGCGTCGTTGTTACTGAGAACAATGACATAACAGAAAATATGAAAAAAAAACAAAGATCGTTGGTACCTTTGGTCTTCATAATTTTTAAGGACTAACCCACTGTTCTTCATAAACACCAACTCTCATTATATGTATATCTGCACCACCATTAGCGAATAGTATAGTGTGGACTGCTCTCAGACTCTTATAAGCCTCAATTCACTCATCTCCCCAACATTGATTCCAACTGGACCTCTAGAATAGGATCTATCCTGCATATCAAGCAAATATAAACAACTAAGCACTGAAACCGATTCTCAGTCACCAGTAAGAAATAAGTTCAAAAATATATCATGTGGTTCTTTAAAACCTGGATAAAAAGATTATGGTAGTGTCTTAGAAACCAAACTAATATAGAACATCAAGAAACAAAGTACGTGTCCAGGAACTTACATACGTGTGTTACAAAAGCTGTCCTTTTATAGATTATGTTCCACAAACATTAATGTTACACTTGTGCTGAATTGCTTTCTATGTCCACATGGATGGTAGATATTCTTTGGTGAGGCTGTTTACACCAGATCATGACGTTAAGATGTAAACGGATGGGTTGCTTCAGAGAGAGATCGATTTACCATAGCGTAAACCATAACCCGTCTCCTACACCGGCGTTCTGCACTTTCCTCTCTCGCCTCTCGGCTTTGATCCGCCAAAGCCTATCGCAGCAACGGGCAATTTCAGGGCGGAATCTCTTACTGATGCGTATTATCGGATCCGGAGGGATCTCCCTTACTTCAAAGTGAACTACGTGACGATCGTCTCCCTTGTGCTCGCGCTCTGGCTCCTCTCCCATCATTTCTCTCTCCTCTTTCTCATGTGACTATTCGGCGCGTGGATATTCCTCTTCCTATTATGCACGTCCGATCAGTCGCTTGTTGTTCTCGAACCCGAGAAGTCGCCATGTCGATGTGTTTGTATGAGTTTGAAGACGATTTCAGATTTAGGAAAAGATTTGTAGACGTTATGTAGATCGTAACGTTGCTTTAAGCTTCCGTGGGATTTCATCGTGGAGGTAGCGGCGCAAAAGGAAAATGGAAGAGGAAAACCTAACTCCATGCGAGTTTCTAACAGATGTGATAAAAATTGGGTTTCGGATTTGGGCTTTATTCGCAAAATAATAAAAGCCCAGTTCAATAAATAGACTGAGCGACCCGGCAGAAAAAAAAATTGAAAGTGCCTTACCATGCAGCCACGTGGCGCGATTTGCCCCTTAGTCCAGGGTGACGTGGACGCAGGAGAAGAGAGCAAACTCAACTTTATTTAATAAGACTAGGGTCGGCCCGGGCCTCTCCCAGGTTTTTGTTTAAATTTAAATTTTGATTATATATTTAGTATGTTTATTTAATATATAAATTTTATAATCTATCATAAACATATAAGTAGCTATCGACAAATATAAAATAATTCTAAATAATTCAATCTTTTTGTCTTACGCTATTCAAAAAATTTTGTATCCATTTTTTTTGTTATTGAAAATTATATATAAGAAGGAGAGCAGAATGATCAAAAATTAATTAAATTTTAGTTATGGTGTTTAATTGGTTAATTTGTTTTAATGTTTCAATTCACTTAAAACTATTTAGAACATTTGTTTCCAATTAGTCTCTAAGTAAGTTAATGGACTATCCCCTTAAATTTACAACCAATAGTATATTTTTTCAAAAATATTTAATTTTTTCAAAAATTCATAATTTTATAACACCGACAAAAGTTACGTAACCCGATTTGCTTAACTAATTGATTTAGTTAATGAATTAGTTAAATTTTGAACTGAAGCTTTCTCAATGAGAAAAAAATGAGTAGATGCATTTTATGTTTTTTATAAAACTGTAACGACCTGGTTTGCTTAACAAATTGGTTTAATTAATGAATTAATTAACATTTAAACTAGAGCAGTTCTCTGGTTTTTTTTAACTGTGTGCGTATAAGTGTTCCTACATATCTAATTATTTATCTTTTGGTCAAAACATAGCTAATTATTTAATACATTTTTCTATCAAAATAACATAGTGATTTGATAAAAAAAAAATAGTGATTAGTGTAAGGCTATTGTATGTTTTTTTTTCAAAATGTACTAACGTAAATGCATGGTGCCTAGAATTGGTCCCGCGGGTACGGATGTAATGTATTTTTTGTTTGAATTCTTTTCTTTTGTATGCAAATTTTATTTGCTTTTTGGATTTGTATTCGGATGTTTTGATTGTTACTATATATTTGCGAATGTTTCCAATTTGGTGTCTTTTTTTTTAAGTTACATTGAAATACCAATATTACATATTTCTTGGCATGAAGTTCATTCTTGCTTGTGTTTTTTTTTTTTTTTGACTAAAGCTTGTGTTTTGTTGGTATTATATTTCTATAGTTTTTTCTGGTTCTTGGTCTTTAATATTCGTTGTGTTAATAGTCCTGATCTTTTATGGGTATTGTAAGTAGGGGTTATTGGTTGTTGTATTTTAATGGATTTGAAAATCCGAACTAAATCTAGTGTTATTGGTTCTATGATTTTCAAATCTGTATTAAAATCATGTGTTATTGGTTTAATGCTTCATAAATTCTGTATCAAATCAAGTGTTATTCAATTGTACGGATTTACTAATATATTTGATTTTATAATGGATTTGAATGGATTTGTTTGGATTTTTTAGTTAAAAATACAAAGACTCAAATTCGAGGGAAAACCTCCGGATTTGCATATTTTACTTGGATTTATAAATACTATATAGATTTCTAAATCAATCAAAATATATAAACCAATAACACCTCCTTAATGTCAAGTGCATTCTAGCTTGTATTTTGTTGGTATTGCTTTTTTTATTGTATTTTCTGGTTCTTGGTCTTTAATATTTGTTGTGTTAATAGTCCTCATCTTTTATGGGTATTGTAAATTTTGGTTAGTTAGATTTTTCACTTTGTTGGTTTAAAATTTAGGGGATTAAATTATGATAATTGTCTAGCATATGCATGTATATCCAGTGCTCATTTTGTTTTAATAAAAAATAATGATCTAATATTAGAAAAAGTTCCCAAAATTATTATTTAGGATTCCTATTATTTGTAGGGAAAAAATATTCTTGCACGTTAGAGAAATATAGAAATTCTTGCACATTAGAGAAATATAGAGAAAGCACTTCATGTCTTCCATGTATTTTCATCTTCAGGCCGTGTATATATTATAGCTTACTTGGAGACATAATCAAATGTAATCTGACAAAATATGTCACAACTTTGCATTTCTCAGGACTCAGATGAAATGTAATCTAACAAAATTACATTGGCTAGTGGCTCTTTCAAGAATAGTTTGTTTCCTACATCTGTTCCAACCATTTTCCAGTTATTAGAAGCATCATTCACAGAAAGCTATCATGTAATATAGAAAAAAAAACAAAAAAATTGAAAAAATTGACATTAACTGCAGCAAAATTAAATTGCATCAAATAGAAAGTAAAAAAAAAAACAATATGAGCTTGGTATCAAGACGGTTGTGCACACAATTCAAGTAGACAGTTTAGTCATGTTTTATATCTTTACATTGACAGCATTTGTGTAGGATGCAATAAAAATAATGAATGCAAATACTAAAAGAATTCGAGCTTCTAAGACTTCCTATATTATTAACAGTATATTTCTTGTATAGCAATAACAATATACTTGTGTAGAGTGACCTTTATATATAAATATTACTTACATAATTGGCTAATTCTAAATTTCATTTCCAAGCTATACTAAGTTGTCTGTACACAAAAAAAAATTGTATGAGAACAAAAAAAAAGGCTATGCTAAGCTGTCCAAAACCTTGTCCTTAAAATACCAACCTGCATCACATGCCTTCGATTTTTACCATTTGATAAGGCTTCAAGCTTTTTGTTTTTCAAAAATAAAAGAGCATAAGATGGTTACCTAGTTAGTGCTTCAATCAACCGATGTACCTGAGTCCAAAGGATACAAAATTTTACCAAGAGAATTGGTGAGGAAGGAAAATAGCGAGAGAAGTGATCACCACAAAGCTCCACATCATCAAACCTCTTGTTAGTGTGAAAGTACCCAACAATACTCAAACCTTAGAGCCACGTAATGCTCCACTAACAGTGAACAGAGTACCCGCCTTGAGATGGTGGTGCCGGAAGGTGTCTAGACGGTTGACATTACGGTGGCTGGCATGAGTGTCGACTGAATCACATGTGAAAAAAAAAAGCCTAATCAACAAACAGTTTCAAGATTTCTCATTCAAAAGAGTTTAAATCAATATCTGAATACAGAAGTTGGATAATTATGAGTTAAAACGCCCATGTAGTTTAAAAAGAAGCTGTTAAAGAGTTTTAAGGATTATGTCAACTCCCATCAACTCGTCACAGCGTTGCGCTTTTCAGTTTCTGAGCAGCCGCACCTTGACGACGGAAGATCAACAGCCGAATTTCAATTCAGCAAGTAAAATGGAATTTAGTCATTATATAGAGAAAGAAATTTTAGAATGCAATTGGAATTGTGAGGATGATTCTCCTGAGATGAGGCGTTAACTTTTTATAATGGGAGATCCACCGCTAGGAAGAGGGATAAGAACCATTGAATGTGTAATCGTGGATCCAGTGGATCGAAATAGTTAAGACTTCATTAATGACGATGAATCAATGCATGTTTTAAAGCCTAAGAGGAGATGAATCGAAAACAAAACGACGCCGACATAGACATAGAAACGCAACGAAAGTAATTATCTCCATGATTGCAGACGGAAGAGTTTATGAAACTTGAACAACCTCTATGAGAGCGACTAACTTGATCACAGTTTCAGAGCGAAGATGTTCGAGGAAGACGACGGCGTGAACACATCTTGCTTTTAGGTTTCAATTAAAGTTTTGGGCTGAATTAACTTGAATATATTGAGGGGCCCATATGACCTTTGAACAGAATCGTGAAATAAAGAAAAATAAGCGAAGTCCAAAGTCTTTTAAGCAGTTTTGATTTTCTTAAAAAGTGACATGTGTAAGCACATAACATGAATTTGTGACCTAGACGCTGAGGTGGCTTCATCAGGAGAGAGCAACCTCTCTTTTATATATAAAGACTAGGGTAAGCCCGCCCGTAAAACAAATGAACAAATAATATAAATATATTTAAAATGTTTAACTTATTTTCAACTGAAATTAAATTAATTTTCATGTGTTTTACTAAAACAATTTATCAATTTATTTGAATATTTATTTTAAAAACAATAAACTTATTTATTTATCAAAAGTTTAATAGAAAATTATTATTTTGCTATAGTTTTAGTCTAACTACAGATGATTCAAATTGTTTGTATTTTACTTTATGTTCTGTGTTTTAACTTTTAACAAAGAAGTACTGCATATCGTAGCTTTAGTCACTGAATAACCCAAAAAAAACTTTGGTCTTGTACCAAAAAGGTATTGGTCGTTTCTTAATAAAGTAATTAACTCTCGCTATGTTGTGGGCATGTTTATTATGTTAATCTCTCTCTAAAACTTCGTGATGTTTTCATGTTTATTATGTTAATCTCTCTTTCGTATTGTATACAAACTTAACGTCTTTTCTAAGACATCCACGCAAGGCACAAAGCTCATCACCATCGAGCGCAAGCGCTATTTTGAAACCCAGGTCATGGGTTTGTACTTTAATTGATCTGATATGACCTTTTTTTTGTTTACTGATTGATTCAATCACTCAATCAAATTTTTTTTTACTCTCTTAGTAGTCTAGAAAATCTATTCTCTCAAGATTGACCCTTTTGAAGTTAAACCATTTACGTTGGATGTTCAATCAGTTTCAAACTGCACTCTAGAAAATCTGCATAACTGTCTTAAGTATATCAGTGACACATTCTTTTCTATCATTTAAGCATGGAAAATTATCAATCAAAGTGGAGACTAAAAGGTTTTTTTTAAAAAAGTGGAGACTAATCAGTTTTTTTAAAAAAAGTGGAGACATCACAATGTGGTTAACACAACTCTTAAACAAAGAGCGTGTGGTTATTCTCCCTATTTTGCCCACTGGATCACCTGGAAAAAAAGTAAATAAAGAGTCGATAATGCATCCAAATAAAAAAAGATATATAGGTAGGGATAAAAACATTGGCATGTTATTAAAACATAATAGAACACCTTCTTAACATGGTTGAAGCTTCATCTGTAATGTTGGCTCAGAACCTGAAAACATAAAAGATATTATTAGCATGAAGATTGGCTCTTAAGTTTCTCATTAGAGAATTTGGCTCTAAGTCTTTTCTTACAATTGTTGTTATTGCTCTGTTGCTAGACATCTCCAAAACCTTCTTCACATAGCCTAGCCTAAAGCAACAAATCACTTGTTTAAGACTCTCCAAAGAAGCCTGAGCTAAAAGAGAGCTTGCTCCATCACAATGTAGACATCATCATGATCTTCATATGCATCATAGAAATGTGGAGATTATCATAACCAGACAAAGTTTTCAATATCTTCACTTCTCTCCTCACATTTCAATGGCAATAGCCGTCTTAATCAACACAACAATTACAAACAATCTAAAAGATGAAACATAACCAAAAGACATCAAATCAAAAACCACTTTTTTAATCAAAAATCATAAAGCACTAAATTTTGCTTCGTGAATAACATTAACATTAACACAACCGGGGCATCTAGCTAAGGTGGTAAAGGGCTCACAGCTGTGAGTACCGCCACCTGGGTTCGATTCCCGGCCACTGCGGATTTCATATGCGGGCTGCAGCATCCAGGAGCCAACACGTGGAGCTCCGTTTGGACACCCACGTGGAGCTCCGTTTGGACACCCACGTGGCTAGTCTGTTCTCTCGATGTACGGGTGCCAATGTACGGGTTATATCGCCCTGTTGGCCGTCACCCTGTCGATGAGTGGTAGGAAACCTGGGTTATCAAAAAAAAAAAACATTAACATCGACTTTTTATCACCTTTTTAAACTTAAGAGCACTGGCCACGGCAAACTTCATAACCGAGGTCGTACATCCTAGAGAAACTCTTGGAGAATCAAAGCTCTTATCCAAAACCCACGCTGCCTCTTTCGGCTTCACGGAGCCGTGCCGTATCGCGATGATGCATTTAGCCGGAGACGGATGACGAAACGGCCGTTTGAAGAATCTCTTCGGCGTGGAGTTCCCATTAGTCACTGGAGATCTCGTCGGAGCCTTCTTGGAAAAGGAGTGAGATGGAATCAGACTGTAAAACATGAAAAACGGAGACTTTTTCCACTCATTGTTCGTTACAAAGTGATCTGTCCACGGGATGAAGGTTCATCTTTTTATAGCCGGAGATTCATCGTTTGTAGAGTGTATTGAATGAGGAATCGTGCTTGGGGTGGGTTGAATGAGTTAAAAGCGTCATTAATTGCGATGAATCAATGCATCCGTAACATTTCATAGGGGAAGAATCTCAATCGAAATGACATGAACCTAGCTTGATTCTAGAGATTCTTCACGAAGGGTCGTCTCAGAGCACCATACAGGAACTCCAATGGCGGTTCAGATATGCAGAGATCGAAGGAGACGATGAACGCCAATGGTTGCCTTCTCGAAAATGATGTATTAATTGGACAATTGGGATGGGCTTTTGTTTTTAACACATAGATAAGCCCACGTCAATTGGTTTCCCAAGTTAATGAAACGGTGAGTTTTTGAAGAGAGAGACACGTGTCAAGCTGTTAGGAGATGACTTTCCTATGTGGCATCCTAGGTGGTTCTCTAAGGAGAGAGCAAACTCTATTTTATATAAAGATACTAGGGTCGGCCCGGGCTACGTCCGGGTTTTTTGTTTAAATTTTAGTTTTGTATTATATATTTTATATCTTATTTTTGATATATAAATATTACAATCTATTATAAAAATATAAGTATTTAGACAATTATAAAAAGCAGGATTCAATTATTTTATATATTTTTATTTTCTGTATATTTTTTTTTCAAACTATTATTTTTTGAAAATTTGTTTTGATCATCTATTAGCTTTTAGTTGTTGTTTTGCGTTAATACCTTGTTAATTTCACTTAACTGAAAATTATTTATTTAAAGAAAAAAAACCATGGGATTCACTTCTTTGATATGTAGTTTTTAATATTGGTTTGATAAAACATTTAAAATCAACTCAGCGATTCTGATATTTTTTTGTTATTACGAATTTTCTCATGTTAATTATCTCTTTGAATTTTTTGAACAAAAAAGCAGTGAATAATTTTGTTATACGGCATTAGTTTCACGATTCTAATCAAATCACTGATATTATAGACTACACACTTTATTACGAAAGAAACGGATGTGTGGATAAAAATTAAATGAATAACTGTTATGAATCATGAAGTGGATGGTCCATAACCTAGACCATACAAGTTCAAGACTAGAGTCCATTGGAGGTTTACGTCCAGCCATATGGAAGACCCATTCAACCTTTGTCTTTATGAGTTTGACCATGTCATTATGTAGAGTATCTTTGTAATCAATTCTCCCTTTGACTCCACCTTGTATGAACCACTATATATAGTGGTGTAAGCAATAAGAAATATACAACACATTCTCACAAATCTTCTTTCAAATCTTAATACGTTATCAGCACGAGACTCTCTCCACCTGGGCAATCCCATCCGCCGGCGATCATCTCTTTTCCGCCCATCTTTTCCGGCCCTCGGCCTTGCTCCGCCGGCCAAGTCTATCCCTCTCACGGTTTTCCGGCCAGCTCCTCCACCTCTCTCTCAACCAGCTCATCCGCGGATCAGCTCTCTCTCACGGTGGTCCATTCAGATCAATTTGGTGTTTTCTAAAAGGTAAACTAATCTATCCATAAAATCTAAGAACACCACATATCTGAATCCTGATTATTAGATCTATTTGAATCATAAAACTTATAAAAATCTATAGATCTAAAATTATCACAAATATTAATCTTGAATCTAAGATCTATATGAATCTTGATTCTAAAATTATTTGAATCTCTAAAGATCTAAGAATCTCTAAAAACTTATAAAACTTATTAATAATCTAATATCTATATGAATCTTGTTTCTAAGAACTATTTGAAATTATAAAAGATATTAGAGAAAATGATAAACCCCTTTTAGCTAGCAAGCCTTAAAATCGGTTCTCCTTTCTCCTATTTTGATCCGGCCTTACATCCGGATTGACTAAAGGATTGAAACCCATAATCTTTGTTTGGCCGTATTACCGGCTGTATAGCCAGATGAATAAGCTGGCCATCAAAATCTTAATCCCATTCGATGTGCTTACGGATCCAAATCGGTCCTTATCCACATCAAAATCTCAAATCCCCTTGTTTGTTTTATAACCGGATATGTATCTTGATGGTCATTATACATATCAATTCCCTAAATCCTTTTTTCTTGATTTTTATCAATCCCCTAAACTCTAAGCAATAATCGGCTGAACCCCTAAATCCAAATCCGGCCATGATTTTTTTTTCCGGCCATGATCTTTTCCGGCCACAATCTTTTCAGCCATAATCTTTCAGTCAAAACCCAAAGATATCAAAACTTAAATCCTAATCAATGCATATCTTTGACCATTGATGTTTTATATTGTAACTGATCAAAATTTAAAGCTTTTATGATTGTTTTAAATGCATATCTTTGACTAGGTAGTATTTATCAAAATATTATAACATATAGTCTTGATTTAAATAGTTATGACATAGGCTAAAATAAATACTAAGCTGAAATCATTTGATCACATAGTTGTTTGTCAAAATTTATCTAAATCTAAACCGGCCTTGAAATCGGTTCATTATAGTTTGAACAAATGATATAAATTTATCTTGATCTAAAAACCAACATTGAAAACTGATTTTGTGATGATTGAATTATATACTGATCATATATACATACCTGATAGCATCTATTAGATCAAACATGAATTAGTAAATTGTTAGATCATACACATATCATGAACTGATCATTTCCATGCATCCGCTTGTCATATAGTTTTATTAAAACTGAGCATGCATACATATAATAGATCATTCTAATCATGGGGCATTTAAAATAAAATCTAAATTGGTTCATATTACTTGCATCTAATTAGATTAAATCGATTATTTTTAAAGTTAAGCATGTTTGTTTAATTTGAAAACATAAACCAGCTTTGAAACCGATTGATCAAAAATCTAATTGAATTTGTTCTAGACATATCCTGAAAATTATAAAATTTTCTTGTCTTGGTTTACCCTGTAAAAGGGGGAAGGAATCGGTTTTTGCTTTATGATCTTTGAAAACCAAATATCCTCATGCATTAGGAATCACATATAGATTGTTTAAGTCCAATGCTTAGTTCTGAACATACATTCAGCTATTTCTTGATCCATGCATTTTCTTGATTTCATCTATCTTGCTTGATCTCATTTAATAAAATGATGATTGATCCTTATTCAAATTCTAAAGGGCCTTAATACCCTATATATATAATCAATCCAATTTGAATTATAATTAAAAGGATTACTAGATGCAATGATCAATTGATCATTCTCATACTAAGATTGCTTAAGCAAATAAATTATATGATTTGGGGGAAAGCCTTATTGAAATCATATACATTGATTTATTTTATTGCTTACATAGAATTCTGAGTGCTTGAATTACTCGTTAAATATTCAGATGTCGAGATTTGAACCCTCAGATTACTCTGCCCTAAATCTCTCTGGAGATAATTACCTAGAATGAGTAAAGAATACTCTTGTTGCCCTGAGATCCAGAGGACTCGGACAATGCATCAATGAGTACAATGATATCATTGACAGTGAAAGGCATAGAGCTATAACAATTATTCGTTATCATCTCACTGAGGAATTAAGAGACATGTATCTCCATGTTGAGGATCCTTGTGACCTTTGGTTACAGATAAGGAAAATGTTCAAACCGGTATTGTGGCAAAAGGCCAACCATGAATGGGAGATCCTCAGATTCCAGGATTTTGAATCCGTGGACAAATATAATTCAGCTCTGATGGATATTGCTTATAGTCTTGAACTATGTGGTGAAAGGATAACACATTATTCTTTATTATATAAGACCTACTCCACATTCTATCCAAAGGATGTGCTGTTGCTACACACGGCTAAGAAGTTCACCACTTATAATGACCTTTTGTCATATCTTTTTGCTTCTGAACAAAGAAAGCAGAAAATCAAAGATACCATCAACAAATTTGACAAGCTTCAGAAAAGATACATTGAGCTAAAGAATAATGAGATGAGGCATCCTATAGCTGATGAAGCTGAAGTTGAGCGCCATATGGCAACACATGCATTGTGAAGGCCATATTATATAATTGTCTTTTGACATTCTCATTTTTATGTTTCCTGAGTTTATGTTTCATGAATTGCTTTGATACTTTGCTTTATACACGACTTCATTAATAAAATGAATTACTTTGAGTTCATCATTATCTTATTCAAACTGTTGTTTGATAAAAAACTATATCTATATGCCTTTATTGTGCCAAGATAAATATGATTGAGGATTAATACCCCAACTCACTTTTCCAAAGAGTTTAAAGAAGCCTTTGACAAATGGCACGACATGCTCTGCCATCCAGGCTCAGTTATAAAATACTCTTGAACTCAACTGGACATTCCTTGAAAGAAAGGAAAAGAAGCTCGACCAAGGCTTTGCCTAAATGGCATTATATTCACCCTATAAGGTCCATTGAATTAAGAAGAAAAAATGGTTTCCAACAATGGACAAAAGGGAATAAGAGTACCTAATAGCCAGGGCAATCATGTTTGATTAACCCACGAAATTTATCACTTAGATGGCATTACCATACTTAGCCATTCAGATTATGATGCAAATATTTAAAAGGGCACAAATGTTATCCCATAAGATCTCACGTGTGTGCAATATATCTATGCACAAGGGAATTTATTGTCCCAAGCACCACGAATTTGAGTATGTTCATGAGGGGGAGTGAGGACAAATCTCATGATACATGACCATACTGAAATCCGTGAAACATGGTCCACAACCATATTACATATTGGTTGAATTTGATATAAAGACCATTACCTATAAGGTTCAAATTCTAAAAGTCTGTATGCTTGGGGACACCATGAGTTATAAAAGAATGAACCTGCATCAGGCCATAGTAATTATATCAGGCCATATAAGTGATCATAGATATTTCCACCTCAGACTGATACGGGTTATGAGTCCAGACATATATCATCTTAAGATATTATGAAAGAATCCACCACAAATATATGTGTCATCTAAGATCATGTGATCTTGGAATCTCATAAAGAGGAAAGCCTTATTGAAATCATATACATTGATTTATTTTATTGCTTACATAGAATTCTGAGTGCTTGAATTACTCGTTAAATATTCAGATGTCGAGATTTGAACCCTCAGATTACTCTGCCCTAAATCTCTCTGGAGATAATTACCTAGAATGAGTAAAGAATACTCTTGTTGCCCTGAGATCCAGAGGACTCGGACAATGCATCAATGAGTACAATGATATCATTGACAGTGAAAGGCATAGAGCTATAACAATTATTCGTTATCATCTCACTGAGGAATTAAGAGACATGTATCTCCATGTTAAGGATCCTTGTGACCTTTGGTTACAGATAAGGAAAATGTTCAAACCGGTATTGTGGCAAAAGGCCAACCATGAATGGGAGATCCTCAGATTCCAGGATTTTGAATCCGTGGACAAATATAATTCAGCTCTGATGGATATTGCTTATAGTCTTGAACTATGTGGTGAAAGGATAACACATTATTCTTTATTATATAAGACCTACTCCACATTCTATCCAAAGGATGTGCTGTTGCTACACACGGCTAAGAAGTTCACCACTTATAATGACCTTTTGTCATATCTTTTTGCTTCTGAACAAAGAAAGCAGAAAATCAAAGATACCATCAACAAATTTGACAAGCTTCAGAAAAGATACATTGAGCTAAAGAATAATGAGATGAGACATCCTATAGCTGATGAAGCTGAAGTTGAGCGCCATATGGCAACACATGCATTGTGAAGGCCATATTATATAATTGTCTTTTGACATTCTCATTTTTATGTTTCCTGAGTTTATGTTTCATGAATTGCTTTGATACTTTGCTTTATACACGACTTCATTAATAAAATGAATTACTTTGAGTTCATCATTATCTTATTCAAACTGTTGTTTGATAAAAAACTATATCTATATGCCTTTATTGTGCCAAGATAAATATGATTGAGGATTAATACCCCAACTCACTTTTCCAAATAGTTTAAAGAAGCCTTTGACAAATGGCACGACATGCTCTGCCATCCAGGCTCAGTTATAAAATACTCTTGAACTCAACTGGACATTCCTTGAAAGAAAGGAAAAGAAGCTCGACCAAGGCTTTGCCTAAATGGCATTATATTCACCCTATAAGGTCCATTGAATTACGAAGAAAAAATGGTTTCCAACAATGGACAAAAGGGAATAAGAGTACCTAATAGCCAGGGCAATCATGTTTGATTAACCCACGAAATTTATCACTTAGATGGCATTACCATACTTAGCCATTCAGATTATTATGCAAATATTTAAAAGGGCACAAATGTTATCCCATAAGATCTCACGTGTGTGCAATATATCTATGCACAAGGGAATTTATTGTCCCAAGCACCACGAATTTGAGTATGTTCATGAGGGGGAGTGAGGACAAATCTCATGATACATGACCATACTGAAATCCGTGAAACATGGTCCACAACCATATTACATATTGGTTGAATTTGATATAAAGACCATTACCTATAAGGTTCAAATTCTAAAAGTCTGTATGCTTGGGGACACCATGAGTTATAAAAGAATGAACCTGCATCAGGCCATAGTAATTATATCAGGCCATATAAGTGATCATAGATATTTCCACCTCAGACTGATACGGGTTATGAGTCCAGACATATATCATCTTAAGATATTATGAAAGAATCCACCACAAATATATGTGTCATCTAAGATCATGTGATCTTGGAATCTCATAAAGAGGATTGGGACTATATGTTGGATATATATTATGAATATACTTTCTCCATAAGTTTAAAAGAAACCTTGAGCCAAAATGGGTGATCTAATTATAGACCAAAGAACAAGGATTACATAAGGTTTATGAATCCGAATATCCAACAATGAAAGGAGAAAAGTAATAAGCTGGTATAAAGAATGATAAAGAATGATATCTACCATCTGGTATCAACCATCAATGTCTTGGCAAAGATCCTCGGACTAAAAAATAATTTATAGACGTCCATATGCTACAATGATAGCAAAATAAAATGCCACAAACATTGACCCGAGAGAAAGAATGACTATGTCATCCCAGCTTAGCACCACACGGTTTTGATGTCTTAAAGACACAACCAAGTTGCTACAAAGTCTATATAAGATAGACCAAATAAATGTTCCAAATAAAGTTCCATAAATTCTAAGGAACCTCGGAAAGAAAGAAAGGTGCATGAGATAAAATCCGATTTTTATTAAAGGAAACCATTCCAGACATTGAAATATAAGGCTGGCCAGCTGAACAACTAGGTACCATACCATATAGCTTGGGACGCCAAGTTATAAGGTTATTAAGGTCCTAGATAATGAAATTTCAAATTGATTTATACCATGTCTGGAACTAAAAGGAACTATATATATATATATATAATATATAAGTGTGTCGACACATACATTCATAGAAAATGCGCAAGTATGTAGCACATGAATACAAAGATATGTATCGAGGATCATAAACCCACACAAGAGTACTCATAATGAATAATGAAAGAAACGTGGGGTTTAAAGTGATATATAAAAGGCGTATTGTATTGGCCATGAATATGTAAACGCCATATGATGCCCAGTGAATATATAAATCCTGAAAGAAGGATAAATCGTGAGACAGACCGGGAAAGGTCTATATAATCCAATGTGGTGGATACTACTACATATTTCACTACATATGATGTCTGGAAGAAATTCAAAAGATGTAGTATGCTATATATGACTCACTGGATGATGATGATAATATTATTGGTACCAAAAGGTTTACCAAACGGTATTGAGCTCAGAATCAAAAGATGAGAAAAGAAGTTCTCTTGAACAGCATTTTCCTAAAGTTGTTCATGCAATTAAATTACTACATGTAAGCAAGTGAAGAGTTCTATCAGAACAATTCAAATCAGTCCATAGAGGAATTTTAAATTCCTTGTGTTTTATACTAACCAGCCTAAGATAGGTTAAATAGTTATTCATTAAAACCTTAGAAAAGGTTATAGACCATCACCACAAATTAGCCAAATTTTGGTAATACTTATGGTTGGTCGAATTCTCAGCATGAACCAACCAAGCTGTGGTATGAATGAATAAGCTATCATAAAGATAAGCTATAAGATCGAAGTTCATCTTTGAACAAAAGGTATAGGACCACATTATGCGTCCATATGCGACCCAACGGGTCCGACCATCATATATGAAGATAATGCAGCTTGCATTGCTCAACTCAAAGACGGGCATATCAAAGGTGACCGAACCAAACATATTCTACCCAAGTTCTTCTTTACCCATGAGTTGCAGAAAGCTGGAGAGGTCAACGTCCTTCAGATCCGGTCTAGTGAAAACTCAGCCGACCTCTTCACCAAATCATTGCCCTTTTGCACATTCAGGAAGTTCACGCAACAAGATTGGCACGCGTAGACTCAAGGACCTTCAGTGATGTCCAAATCAGGGGGAGTAATGTGTGTTGTACTCTTTTTCCTTTCTCTGGTTTCCCTTTTTACCACATTCCGTTTTAGGTTTTCCGGGAGAGGTTTTAATGAGGCAACATTAGCATGTTACAAACCCTATATGGTTATTGCATCCAAGGGGGAGTGTTATGAATCATGAAATGGATGGTCCATAACCTAGACCATACAAGTTCAAGACTAGAGTCCATTGGGGGTTTACATCCAGCCACACGGAAGACCCATTCAACCTTTGTCTTTATGAGTTTGACCATGTCATTATGTAGAATATCTTTGTAATCAATTCTCCCTTTGACTACATCTTGTATGTAAGCAAAAGAAATATACAACACATTTTCACAAATCTTCTCTCAAATCTTAACGATAACAATGTTGATCTTATACGGCAATATATTGATCTCAACCATAGCACTGGCATATTGAGATGCCATAGTTTCTTCTTTGCCACTTTGTGTCATCCTTTTAAACCCCTGAACACAAAAAAACATCAACGTACAATAAGCTACATGAGCTGGAACGAAGCGCAAATAACACCAATAATTATTCCACTGAATCAAACTTAGAATTGACTCATCAAATACCAATAGAAAACTCAACTCTTTGTTTGAATCTGTTGAAGAAAGTCAGAATCTTTGGCAAAAGACAAACCTGTTATCAAGCTGGTCACCTGTATCAAATTCAAGAGAAAAAAAATGATTCTTTGACTACCCCTAACTTGAGTGGAATCTAAACGAAGCTGACAAAGATGTGATCATCAATAAACTTTGAGAACGATAATACGTAGCTGCAAAATTCAGTGAAAGGCCAATAAAGTGCTTTACTTTTCTGTGACTCGTTGAACAGCAATCGAAGGGGAAGCATAAAGGAGATTATCAAAGGGAGAGGAATTAAAAAAAAAAACAATAAAATAACAAACTGAAACAAAATCAACCACCAAAATCGAAATCTAAATCATCTCCCGTAAACGAAGCTTTTGAATTAAAAAATTGATAATCAATACATGAATAAATTTAAAAGAATCCACAAACAAAATCAAAAACGAAATCATCTCCCATAAACTAAAGCTTTTGAAAAAGTTTGATCATTATGAATTTCAAAGCCAATATATCAAGAGGAAAGAACTTATAAAACTCAGAGGATAAACTTAAACAGGAAGAGGTTCACCAGAAATTTTAATATCAGTGAACTTTGAGAACGTTTTAGTATATGAAAGATGAGTAGTAGGAAGAAGAAGAGATTGTGACTTACAACGGAGTAATACCGAGGTATTTATACCCAGAAATTACAGATCCCGCCGACACGAAACATGCATTGAAGAACTCTTAGTGGACGACTGTATTAATGGAATTAAACACATAGAATCCATAACGCAATCCGTTTTGAGAAATCGAGGAAATTGATTGTTACCGTCGCCACAAAACAAAGTGAAACGAAGAACAAACATGTTTTTGACGTTTACAGATTAGGGTTAGCGTGAAGAATGTGTGGCTGGGCCTACAACAATTAAGCCCAACAGCATATACAAACACAATACGATCAAAAGCCTATGCGATAACAACATTTAATGAAACAGAGTGTTTTGCTCGGATGGACAGGTGTCGACTCCACAGCTTCCGAATTGATGATCTGGAATCCGACGTGGACCCCTGGAAAAAAAAAATCCTTCTTTATATATAAAGATTGATAGATATCGGGTGTTTGTGTTTCCTAATTATTAACTTTACAAGGCTTTTGGACCTCTAGGGAGAAGGTAATTTACATATAGAATAGGTACACACAACTCTAGATCATTCTTAATTTGGTAAGCAGAAATATTTGCTTCATATATAAGTGGTTTCAAGCAAGTGGATTTTCTAAAATTTTGTTCGACCCTGACATTCCAGAAATACAGACCTTCAAAAAGAAGTAGCAGGCATCTAAATTCATTTTCTATTGTTTTTAATTAATCTTCCATCTATATTTACTTAATATTTTTTTCTTAGTTTTATTTTTCTTCTCAGGATTCCAATCAAAGCTTATTGACGACAACATTCAGTAGCATTTTATATCTCATATATTAGTCGTTTTCAGACGTCTTCTCTTTCTATTATCACTATATATATTACCAGGGTAAGCATGCTACGCGCAGGATTTGATTTAAATGTGATGTATATAATTATATTATTATATATTTTGATTGCATATATTTTATAAATTTAAGTAAAAAAAATAAAAATAAAATATAAATTCAATATTTTAAATTATAAGATAAAATATTAATCATTAAATATAATAAAATATATTATTTATTTATAATAGTTTTGATGATTTAAAAGATAAACAATCAACAAATGTTTTTTAGTAACAAATTAAAACTAAACGCAATTTTATCCAGCCGACCCGAATATGTCTCTAGTTGACGGTTAAATCTGTCTGACTGTTAATTCGGTTCGAGTTTTAAAATAATGGAAAATTTGTTACTCAGCGTGGAAGTAGAAACATGCACTACCTCATCCGACAGTAACTCCATAGCCCATAATTTAATTGTTATTTAGATTATAAGATTTGTGTTATACGGTGTTTGTTGTATGACAAAGGTAATTTCAAAATCAAAACAATGACCGAAAAAAATCATTTTGATCAATTTTCTAACTTGTAATATTTGCTTTTATCAAAGAAACGATTAAAGTTGATTAGAAGAGGCCATATATGGATAATAAGCTTAATTTCAATTAAAGCCCAATTTAGTTAAAAGCATATGTCCTATCTAAGGTCGAGTCTTCCATTCCACTTTTGCCGCTTTTTTCTTAGTCATATTTCGTTTTCTTTCGTAACCGCCGGTAATTTTTTCAACTTTGTTATAGCTTTATTTAGTTCCATTGATATCAGTATCTGTGAATTGACTGTCACATGAGTTTGCAATTGAAAGCAGTGACCAAATAACTTGGTCATATATGTATTATTTTTTTTGAACGGCAGTCAACTATGAAATATATTTTATAGGAAATAAATCTCCTACAGTCAAACCCAGAGGAGGTGGAAGTTTCAAGTGATTTCTTCTTCCCAAAAGTTTTATTTGTGTTAATCGCAGTGAGATCTTTGGTAGACTCTGCTCCATATTCGTCCTAGGGAAGAGTTTGTTTCCAAGTGTTCCGATGGATAGGAAGGTTTCTTGTCTTGGGGCCAATTTTGGAGGCCTCTATTCAAAGCATGTCCAGATAAAACTTGAGCTATATATATACATCACCAAACAAATCAATGGTCTATTCAAAGTGTTTTAATGTATTAGTCTTTATTGTATAAGAAAATTTATCAAGCAAATCTGAAGTTGACTCATGTTTTGTTAACCAACTAAAAATTTTGTGCACAACAAAAGTAGAAAAGTACACGGATAAAGAAAGATCAACTCAATACAAAATATAAGTTTTTTTTTTGGTCAAAATACAAAATATAAGTTTATACTGAAACAAACATTCATGATTCAGGAGACATAAATAAGCACATGTATGTGTGTATAGTGAAATTTTATTCTTCTGTCGATGATCTTTTATTTCTCCTTCAATAGCTTTAAGAGATAAAGATGATCATAATGGTCCACGTTTTAAAAAAAAAACACAGTAAATATAAGTCCAGGAAGGCAGGAACTAAAACATTGGTTAAAGTCCCTATAAACTCTAGAACTCAAGTGTTTCAAAAACAAAAATAAAAAACTCTAGAACTCAGTTTCGTACAACTTCAAGTCACCATTTCTGTAGCACTTTCTTTGTGAAAGATAATGAACGTTTGTTCACAAAAGTCTCATTCCTTATATCTAAAAATGGTTTAAGATTGCTTTTTGGATTTTTGCAAAGTTGATTACAATCGTTAGCAGGACGCTGCCATGATTGAATAGTAAGAACATAATTTAAGTGTATTCCTATAAGCGAAGCTGAAAAGATACAAATCAACCATTTTGCGACCCTAACAGTCATATTAGGTGTCTCTACCAAAGTTTCCAGAGCATACTTGAAACCTGCATATTCTTTTACGTTTCACAATTTGATTAACTCTTCGTGAGTTGCATTGAATTTCATTTTCAGAATTCTATGGCTGCTTCTGTTAGAGGTAAATTTTTGCGCTGCCTTTTTTGACCCTGAAGCAAACGAAAAGAGAAACTTGAAGTCAAGAAACAGTGCAGATTAGCGAATTTATGTAAGGGTAATGATGAATTTGAATTGGCGTTTCTATGAAGCTTGAAGATTCTATTTTTTAACTTGGTTTAATCATCCCGCATAGAGAGATACTGATATATACCTATAAGAACTTGTCTCTTACCTAAAACCCAATCTTTATAAGTTAGTTGTCCTCTCATTGTAATCTGAAAAGCCAAAATCTATTGCCTTAAACTGAGTGGTGTCTTTTGAGGTTAACAGAAAACTCTGTAGCAAACAATGTTTAGAACACATTGATAAGATGGTGATAAAACATCAAATGTATAAGCAGAAGTGAAGAGTCTTTTAATCACCTTGGGTTTGAGATCTCGGTGTACAACACCTTGGAGATGACAAAATGCAATCACTTACAATATTTGTATCATAACAAACTTTGCATCCTCCTCCTTATACTTCCCACCTCTGCACATAAAACACACCACTAAGTTCAGTATAGAACAAACAATCCTACGTCTGAAGTGTATTGTTCCATTTACCTTGAAAGTATTATATCCAAAAGCTCTCCTCCTTCCCATAGCCTAAAACAACAAATCACTACATCACTATATAGACATTATCATGATCCTCATATGCATCATAGAACTGAGAAAGGTTATATCATGACCAGACAAAGCTCTCAATATCTTCACTACTCTCCCTACATCTACACAACAAATTACAGAAATCATTACTACAGAACCAGAAGACATCAAATCAAAAAGAATTAACCTTTGCTTTGTTATCATTTCTCTTAAACTTAGCAGCAGAAGTGTGTTAAAAATGGCCACAGCCAAATTCATCACCAAGCTCACCGCGATCCCATAAGTCGCTGGAGATCTCGCCGGAGCCTTCTTGGAGAAGAAGGACTGAGCTGGACTCACACCATAAAACGGGAAAAGTGGCTAGCATTCATGGTGGCTGGCATGATAGTTGCCTGAAACATTATTGGAAAGATATTATAATAGCAAAGCATATCATACATAGCTAACGAAATCTCTTATAGAACAGATTCGTAATATTAACGGTAGGTCACCAGAAATCGACATAACTATTGTCAGAAGTATAAGAACAGACTCACCTTCGAATCAGGCAAGAGCATATGGACGGACATGAGCTCACCACCGCGCCTAACATATCCCGCCTCCCAGAATCGCAACAATCTAACTTGAACTCTAGAAGAACAATTATCGGACTTCAAATCGGAAAGCAAAATTTTGGAGTTAGCCATATCTCAGAAAATAAATGTGTGTTTGCTGTTTAAACAGATTGATAAGATGATTGCAAGAGGAAGAATGCTCGCCTATTTATACTCGTAGATACACCGACTTCGAATCAAAGCACGCATTAAAGGCCACATCGTGTTTGATTGAATTAATGGAGATTAAACACGACGAAGAAATAATCATGAGCGTTTCTGTGCTGAGATGATAGAGACGAAGATGAGAAGTCTCGAAGGAGACGACAACGCGACAAGCTTAGGATTTTCCTTTTTTTTCTATCAAAAGCTTAGGGTTTTCCTTATTCAGGTTATGGGCATGTTTTAAAATCAAACGTAGCCTACCATTTTCCCAGCCCAGAGATACAAAAACACGACTTAAATTAATGAAACGCCCGAGTATTGATATCAGGACACGCGTCATTGTCTGGTGCTTCCAATTAGTGACGTGTCTCTCTGAGAAGAGAATCAATCTCTTCTTTATATAATTAGATCTTCAGTTGTTAACTATTATGGTAAACTCATATTATTATATCAGCCTATCATTAATTTTATAAGACCAACTAAACTAAATATGCTTTGATCAGTCCAAATAGTACAAAAGTCATTAATAAGTTGGATGCTAACCTGTGAATATAGTTTGGCTGTGTTTGATGGCCAGATTCGACCTGTTGGTAGGCAAAGTCATGAAACACAAAACATTTTATCACGGACCACTACTATAGTTCTTGAAAAAACCGTCTCCCACCATACATATGCGGTGAAAAACTATATTTGGTAACTTCCTATCGTCACTATACTGTAAGATATACCATACAAGCTTGGTTAGATTTACAGGAACCGGAGATCTATTCAAAGACAAGTAAGAAATGCTTAATCTATTACAATATGTACATTGATAATGACCAAGTCTTGGTCCATAGATTTTTATAGCCCAATATTTTGATTCAAAAAAAATGTTTTTCTTACATGTATCCACAAATCTACCATATGCTTAATCTATTATAATATGTACATTGATTTATATACAATGTCAAAGTATAGTAAAATTTTATTGTTTTCTTAACAATTTCACCCTACGCAGGTCTCTACCTAGTTTAACTTATTATAACTCCAAAAAACAAATAATACAGTCACTATTTATGGTTTTGTAATATTCTTTTTCAATAAAACTACATTTACCTGATATTTTTTATTACCGTAAAATGATGGCTAAGTTTAATAGAGCTGTATTATTTATAGGGAATCAAATCGCTTAGCTGATAGTTTGGCTAACCTTGCATTTTCTCTTCCGTTTGGTTTTCATAGTTTTGTAGGGAAGCAAATCGCTTAGCTGATGGTTTGGCTAAGCTTGCATTTTCTCTTCCGTTTGGTTTTCATAGTTTTGTTGTGACACCGATTGAGGTCGCTGTTTTAGTTCATGAGGATGTTGCTGGACCGTTGCGGCCACGACAAACTCGTCTTGTAAGCTGAAGTTTGAGTTTCTTTTTTAAATAAATTGAGAGTCATTCTCCCATATTCCTACCAAAAAAAGAAAAGCTTCCACTTTGACTTGTGCATATTTTCTCTATTCTCTTGTTCCTAAAATCTCATTAGGGGACTTGTGCAAATTTATAAAACTATAATCAATTTAGAAAAGAATAACAAACAGTCGCTGAAACTGATTTCGTTTGGGTTCACCTTTCACATGTTGTGTTTTGCTTCCGGGTAAGATCTAAAATGAAGATTGAACGACACCCTTTTATTCCTTTTTGTGATTACCCAGAGTCTTATTACTCGATACTAGAAATTAAAGTTCGTAACGTTTATACATATTCTATAATTCTTTTTTTTTTTTGTCTAAAGCAAGTTAAGACAACAAAATACATTGCCTAAAAATATAAATCGACAATGTAGAAGATGGCAAAAGTATCGATATAGCTATAACACAGTCAGAATTTGAGATGATCTATAGTTTTGTAGCTACCAGCTCTACGGCTGCAAGTTTTTTTTTTGTCAGCAACATACACATACTCAATTAAGATTCTACAAACCACATTGGTAACCCGTAAATTTTATATTTCAGAAAATTTTATTGTTATTACCAAAATGTATAAACATTAATAGAACTAATGTAACTTGTATTGATCACAATTTAATACTCCTTCTATATTTGAATATTTGTTTTTTAGCTTTTTTATATTTGAAATTAATGTTTTAGAGTATAACTAATGTATTTATTGTAACGGGCATGAAAAAAACATATACATAAATAGATGGATAAAATAATGTAATAAAAAAATAGTAGTTTAAGGTGGTTCATCAGTTTTGTTACATCTCGAACATAAAATGATCTTATTATTAAAGGTGATATCAAGCTAACATTGTGCAAGTTTAGAGTTATATTGAATATAATATATATATAGTAGTATCTCACATTTTAATTCTCTAAACTATACAGATTCATAGATGACAACGATCAGATTTACAACTATTTGATGCAATGTATTTGATGGGATCTAATTGGTACGATGTATTGATGTATTTGATGTAGTACTTATCGTCTAGATTTAATATCCAAATTTGAGATACATCAATATAATTTATTGTTGAAAGTAAAACATAAACTAAAACGTAAAAATATGAGTGGTGAAACTTTATCACTGACAAAAAAAAAATGTATATATTTTGTTCTTATTACGGTGAAAATGTTAAAATAACAATTTTTCAAATACAGAGTAACCATGACACCTGATGGAGAACTTTATGAATAAAGAGATACACTGCCATGTATCATTAACTCCTGATTATCTCTTAATATGTGTGTTCAAAGTTCAAACTACACATTTTGGGAAATGAAGAAGGCATTAAACAGAGAATACAAACTAATGAACTATAATTAGAATCTACTTTTTTTTCCACCCAATATATAATTGGTAGCGTTAGATAGCACCTCTTCTTTTCACAACCAATCTTGTTTTAACAAAACCAACAATACTCTCTCTCTCTCTCTCTCTCCAAAAAAACTCCATTTCTCTGCAAATCCAAATCAACAAAAACCCTAATTTAGCTCCTTGAATCTCTTCAACTTCTCCGCCGTTTCGTCAATGTGGCGGCCGTGGCGCAAATCGTCGGTTAAGATTCACGACACCTACTCTCCCACCGCCACCGCCTCCTCCTTCTCTTTCAAAGACATCCACCACCTCTGCACCGACGATTCGTCTTCCTTGCCTTCCTCTCCTTATAGTTCCTCTTCTCCCTCACCTAACCGCGTCTCCAGAGTTTTCCACCGAGTATGCGCGTCGAATTTGATCCTCCGATCATGGCCAACTCGTCCGTCTAACCAGCTCCTCCGCGCAGATTCCGCACCTGTCAATCTACGCCGCAATCCGGAACCTGAACCGAAGCAATCCAAAGCCGAGCCAGATGTCGTACGGATTACTCTCCCTGGCGCCGAGAGCAGCATCGTCGTCTACTTCACCAGCCTCCGCGTGGTTCGTCCCACGTTCGAAGAATGCCGAGCCGTCACAGCGATCCTCCGTAGCTTCCCCGTGAGAATCGACGAGCGAGATCTCTCGATGGACGCGTCATTCGCGGCGGAGCTGGAGCGGATCTTCGTCGGAGAGAAGAAGGATCTCCAGAGCAAGACGAAGGCGCCGAAGCTGCCGCGCGTGTTTATCGGCGGTCGTTACGTCGGAGGAGCGGAGGAGGTGAAACAGCTTCACGAGATCGGAGAGCTGAAGAAGCTCGTGCAAGAGTTGCCGAGGATTGAGCCACGTGTGTGTGAGATGTGCGGCGGTCACAGGTTCGTGCCGTGCAACGTGTGTCACGGTAGCCATAAGGTGCACACGGAGAAGCTAGGGTTCAGAACATGCTCGACTTGCAACGAGAACGGGCTTGTTAGGTGTTCATCTTGTTTGTTCGTTTCCGCATCTCACGCCTAACTCCTAGATTTTTTGTTCTTAAAAGTTCTTTTTTGTTCTAATTCTACTCGATAACTGGAATAATTAAAAAATCTATATATAAAGAACGGTTTTCTTCACTTTTAGGCCATTCACTTCATATTCTATGTCATTAATTTAGAGTCTGTAGTGACGACACGTGTCACGGTCAATCAAAAGTCAATATTTTATTAATTCTTGAGTTTAATGGATTTTATGTGTTTACTACGGTCCAAATACATCTTCTCTAAAAAAACGGTATACAAAATTTAGGGAAAGTGTCACTTTCAAAGTGGCCGTCGAGCAACAATTCCCGTTCAGTCAACTGTCAACAGAAATCCAACGGTTTCACCGGTGAAACGATTCCGATCAATGTCAGTCGAAAGCCGAATAGACTTTTTAATCTGGAGCCGTTACGGAAATTAACTTGGTTCATGCATCTTCATTAACATTCACATTAATATTTACTCTCTACTTCTCACACGATCTCACATTCAATGAATCTCTTCGTTCATTCATTTGTGTTAATCCTCCATTATAAATATGAAGGTATCTTCCAAAAAAATCATCAGTTCATTTCTCTTAATAAACAACACAAAAAGGTGATGAGAAAAGATTTGTTAAGCTCATCGTTATACTTGACGGATTGTGACAGAAAGTGATAAGAAATAGAAAAAATGAGATGAGAAACATAATAAACAGAGAAGAAGAGAAAAGAGGAAGACGATAGAAGAGGAGAGATAATTTTTTTTAGTGAACATTTTTTTAAAAGATCTATTTATCTTTAGCTCATAATAATTTCCAAGATCTTGGTGTTGATTTTTCATTATTGTGGCTCTCTAGAAGGTTGTTGGCCATGATCTAAAGGATACAACAGTTAGTGCAGACACTTATGGATATAGAATCCTGTGTGAGTATTCATGATTGTGATTTGTGAGTATATTTCAATTACATCTTTTCCATACCGACTACTGGATTGTGAATTCTATTTAACTTGGCTGCTTCTGTGTCTCCAAAATTGGCTGAGTTTTGACATATACATAGAATGCATTTTTCTTATTATACTTCCAAATTTGAGTCTGCATATATCACAATAAAATGAGGACGGTGGACGAATGAGCTGGGTGTGGAATACTAAACATGTTCTTACATGAAATTGAAGCGTTGTAGTTTTGCCCAAACACTAACTTATGCCTTATTTAGAACATTCACTTCCTATAACATATGTACTCTCTTCTCGATAAATGACACATGCTAACCTAATAAAAAAACAATCACAACGTTGACACATTTGAAAGAAAATCCGTCCAACCGCACCTCATATTTCAGATAAAAATAACTAGTACTAATACGATATGAAAAACAATAGTTTCAAATATATATATATATATATATATATATATATATATATATATATATATATATATATATATATATATGAAAATAATGTTTCATTGGACATCAACCTAAAATATTTTTTTAGCACATAATTAATAATATAATATCAAAGACATAAATTTTTAAAATATTCATAAGAAAAAATATAATCTAAGATTTTTCGTATTAAAAATTATTTTACTTATTATCAAAATTATCATAATTACAGTAGAATAAACAAAGAAAATATGTAAAACTATTATGTATTCATGAACATTTTAATATTAAGATGATCATGATCTATAACAAGAATAACAAAACATACACAATAAAAGTTAATATCACCTTAAATTTTAAGTAAGTTAAACATTTTGATATACTCTTTAACTGATTATGCTAATAGTAAAAATTAGTTTTTTTGGTTAATTTTAAATTAAGGAAATATTATATCTCATTTACATCTCTTGAAAATGTAAAACTAAAACACAAACCATAAATTGTATAAAAAATAATAATCTTGATTACAACTAAATTATATCCCGTCCGTAGAGCGGACCGACCCTGGTATATTATATGTTTTTATTATATTTCAGAAGTTTCCGATCTGTAAAATTCGAAATGGAAAGAGAAGATGCAGCATCAGCTTGTTTTTAGATGATGAGATTTGTCAAAAGAAAAATGAAATCATTAGATCAGTATCAGTGTGATGTGAACGTGATTAGCAGCTAATTGTTTTATTTATCTATCTTAAATATGATTATTTGCTGTCAAAGAGTAATGCAATTCTTGTTATCTTTGAAATTGTATGATTAGTTTGTTCGTTTATCAGTAATTGCGTTATTTGCGTCTGCTTCATTATTTCTACGGACTGGATCGTGTGCAAATTTTAGTTTTATGAAAACATATAAAATAATTTTGCAAAGGTCTTAATTCTTTTTTAATTATAAATTTTGCATAAAAAGTTTTGGAGAAAGTGTAAATGTTCTTTTTACACATGCTTAGAAACAGCAACGGAAAGGTTATTGCGACCTGCTATTCGTATTTTTGTTTGCTTACAGATGGTTACATTGACTAAATGTTCATGTGGAGGGCCATTATGATACGGATTTCTAATCTTAAAATAAATTGGCTGCAAGTAGATTAATCTAAATCACTTATAAATTGGTGATAAATAGATTGATCCAAATCACTTATATACGTATTTTTTTATTTTTGATGTGGGATGATTTAACTACTGTCCGGATCGGATTAATGAAGTAGAATGTGGAACATGTCTCTAATACCTTGCTAAATTTTATGGGTTTCTAACTTAAATCCAGTTGACAGTAAATCCAAATTTTTTTATATATTATTCAAATCTCTTATATATTTCAAATGTGGGATTTTTCCAGCATATTAACAATTTTAAATTCTACAATCCGTGATTTGTTGCAAGATGCTGCAATTGATAAACTACAAACATGTGATCTTAGGTTATGGTCGCATGTCACCATCACTTCTAAACGAACAAGGCCCTACTAAAATATGGTTAGGAAGAAAAGAATGGCTCAAATTGGTGGACTGTTATTTTAGCACAAAAAAAACCAGATGCTTACTGCAAAAAAAAATGGAAAAAAGTTTCTCAGCTACACGAAGTTTATTGTAATATGGTGGAAACTATCCAATCTATGAAAATGTGTCAACAACTATATAGAGTTTATGTTAATATATGCCACATATACGAAGTTAATGATTATATGGTGGGAACATCACAATCGGGTTTAATTGATTTTAATCAAAGTTCTTGGGGTCAATCTGTAATTTTATTAAAATCAATTAATAAATTATTGTTTTTATGAAGTTTATTAAACTTAATAATTTGATAAACTTAATAATTTGATAAACTTAATAATTTGATAAACTTAATAATTTTAATAAACTTTAATAAACTTAATAATTTATTAATAAACTTGATTTTATTAATAAACTTAATGAAGTTAATAAATTTATTAATAAATTTAATTATTTTAATAATTTTTGGTTAAGTTTAAAAAATTACAGATTGACCCCATTTATTAACTTTATTAAATTTAATAAATTATTAAGTTTATTAAGTTTTTTTTATTTAAATTATTAGGTTTACTAAATTTAATAAATTACTCAGTTTATTAATTTAATAAATTATTAAGTTTATTAAAAACAAAATTATTAGGTTTATTAATTTAATAAATTAATAAGTTTATTAAATTTAATAAATTATTAAGTTTATTAAATTTAATAAATTATTAAGTTTACTTAAGTTTTTTTAAATTATTAGGTTTACTAAATTTAATAAATTATTAAGTTTATTAAGTTAATAAATTATTAATGTTATTAAATTTAATAAATTATTAAGTTTTTAAAAATTATTAGGTTTACTAAATTTAATAAATTATTAAGTTTATTAATTTAATAAATTAATAATTGTATTACATTTAATAATTTATTAAGTTTATTAAAACTATTAAGTTTATCAAATTATTAAGTTTGATAAACTTTATAATTTAAAAAACTTAATAAACTTAATAGTTTAGTAAAATGAATAAACTTAATATTTTTTTTCCAATTTTAATAAACTTAATAATTTCTTCCAATTTTAATAAACTTCATAAAAACAGTAATTTTTAATTGATTTTAATAAAATTAATTGATTTGATTTTAATGATTTAGGGTTAAATTTTAATAAATTACAGATTGACCCCAATAACTTTTATTAAAATCAATTAAATCCGATTGTGATGTTCCCACCATATAATCATTAACTTCGTATATGTGACATGTATTAACATAAACTCCGTGTAGTTGTTGACACATTTTCATATATTGGATGGTTTCCACCATATTATAGTAAACTTCGTGTACCTGAGAAAGTTTTTTCCAAAAAAAATAGCAAAAAGAAAATAATAAACTTTGCAAATGTAGCAAAGATAAAATCACTATAGATGAAAACACATTTCTGGCCTCACACATTCATTCGGAGTCATTTTTTCGATTATGACGTCTTGATCCATTTATTACAGTAACGATTCATACATGAATGATTGATTGTCTATACGAGGGTGTTAACATGCAAAAGAGTACTATCGGTTATATTTCAATGGAATTTGCCAAAACTAATCCACGACTTAATTTTAACTCCAAATTTATACCCAAACTTGAATCAAATACAAAACTAACCTAAAAACTTTGTGAAATTACAATTCAGCCCATTGTGACCAAACAAAAGAACAGAAGCCATTTTTACGAATATAGCTCCAGTAAGTCGTCTGAGTCATCTGAGATGTTGGAAGTCGTTTGGACGACTTTTTTGTAAGTCGTCTGGTACCCGTTTATAATAATTTTTTAATTTTTAAAAAAATATTTTGATGAGTGAAAAATAAAAAATCATGTAATTATAAACAATTTTAAGTGATATAAATTAAGATATGATAAAATTAATTTGTTTTCAAAATAGATTAGTGGAAGTAGTGAATCATGATATTCTTTGGTTTAGGGGTTTGGCAAACATATGTTGTAGTATTATATGTATTCTTAGGGTTAGATTTTGGAAAGCTGAAATGTTTTTTTCAAAAATTAATTTTCACCTATATGTGTTTATTTCTGTGTATAGTAAACACATTTCAAGTTTGATTTGATTTTATGAAGTGTTTAATTAGATAATTAAGTTTAGGGTTATGTTTAGGGCGTGGACGACTTATATTTCAGTCATCTGGTGAATAATTTTACCCAGACGACTTATATTTCAGTCGTCCACATCGTACCGAACCTTTAATTTTACCAATGTACGTTTTAACCTAACCGGATCATTTACCGGACATATAAAAACTTTTTTTTCATTTTTTCACAACTTTACGAAACCCTAGCGCTGTTTCTCTCAAAGGGCGATTTCGAAGGCGATAAGACGAACAAAGAAAACAAAAGTTTATTAAAGATCGACGCGGACGACTTCAATCTAAGTCTTCCAGACGACTAAAATATAAGTCGTCTGGTCAACGCAGAGGTTATTTTTGCAATTGACTTTGAAATCTGTTATCTGAGACGACTGAAAAATAAGTCGTCTACTTTTGTTTGGTTAAAAAAACTCCACAAAAGCTAGACGGCTTACATTTCAGTCGTCAGTGGTTAGTTTTGCATTTGACTGGATTATTTCAGAAGTTTGACTTTCCTGTACGACTTACATTTCAGTCATCTGGTGAAAAATTGAAATATCAATATTTTATTAAAACTCGACGACTTACAATTAAGTCGTTATAGGTTAGTTTTGCAATTGAAAAATAAAACTTCAATATTTAATTATATATAGACAATTTACAATTCAGTCGTCAGTCCGACGACTTACATGTAAGTCGTCTAAGATTTACGAGGTTTGACCAGAATCTCGGAATAAAATCCTGGATGACTTACATGTAAGTCGTTGGGCGGATGACTGAATTGTAAGTTGTTTGAGTATAATTAAATATTGAAGTTTTTTTTTCAACGGCAAAACTAACCTACGAAGACTTACATGTAAGTCGTCGGGTTTTAATAAAATATTGATATTTCAATTTTCCACCAGACGACTGAAAAATAAGTCGTCCAGGAAAGTCAAAATTCCGACAAAATCCAGTCAAATGCAAAACTATCCTATGACGACTTACATGTAAGTCATCTAGGTTCTTTGGATAATTTTTTGTAACCAAACAAAAGCAGACGACTTATATTTCAGTCGTCTCAGAAAACAGATTTCAAAGTCAATTGCAAAAATAAACATATGCATTGACCAGACGACTTCCAGGTAAGTCGTCTAAAGCCAGATGACTTACCTGGGAAGTCGTCTGGACGAACAGATCTGGAAAAAAACTCGATTTCATACCTTAAATTGGTGAGATAACTTCCTTAGCACACATAAGGCTTCTCCAAACACACAGAATCACAAACGAAAGTGACCCACCCAGAATCGTTAGCTTCTATGACTCTATGAACCATAAAAATGTAGAATCAAAATCTTGGGTTTTTTTTAGCTGAATATGGAGAGAAAGTGAGAGAGATGTTGTGTTTAGTTCATAAGAATGGAGAAAGAAGAAGGGTAAATCGATTTTGGGAGGATTAAGAGCTTCAAATTGGTTGTTCATGGTGGTTGGGGTATTGATGACAAAGACAATCTTGTAATTACTTGAAGATGATGAGGGTGAGAGAGTAAAAATGTCATTTTCGAAAAGAAAAAAAAAATTGATGACATTTTCGTGAATTATATGAACTTGTGGGGTGAATAGGGCAAAACTAATTTCCCAAAAAAAAAGGAGGTTAGTTTTGTGTTTGACTTTGAGTTTTAGGTAAATTTTGCAAAAAGCCCTATATTTTATAAAAAAAATATTGTCATTTGTAGTTCATTAATGTAAAACAATTGTCCAAAGTGGTAGACTATCTGTCTAATTTTAAAGTAAAACTAAAACATAAACCATAAATTCTATAAAAAAGCAGATTTGGTTGAAAATATATGGGATCAATTTGGACATCTCCCAATGTAATTTTAAAGTTTCTATGAATTGAATAAAATGTGTGTTTGCTTTTAATTCTCTCTGTATGTTTTTATTTACAATGTAATGTAATAAGAACTTTGTAATTTTCTATTAAATTTAATATATTTCGATAATTTGTGTGTTATATTAAATGTAAAATGGAAATAAGTTTTAGCTTATATATATGTTACTAGTTATTTAAAAAAAAAATTCCTAAGGACCAAGATTAAGTCCCACCAATAATCATCATTTCAACAAAAAGTTCTTACAAATGTCCTAAGCTAAAAATAACAATAAAAAATCATTAGGACACCATTCTAAGGACAATGGATAATGATGCCCTAACGAGCATCTTGATACGGTCAAACAAAATTATATTACATTTACTTTTACGGTTGGTTGCGGTTGTTGCGTTTTGCAACAATCACTCAAACCGTTCTAAATCGTTTCAAACCTCTTAAATTCAAATGCTGGTTTCAACTAAAATTTGCGGTTGCGAACGGTTATGGGAGGGTAACATTTTTTTATTTTTTTTAAAACAATATAAATACAAAAATAAAAATAAAATTTTTAAATTGAAATAATAGAAATACTAAAATATATCTATTATATTTTAATTTATATTATAAATAATTTTGAAAATTTTAAAAATATATATTTTTTATTTATAATAATATTATGATATTAATATTTTTATAATTATATAAAATGTAAATATTGTTAATTTATTATTTAACTGATGTTGTATTTGGTGGTTAACCAGTCTTAAGTATCTCGCAAACGCACCAATTTCTAACTGTAGTATTAGTTGTACAAATCTCTTAAAACCGCAACCACCTACATCCGCAAATTTCCGCAGCCGCAACCGATGCGGTTACACCAGTCATGCCCTTAATCTTGTATTTAGATATTAATCTCAATTACATTTATTCCAAAACTAATATATGAATATATTTAGGTTAATTTGTTAAGTTAATAAAAAAAATTTGTCAGCTTTAACTTAATAATTAAATGGTCGATTTTTGTATAGTAAATTTTTACAATGATTCTATTTTAATAGCATAAATAATTAAGAACTAAACGAATTATGATATTGATAAGAGGATTCGTACATATATATAAAAAGTAACTTACATGAGGTAGTGTTGGGAATGGTTTTGCATTTTAGTAAAAAAAGAAAATGCAACAATGAGAACAAAATCATATTTGTTTAGAGTTTTATCTCTATCGGGATAGAATGTCGGATCATGAAACTAATATATGCATTGGATATGAGTCTTTTTGCGTCAGCCGATATGTAATACTTATGGCTCTTAACGTTTAGTTCCTAACATGCTTCTTCTATCTCTGATCTACATAACGAGCATACCAGTTACATACTATGGATTTTAGCCAGAAAGAAGGCTCTGATAGAAAGGGGTCAAGATCACACTAGTATCCATACTTAAAATATCCCGCAGTACAAGTCATACCACAAAACCCGCAACTTGATTGCCACCACAACGAGATTTAACAAGAAGAGACTGTTAGATCCAGTAAAAGGAAAGCTAGATACATTCACGAAATAGACCAATTAGAGGTAAAGGACATAACCATACAAGTCAACAAGTTTCATGATTGGAATAATAAGCAATTTATTTAAATTAAAAAAAAGGTTAAAAGAGTAGCAACCGTTGATTAGTCTTCCTTTGTCCCTGAGAGACGACTTCAATCTTCAACTGCTCCTCTTGTTCCTTCTTCTTTCAGGAAGAAAGGGCACAGAAGCTATGGAATCTCCTATGAGATTCAATCTCCGAACAGCATTCTCCATCATCTTCCTCACCTTTCTTCCTCTGAATCTCAAAACTCAAGGTAACTTTCTTCCATCCTTATCTCTGTCTCTCTCTACAATCTTTTGTATTATGACAGTTTATTTCCTGAAAAACCTGCAGAAGTCTTTGATCCTTCTCAAGATCACTCACTGATCCAATCCGAAGCTTCTTGGAACCGTCGCAGCCTGGTAGAGACACCACCTCTTCCGGGCAAAGATCCTGCTGTGGGTGCCTCCCCTCCATCTCCTGATCAAGCATTTGAAGGCTCCACAAAACCACCTCCAGCACCAGAAACTCAAACACCACCAGGAGGAGATGGAACCCCAAGCCCTCCTCCTAGTAGTGTCAGGACAGCACAAACCCCAAACCCACCTTCTGATCCTCCTCCACAACTTCTGTCTCCACCTCCAAGGACTAAAAAGACTATTAATATTTCTATGATCGTGGGCATAGTCGTTGGCGTGTTCACAGTCTCGGTGGCATTAATCATCTTCTTTCTTATCCACACCCGAAAAATTCCAATCAAGCCTTGGACCAGCAGTGGCCAGCTTCAAAATCCTCTTATCACAGGCAACACACGCTCTTTAGTCTTCACTCTCTATCCTTCTTCTCTTCTCTGATGCTATAGTTTTGCACTGTGGCAGATGTTCCGAGGCAGCAGCTATCAGAGCTACAAGCAGCATGTGAAGACTTCAGTAACATCATTGGCTCTTTCTCAGACGGTACCATCTATAAAGGGACTTTATCCACTGGTGCTGAAATTGCTGTCGTCTCCATCGCGGCTGGTTCTCGTGCAAACTGGTCTACCGATATGGAAATACAGCTGCTACAAAAGGTATCAGAAACCTGGTAATGTGCTTGTTTTCAACAGAAAATGATTCTTCTCTGTCTGTGCAGATTCGTAAGTTAGCAAAAGTAGATCACAAGAACTTTCTGAATGTGATTGGGTATTGCCATGAGAACGAGCCCTTCCACAGAATGCTTGTTTTCGAATACGCTCCTAATGGATCACTCTCCGAGCATCTGCACTGTGAGTACTCTATTTTTTAAACTTAACACAATCTGATCTGTAAGCGGTTGAACTGATCTTTTTCATGGAAGCTCAACACACGGAGCACTTGGACTGGCCTACAAGACTCAGAATCTTCATGGGAATAGCTTACTGTCTAGAGCACATGCACAATCTCAACCCACCCATCTTGCACACCAACTTGGACTCCTCTTGTATCTACTTAACCGAAGACAACGCCGCCAAAGTCTCAGACTTCTCCGTCCTCAACTTCATCTCCCCCTCCAAAGAATCCTCCTCGAGCAAGAACCTTTTAGAACACTCAACGCTTGATCCACAAACCAACGTCTTAAACTTTGGCGCCGTTTTGTTTGAAATCATCAGCGGGAGGCTCCCAGACCCTGATTCTTTGTTTCTTGAACCCAAGCCGGCGAGAGATCTTGTAGACCCGACCCTGAAAACGTTTCAGGAGGATGTTGCTGAGAGGTTGTTGGGAGTGGTTAGGCAGTGTATGAATCCATACTCAGCTCAAAGGCCAACAATGAGAAAGGTTGCGGTGAAGTTGAGGGAGATCACCGGAATAGAAGCTGATGCAGCACTGCCTAGGCTATCTCCACGGTGGTGGACTGAGATGGAGATCATAACCACAGATGGAAACTAAAGACAAAGGAGCCTGCCCTTTAGGTGTCCCCTGTAGATACACAAATGTCACTGTGAAAAGATGCTAATATTTTTCATCTGCATTAAAAGACTAAATACTGTATATATATATATATATCTACGAAAAGTTGCATATGCATAGAAACGTATGGTAAGATCAATAATGGCAGTTACTTTACAGTAGGCCTGCAGTTTAGAACCAAAATTTCGGTTAGTTCGGTAATGAGTTCGGTTCTGCAGGTTTATAGAAAAATTTGATTTTTGGTTCGGTTTGGTAATTGATTAGTTCGAAATTTCAAACTGAACTAACCAAATTAACCAAAATTTTGAACTGAATTAACCGAGAAAACCGAAGTTACCCGAATTTTACCGAATTTAACAAAAAATTTAGCCAAAATATAAACAAATCCAAAAACCTCGGTTAGTTTCGGTAAAAAATTTAAAACCGAACTACCCGAATCCCAAACCAAACTTCTTCCGGTTCAATTCGGCGAGATTTTGGTCAAACAGAACTATCCGAACCAGCATGCCTACTTTACAGCATTTTAACGTATAAAGTAGAGAAAAAAAGAGTAAAAGTATTTTGGTGTGGTTGATAATACCTTAGAAACTACTAATCTAAGCCAACAATGGTGTTGTCAATGGATGAAGCTTGATCCTTGGATCTGCTGTATAGATGAAGCGTCTCGGTGTGGTTAGGGTCCAAACAGAGAGCAGCTTCGCAGTCTTGCGCAGCCAATGAAAGCTTCCCCGTAGCCTCGTGGAACGCTGCTCTGAGATGCAGCGTTTGCAGTTCCGGTCTGAAAGCTATAGCCTTAGACAGCTCTTCCACTGCTTCTGTCTCTCTCTGATCATCCATCAGGACTGCAACACATACAAATCGCTTCTTTTAACTTCTAGAATTCAACAGATTGTATACGATGTTAAACAGGCAAAGGGAAGAGTTTAGTTTACCGGCAGCTCGGTATCTGTAAGGATAGGTTCGCAGAGGGTCAAGTGTTGTGGCCATGTCGAGATCTTCTTTGGCTTTTTCACGTTCGCAGTACTCAGACCGTTTCTCGTAAGCTGCTGCTTTGCTAAACGCCTTGTTAATCAGCTTTGTCATCTCCTCGCACGCTTCTTTACGTTGATTCTTCAGGAAGTAAACTCTTGCTAGGCCTTGATGTGCACGAGTGTGTTGGATCTCTAGAGCGTTCTTGTATGCAGTTTCAGCTTGATCTAGCATCGAACAGTCGATGTAGATGCTCCCAAGATTGTTCAGAGCCTGGAAAAAAGCATAACAAAAAAGAACAATGAGAAAACAATATTAAGAGAAATTAAAATAATTGAAATGCTAACCTGTCCTTTGCGTAGCCCATCGGAAGGACACTTGAGGGCTTCCTCTAGAACCTGAGCCACGCAAGAGCTCTCGTCCGGGTCGAGATTCTTCTCAGCTAGAACATATGCTTTGAGGAAAAATGCTTCAAAGGAGCGTTGAATGGAGATTGCCTTCTCAGCTTTAGTAAGAGCTTCGTCTACATAACTCATGTCGTATAAAAGCCAACCTTCGTAGACCAACCTCTCCGCCTCAGAAGCAGCCAAGTTCCATGCCATTCTCAAGCACCTCATCGCAGCTCCTTGACAATTCAATCTGTCAAAGATCACAACACAAAGCAGTTTTTCTCAACGCCTGAAAAGCTCATAATCACAGTTAGGCCTGGGCGTCTTTACCCAAACTGAAACTTTGAAGTTAACCCAAACCGAAACCCCATCTGAACTGTTATACAAAATTATCCTAACCTTGTACTTCCGGTTTTAACCGAATCAAAATCTGATCCGAAAATAGTTAAATATGTTAACGGTTTTATATACATTAAGGTAATTTAGATTTTTTATAGTTTTTTGTATTTGCTATTCTGAATATTTTTAGTTACTTTAGGTATTTTTAATAGTTAGATTTTTGAATAATTTATATATTTTGAGTATTTTTGTTAATTTTAAGTTTAAAAAAAAATATTTTTGGTCCATTTCGGACATTGGTTATAATCTGATCCAAACCGAATCCGGAAAGAACCAAACCCAATCTAAAAACTAGTAAAACCAGAATGAGATTCATGAACATAGTACCAAAATCCAAAAATCCCCGAACACCCAAGCCTAAGCACAGTTTGCCTGAGAAACAAAACAAAAAAGAAAGAATCTTCTTACCTTAAGAGAAGAAGAGATTGTCTAAACCTCAGAAAGTTTTTGCTGGGATCATTCTGAAGCATCTGATGAACAACACCCAACGAACCAACATCATCCACCGCTGACCATCTATCGTAAAGCTTCACCCAACAATCTACTTCACTACACTGCGCGGTCAATGCCTCCACCAAATCATTTCTCATCCTCCCACCAAACACAACATACTTCGGCTCCAAAGTCAGCACTGCTCTTATATCTCTCAAACAACTCTCTTTGTCACCAACGGCTAAAAACAGCCACGCCCTCAGCTCGAGACAGTCTGGAGTAAGCTTGAACTGAATCAATCTATCAACCTCCTCGAACGCTTCTTTAACCTGCTTCCGCTCGAACTTCATCACAGCCCTATACTTGTAAGGAAACGTCTGCGTAGGGTCAAGCTCAGTGGCGGTTGCTAGATCTTTAAGCTTCTCATCATCCCCTACGTTGTAAAGAGACCTCTCCTGGTACATCCATCCACGTGGCTTGTGCTTAGAGATGAGATAGTTCATGAGCTTGTACGCCGAGTACGTCTTCCCTTGTTTATACTCAGTTCTTGATACCCCAGCCAATGAGTAGACATGCCCTAAGCTTGAAGCTAATCTGAAATGAAACTGAGCTGCTTTGTAATCCTTCCTCTCGAACAGAACACACCCCATCTGATGCAAGGCCACAGCCTTCTGCCAGTTTGCGCGAGCAAACTCACGAGTTCTCTCCAGCAACACCAGCATAGCCTCCGTGGCGAGCCTCTCTTCCATCCCTACTTGGCTGAGGAAGTAGTACAGCGTGAACAAACACTCCGAACCGAGGAAACTTAACCCTTCTTTCGCCTCGGAGCTGCAGAAGAGTCTCATCACTTTGGAGCTGTGGAGAGACTGAGGAAGCTCTCTCAGAAACACCTGCAAGCAAGCTGATAAGAGCAGCTCAGCGCGCTCCTCCAGCGCGTAGTCTACAAAGGTTAACGCTTTGTCAAGGTCAGTGATAGATGAAGCCAAACGAGACTCGCAAGCAGACTTGAGGTCGTCGCAGCAGAACTTGGTGGCTAGTCCAAGAAGCTCAAAGACGGTTTCGACACGGAACAAATCAACTCTTTTGAGTCTACTGTATATGTTCAACGCCACCATTGCTTCAACTGAGATGCCGTTCTCCGAGAAATCGATCTCAGAAGCTCTTGATTCGATAAAAGAACCGTACAGCATAGCCTCAAAGGGCCGTGAAAGGGATGCTATTCGCGACCTAACACACTTAGCCTTCTCTAAACCCACACAGAAGGTGAAATCACTCTCCTCGTCTAGACCAGAAAACTCATCTGCTATAGAGACTTTAATCTCCTCTTCCTCACAACATTTACAATGCTCGTTGACTAGATTCAAATCACAACCACGACTCAAACTACTCTTGGGACATTCAATAGCAAACCCATTACAATCCATAGACTCAACTCCCACAAGCTCGTGCTCTCTCCTCTCGAATCTCAACCAAGCGGATAAAACAACCTTACAAGGGACATCAACGGCGTGCCTCCTGGCGTTGAGCAAACACCTGCGCAGGAGCTTGGCGTCGCCGAGGCTGCGGAGGACAGTGTACTGCTCGAGGTAGAGCATCGAGGTCTCGGACTCGGAGCTCGACTCGATTCTTCTGTAGAGATTCGATAAGGACTCGACCAAGTCGATGGGTTTGAGGTTAGAGTCCAGAGGAGGCTCGAGGAGGTCTGTGGTGGGGAAGCCGTGAGGGAGAAGCGAGCGAGAGAAGGATTTGGAGGTTGATTTGGGGTGGCGTAGGAAGTTCATCCGAGGGCTGCTGCTGCTGCTGCTCCTGCCATTGGTGCTTGTGGAAGGAGAGTCTTGTGATGAAGTGAAGGCGTGGATTTGAGTGCTCTTGAACCTCTCGAATAGCTTTAGATTCCGCATTCTTGAAATCGGAAGAGAGATTGGAGGAAAGGGTTGGAGAGAAAAGAAGAGAGGCTTACAAAGAAGTAAGTGGAAGTGGAGAGAGGGAGGCTCTGTACACGATGAGGAGTGTGATTCGTTTAAAAACAAAAAGGTCAAAACTTTAACGGAGAGAAAAAGAGAAATAGCATCGATTCTTTAAAAAAAGGCAGAACAGGTTGCGAACTTCACTGACTAGTTTGGTAGTGGTTCCTAATGGGTGCGCTACGAACCAGACCACTTACCTTTTATATTAATGATCATTGCAAAAATAATAATTAAACACTATAGTTTAAGGAGATTGTAATAAGATGGTTGGTTTGTTTTAGTTATTGATTAAAGAACAAAATAAGCATCTCTTGAAAATTCAACGCCAGGGTTCATTCATTTGATGCCAAATTTGGTTGGTTAGCTAGTTATGTGGTCCTTATCGGTTATCTTCTATATTCGTATAATATCAGTTCAACCCAGTTTGAATAATCAACGAGACGATTGGTTAGGTTAGATTAGTTGTGGTTTAAATGGCAAGCAAATAAAGTGGTCTTGGTCTCTTGATGATGTACTTAACCCACACATAACACGATCTAGAAAAAGTAAATTAAATTTTTTTTTTAAATATATCCTTACTTGATCAGTGCTGCTAATCATTTGTTAATATGGGTTTTACTCAGTAAACTGAGTGTGTTTGTTTGTGTTTAGAAAATAAAATTACTATTTCATAAATACTTTCTGAAGTTTTATAGTTTTAGCTTTGTTACACTTTTAGTCTCTAACATGGATTTGGACCAACAAATCCCATCAACCAATTATAAAACATTAAAACTAAAATAAAGTAGGAAAAACTACAAAACCAATTCTGATGCTATTTGCTCGCACACCTGGAAAACACATGCAAGTGTACTTTCAAAAGATAATACATGAATAGCAAAATAATTGAAGGATTTTTTTCTTGTCAACAGCTTAATAATTGAGGATTAGTTTGGCATTATTTGAGAAATATTAATAAAAACTGGTATCAGCCACACACATATAATATATTTAGATAAAAATAATATATAGTTTTATTAGAATAGTTGTAAAAATGAATAATGAACAAGGCAAGGCAAGAAGAGTTGTGTGGTCATGTGTCTCGGCAACCCATGTGAGGGGAATCTGAATCACTTTTCTATGCTTTTTCAAAATATATGCGTATTTGAAAGGATGATAACGAATCGTGTCATAGCTGAATTATTAATTCTGAATTTTTTTTTCTTGAACATTTGCACCCAAAAAAGATCCTGAAAAATGATTTGAATGAAAAAGATTCATGAAGGTTTGATTTTTCTGACTCTTTCTACTAAACAGGCTGACTTATTTAGCAAATATTAAGCCCAAAATAGGCTCATTGTAACACATTTTGTGGTGGTCAGTCAGACAAGCAGGTATAAACTCGATGAAGCAAAAAGACTGATGTTCTTTTTCCGTACAGACATTCTGACGCGATTTGTTACTTTAAGCCGGACCGTAATCATAATGGTCTAATAAAACAAAGCCCACTAAAACATGGGCTTAAGGAAAGCTGGCTGGTTTACAAAAGAAATCGGGACCTTTATGGAAAGATTAGGATTTTACGAAGGAAGATGAGATTTTATTCAATTGAACAGATTCATCCATTACCTGAAGAACGAAGAAGATATCTCAGGTTCACTGAATTACCATTTTGTTTTCTTCCCATAAAAAATGGGAATTTTGGGAAAAAAGAACAAGTAAAACTAAACTATTGTCCCTTTAGTATAAAATCAAATTTTGTCACTTTTAGATTTTCATACTTTTTTTGTAAATAAAAATTCATACTAATATATTTACAATACAAAAAAAAAAAAAATATATAAAACATGAAGTAGTCAAACATGTGTGTATATGAAAAATATTTTTGGATTAAAAAAATATTTGGAATAGTAAGTTCAAAAATGAACTAAAGATGTTAGTATATCAAATCTATCATCTACGACGAGTTAGAATATGCAATCTACCTAAAACACAATGATCTATCTAAGATAGAATGCACAATACACCGAAAACATTTCGACCTACTAAAGCAGAATATAAAATATACCAAATACATTTCCATCTACTAAGCCAGAATAACCAATCTTCCATTCCTTCAATGTTCTGTAAGTCGAGAAGAACATAAGGCCTAATTAACAAACATATATCTACATTTCTAGAACATCAATTCTTCCATAGGACCTTTCATCTTCTTATGTAGTATACAATATCTACGGTTTCAGCTACTTCCTAACTATGGTAGAACAAGAGTTCTACTAGATTTGTAACAATTATCCAAAAATCTAGCTAAAAATGGTTAGAAAATATTTTGGAAATCTTTTAATTATTTATTGCTTTCCTTTTATAATTTATGAAAAAAGTTAAAAAAAAACTGACCAAAACCGTCTTCTTCCTTGATATATTAGGAACAACTTTTAGAAAAATAACATAGTGTCATGGTCTAGTGGGAACAAAGGGTAGTTTTAGTGTCAATGTCCTAAGTTCGATTCTAAGAAAGACTGTTTTTTTTTTGTATTTTCATATCCCGTCAAACCAAATTAATATATGTGTGAGACTTGTTGGGGACCAATTTGTAGATATTACCAATGTTGACTAAGCTAACAAACAAGTTTGCTGCAATCTTCCTAACTTCCTTTGGCCATGTAGCTGTGTACATAAGCGTTTTGATGCTTAACGAGAATCTCTTTCACTTATAAAAATTTCATTTATAACAACAAGGATCAAAGACTATATAAAGAGCATATTAGTTATCCACAAATAAAAACAAGTATGAAGCATATCGAATACAGCCTCTCAAAGTTTGGTCTACAATACGGTCGGTGAGAGTTTTTGGCAATGATTGCATGTACTTTATGTTCATGGTTTTCAAGTCATTTTTAACTGTTAAGTCGATGTGGAGCATTTTTGTGTCAAGTGAACATATAATGGTGTGGAGATATGCAAGAACAAGGCTAAGAAATGTTGGACAAAAGAGGGAAGCAGAGATGTACAAAACATAGAAGATTCATAACCGAAGAGAAGTTTTGAAATGATGGATCAACAAAAATTACTTCACTTTAAATGTTACATTTTCTTTTGATCTGCTTACAGAAGATACACAAATAAGATCCAATCAAAAGGACAAAAAAATCAAGAGCCTATACTTTCTCCACTGCTTGTTCACCATAGGGAAAGTTCTCCTACAATTTGAACATCGTGTTTCATCACATGTTCCAAGCTTTCCATCACCTATTAGAGAATAGAATAAATTAACAAAACTAATAGACTTGATAAAACAACATGCAACATGTATAAGCCAAGCACATGGTGAATTAAACCAACTTTGTAAAAGTAGTACAATTCAAATGCAAGGACATTTCCCGGTCTAATCAACTACAAGTTTCAACTAGAATAAGAGTCTTCCGCTAAAAACAACAATGAATCAAACACACATAACAAAACGTGCACAATTTTATAGTTTCAATGAGAGAGTAAGAGTTTCTGAAACATATCAGAACTCCAGCTTGTAATAGGATAAGGAATAAGAATGGAGTTATTCTCCTATGACCCATACCAGTCCCAACTAGTACTCCAGCTTTAAGCTTATCAATCTACAACAACACCCAAGACAAATACTGTGTTAAACCCATCAGAGAGAAATCAAGTTCATGTTTAAAGATTAAACCTTTAAACTAGATAGTCTTCCAAAAAAAATTGAAACCATAAACATGAATCGATTTGTATTTTAACAATTCAAATATCTTCCTAGTACATGCAAATAAACAAATTATGAACAAAAAAAAAAAAATCTAAAGGGGATTTCAAAACCCTAAACTCCAAGTTTTGGGAACCAAGATGAATTAAGAGCAAACGAAGAACAATGTGATGCTAATCGTCCTTTATCAACCGGCGACAAGAAGCTTGTCCGAGCTTGAACAACTCCAATTGTAGCCGGCGGAGATTACAAAGTTATTCTAATTGGTGGTGTTTAAAGAGGAGATACGAAAGAAGGAGGATGAAGGAGAGATGTGACGATGAGTTAAAGGTCTCCAACAAACTAAGACATGTCGGAGAAAGAAGGTGTCGACGGCGAAACCTAATCGCTCTTCGATGGAGGGAAAGAAGAGTCGGAGTCGATAGATTCTGATTTTTTATTTCTGATTTTTAACTTCTTATTATTTTACTTCTTAGATAACAAAAGTAAAATTAAAATGTAAATTATATTACTTTTCTTAATAATTGTATTTAGTTATTAATTTGAAAGGACCAAACTGGATTTTCATTATTGTTTATACACAAAGATTTTGGTTTTAATTTTAAAGGAGACAAAAATATAGTTATTTAGTTCCTTTTCCCAAATTTCCCAAAAAATAACACATTGAAAGAACATATGGAAGAAAGAAAATATCCAAGCAACAAGTAGCAAAGTAACAGTACCAATATGATGTCAAAAAATAAAATAAAAAATTTAAAGCAATTATTAAAAAAAAAATTGTTTTAGCAGAGAAAATGGTGGCTACCAAGAGCATCTCCTCCCTTGTCCTTGTGGACTCTTCTTCTTGCTTCTTCTCTCCGATTCCACGATTCCTAACTCTTCGAATCGCGACTACAACTGCCCTTAGATCAGCAGCAACCTTCACGCTCCGCAGGCCTCCTTCTCATAGGAGTCTAACGCCTTCACTCGCCGTCATGTTTCCGGACAATTCGGTACTATCGGATGTCTGCGCCTCCGGGATCACCAGCGTCGTGGCGGTCTCTTGCCTCGGTTTCTGGGGTGAGATTGGCAAGCGCGGCTTCTTTGATCAGGTACCGAACAATAATACAATTTCACATGAAAGCCTGAGTGAGTAGCTGTCTTTGGTGCTTTATCGAGTAATGGCATTTAATGGCCAGAAAAAAAACTATAATGTGAAAGCGAGAGACGCATTTGGGTAGAATAACATTGCTCAACTTGCACTGAAAGAGAAAAGGAAACTAACCCCAAATCTGGTAACTCAGTGTGAAAAAATGTTCTCTGCTGCTCAGAAACCAAATTGAGGTTTGATATTTTTTTGAAACCCGTGCGTATAATCATGAGACTATATCATCATCTTAACTTGAAAATTTAAACACATTCATGAATTTTCTTAGGTTTAACTGTTGTTTGCTTACACTTTTAAGGGATTATTTCGTTGATAAACATGTGGAGCTATAGTTTCTCTGACCTCATTGTGATAAAAAAAAAACACCATTAATTATGTAAGAGCCATAGTTTCTCTGATCGAGTGAGGACTACCAGAATTTTCATGGCTCACTTGAGTGTGTAATTAATTGTTTTAGCTTGCCCTTGTGTTTCAGAAACTTATCAGGAAGCTTGTGCACATCAATATTGGTCTTGTTTTTATGCTTTGTTGGCCACTCTTCAGGTATTATTATTATTATTATGGATTTTAAAGGATCTATTTTGACTAACCATCTTGGCACTATGTAACTTCAATACCAATTGTTTCAGTTCTGGACGCCAAGGAGCGCTTCTGGCTTCTCTTGTACCTGGACTCAATATAGTAAGGATGCTTCTCCTGGGCCTCGGAGTCTACCAAGACGAAGGTACTATCAAGTCTATGAGCAGACACGGTGATCGCAGGTATATAGCTCAATTGCTCAAAAATACCTCTCACATGCTTAGAGTATTAGTCTTTCTCTTAGTCATCTTGGTTCCTGTGTGTAATATCATCACTCGTTGTCACTTCACAAAGTGTCTGTAGTTGCTTTCTTCTTCATCAGGGAACTACTTAAGGGACCGCTTTATTATGCACTCTCAATCACATCCGCCTGTTTCTTCTACTGGAAAACATCCCCCATCTCTATCGCTGTGATATGCAACCTCTGCGCAGGAGATGGTACCTACACTTACCTTTGGTTCTGATTCATTAACATTAGCAACTTTTGTTCTGATTCGCTCACATCATGTTAAAAAGGTATGGCTGACATTGTTGGGAGGCGTCTTGGAACAGAGAAGCTTCCTTACAACAGAAACAAATCATTAGCTGGTAGCATTGGGATGGCAATCGCAGGGTTCTTAGCATCTGTTGGGTATATGTACTACTTTTCTTCATTTGGCTACATGGAGAGTACCGGGTGGGATATGATTCTTCGCTTCTTAGTCATCTCCATAGCATCGGCTCTTATAGAATCACTCCCGATAAGCACCGACATAGATGACAATCTCACCATCCCCTTAACCTCTGCCTTGGTCGGTACTCTACTCTTCTAATACAGAGTCCTCGAGCTTGATTACCTCTATGTAGTAAAAAAAAACTACATCCTTAGTTGCCATAATCTTGTGTATGTACTTGTTAGTGAAAAGACATCATATTGTTGTTGCAGTTGGGTACAATGTTGTAATGTAGTGAAGAGATATAGTGACTACTAACATACGCGCGCTTCTACAAATTTTTGTTACTAGAAGCTCAATACAAGCTTTTGTTATTTCGAAATCGATTGTATGCTTACTACTACAACAGGAACAGGTGATGGCTTAACTCTTCCGCTCCATGAAGCGTCTTCTTCAGACACGTCGGAGTGGTGAGTGTAACGGCGCTTCAGACAAGGAAGCAAGACGAGGAACAAGAGGAAAACAGCGAAGCTTACCACAAGAACCATCATCAAGATCTCACCATGCATCGCGTAGTGTTTGTCTCTTGTGAAGGGGACTCGCTCTCCGTCTTCAGGGCTCAAGGCCTCCACCGTGGAAGCTACCATTACAGGTAATCTCCAAAGTATTCTCAACTCCTTTTGCTCGTGCCTCGCGGTCTTTGAAACCTTGAGTGTATGTATGGGAGTTTCTTGTTCCTCTCTGAATAGATATTAGCCTTGAGAGAATATTATTAATCAAAATGTCACCACAGAAGAAGATAAAGTTTAAATATAATATTCTTGAAGATAATTAGTAGATGGATTTTTGTATCAAGATTTGGTGTAGAAAGTGACGTTCGTGATTGGCGCTACGTCGTTTTACATTGAAAATCCTTGTCGTCTGGCTCCTATCACTATGCTCAGTGACCTTCCAGGAAACTTCCTCAAGAGAGACTCCCGTGTCTTGCATTCTTTGCTTCTTGCTTCTTCTACCATTCTCCAAGTAAAAACAAAATTTAGTTACTATTTTATTTGGTCCATTTGAATGCATAGAACAATAGTCATTGGGCCCAAACACTTCATTTGATTATGTATCCCTAGGTCAAAGGTCTGAGCATAAATAGTTTTATTTCAATATGTAATGTACAAATTCTACAGTTAATCAAGTGGGAGTTAAAAAAAAATAGATTCACCTTGTTGGAAAGTTTAGCAACCTCATCACTGATTCTAACCATTCTTGACTCTTCTTGGTTTCCCATTGTGTGATCACTATTATCGCTACACCTTATCTTTTTCACTGAGAGTGAATAGTTTAGCTTTTTTCTTTGTGAATAATTGGATCGGATAAATGTGAGTTCTAAAAAGATCTGCTGGATCTCTTGGGATAAACTAACACAACCCAAAAGCATGGGAGGTCTTGGTTTCAGGGATATCCAAAGCTTCAACCAAGCCCTGCTAGCCAAAATTGGTTGGAGAATACTAACAAAACCAGACTCCCTTCTTGCTAGAATCCTCCTCGGAAAATACTGCAATAAGACCTCTTTCCTAAAGGTTCAAGCCGCTAGCAACATCTCCCATGGCTGGAGAGGGATCCTTCTGGGCAGAGACCTATTACTAAACCATCTAGGAAAGGCTATTGGAGATGGGGAGTCAACATCTGTGTGGAACGACTCCTGGATAAAACCAGAGGCAAATCTCAAACCATTTGGCCCTCTAACCCTGCAAGATAGAGACCTCATGGTGTTAGATCTTCTCACAATAGAAACCAGAGAATGGAATATAGCAAAAGTGGAAGAACTGTTACCTGAACTCAAAAGCCACATCCTAAGTCTGAGACCAAGCATCCTTGGAGCACGAGACTCCTTCATCTGGCCGCTACAAAATTCAGGGACTTACACAGTCAAAACGGGGTACAATGCGATACAAGCTGCAAAGAATCATTGGACAGACAATGTTGGGGCAAGGGGATCAAACCTTTGGAACAAACTCATTTGGAGCACGTCGTTGTCACCAAAGCTAAAACTCTTCCTCTGGAAAGTTGGGAATAATGCTCTCCCAACGGGAGAAAATCTACAAACTCGAGGAATGCTCTCAAATACCATGTGTACTCGCATCGGAGATTCGGAATCTATTGCTCATATCCTCTTCCACTGCCCTTTCGCGAAGGAAGTCTGGGAGCTTGGACCGTGGGAACATAGCTTAGACACCTCCACATAGAACTCTTTCTTCGAGAAGTTGCAATTCTCCAAGCACCAATCTCCTCTACCCCCGTATGGACTTACGGGTAATGCTTTCCCATGGATCTGCTGGACACTATGGACCTTGAGAAATCAACTCCTGTTTGAAAACCGATCTCAATCAGCAACAGAAGTCTTTTCAAAAGCTCTAGTAAGTCTCAAAGAATGGGAAGCTGCACAACCAACTACGCAGGAATCAAAACAAAAGGACTCACCTCGATGCCATGCATTAACTGAGAATTCGATGGAAATCTCCTGCAATACGGATGCTTCATGGAAGGGAGGGATCCAATCGGCGGGGTTGGCCTGGATCTTCGCTGGCGTCGAAGGAACTGCACAGAGGATCATGCGCTCAAGACTTTGTCTCCTCGCCTTGTATGGCTGAATCCCTAGCCATTCGAGAAGCTCTCCTCCAAGTGGCCTCCTTTAACTACTGTCATATCAGTGTAAAATCAGACTCTCAAGTGCTCGATCGTATTCAACGGAACTCTTTGGAGTTCTCGCCGATATCGATGATTTCGCTTTCTCAGTTTCTTCTCCGTTTCTGTTTTGTCGCTTCAGTTTCATTCTACGGGCCCTTAATGGACTTGCTGATGGGCTTGCAAAGAATTGTCTACCAATCCATTTAATCAGCAATTCACTTTCTGTAACCTAAATCCAGTTTAATCAATTTTATCTTGTTGTTCAAAAGAAAGAAAAATGTTAGAGGTTTCAGGATTATGTCTGAGAAATACGAAAAAAAAAATTGATAGAGTAAGTATTAGGGACAAATGTCTCACATCGGTAGTTGGAAAGGATCTTTAGTAATATATAAGATAGATGGGCCACTCCACTTTTCAACAATTGGTTTTAGGTTGGAAGCCCATCTAGCTTAACATGGTATCAGAGCCCGATCTACGCAGTCCAACCCGATCCACATCGACCTGGCCCAAAGTTGGCCCTCGATCCTTGCCCAAACATTCCGAGATTGGCTCTTAAAGAGCCATCATCTCGAGAGGGCGTATTAGGGACAAAGGTCCCACATCGGTAGTTGGAAGGGATCTTTAGTAATATATAAGATAGATGGGCCACTCCACTTATCACCCATTGGTTTTAGGTTGGAACTCCATCTAGCTTAACAGTAACCAATCAAAAAGTAGAGTTTTAAAACAACCTCTCAGCATATTTTGATGTTGAAGTCATGCTTTGATTAAACACCAAAGTATCTATCATAGGCTATATATCTTTGTGGCCATTACAAAGTTAACGTTTTTCTTAATGCATCACTCGTTTTCTCTAACTCGTAGTTATTGTAATGTATATGAAAATGACTAGTCTTTTATAAGACTGCAGAGAATGGTGTGTCCCGCTGAATATGAAATGATATGGAAGCCAGAGGCCAAGAATAATGGCGAATGGCGAATACAAAAGCATAGTTTAAAGTTTGCAATAAGTAAACACAGCAGTAGATGCTTTGATGCCAAATGTAATGTATGACCGAAATTCTCTATCACATTTCATTGTCGCTTTCTACACTTTTCAATTTATATAATTTTTAAAAATACTTATAGATTTCTTCAATTTTCGCATCGCAGCTATAGGTTTATATATAGATTTTTACATATGATGATATGATCATTAAAATACATGAACTTAGATTTTGCCTTTTTAGTAGGTCTGGACACGGATCGGATATCCGGGTTTTTGAAGGTATTTGTGATTTGCTTCGTATGTCACGGATATCTAATTTTTCGATTTGCTTTATTTCGGAAAAATACGGATATTCGAAAAAACGGATATCCGAAAAATAAATAGATATTTGCAGATATTTACGAATACTTATGGATATCTCATTTGTTTTGATTAATACAAATAATTTTAAAATTTTGATACAAAATTGTTTTTGCATGATATATATGATAAAAAATTAAAAGAAGTAGTGAATCTACATATTTTATAAAAATTTTGAGCTTAGTTAACAATTATAATAACACAAAACTTAAGAAAAAATTTATAATTGTCATAAATGTGTTATTTTCCTTTTATGTAATACTTTTATGTAAGTAATAATATAATTTATCAAATCATATGTTAGAATAATAATTATATAATTTTATACAGCGAAAAATTTAAATATAATCAAGATATACATGTATTTATATATTGCCGGATCGGATCGGATATCCGCTTTCCAAAATTTTAATATTTGTGATTTGTTTCGATTTTAACGGATATTGATTTTTAGTATTTGTTTTGCTTCGAAAGTTTACGGATATCCAGAATTTTTGGATCGGATCGAAACGAATAACGAATCAAATCAAATTTAACGGATACCGGCTCTACTTTTTAGTCGCAGAAATATGGACAAAAGTCATGTCGAGATCGTAATCATTAGCTTCAACCAAAGCTTAATCAGAAATAGATTACCACTTTTGTAATTACATCATCTTCTTTTTACCGCACGTGGCTTTTTTAGTTATTCATATTCCATTTTCAAAATTGTTGACAAGATTTATAAGTATAATGTATTTTTTTATTTAATTTTATGAAGACGAATCTTGCGTCGCCGCTGACTGGAACACCTTGTCACCCTCCGATCTACTTCTACTACTCAGCATCCTCATCAACGAACTCGATGCTGAAGACGTTGATCTCCGATCACCTCTTGATCCTCCGCCCTCATCTAACACTTCAATTCTAACCTCTCCTTCTCCGACGCCGTCATCAACTCCTGTTTTGGCGTTTTCTTCCATCACAGCAAGAGACAGTGATAGTCTCCGATCACCGGCGACGACGTTCTCATCTTCTCCGGTTGGAAACAATTGTAGCTCTAGCCTAACCTCTGTTTCTTCTTCTTCTTCTGCTTCAACTATTCCATCAACGTCGCCGTTAATGGCCGGCTTGAGATTTTCTTGATCGGAGACGGCGAGAACAGGGGATCGACAGAGAGGACAGGTAGAATGAGAAGACAACCACATGTCTATACACTCAACGTGAAACCCATGCCCGCAAAATCTCAACTTTCTTCCAAAGTCTCCCACTTCCCACAAACCAAGACATATCACGCACTCCTCCTCCTCTTCCTCTTCTTCTTCGTCGTCTTCGTAAACAAACAGAGGAATCGAAGAAATGACTGAAGAATCCAAACCTTTGTCATCGCTTGTCGGAGCCGCAGCAGAAGCTTCACCGTCAATACCTCCCAGTGGAACAGGAGGTATGATCCTTGTCGTTGTGACTGTTCTTCTCCGGATTCGTCTTCTTCTCAGCCGGCGTCGAGCGGCGAAGAATTCTTGGTCGGAGTTTGACCAGAAAAAGCGGGCGTAGAATTGGAGAAGCAAGACGAAGAGGACGACTAAGAGGAGGAAGAGGAGAGCAGCTAAGAGGACATTGGAGTTGTAAGAAGATAAGACTTTGAAGAGACTGCTACTCGTAGTCATTGATCCTTCTTCTTCTCCTTCTTCTTCCCTCGTTATCTTTACTTCAACTGAGGGGATCACGTTTTCTTTATTCTTTGGAGGGTTGATTATATATGAGTGTAAAGCGAAAAAAAAAATAGATATAAATGCTATAAAAACATGAGATTTAATAGAAGAAATATGTATTGAGAACATAAAAGAAATTATATTATATTATATCATTTTATTTTATTTATACACAAATCCCACATAATCAGGATATTTTGTCAAGTATATAATATATATATAAATTCTGAAAAAAATATTCAAGGTTTTAAGTTTTTAACCCTATTCTCCAACCAATTGCCTTTCTATTTGTCGTCTTTAAATTCCATTGAAGAACGAAAGAAATCATTGTGAAAAGTTAATTCATATTATATTTGATATGTCATATATGGATTACATGCATAATCTTGGTTGGAATATTTGATGAAATGGTGATGTGTGGAAGTAAGTACATGCAGTGACGGTTGTGGGCCTTTGTCTTTTAGTGTGTTGTGGTTGCAACTAAATAATAGAGTGGAGGAGGTTGCGAGTTTAAAAGATGAGTGGGGTTTGTTTTAATTCGTATTCGCATCTCTATAACTATATATCATGAATCAATCGCTAAATTCTATATGATTTTCTATGTCTATTTTATAATTATACACGAACTTACATTTAGATTCAAGTGTTCAACACATCCATCTATGTCTATTTTATAATTATACACGAAATCTCATGTTGCGATTACATATCTCATATATTGTCATTTAGTTGAAAAATAACTCGCACAATAATTCTTCTAGACATTAGTTTCAACTTTTAAATTCGAATGAATTTTTTACCAAAACAAATTGAATGAATTTTAGAGACTCGTGAACTCTTCTTATAAAGGATTGTTTTAATATCATTTCTCATCACTTTATACTTCCATATTAAAGTAACATCAACATTAAACCCAATGGTAATGGAGGTCACATGAAAGTTAGATTAGAAAAGAAGGTAAGTAGGGAGAGATGGGAAGATTTTACGTGAACATAAAGCAAAAGTAGAAGACGAGGAACGCTATGTAACTACTTCTAGACTCTAGTAAACATCTTTACACGTTTCTGTGTTACCCAATCTTGTACTGTATTTTATTGTTCAATAAAGAAAACCATATAATATGATATGATACCCATATACACCTCCGAAATATAATTTTTTTGTCAAAAAAAAAAATACATATATATATATATATATATATATATATATATTTCTTGCTCTCAGGACTTAACCACGAGGTCGAGGAGCCAAGGAGGATCTTTCACGAAACTTGTTCAAGTCTTTAAAACTGGCTGACTCATCAACGCAACGGAGTTTACCCCAAAAGAAAAGAACAAATTCCCGTATGACTATTTAAGAGATTTCTTTTTGTTTTCATTTCTCAATAGAAATAGAATTATGCTTTCTAATTTCGGTTTATATATTTTTGTAAAATTAAAATGTTTTTACATTATAGAATCAAACTGTTGTTGTTTTGTTTTATGCGTTATGTCACAGTAAATGGTATGTACATAGTACTTGGGTGATAATAATTGTTTTGTCAATAGTTGTAAGAAAATGACAATCCATGAAAATGGCAGTCATGAAAATAATAAGAAAGATATAAATGTAGAGTCTAAGAACTTTATTGACCAAAAGTCACTCTTCTTGCCATAAAATGAGGGTCGAAGTTGCAGTTGCAGTTGCAAACAACACCTACTCCTTATTTTCAGCCTTCCTTTCTCCAGCTTCCATGCATTTCCAGCCTTCTTTTTGACCTATTTCTTCTTTGTCATGTTAGTGGTTAGATATTAATAGTTAGCTATAGACATTCAGTTTGATCCCAAAAAAAAAAAAGCTATAGACATTCAATTTGTTGGTTCGGTTCACAAAATAGATATTCGGTAAATAGATCCGAACCAGAACCATTCCTAATGAAGTACTGAACAAAGAGTTGGGGTAGCCTGGATACCAAGGAGTGGGATATACAACTTCTAAGAGATTTCTTTAACCAAGATGATATCCCTTTGATACTTGGGATGAAACCTTCTCGTTCTCGTGCTCGGGATGGATATTTTTGGAACCATATAAAATCAGGAGTTTATTCACTTAAAACCGGCTATGACCTACTTAGATCGACCAAGTTGAGTCTTTCACAGAAATGGGCTGTAGAACCAAGTTTCACGAGCCTACAGAGCCATGTGTGGGAGATAAAGGCCCCGAGTAAGATGAAACATTTCTTGTGGCAGGCTATCTCGGGCTGTGTGGCGACGGCAGAGAGGCTCATGTATAGACACCTGGGCACTGATAGGAGTTGTCCTAGATGTGTTGGCCCAGTGGAGTCGATTAATCATCTTCTTTTTGAATGCCCACCATCTCTTCAGGTTTGGACTTTATCAGACTATCTGTCCCTTCCGGTTTACTTCCCGAGTACATCTATATATCAAAACATGAACTTCCTGTTTTGGAAGAGAAAAGAGGTGGCTCCTCTGAGACCACAATTCATTACCTTCCCATGGATCTGTTGGTACATTTGGAAGGCGATGAACGACAAACTCTTTCATGGGAAAGACGTATCCCCCATTGACACTCTCCAATGGGAAAGACGTATCCCCCATTGACACTCTCCAACATGCGTCTCTTGAGGCAGAATGTTGGAGGAAGGCTAACGAAAAAGAGGACGCAAATGAGGATCATGATGATCCCCCTACTACAGAGATTGAGACAGTGCCCCCTTGGATACCCCAAATCCCTACTTGTCAAATTGATGCATCATGTATCAATAATGGCAGTGTCAGTGGTTTAGGGTGGAGTCTTAAGGATCAAATGGGCTTAGAATACTTCGGATTACGGGCGTGTAACAGGAGCCTCTCAGCTTTGCATGCTGAGATGGAAGGGTTACTTTGGGCAGCCTCATGTATGAGAGACATAAGGATCACTTCGATACGGTTTGAGACGGACTGCTCGGACTTAGTGGATATGACTACAAACCCGATGGACTGGCCAGCATTCGCGACAGAGATCGAGGTGTTCCAGAGGTTACAAGATGACTTCGATGATGTGAGACTGTCTCATATTCCTCAGAATCGGAATGGCCGGGCAGACAGGTTAGCAAAAGATGTAAAAACCAGAGGTTATATTTTCTCCCTAATAGATCAGACCCGGGCAGATGGAGATGCTCTTCGGAGGATCAGCTCGTTTGTTCTCCACTTGATCTAGCCTAGGTGGGTAGACGACAAAAAAAAAAAATGATCCGAACCGGAACTAGAACCAGTTTTTATAGTTTGGATTAGTTCATCTCATTTTTAGAAGAACAAGGACTCACAATTAAACTAATGATCGATTTTAACTATTTAAGGTGTATGCATTTTCGTAAATATTTTAAAACAATATAATTTTTAATGAGTTATGAATTATCAGGTTTAATTACACCAAAGAAGCTTGATATGCAAACTTTTCTTATGGTTTAGATTATTATAAAATTTCGATTTGGTTTTGGATTGATGAATATCAATTAGATTGGAAATGGTTTTCACCATAAAGAATAATATTAGACTACCATGTACCTAGCATCAAACCTTGAATAGTTTACCTCTGACATCAAACCTTGAATAAACTATATCATACATTCGCTCTTTCTTTACTGCTTGATAGCATACATCCACTTACTTAATGGGAAAACGGCTTATCCATACCCGCACTATAAAACCAGGGAAAATACATATCCAAACAATATTAACGTACCAAAACACTCCTCAACTAAATAAGAATTTGAATTGCATACCTAAACTCATAATAAATAGCTAAAACATGTCTATAGCCGGTTATATGATTATTTGGACTATTATTTTTATTTTTTTTTGTAGTTTAGTCCCTATAATTCTATTTTTTGTTAATATGCCTTAAATAACTTAAATAATCAAATTTATCGTATTTATAATTTTAATTTGATAAGTACAATTTTATCGTTTTTTACCAGATTTTAATTAAATTTAAATAATAAATTTAATTATATATCAGAAATTTAGATAGTTATCATATACAATATATTAATTAATTTAGTTATCAAAGTATGTTATCTACCTTATTAAAACATGAGAATTAATTATAAATAATCTTACTCATATGTAACATTTACAAGAAATACCACTCAATTTATATTTATATAAAATTTTCTTTACAAATATAGTCATTCAAATTTTAATCAACATAATTAAAAATACTCTTTAGAAATTTGATTTTACAGTAGAGATCTTTAATAATATTACCCTTACTTAATAAAAAGAAAAAATGGCTAGTTAACCAAAAATAGTTTCGAACGCAGCATCTCAAGAAAACAAATATCGCACAAAGCCACTAGACAATATTACATTATTTTTCTTTTGCTACAAAACTAGTATGTAATATTAATAATACACAAAAAGTTTACAAAACTATTTCCCGATTAATTCTCGTATAATTACCAAATAATTGATTCGGCGCTAGGTTAGGGTCAAGCGCACACATTATGCCTAGTGTAATTAACATTGGTTTTGATAACTACAAACAAAAATTATAAATTTTTAATTTTATTTATATTATATATATCACGCAAGCACATAATAAGATTTGCAACTAAAATAACTTAAGAAAATATGAAAAATATTTTATAAACTTTAAGAACTAGTGAGATTAAATCAGACTTTAAATTATGATACTGTTTTTATGTTGTTTTCTATTTATTTAAATTTTTTGTATCAAATATTTTAATATGAAATAATAATAAAATTAATATATTTATATTATTAAATCTATTTTATTTGATAAAAAATATTTCTATTTTATATATCACCATATATTAAAATTTATTTCCAATTTTGAAATTACAAATAAGGCCAATTTGATGATTTTAATTATTTGTGGCACTTTACAAACAAATAAAATGACAAAAACTAAAAGATAATAATTTAAAAAATAAATCAATATATTTTAAAATGGACTGACACGTTTCAGTTACGAAGTATGTTTTAGCTATTTATTATAAGTTTAGGTATGCAATTCAAATTCCTATTTAGTTTAGGAATGTTTTGGCACGTTAATATTGTTTGGATATGTATTTTTCCTGACTTCATAGTGCGGAGATGAATAAGCGTTTTTTCCTCCACTTACTAGTAGTATACTGCGAAGATTGAAATACATACAAGTGTACGCAGAAAAATGGAAAAAAAAAATGCAATTTGAATATTCAAGAAACAGAGAACAGCTCAAAAGTGACCTATTAGTACTTGTGTTGACAGAGGAAATTAAATTGGCGAGGCAAGAGATGGAAAATGGCTTTAAAACATGGAGCTTTTATTTGCTCTCGTGGTGGAGCCGTTGGTATTTTGGGTTTAGGGGTCCGTCCAAATTAAAATGTTGGGCCCTAAATTAACTATCCGTTTGTTTTACTCTTTTCGGAACACCACATCATCCCCTCTCTTGCTGCAACAAAACAAACACAAACCACTTACACTTTGCTTTGTGATATCCACCAAAGGTGTTGGAGTCTGCTTTAGTCAACCTGATTGAGATGATTTAATTGCAAGACTAAGTGGATTATTTACTCATAATCATCAGATTAGGATAATGATTGTGGTCTGAAAGAAAGTTGAAAGCTACAATGATAATAATAATTTGATGACATATAACTAGAATCTTAAGCCAAAACACTTATTACAACAAGAACAAAAATATCATAAGATGTTATTCAATAAGAGCAACATTATTGGGAGGACTAATTTTTGAGTCATTAGGTTAATTTATTATTATTTGTATGGTAAGAAACAAAGCTAAGAAACAATCCCAAAAGTGTAGATTATTGGTAGGACTTTTTGTTGTTCCTTAGTAAATTAATTGTTTATTTTTAATAAGTAATGACATATAAGAGATAAGTTTAAAATAAAACATATAACATTAAAATTGAAAACATAAGGAAATAACAAAGTTGCCAAAAAAAAAAAAAATTTACAAACATCATAAATTAAAGCAAACAAACATTTTATTCAATTCATATAAACTTATAAATTATATGTTATTTAGAAGATGTCCAAATTTAGCCCATATATTTTCAATCAAATCATTTTTTAGTTGCTGATGGGCTTGTCTGTTCCGAACTTTTGTTCGACAATCAATTGTATTCCCGAGATTTGTAGCCATATTGACGGAATATATGTAAGATCCACATCTTCTCCTTGTTGAAATTCGAAAACATCATACTGAGTGAATGAATCTCGTTCATCTTCCACAATCATATTATGGAGTATGATGCATGCTCTCATAATATTTGCTATTTTATCTTTATCCCATAAATTAAATGGATTTTTGACAACGGCAAATCTAGCTTGGAGAACTTCAAATGCACGCTTAACATCTTTTCGCACAACTTATTGGGTTTTAGCAAATAAAGAATTTTTCGGACCCTGTGGTAGTCGGATAGATTGAATAAAAGTCGTCCATTTCGGATAAATACCATATGTGAGATAGTAAACCAAATGGTACTCCGTTCCGTTGACATAGAAATTGACTTTCGGAGCTATTCCGTTAATAATGTCATCAAATACAGGTGATCTATCAAGAATATTAAGATCGTTCATTGTACTTGGAGCTCCAAAAAATGCGTGTCATATCCAGAGGTCATATGAAGCTACCGCCTCCAACACAATAGTTGGTTTTTCGGTTCCTCGAGAATACATTCCTTTCCAAGAGGTGGGGCAATTCTTCCACTCCCAATGCATACAGTCAATACTTCCAACCATCCCGGGGAATCCACGTTGTTCGCCAATATGGAGTAGTCTTTCAAGATCCTCTGGTGTGGGACGTCTTAGGTATTCATCGCCAAACAAGTGGATTATTCCTGCAGTAAAACGGTGCAAACATTTTCGAGCTGTTGTTTCACCAAGTCGTACATATTCGTCAACTGTATCCGCCCCACCACCATATACCAATTGACGAATTGCTGCAGTACATTTTTGAAGTGGTGATAGACCAGACCGTCTGACTGCATCTTCTGTTGGTTGAAAATACTTTACTTCTGTGGAAAGACGATGCACAATACGCATGAAAAATGATTTGTTCATTCGAAACCGTGTCCAAAATAAATAGTGAGGGTATGTTGGCGTCTCACTAAAATAATCATTCCAGAGTTTATTGTGGCCTTCTTCCCAGTTTCTCTCAATAAAAATACGTTTTTTTTGCTCTTTTGGTTATAGAATAACAGCATAGTTTTCAAAAACTTCTTCAAATGGTGTTTCAAACTCAGCATCATCATCTTTGTGGTAATGATAATGGGATGAAGACGCCATTTAAACTGGAAAAAAATAGAAAATGTTTTCGAGAGACGGTTTGTAATGGGAGAAGATGATTTGTAATGGGAGAAGATATCTCATATTTATAGCCTAAAGTGGAGCTTGTGATAATAGATGTCTGACATTACCGTGATGCTTACATTTATAAAAGTATCCATCTTGTGATAATAGATGTCTAACACTCCTGTGATGCTTATATTTTCTCTTCTTGTCGAACAAACAAACAAATACATGTGATCAGACAATATAAACTTCTCTTCTTGGCACAGGAAATAGACATATGGGAAAAAAATATAATCATACAACGGATTGAAAATATAATCATACATCAGTTTCATAAGTTATTAGACATGATACAATACCTGAGTCATTACATAAGTTTCATACAATCCCGAGTCATTACATAAGTTTCATATAATCCCGAGTTTCATACAATCCTAATCATAAGAAAAACACAACTTTATCAGTTTAAACATGATACAATACCGAGTTTCATAAAATCCGAATCATTACATAACATACACCTTGATCAGTTTACTTAAAAATGAGGACCAAACCTATTAGAACAAACACAATAACCACTACACCAACAACGAATTCAAAGCCATGCGTAAACCTTGATTTCTTCTTAGCTAAATCACACACTATCTGCTCAAGTCTAACCAGCTTCTGCTCAGTGTCATTATGGAGTTCCTTAAAGTGGTTAAGTTGTGTCTCATAGTCACTCAAGAAGGTTAGGAGATCTACCTTTTCAGCCAGCTGCCCGGTCTGTGTTTGCATCGCTCTCATCTCCTCCATAACCACCACATCCCACCATTTCCAAACATGGCACTCTCCGTCGTCAGCATTCTCACATGTGTAGTATCTTCTGCCTGGATCATTTCTTGTGTACGATGTTGCTACAAGAGGGTCACCACCACAGTAGCATGTCTTCGGGAATCCAAACTCAACCTCAGGTTGCGGAGGGTACTGAAGACGCTGGGCATTATTGTAGCTAATCTCAGCTTGGTCCAGCAGAATATCAGCTTATGTTTGGTTGTAGCCACTGTCTGCTGAGCCTAAACCATACTCCTACTCAGAAGGTTGTGTATAGCTATAATCTTGTCCCATTTGTTCCTACACAAGAAAAAAAATTACATAGTCATTATACACTAGAAACATAGTTAGAAATAAGATAATATTACACAATAAGTTAGAAACATGAAACATGAAACAGGAAATATTAATAAGTTATGACAGAAGCAGAAAATATTAGAAACATGAACATAAGAAGCATGAAGTACAAACATAATCATTATTCACTAGAAACATAATTAGAAATACTCTGCCAGGAGTTTATTCTTCACAGTTTCTTCAGTCTCACTAAGTGGTTCCTTTTTAGCAAGGAGAGTATCCAATATGGCCAGCTTTGACAGTTTCTCCTTCGTCGCCAAATCTTCCATCTTCAGCTCCCACATGCTCTTATAATCAGAAAGAGCCTTCCCTTGAGCATTATTCCTTCTTGCTTTTGCAGCCTTGATACCTTCAGGCCAGATCTCATGGTCACCAACAGTGGTGCTTGAAGATTGGGAACCGCCCTCACCACATTTTCTCTATGAACTGCCACTAGCTTTAGGAGTGTTCAGGTTTATCCATTTCTGCTCATACCTCAACACACACCACGCATGTTCAAGGTTAAACTTTAAGTTGTGATCAGAGTAGAAGAAGTTATGAGCCACCTTTAGAACGTCATTGTCATTCTGACCGCTGCAATTTTGTCTCTCTGCAGCAACGTATGCGGCACAGAACTTGTTCGTCAGATCATTGATTTTCTGCCACCTCTGTTTACAATGGAGATGCTCACCCTTTAAAGACAACTCTCTACCATGCGGGCTTGTTGCGAAGTATTCTCCTACTCGTTTCCAGAAGGTCCCTGACTTTTGATCATTTCCTACAACAACATCCTTAGATGTGTTTAGCCAGGCGCTGATTAGAACCTCGTCATCAGTTGGGGTCCATTTCCTTCTCTCCCGACGCTCCACTAGTGTGGCTTCAGGTTGACCTGGAGCCTCAGATTGTTGGGAACTGAAAGGAGGGATTTCTGAGGCTCCAAAGTTCACAGTAGAAGGAAAACTTCCATAAGGAAAGTTTTCTTGTTGACTGTTAAGAAGGCCTACATAACTTGAACGCTGACTATATGGATTCCTTGAATCCATAGCAAGAAGAACAGAGAAGAGAAGGAGATAGAGAAATGATTACGGGTTTTAGAGGACAGAAAGAAGATTAGAGAGATTATATGAAAGAATGAATGATGGTTGGGATTAAATAGGAGAAACTGTAACAAGTAATAAGTTACAAACACCTAACCATTATCTACCAAAGTCTAATCAGAAGTTATTACACATTACACAACTACAAAGCTATCAAGTCTCGTTTACAATTTCATTAAATTTAAAGGGGTTTTGGTTTCAGACAAACTTCAATACAACCAGACTACGTAATTCATCTTAGTTACTTTCCATTAAATTCAAATACGATTTGATTCCAACCAAACTTGACTTCTTGCCTTGTCGATTCATTTTACCAACTATCTAGCACAAAACAAGATTTGGTTGCCTTCTCAATTCATTTTAACATTAACCACAACAGTCAAATTAAAAACAACTAACCACTACCAGTATTCGGTGAATCTAACAAAATGATAGACCATAGCTCAATTGAATGTGAGATGGGTGTTCTTGTTGATTAAAGAGTTAAAGAGTAGATCGAGAACTACAACAGACGAACTATGTGAGACGGCAATCATAACATCAGCGAATCTAACAAACTACAAGTTACCATGCAATCTAACAATAACAACTACTCGACCTCAATTCGATTTACTCAAACACAAACCATACAATCAGAAACGACATTCATATCATCACAACAAATAAGAGAGAAAAAAAAATCAGAAACGACATTCATATCATTCATACAATCAGAAACGACATTCATATCATCGACAATAACAAGGACATCCTATATAACTCATAACGGAAAAAAAAAGAAGCCACTAGCCTCAGAACAGACGAACTACAACAGCGAATCATATCATCAGCGAATCTAACAAACATCAAGTTAACATGCAATCTGACAATAACAACTATTGGACCTTAAGTTAACATGCAACCTATGCGGAGTTCGTAGATCGACAATAACAAGGACATCCTCTATATCTCATAACGGAAAAAAAAAATTAAACTCATAACAGAGGAGGAACACATACCGTTTAGATTGGAAACGACGGAGAAGTTTGGATGAGAGAATAGATCGGTTTCGAGTGAGCGAACGGAGAGGTTTCGCCGTCGAGAGAGAAATCACCGGACAAGCTGTCGAGAAGTTTCGCCGTCGCCGTCGAGAGAGAATCAGATGAAGGAGAAAACTGATTTGGAGACCGCTACGCGACTTTGCCCTACACGACTTCCGCACCCAATCGCATGCTGCCAGGTGGAAGTAAGGACCATGTCGAAAACACCTTAATTAAGGTCTGTGTTGCTCTAATTTCCGTCTTTTTGATTTAAATTTCGGCCCAATTTACCTAAGAACTCAGTTAAGACCCGGCGATAATGTTGCTCTAACAGAGGGCAAAGAGTCAAACTTTTAGAGATGACAAAGGAATGACTCCTTTTAAAGCAACCATCATGTTCGATGCCAGAGCATATATTATATGATAATAGAGTAATCATTGTGACGTAATGTGATCAGGTGTTCACGTCCGTTTTCTTCTCTTCTTCTTCTTCCTTGTTTGTTTCTCTCTCTTCCTTTGCAGGGCTTTCTCCTTCTCCTTTTTCTTTGGTCTTTTCTTCAGTTTTTTTATCAACAGCCGAGAGATTCTCAAGTAAACCAGCAGCTTCGTCCCCATCTTGCTATCTTTTTTTTTTTTTTTTTTTTATAATTCTGGTATATGGGCAGCCACCTTCCCAACTATCCCTCCGAAAGGGGTCCAGCGCCCCAACAGAAGGGATGTTAAATCCGTTGTGACCAAGGCTCGAACCCGGGTGACGGGCAGTACAGCTGTACCTCCTTTACCACTAAGCTACTAGCACTTGGTTACCATCTTGCTATCTTTGCCCTACTTGCTGGCTTTCAGCTATTTCAGTGAACTTCTCCATAAACGTTTTGCAATCTGTTGATGCAATAATTTCCATTTGAGTATTTAAAATCCAACGAAATAATGCAGACATCACAATACCTAAACTCATATATTTTTAACCATCACAGCTAAGAAAGAGCACCAGCATGCATCTTACAGTTCAAGTCAAACATAAATACGATTATAGTAGTAGCCTAACATCTGAGACGTACTACAGAACTAGGTTACCTGTGCATTAAGTGATGAGACCTACAACCTCAGATACCAACCAACCAAGTCTTGGACAATGACCTCATGTTATCTCATAAGGCTGACCAAAACGATACGTCTCCTTGAAGCTATAACATGAGGTAACATTCCAAGTACTACCACTACAAAAGCACTTGTGTTTTCATTTAAGAAACTTCCGGATCACACAAGTCACAGCTACAGAATAGTGACTTCAATCTTCGTTAACCGCATTTGATCATAGAATAGGATGGTGATAGCTGGTTCATTCAAAACCTAAATTAAAAAAAAGAAAAACTGAAGATTCTACAAATATACTTTTACTCTCAATAGACGCAAATCTAATGCAGAAGAGTTCATCCTTCAACTCGCCGTGGAAAAATCGGTAGCGTGCCATAAACACGACTTTTCATTCCCACTATGCAGAAGAGTTCATCCTTCAACTCATCCCACACGAAACTGCACAGAGAACACACTTCGTATACAATAATAATACATAAGCTTTAGCTCAAACAATCAGATCAGAGGTTAAGTGGAGATAGCGAAACTCACTGAGGTGATTGGCGCAGATCAAGGACGGCGTCTTCGTCTTCCTCGCCGGTTGTGACCGCAACTTCCTCGAGCCTGACGATCGGAGCTACTTGAGCTCCGGTGTCCTCAGCTTCGTGGACTTCCGCATCTTCTTCGCGGTGCTCGTGCTCTGGCTCAGTGCTCGCCATTTTCTCTATGGAACTGTCAAAAAGTGGTGTGTGACTAGACTACTGTACTGTGTGCGCTCTGCAACTTGCTCACTCGACTTGGGAGAGACGAAGAATCCGAACCAGAAAAATCTTAGTCTCAATCAATTTGGCCCATTAACGGCCCATTAAATAAACAGCGTTTTACTAATGTTGAATACAAGTGTCAACGCTACTCAAATGTGCTCTAGAAGGAGACATGGACTGAATTAAAGAGGAGTTACAACCAATGAATAATCAATGAGTGTGTTGCATTAGTGGAGTAAAAAAATATGATAATACACACTCTACGTATGTGGATGAAGCCCGACGTGAGGTCATGCATCTAAAAGATCTCACGTTAAAAACTAAAGTAATTAATATTGTTTATACCTTCAATAAATAAAATATATAAATTAGCCAAAAATAAAAACAAATTTAAGTTTTATTTGATTAGATAAGTGATTAAATTAATAATAATAAGAATTATCCAAAATCTAAAAAAAATAAAAACAATTCCTATATATATATTGTGTTTTATCCAAAAAATATATTTTAATAAAAGGGTTAAAATAGAAAAGATAAAATTAATAATGTATTATTGTAGTTTTTTTATTAGTAACTAGATTTTGATCCGCGCTTTTAAAGAACGAAAGCGTTATCTTAATAAAGAATTTTTTTCTTTAGTGTACATATTTTATGTATTTTTATTTATGTATAACTTATATTTAATTAATATAAATGATTTGTTTACTTGCTAATTTTTATTATATAATTATATGAGAATCAAAATAGATTAACCCGTTTAATTAACCCGTTTTGCATTAATTTTAATAGTACTGAATTGGAATTGGTATATTTAGATATGCAAACTGAAATATAAAATTAATTAGTGTTTTAAAACTGCACCGGTCGGTTCCGACCGGGACTCAGACAGCTATCTGGATTAGTTCACTGACAAAATCAAATCTAAAGAACTTGTAAACACATATAAAGTCGTCGAACCGGTTCGACTCGTTAAACTGCAAAACCAATTTTGAATTTTTTTAAGGATCTCTCGCAACCAGTGTTTTGAAACCCGACCTGGATCCGCGGTTGAACCGGTAAACCCGACAATCCAGAAAAAAATCCGGTTTGGATTTTGCGAAAAACTCATTATTTAGAAACCCACAAAAACCCAGTAAAACCCAGAACTCGATACCGGTTGAACCACTGGTTGTACCAATAAATAATTTTTACTTTTTAAAAATTTTTAATTATGTTTTTAGATTATGTTTTATATTCTAAATTTCTAATTAAGAAGTTATATACTGAAAAAAAAAGTTAGGTTTTTCCTTTTCACTTTTATATTTGTGATTTTTAGATTTTAATGAAGATTTCACTATGTCACTTGAAGAAAATAAAGTGAACGATGGTAGAGAGAACCAAAACTAGTTGATGTGATTTGGTGTTTATTTATTTTTGTTATTGATAATTTATTATAATAATTTTTTACTTTTGGTTTATTTTGTATTTGAAATTTAATTTATTATTCACATTAAACATTTAAATATTATAAATTTTATGTCTTGATTTTTTTAGATGTCATAACTCTTACCTTGTTAGACAAAATTATAAATAGTTTAAACTATTTTTTGATATTTTGTATATCAAATGAAAATAAAAATATAGAAATTAAAGCTAAGTATTTTCTGAATGTTATTAAACATAAAAATATACATATCCAAACTATTATTTTATGTTTATAAAAACATTTAGAAAATATTAAAATTTGTTTCTATATTTTTATTTACATAGCTGATATATTATTATATAATAAAATTAATTCATTTATTAACCCGCGGTTCGCCCGCGGTTGACCCAGTGACCCAGCGACCCGGTAAGTCGTCCGGTTCAGTGTCCAGGTCGGGTTTAAAAACATTGCTCGCAACCAATGTTTTTAAACCCAACCCGAACACTGAACCGGACTATTTACCGGATCGCTGGGTCGAACGCGGGTGAACCACAGGTTAATAAATAAATTAATTTTATTATATAAAAATATAAAAACTAAATTTTAATATTTTCTAACACATAAAATAATAGTTTGAATATGTATATATTTTATGTTTAAAAACATTTAGAAAATACTTACCTTAAGTTTTTATATTTTTTATTTTTATTTGATATACAAAATATCAAAAAATAGTTTAGACTATTTAAAATTTCATGTAACAAGATAAGAGTTATGACATCTAAAAAAATCAAGACATAAAGTTTATAAATATTTAAATGTCTAATGTGAATAATAAATTAAATTACAAATCCAAAATAAACCAAAAGTAAAAGATCATTGTAATAAATTGTCAATAACGGAAATAAACTAACACCAATCACATCAACTAATTTTAGTTATTTATAACTTCGTTGACTTCATTTTCTTCGGATGGCATAGTGAAATTTTCACTAAAATCTAAAAATCACAAATATAAAACTGAAAAGGGAAAACGTAACTTTTTTTTTTGTCAGCACCTAACTTCTTAACTGGAAACTTAGAATATAAAACATAATTAAAAACTAAAGAAAGTAAAAGTTATTTATTGGTTCAACATGTATCGGGTTCCGGGTTTTAGTGGTTTTCTATGGGTTTTTGTGGGTTTCTAAATATTGGGTTTTTAACAAAATTTAAACCGGATTTTTTCTGGGTCACCGGGTTTATCGGTTCAACTGCGGGTTCAGGTCGGGTTTCAAAACACTGCTCACAACTATTTTTTGGCTTTTTTGTTTTATTCTTTACATACACTATCATTTGTATTGATCTTTTTATGAGTTTGCTTACTTTTATATATAAGATATTATAATGATTAACATTTAATAATATTTTACAGAAACTTAGAAATTTAAGATTAGGAAAGGGTGACATGCTCCGGTTTTGGAGAAGATAATGTTGAAAAAAATTGGTTTTCAAGGGTATTAAACATGGTTTTTCCTAAATAGTAAATCCCCTATACATTATTTGTGAAACATTACAACTTTTTTTTGTAGCCACATGTCATTACTAGGATGATTCTTAGAATTATTAGAGAAATAGGTTGGTCCATCTAATTATATAATAAGCTTTTTATTAAACTAACCATAAATTCATTATTAATGTCATTTATTATTTTCTTAAATAAAGATTACGGAATTACGTAATGTGGGTAAAGTATATATGACAATTAATGATTTTGAATAATAAAGATCTGATAAAAAATGTATCTTCTATCAAATTTGTTTAATTTAAAACTATTAAAATAATTTAAAAAAAAACACAATAACCATATTATAAAAATTTAGATTTTTCTGTGTATTTTATATTTTGAATTTTAAAAAATGACTATAAATTACTAAAACTGTTAAAAGTCTCACATTCAAATTTTGCGATCCATGGTTTAAAATTTTTGTTATGACAAAATACAAATGATTACAAAATCATATAAATAAAAGTCTAATTTAATTAATCATTAAGATTTAAAATATATATGTATATATATCATTCTAAATTAAACTATAAACCATATTGAATAAATAAATATTTTAGTTTCAAACTTTACTTTGAATAATTTTTTTTGATAAAAGTTTTGAACTAACATTGATAATTTTTTTTTAAATTATCAATTACTAAAATTATTAATCCCACGATGAAAATTTTGTTATCAGTAATTTAAAGTTTTTGCTATTAAAAATACACTTGATAAAAAAACATATGAATAGAAAGCATCATTTAAAAAAAATAAACATTAATATTAAAAATATACTATGTATGTTAATATCATTTAAATTTAATTACATATCCTATCAATTTTTTTTAAAAAAATGTTTGGATTAATAAAATTGATTTATACGTTCGCACCAATTTAATTATATATGTAATAGTTACTGACTTTTAATTATTCAATATATATTTATTATTTCATAATATGTAAGAACATATAATACATAAAATAATTTATATATATAATGTTTATTCCGCGTAAAGCGCAGATCTTAATCTAGTAATTATATGATATACTAAGGTGCATTGCCATATATGAATGTGTATCCAAATTTCACGACTCATGATCTGTGATATATAATCTATACATATAGGATTTATTGTTCTAAACATCCTTTGTATATTAATCATGGAGCATTACAACTTTTAAGTGTAGCCACGTGTCATCACTACGATGATTCTCAGAATCCTTAAAAAAATAGGTTGGTCCATTTAAATATGAATTATATTTTTTATTAAATTAACTATCAAATTGATTAATAGTTCATAAAAGAATATTCTTCTTTCTTTCCTTAAATAAAAGCTACAAAATTATCTAATATGATTAACACATATAGGACAATTAATGTTTTGGAATAATGAAGATTTGATAATAGTTTTTGTATCCTCCATCATTTTATTTAATTTATATTATTAAAACAATTAAAAAATCACATTAATCGTATAATAAAAATCTATATTTTTTTCTTATATATTATATTTTTATTTCTTAAAACGATTGTAAATTATTAAAACTGTTAAAAGTCTTAAAATGAAAACTTTGTGAACAATGGTTTACTTTTTTGTTATAGAAAAATACAAATGATCATAAAATCATATGAATGTGAAGTATCATTTAATAGATATTCATATTAAATAAATAAATATATATCACTTAAATTAACTATATACCATATAAAAACACATATATGTTCATTTTGAAATTTCACTGAAAAGGTATTGTGCCTGAATATTTATCTTTGAAATTTTCATTGAATTTCTTAAAACAATTATAAATTACTAAAACAATAAAAAAAAATCTCAGACTGAAAATTTTGTGATTAATGGTTTAATCTTTTTGTCACAAAAATATAAAAATGTTAATAAAATCATATGAGTAGGAATAATAAGTTTCAATTAAATATTCATATTAAAATATACTATATATCTATGTCAATATCATTTAAATATAATTATTTACCGTATAAAATAAATAAAATGATGTTTTGATTTATTTACTTTAATCTATGTGCTTGCTTCAGTTTAATTATATACAATTTTTTATTCGCTTCTCAATTATTCAAATATTTATTATTTGATAACACGTAAATGAACATAAAATATATAATAATATGTAAAAATAACTTGTATACATAATGTTTGTTCCCCACTATGTGCGGATCTTTGTTGATGTATTACAGTTGGAATTTTCTCTCAGTTGAAATTAAAACAAAGACAAAACAGATGTGGATTAACAGAAACGTTATCTTAAGCACATATATTGTAGATTTAAACACTTTTTGGACTTACGACACGATGTAATTGTTTGAGAAAAAACAAAGTTAACATGCAGCATTCATTAGTAACTAAAATTTATCCCGCGCATCCGCGCGGGTTATCAACTAGTATTACAATAAAAGCAAAATATAACCCGGTTAAAGAGGCTAAACGGGGTTGATTCATAACCAAGAAGTTCTTACGATCTATTCTTCGTATAGCTTAATTATGGTAAACTTTTACTTTCAAGTATATATATATATATATATATATTATCAAGACAGGAAGTTTTAGTAATAAAAATATGAGTTGTTAAATATTTTAAATTTTCCACAATCTCAGTTAAAAATAATACTTAAATTATAATAAAAGATCTCAACTAAATATCAAATATTTGGTCAGAAGCAAAAAATAAAAATTGGTTACAATTTTAGTCACAGCAATCAAACAATTTTGAATGTTAAGCTTTATACTATTATAATTTTTAAAAGTTGTTACGACTTTGGTTATATCCACAATTTCTCGTTATGCATTTTCCAACATGAATGATCGTTGTCCCTTCGGGGACATTCGATAAAATTGGAACGACATTAGCATGGTCACTGTGTAAGATTGACAACTTTTTGAGCGGGTTATGTGATCCGATGGTAGTGAATAGGTCTTGGATGCAAACACATTCTAAGTTCGATCAGGCCGGTCCAAACACTAAAATTTTTTATTTTGGGCCCTAAGCTAATTTTAAAAATATCCAAATAATATAGTTGGTAATGTAAATTTGTGAAATATGGCCTAGGGGCCTAAGCAGCTGCTTATGTAACCTACCCTCTGGGCCGGGCCTGGGTTTGATCCTGCTACTGCGGAAATTAATTTACATTGTTCTGCTCACTACAGCTGCGGATACGTCCGTATGAATATCCGGAAGATGGTATGTCGTGGGCTGCACATCCTACCCGAGAGTTAGGTTTGTGTCTTTAATAGACCCGGATTAAACTCTTTCTTTTTTAAAAAAAAACATGAAGGTGCATAAAAAAATACCGTATAAGTACTTGTCTTATATAATACTCCCTCCGTTTCCAAAATATCCATGTTTTAGAAAGAAAAAGTTTGTTTCAAAAAGATACAATTTTTACATTTTCAATGCATAAACTAATTGTAAATTGTAAACTTCGAAAAACATAATTGTATTTATTAAAATTCTATTGGTTAAGAATTATTGGAAATAGTTAATTACGGAAAAATGTATTGGTAACTAAAATCTGATTTGTTTTTTTAATAAGTGTGAAAATCTTAAAACATACATCTTTGTGAAACATAAGGAGTAATATATAATGTGTATGAAAAAATAAATAGTTTTTTTTTCTGATACGATGCTTTTGAGCATGTGGATTATGCTATACAAGATATGAGCCCGTTGCGTTGCAACATGTTTTGTTTGATGTTTTAATTTGATAAACAACCATAAAATAATAAACCATAAAATAATAAACCATTTTATTATAGTATTATGATTTTTTGTATATGTTGTTTGAGATTTATTTTATAACTAAAACTCATTTTCACACATAACTTCAAGTTAATATTTGTATTTTATAATCATGGTGCATAGATGAGTTGTTATAAACTTTATATTAAAGATTAGAGAAAATACTATACATAAACATTTAAACTGAACACAATCCGAAATAAGAAATGAAAAGTAAAAATAAATGAAATTTAAATAGACCAATCGAATCAATGACAACATTATACATGTTCTTATGTACTAATTTAATGTTTTATTAAATAAATCTTTAAAATTTATTTGGCTACGATTTTTAAAAAAAATAAAAAAAAATATTTTTTAAATGTCCTTTTTATTTAGATTAAAAAAATAAATAAAAATATTAAATATTCTTTTACAATTTTGTTTAAAATTTTAGAAAAGGTAAATTACTGTCATATAACATATTACACTTATCTTCTCTTTAAAATTTCAGAAAAAAATCTATTGATATAAAATAATTTTTACGTTTTATTTTATTTATACTTTTAAAAAGGAAATTAATTATTTTATTTCTTTTAGATTTTTATACAACTATTTTATTTTTAATAGAAAATTTCTCTTTAATTATTTATTTATTTTGTCTTATAGATACAAAAACATATTTATCATATTCACACATACTCATGTACGACAATAACATCAAATTTAAAATATGTGGAAGAAATTAATTTTCATGTATCAAGAAATTAAAAGAAAATACTAATGTAATAATTTTTATGTAAATAATATTGTGCTCTGTAAAAATAATATGTGAAAGCTTAAACCTAAATATAGATGTGAAATATTTGTAACTTTTTTTGTCATAATTTTTTAGCATACAATTATCTATTGAAAAAAGAAACTTATTTACTTATAAGAAAATAATACGTGTACTTTTACAATTTTCTTTTAATTATGCTTTTAAAAGTAATTTATTTATTTTTAATTTAGTTTTTCTTCATTTTTTTTTAAAAATAATTTATTGTACTTGTAGGATTTACAATTCGTTTTTGTTTAACATTTTTTGGTAAAAGTTAATGTTTATATTTTATAATTCTCTATCTAGTATCTTTTAAAACAAACATTATAATAAAAAATATTATAATGAAAATAATAATAACAATAATATTTATAATATTTACAATTTTATTTTAATTATGCTTTTAAAAGTAATTTATTTATTTTTAATTTAGTTTTTCTTCATGTTCTTTTAAAAAATAATTTATTGTACTTGTAGGATTTACAATTCGTTTTTGTTTAACATTTTTTGGTAAAAGTTAATGTTTATATTTTATAATTCTCTATCTAGTATCTTTTAAAACAAACATTATAATAAAAAATATTATAATGAAAATAAAAATAACAATAATATTTATAATTAAGGGATATTAACCTAGTGTGACTTTGTTATTGAAAAAAGAACTACTTCTACTCCTTTTCCTTAAATATTTACCACCCCCCTTCTATAATTTGCTACTTATCAGCTCTCAAAACTCCCAAAACTATTTACATTCTAGTCTCAAACCAGAACTGTAGAAGGGTTTCTAACCCCTTTATGCCTTTAGACTGCACTATGCTGAGCTTATTGCGGATGGCTTATTCCAACAGCTTCTTTAAGACTTGTAGAGGCACCCCTGTTCTTCATGCCTGCGCTTATTACGCTCTCTCCACAGTGTATACAAAGCCGCTTGGAATATCTTAGATAATAAAGCTTCTTCTTCGCCATTCTCGAGTCAGAGACCAGCACTACAATACCCTCCCAGTCCAGGGTGTAAGAACGTTGTAGTAACCCTCTGGTAAGGTGATCCCATATCTGTGAGGAGAAACTACACTCAAAGAAGAGATGGTTTCTCGTTTCAGGTGCAAGTTTGCACAGGACGCAAGTAGTATCAACACCTCGACACCAACTAACTACACGGTCCATTGTAGATAATCTGTCTCTCATCGCAATCCAAGTCATAAAAGCGAACTTAGGAGTAGCCTGAGGGAACCAGACACTCCTCTCCCAAGAGCATTGTGCTACAGGCTCTCTCAATAACCTCCGAGTCTCACGGGACGAGAACTTGGGTTTAAAACCTGAGCTCCACCTCCACATATCAACATCTTCCACTTCATTTAACTGCTGTGCTTTAATAATCTCCAACTCCTTTGCAATGTCATTTAGGACGGTTCCACGATAGCGTCTCTTCCTTTGTAGAGACTGAATGACATCCTCTACCGTGGCTGCTTTCATAATGCCCATATCAATTGTGCCTCGTTCTCCCAAGAGATCAGACAACACACCCAGAGAAGACCACCTATCATACCAGAATGAGGTGTGGCGTCCATTACCCACCGCCTTCATGTGAAAGCTCTTTGCCACATCCCTCAACTTCAGTATCTTCCTCCACATCCAAGATCCAGCTTGGGTTTTCCCACTAATCTCCCAGAAACTTTTCTTCTTTAGAAGGTTTTACTGGATCCATTTGCCCCAAAGTGACTTACCCATAAACATACTCCATATTAGCTTCAAACCATAAACCTGATTCACTTCTTTTAGAGGTCTGATCCCCAACCCTCCTTCAGACTTGGACTTACAGACCTCTAACCATGCAACTTTTGCACCTGTAGTCTTCAACTGTGGACCGATCCAAAGGAAAGCAGAGCATAGCTGCTCTATCTCCTTGATGCATCTGCTTGGAAGTCGAAATGCCCCTAACCAGAAATTCACTATGCTCATCAGCACAGATTGAATCAGTTGTAGACGGCCTGCATATGAGAGAAAGCGGCTCGTCCAGGTAGTAATGCGACATCTGATCTTCTCGAGGAGAGGCTGATAGTCTTGTGTTTTCATGGCTTGAGTTAGTAAAGGAAGTCCCAGGTACCGAACAGGGAGCTCACCTTCCGCAAAAGGGAAATCTGTTAAGATCCTCCGCTTTTCACCCCCCGAAGTGCCGGCCATGTAGATAGTAGATTTTTCCAGACTGATAGAGAGACCAGACCATGCTGCGAACTCGTCGAAAACTGAGAGGGCTCCTTCTACTGACTCCTTAGTCCCTTCTACAAACACCATGAGGTCATCGGCGAAGCAAAGGTGTGTAAGAGCAATGGACTGACAGCCAGGGTGAATTCTAAATTTCTTGTCTCTTGTTGCTTTGTATATCTTATGTGACAGAACATTCATACATAAGACGAACAGGTAGGGTGAAAGGGAGCAACCTTGTCGCAGTCCTCTAGCACTTTGGAAGTACCCGGCGAGATCGCCATTGACTTGAACCGAGAACGAAAGGGAGGTGACACAGAGCTTAATCCAATGTATGAACTTGCTAGGAAACCCCATTGCGGCTAGGCAGTTCAAAAGGAAGGACCATTGAACGGAGTCAAAAGCCTTTGAAATGTCGAGTTTCATCGCACACCGTGGGGAGATAGAATCTTTGTGATAATCCTTCACAAGCTCAGAAGCCAACAGTACATTTTCCATAAGCAGTCTTCCTTTAACAAACCCAGACTGGTTGGCTAGGATTATCCTCAGGAGGATTACCTTGAGCCGGTTTGCAAGGATTTTTGACACAACTTTATAGATCACATTGCAACACGCAATGGGTCTATAATCCCTCATCTCCGAAGCCTCTGTCTTCTTAGGAATTAGGGCTAGGATATTTGAGTTAACTCCTTTGGGGAGGAAGCTCATCTTGAACACAGATTGGACTGCAACCGTGAAATCATGGCCTATCACAGGCCAAGCAGTCTTGTAGAATTCGCTGGAGAAACCGTCGGGACCTGGGGATTTGTAAGAGGGCATAGCGAACAGCACTCCCTTTACCTCCTCCGCTGAGACCTCTGCCTCCAAGCCTCTGCAGTCTTCCGAGGTACATACAAAGTCAAGCAAGCTTCGTAGTTCCTCCTCAGAAGCTCCTTGATAATTCACCGGAGTCTGATTAAGAAGCTCTGAGAAAAATCTTTCTGCCTCAAGCTTGATCTCAGGATGACTTTTAGCCACTCTTCCATCAGGGCATTTGATCTCCCGCATGGTGTTTTGTGCTTGTCTTGATCGTATAGAGTTATAGAAGTTCATGTTGTTCTGATCCCCAACCTCCAACCAGTGCAGTTTCGATCTCTGCTTAAGGAAGTCCTCTTCTAGTTCCGCTACATGAAGCCATTTTTCGTAGGCTTCTGCTTCCTCTTGGATCGCCCCCGTACTAGGAGCAGAAAGGGTAAATTTCTGCTTTTCACAGAGGATGATGTGAGCTTCTTCCGATCTTTTGGAGAGATTACCGAGCTTCTCTCTGCCTAGTTCCCTGATTAGAGGCTTCAGGTTCTTGAGCTTCTTTGAAAAACGATACATTGCCGATGTAAAATGAAAAAGCTTCTCAGTCGAGTCCCAATATGCATGTATCATAGGAAGGAAGCTGGGCAGTCTCCCTATGGCGTTGACATATTTGAAAGGCCGCTGAATTTTCTCCATAGGCTGTAGAAGCTGAATCTTACATCTCATGTGGTCGGAGCAACCTCCCGGTTCGAAGACGGAGTAAGCGCCAGTGAATCTGTGCAGCGCCACAACATTTAACATAACCCGGTCCAGTTTCTTGCATATTAATCATTCTTCTCTCTTATTGCACCAAGTGAGCTTTGGACCTTGATAACCCATATCAGAGAGTTGACAATGAAGAACCATCTGCTGAAAATCCCTCATGCCATTCGGTAGACTCATCAGATTTGAGAACCCCGAGTGCTCATCTCCTTTAAGGATTTCGTTAAAATCTCCCATGATCATCCACGCTTTGTTACGAAACATGGGTGAGTTAGAGTGATGACAAAGGTCTTCCCACAACGCCTTCCTGCCTTCTACCTCATTGCTTGCATACACGAAGGAGCATAAGAACTCCTCTTCATCTTGTAACGCAACAGAACAAGTTATTAGTTGGTCCGTTTTGAAAACTGGGGTCATGCAAACCGAATCTCTCCAAAGCAGCCATATCCGACCTCCTCTGCTATGCTCGTAGTTAGTTATAGCAGACCAATCTCTAAATTCCGAACTCAAAATTTTCTCAGCCTTCTTTTCCTTCACTCTAGTCTCCAATATACATCCGAACTTCATCTCATTGTTGCTTAACCACTTTTTTACCACGGAATGCTTCAAAGGTTTGTTGAATCCGCGCACATTCCAAAAGAAACTTGACATATTAAAGATAGCGGCGAGAAGACCTAGTGCTCATAGTCAGTGGATTCGCATCCTGTGACTTAGCCTTCTTCTCCTTCGTTGCCCCTTTCATATGTGTTTCTTTTGCTTTTTCTTCAGCGTGATTTGAAGTGGTATTAACTCCATCATCCTCCTCTGCATTGACCGAGTCGTTGTTTACAAGAGTCTCCGCAACGGCAAGATTCTGCAACCCATCACCCGTTATTTCCCCCTCTTCCTCTTCATCATTACTTAGAACCGAGAACTTTGAACTCGAGATTTGGAAGTCCGAAGTTTGATTCTTCAGAGTAAAACGCACAGGAGATCTTCCGACCTTTGATGAAGATACCAACAGTAACTTATTTGTCTCTCCCAAAACTTCATTCTCACCAATCTTGGTTACCAGTTCCCCGTTTTTTGATGCATTTAACTCAAGTTCCTCTTCTGCAACAACTGTCTCCATGTTCTCAGCAAGCACCTCTTCCTTATGTATCCCATCTAGCTCCACATCCTCTGCCACATCTTCTGCAACAACTGTCTCCACATCCTCTGCCACTGGTGTAGCAACCTCCCCAATGTTTCCATTCTGGCTCAGCGCAGTTTCCAAACCCTTTTTTGCCTCTTCCATTGGAACCGTTGGGGGTGAATCATGGACCTTGTCTTTCCCTTTCAGAACACAGACCTTTTCAGAGTGTCCCCATTTATTGCATAGTTTGCATCTCGTAGGTAGCCAGGGGAAGTGAAAGTCCACCTTGAACTCCTTGCCGTTTTTTGAGAAGTTTATCTCCTTAGGCAGCGGCTTTGAAACGTCGACGTTTACAAAGACTTTTGCAACCTCAAAGTTAGAACAGGCAAGAGTCTCCGGATGAAGCTTGACTGGAGAGCCGACTGCACTGGTGATAAAACTGAGACCTTCCCACGAAAACATGTGGAGTGGGACTCTCTGTAGGTGAACCCACATAGGTATCGCCTCCTCCTTCTGCTTTTCTTCCTCTGTTCTCGGCGTCCATTTCGTGACCACCATTGGAACCCCCACTATGTTCCACATACCTCTTTTCAAGACCTCGACTTTTGCAGAGTCATCCCCATACTTCCAAATCTTGTTTAAGACCATGTGCACCTTCGCTACGTGAGGAGACAAGTCGAGAAACTTGCCCACCACAAAGTCTTCCCACAACGGAGTTGAGCTAGTGAGCACATCATCAGGGATCTCAACCGAAAGCAACCCATCCTTATTCGTGACATCGACATCATACTTCCTCAAACTTCGCTTATCCTGGGCTACAGATACCCAACTCGGAACAACTTTCTTCAAATCAGCTACCAGTCTAGCCATACCCACCGTAGAACCTTCATCGCGAGCTTCTCCTCTCAAATCCGCCTCCGGAGAGGTCGGAACAACTTTCTTCGAATAAGCTACCAGTCTAGCCATACCCACCGTAGAACCTTCATCGCGAGCTTCTCCTCTCAAATCCGCCTCCGGAGAGGCCGGAGAACCCGGCTGCGCAGCCGAATTCATCGTCGAAAACCTAGCCCCAAAATCGCCCTCAAAATCGCTCTTTAACAAAACGGTGCGTTTTCACTAGTTATACTCAGTTTTTTGATATATTATTTCTACAGAGTGTAGAAAGTGCATTCTACGGATAAGAAAACCTGATTTTTGCGAAACTTTAAAAAAATTCAGCTAAGAAAATATTCTAAAAATATTTGAAATATTCTAACTTCCTAAAACGTGTATATTTGGTCACAAAAATATTCTTAAAATATTTGTAATCTCTGTGCTTGCCTATAACATTACAAACATATATTTTTTATTTTTTTATATGCTTACAAAAATATATATATTCAACGTTTTTTTCATATATTTACAAACATATTAGACTAAATATTATATATGTATATTTATTTTTATTTTTATTAATATATTTATTTATAGAATTATTTGAAATTCAATTGTGTATATCAGAGGGAATATATAAATTTTATTGTCCATGCTATGCTTGAGAATATTTTTTTTTAATTAACATTACATATTAAAAGTAATAATTGAATTTAAGTATATAAGTAACGTTAAAATATTAGTATATCAATGTTACTTATTATAACTGTTCAAAGTATTAAAATTATTTATCAAATATGAATAAACATTTAAAATATTTAATAAAAGTTTAATCTATTTAAATAATTTATAAAATTGTTAACATACACTAAAATTGTTGAATGTCGACTAAAAACTTTTAGTCGAATTTTGGAAATATCGGTTTGTAAATTTAAATGTACAATTTATACAAAAAAAAATAATTTTTTTTTGTGTGCTCTTTATGTTAATTAAACGTTTATTAATATATTCAGTTATTTTTATTAATGTATTTATTTATATAATTATTTTGAATTCAATTGTTTATATCAAAATTTTTATATTAATATTTATATTAATGTAAAAAATGTTAAATATATTATTTTTATTAATACACTCTAAATGTTGACTTAAAATTATATATATATATATATATATATATAATATTTTAATTAAATTTTTACTTTTAATTCGTTTTTAATATTTAAATAATTTTAAAATGTATTTATTTGATTAATTTGATTAATCAAGGGTTAGTTTTGGGATTATAAAAAAATATACTAAAAGGACAACTTAATGACGATATTATATCAAAAGGACAACCATGTTGAATTTTTGTTATGTTTTGGCAATTTTCCTAAGTTTTTTTTTGTCAACAACTTAAAACATACTCATATAGATTCTACAACCCTATTTAATTTCTCCGCATCCATATGGACAACAAACGATAATTGCTTTCTTGAACTTACACTGCGTGCGAAACTGTATGCCCTTAATTTCTGCGTTCGTAGGAGTTAATTATATATTAACAAATATATTGTTCATTAATGGTAAGAACGACTTTAAGTGCTCTATCTTTTAATGTGAGAGTTTAAATCAAAAAATTTACTTCGCAAATAATAGAATGAAGAGAAAAATGATTTTTTATGTTTGTATTTTATGGTAATAATAATAGTTTTCTATAAATGTTATAAAAAAAAGTTTTCCATAATGGCTCAAACGATTTTCCCAAGTCCACTAATGACGGCATTATGAATGAGTATGACAATATTTTAAACTATTAAATAAATATTAATTAATTAAAAATAATAAATTGTGATGGAATAAATAATTTTAATCTATAAATATTAATATATTGAAAAGTATATAAATAATTATAATAAAATAAATGTTTAGTTAAATTTAATTTGTATTTTATTATTATAATTATTTTGGTTATTCATATTTATTATTTTTGTTAATAGATTAAATAATGTATCAAAATTTAAAATAATGTTTATATAATTTCTTTCTCAAGTTTTATTATTTGAAGTTTTCATTCAGCATATTTTAAAATTTACATAATTTAATTAATTTTCCCGCAGTTTAGTTAATCTTTTCACGGTTTCGAGAATAAAGTTTTACTAATCGGAATCTAAGTTTCCAAGTGCATGATGCTTTCATTCTTATCGACAAAGTATGAAGTAAAAACTCGAATTGGTGTCAAGCTTACCAAACCAGTGGTCAAGTATTCCTTTGATTATAATATTTTAAATATCATTATTTCAGCTCTCCGCTGAACCCAGTACACACACGGTGGCTATCAGACTCATGTATAGGCAATGTGGGGATGTGACCATACGACAACAGTTGCTAAAACATCAGGAATGGATAAGACAATATCTTGAACCTCATCAGAGATTTAGCAGACAAACATATACATCACATAAACTCATATGTTATTATAGTATTTTGATGTAGCTTAATAGCTTATAGTTTCCTGAAAAAAAAATAGAAATACATTTTTTTTTGGTCAAACAACAATAAATAGAAATACATTATGCTTTATTCCAGCGTAGAGCTAAAACGGGTGGTGTATCAAGGTCTCTTGAAAAGTATATCCCATCAAGTTTGGCCGTCCATACACGTATCTGACCACATTTAGGGATAATTCTATGTCCTGCTCTGTACGCTTCAACTTTATAAAAATATTCCAGGTTAGCTCCTTGCCTTAACAAACAATCCCATGTTGTTATAAGAATTGCATCATCATGGAACTCGATGACATATGGAGTAGCATTGAAGTTTAAGTTCTTGACGCCTAAATCATTGTTTACGGAATAACAATGGAACTCGAGAAGTCTACCAGGGCCGAGTTCGTTATGAAGTAGAACACGATTCATTTCGCAGGCTTCGTGTAGCCTAAAGTATGTAGTAACTAATATAAAAAGTACGAGGTGTTTCATTTTCTTCATTTAAATGATATGAGTGGAGTGCAAAGACATTATATTGTGTAGTATTTATAATAAACAAAATTTTGTGAAAGGTCTTTTTATTTAAATCCTTTAAACTACAAAATAATATCATACCTTATTAGTAAATTTCTTTTACCAATACGTTTTGACCATATCTTTTTGAGTTTTTTTCAAGATTTTCTCTTTAGATAAGTTTGACAAGTATCTTTTTATGTCTTGTTTTCTTAGAAAAAAAATATTTTAAAGATCTATGCTATTAAAGTAGGATGCACTTCGGGGTTTTCCACTCATTGCTCCTACCTTTTCTGTCTAAACCGTGTCTTTCATTAAAGATAATTTGGATATTTGCAAACATTTAATCACCTACCTATTTTCTTATTTTCTTGCTATTTATTTTCTTATTAATACTTTTTAAAATAAAAAATCTTAATAAAAATCGTGGTTAGCAATACAAGATTTAGAATATTATATATTCTCGAGTTTATCGGGAATAATTTATACAAAAAATCCTTACAACTGTTTACACATTAAATATATTTAAGATCTTTATATCTACAAAGTGTAAAGTGTAAACGTCCCACATCCAAACTTTGTGAAACTCATCAACAAAAATGATTATTATAAATATAGCATGTTCTTTCGGCTGGTTTAGTAAAATCAAATGGGCTGTAATAAACTCAAAGTCTATCTTTTTGATTGGGCTTAAAGAATAAATTTTTGTTATTCTTCAGAAATTAATCCGAGCAATAGTGTTTAGTTTTGTTAAATTGGCCGTTTAAATCTTTACCGATTTATTATGCGGAGCAGCCAAAATGGCGGTGTGGGGAATATTGTCACCATGTGAAAAACATGAACAAGTTTCTAAAACAATAAATTGTAAATGCTTTCCTGCATTTTGAATGAAAGTTTAATAATATATATAAAATAATATTTGCGTTTTAAAAGCGCGGATCAAAAAATATTTCATTTCAAAGCTTATCGTGAAAGCTAAGTCTTTTAGAAACGTTTAATAAGTCACATTAAAACGTAACTAATATTAAATGGTGATTCAACATTCCTAAACAAATACAGAAATATCAAAATTATTAATATGTTTTATCTATTTTGAATAATCTACAAAAACTAGCTAACTGAATATGGTTGCATAATTTTCTTTTGTCATCAACATACACAGACTCATACTAACTCTGCAAACAAACTGGTAATTCTGCATCCATGTGAACGATAAAAGATGGTTGTTTCCTAACAGTGCGTGCTAGACTATCCGCCTTTAAATTCTGCGTTGGAGGTACATGAATGATCTCTAAGTTGAGAAAGATTTCTTTCATGGTCTAAATATCTTCCAAGCAGTGTTTTGAAATCCAACCCGGACCAGCGGTCAAACCGGTAAACCCGGTGACCCGGCATGTAATTCGGTTTGAATTTTAGGAAAACCCAATTATTTAAAAACCCTGCAAAACCCACAAAAACCGTTAAAACCTGGAACCCGACAACCGGTTGAACCACTGGTTGAACCAATACCTAAATTTTGATTATTTTTTCTTGGATTTTCCGGTTACATTATTAGAATCAGTTTTGTATTCTAATCAAAAAGTAAGGTTTTAGTTTCTTTCAAAAATAAAAATATCATATGATCATGTGGATTCTATTAACAAAATTAGTTGATGTAATTTAGCATTATTTTATTTTTGTTATCGGTAATTTATTACAATTTTATATTTTACTTTTTGGTTTATTTTGGATTTAAAGTATAATTTTATTATTCACACTGGACATTTAAATACTTATAGATTTTAAGTCTTGATATATTTTTATTCTATGTCATAACTCTTAACTTGTTACAAAATTGCTAGATGGTCTAGTTTTTAATATTTTGTATGTGAAATGAAAATAAAAATAAAGAAAACTAAAGTTAAGTATTTTTTCCAAATGGTTTTTAAAACATAAAACATTTCTTATATTTTTCAGTAGCTAATATATTAATTATTATATAACAAAATTATTTAATTTATTAACCCACGGTTCGCCCACGGTCGATCAAATAACTCGGTGACCCGGTAAGTTATCTAGTTCAGTGTCCGGGTCGGGTTTCAATTTGCTTCCAAATAACTTGCAAAAGCTGATCATTCTTCTGGTTCTGAAACCACATATTCACCAATTGAGAACAATATATTGCAAATGTGACCTGACACTGATGAAAATTTCTCATACATTTTATTGTCCATATTAGCGCTTCCACCTCCGAATGAAATGAAGAGGTGAGAGGCTGGCCCTAACATTTTTTGCCTCCATCAAACCCTCGAAATCTTCTAGGGTGCTATAATAACCTCGTCCTGAAAAAAATCTCCTTATCTTTCCAAGATCCATCTGAAAAACACCATCTTCCTGGAATTGATGGTGAATTGGTATCCTCTACATGTTGAGCCGCCCTCTAAGTGTTTAAAACCCGTGACTCAGCCCAAAGTATAAATAATGTTTTCGCTAATTTTAGCGTTTCCCTGGGATCAATGTCCAAATTACTAAAACTTTGTTGTTCTTTCCTTTCCAAATGTACCATAGTATCCACGTGAATTGATGATCATCCATTTGCGGGAGAACTCTCCAAAACAGGCGATCCATATTTGCGAAGAGAAAACTAGTAGGAAAAATAGTTGGATTTGGTATCTTTGATAGCGCCCAAACCTGACGCACTGGTGGACATTCAAAAAACATGGTTTATTGATTCCTCCAGATCTCCACATCTGGCACAACATACCCTTGTATCCTTCTCGCTTGCAAATTTTTCTTGATTGTTATACACCCTGACACCAATTGCCATAAAAATATTTTTTTCTTATCTGGATATACTCGTTCTACATGGTTTCCTGATTTGACAGTGTATTTTTCATTATTTGTGAAATGATATACATCCCTATCCTCCATCTGAGTCATGTTCAATGGTATGATTTCTGTGATTTTTGAATCCTGGGGATCCACCAAATACCGAATTGTCTGCGAGTTCCAAGTTCGTGAAGCTGAATTGATGAGAGAGTCCACTGTAAGATCCGGGTAAATGTTATGTTGATTTTTATTTGCTAGTTTTGGGCGAGTGGTTGGGAGCCATGTATGCATAGTTTAAAAAATAATTTAGTATTCATCTTAATATTCACAAAAATTTGACAAATAGCAATATAACTATTTATTATTAATGATTTAGTATTTAAATAATTATATTAAGATATGTCAAGATTTTATGTATATACATATATTTTTTGTTTGCTGATTATGGTTTTTGTTTATGTGCTGATGAACTATCATAATTATTTTTCATTTGAAGCCACATATGATTTGATCATTCTTCATTTTCTTTTGTATTTCTCATTTCTTTCAATCTGTCATCTTTTGTAATGTAAACTACGATAAATATTTGTAAGTTTAAAACATAGAAAATAATATGATAAGTACTCACGTCGACATTGTTATGAACAGAATGATGATTTAACTTATTGTACTTATGTAACATGAAAGTTCAATAATATATATAACATGAACTTATAAATATTTGACACATTTATACGAGACTCGCAAAGGAAAAAAGACATGCATTATGAAAAGCGGGTCAAAATCTAGTTTTCTCTTAAACAATTTTTAAGATTTACCATTGGAAAGCAAAATAATATTAATCCCATTGATGCAAAGTCCTGTTCTTGTATGATATACATGAGAAGAAGACCTCATAGTTAAGGAATGCCACAACCTAAACTCATACTCACAAACCTTATCTTACGTCCTTTTAACATGTCTCCTGACTAGTTATCCACAAAACAACTATACAATGTTAAATTAATATATATCCTCTTGAAAGAACTAAAACTGGTAATTAATGTATAGCTTAAAATTAGATGATATCCAAGAATGATCTCATTCTTTGAGATATATACATGTTACTTTATCTTTATTACCAGTTGTCATAGTTTCTATTTTTTTACTTTTTTTTTATCAACTTAAAATTATCATTAAGGAAATAAAGTTGGGTTTAGCCCCTTACAAGCCCATTTCTGGGTGAGTTCAGGTCCAAAGAGAAACCTAAGGCAGAGGAAGGGTTGTGTAATACTGCCTTACACAAACGATCGGCATCTAGATTGTTTGATCGAGAGATAAAGGAGAAAGAGATAGATTTGAACGAAGCTGCGAGGTTCTTGATATCGGCAACAATACCAAAGATCTCTTTGTGCGCGAGCTTGCTTTTTAGGGCTCTGATGAGCGTCTGATTGTCTGAGAAGACGTTGATGTCTTCAAGATCGAGAGAGAGAGAGTGTGTCGGAGGCATTATCTGCAAGCCAGGGCCTCTGCCATTAGGGGTAGCCAATCGGACCTTGTACCTCTGATCCCCGGCATATCGCGATCTTATGTCTGAAGAAAATCCAGCCTAGTCCTGCCTGTAAAGATTCCTTCATCCAAGAAGCATCTATGTACCAGGAGGTAAGGTGTTGTGAGTTTGATTCCATAGAGATCAGGTCAGTTGAGGATGAGATGGCTAATTTAGGCAGGTCTGTTGTTTCTTGTGCAGCGATCCACTCCCGAGCGGCTGTAACTGTTCGAATAGCTACTTCTTCGGCTGTGGAGCTTCTTCCTTCGAAGATGAGTTGGTTTCGTGAGATCCAAATCTGCCAACAACCGCAGGGGAGTATGTTTGTTGTGATTCCTGATGGAGGCAGACATGGTTTACTCCGGAACTCAAGCATTACAGTCTCAAAGCTTGGAGCTGTAGCTAGGTAAGCTACGTTTGTTAGTGGCAGTAAGCTCCAGATTTCTTGTGCAAAGGGGCAAGAGAAGAAGATGTGTGTAGTCGTTTCTTGATCTCTGCACCTTGGACAGTTTACAACAGCAGTAATACCTCGTCGTTGGAGATTTGCTCCTAGTGGCACAGCTTTTCGGACTATTGACCAGAGGAAGACCTGAAGTTTTGGGGAACATTTTACTCTCCAAATGTCCTTATACCAGTCGATGGGGGCGTTGGTTGAATGGTGATAGCTTGAAGTCATGGTTGAGTGATATCCAGATTTAGATGTATAAATACTGGATGTTAATGGTTGCCAGATGAAGGCGTCCTCCACTCCCGTTTGACTAGGTTGCAAGCACCGAATTGTAGTCGCCAGTTCAGGTATAAGTTCCTCAATTCGCTTGACATTCCATTTGAGATCAGTTGTAAGCATGTCTGATACCCTGAGGTCTCTAGCGTCTTCTGCAGTAGGTCCAAAGGGTTTTATGTCTGATGTGAGTGAAATCCAAGAGTCCTACCAGATTCTTGTTGTTAATCCGTTTCCAATGGCTTTTCCCGGGTGTTGTTTTAGGAGATTTCTGCCATGGATGATGCCTCTCCAGCAGTGGGAGCAGGAAGCAGGGAGCTCGATTTGAAGGAAGGCTGAGTTATGGCAGTACTTTCCTGTGAGAGTTCTGGCCAGGAGACAGGAGGGAGGAGTTAGCAGGTGCCATGCGATCTTGGCTAGGAGAGCCAGATTGAAATTTTCTATATCTCTGAAGCCTAAGCCTCCTTCTGCCTTCAGTTTTGAAAGGTTAGTCCATAAGACCCAACAAAGTTTCCTTTTCTTATCAATTCCATCCCACCAGAATCTCGTTAGCTCTGATTGAATTCTCTTACACAGACTGCTTGGCATTAGGAAACAAGACATAGAGTAGGAGGGTATAGCTGTAAGGACTGATTTTATCATTGTCATTTTGCCAGCTTTGGACAGGTGGCGCGTCGACCGGCTCTGTGCTCTCCGTCGGATTCGATCTACAGTAGAGGTGAAGAGATCCTTTTTCGTCCTACCAAAGAGAGAGAGAGTGTGTGTCGGAGGCATTATCTGCAAGCCAGGGCCTCTGCCATTAGGGGGGAGCCAATAGGACCTTGTACCTCTGATCCCCGGCATATCGCGATCTTATGTCTGAAGAAAATCCAGCCTAATCCTGCCTGTAAAGATTCCTTCATCCAAGAAGCATCTATGTACCAGGAGGTAAGGTGTTGTGAGTTTGATTCCATAGAGATAAGGTCAGTTGAGGATGAGATGGCTAATTTAGGCAGGTCTGTTGTTTCTTGTGCAGCGATCCACTCCCGAGCGGCTGTAACTGTTCGAGTAGCTACTTCTTCGGCTGTGGAGCTTCTTCCTTCGAAGATGAGTTGGTTTCGTGAGATCCAAATCTGCCAACAACCCCAGGGGAGTATGTTTGTTGTGATTCCTGATGGAGGCAGACATGGTTTACTCCGGAACTCAAGCATTACAGTCTTAAAGCTTGGAGCTGTAGCTAGGTGAGCTACGTTTGTAAGTGGCAGTAAGCTCCAGATTTCTTGTGCAAAGGGGCAAGAGAAGAAGATGTGTGTAGTCGTTTCTTGATCTCTGCACCTTGGGCAGTTTACAGCAGCAGTAATACCTCGTCGTTGGAGATTTGCTCCTAGTGGCACAGCTTTTTGGACTATTGACCAGAGGAAGACCTGAAGTTTTGGGGAACATTTTACTCTCCAAATGTCCTTATACCAGTCGATGGGGGCGTTGGTTGAATGGTGATAGCTTGAAGTCATGGTTGAGTGATATCCAGATTTAGATGTATAAATACCGGATGTTAATGGTTGCCAGATGAAGGCGTCCTCCACTCCCGTTTGACTAGGTTGCAAGCACCGAATTGTAGTTGCCAGTTCAGGTATAAGTTCCTCAATTCGCTTGACATTCCATTTGAGATCAGTTGTAAGCATGTCTGATACCCTGAGGTCTCTAGCGTCTTCTGTAGTAGGTCCAAAGGGTTTTATGTCTGATGTGAGTGAAATCCAAGAGTCCTACCAGATTCTTGTTGTTAATCCGTTTCCAATGGCTTTTCCCGGGTGTTGTTTTAGGAGATTTCTTCCATGGATGATGCCACTCCAGCCGTGGGAGCAGGAAGCAGGGAGCTCGACTTGAAGGAAGGCTGAGTTATGGCAGTACTTTCCTGTGAGAGTTCTGGCCAGGAGACAGGAGGGAGGAGTTAGCAGGTGCCATGCGATATTGGCTAGGAGAGCCAGATTGAAATTTTCTATATCTCTGAAGCCTAAGCCTCCTTCTGCCTTCGGTTTTGAAAGGTTAGTCCATAAGACCCAACAAAGTTTCCTTTTCTTATCAATTCCATCCCACTAGAATCTCGTTAGCTCTGATTGAATTCTCTTACAGAGACTGCTTGGCAATAGGAAACAAGACATAGAGTAGGAGAGTATAGCTGTAAGGACTAATTTTATCATTGTCATTTTGCCAGCTTTGGACAGGTGGTGCGTCGACCAGCTCTGTGCTCTCTGTCGGATTCGATCTACCGTAGAGGTGAAGAGATCCTTTTTCCTCCTACCAAAGTGTTCAGGTAAACCTAAATACTTCCCATCTCCCCTCCCCCCCCCCCCCCTCTTTAGATATTGCAAGGATTGACTTTGTGGAGACTTTCATTTGGGGAGGGGTTTTTGAAGAGAAGGTTACTGATGATTTGGCATTATTTATCTTCTGACATGAAGCGTTTTCATATTCCAGGAGTATATCTTTTAGGGCTTGGCAGGAGATTGGTGTAGAGTAGCAGAAAAACATCGTGTCATCTGCAAATAGCAGATAATTTATCCTGGGGGCGTCTCTTGCTACTCTGACGCCAGGAAGCAGTCCATTTCTTTCTGCCTCCTTGCATAAACCGGTAAGTACCTCTCCACATAGTATAAAGATGTATGGAGAAATTGGATCTCCTTGTCTGATTCCTCTACGTGGGGTAACAGAGCCATAGACTGCTTCATTTATTAGGAAAGAAAATTACACTGTAGTGATGCATTGCATGATTAGCTATACTAGTTTCTCTTGAAAACCCAATCTGTGTAGCACCTGCTGAATAAACTCCCATTCAACACGATCGTAAGCTTTACTCATATCGGTTTTAACCGCCATTGGGCATTTCTTTTCTGTTGCTGATGTTTTCAGGTAGTGCAAGACTTCGTGGGTAATGAGGACGTTGTCAGTGATTGCTCTACCTGGAATAAAGGCAGACAGGTTCTCTGAGATGATAGAGCTGAGTACCGGTTTCAAGCGCAAGGATAAGAGTTTTGAAATTATCTTATAGAAGACGTTACACAACGTTATGGGTCGGTAATCTGCAACTCTCTTTGCTCCATTAGTCTTAGGAATAAGTCTCACATGAGTTACATTCATAGATGCAGGGAGAGTGCCAGAAGAGAAGAAGCTTTGTATTTCCCCGACTATAGCTGGTCCTACTATGTCCCAGTTGGATTGGAAGAAGCTGGCCGAGAAACCGTCAGGGCCAAGAGCCTTGTCTGCATGAATTGCAAAGAGGGCAGCCTTAATCCCAGTGGGAGAAGGGTCTCTAGTGAGGTTGTCATTCATCTGCTGTGAGACGCACGGTTTAAGGGCCTTTGATACCGTTGGGCTGCTGTCGAAAGGACAAGCTGTGAAGAGGTTCTCATAATACTGCGAGATTACTTTAGCAATTTGCTCTTCTTCGTGCCACGGTACACCTGCTTCATCTTCAATGAAGGTTAGCTTATTTTTGGCTCTTCTTACTTTAGTAACAGCGTGAAAATACTCAGTGTTGGAGTCTCCCAAGGATAGCCAGAGCTGTCTGCTTCTTTGTTTCCAGAAGTCTTCTTCAGACTTATAGGCCTTCAAGAGGTTAGCATTGATCTCCTGAATTTTCCTTTCATCTTGATCTTGGTTTGAATCTGACATTGCATTCTCTAGCTGTAGCTTAAGAGAAGAAATCTCCTTCTAGCTGTTCATCTGAGTCTCTCTGCTCCATCTTGAGATTGCTCTTCTACAGAGGACTAACCGATCTTCAACATTTAAGTGTGAGAATGTAGACCAGATGTCAGAGATAATCTTTTTAACTTCATCATTCCCTTTAAGACGTCTATCATATCTAAAGATGTGGTTGCCTTTCTTTCTTGTAGGGTCCAAAAAGGAGATGAGTGGGCGGTGATCCGACCCTTCATAGTGGAGATATTGGCTTCGACAGGAGGGGTATAGCTCCGTCAAGTCTGTATTACTGATTGCTCGATCTAGACGGCAGTGAACAAGATGAGAGCCTCTTCTGCCTCTCCATGAAAGGAAGTTGCCTGAATGTTTCAGGTCAAACAAGTCGTTTTGTGAGAGGAAGGATCGAAAGTCACATAACGTCCCTTCAGCCCTCGCAGGTCCTCCTTGTTTTTCACTATTCTCTATTATCTCATTGAAGTCACCAGTGAGGAACCAGGCCTCACCTGATTATGTCTGTAATGTTGATATCTCAGACCATACTGCTTGTCTTTTCGTATGATCAGGTTCCCCATAGACGAAAGTTGCATGGAAGGAGGTTCCTTTGTAGGTGATGGCAGTATCAATGAAGTTGTTAGTGGAAGATTTTATAGAGATCTCCACTTCCTTTTTCCAGGCCAGATAGAGGCCTCCCCCTCCAGGGCTGTGAGGTGAGACTAAGTAGTCATTTTCCATAAGCATCCATTTTAGATCTTCTCTAACTACTGAGTCGGGGTTTTTTGTTTCCATTAGGAAGAAGATATCAGGAGAGTTTATCATGTGGATCTCCTTTAGTCGCTGGACTGTAATGGGATTCCCCAGACCATTACAGTTCTAGCTAGCAATGACTAAGGAGCCGGGGGTGGAGGATTGTGAAAATCCTTCCTCTTCTTGACCATCGGTGGAATTATTTGGACGGTGGGCTGGCTTGAGGCTTCTGAGGGTCCCGCAGCGTCATTTGATCTTGGCCCAGGGATATGGATTTGGCTCTGGATTCTCCTCTGGTGGGGTTGTCTCGGTGAGTGTTGAATCATGGAGAAGATTCTTTTTCTAGAGTTTGTTCCTCTGAGAGGTTGTGGGCTTATAGATGTTGCCTTGGATTTTGCAGGGGTGGTTCTAGCACGTCTCCGTTTGGTCTGTTGTGATAGACTTAACGTGTGAGTTGGTACATCTCCCGGGGTCTCAGAGGATTTAGCATTTGTTCCCTGTGGAGTGTGCCCGGAGTGTGGTGACCTAGCTGGCTCTCCATCAATGTCTGAGGAGGTAGGAGGAGGACAGTCTACGGGGGATCATGAGAAAGGTGAGTACTGTCGTCGCCTAGCCCCTGCATTGCTGTTTTTCTCTGTAGTTACCGTATTACTCTGTAACTGATCTTGGATTGATGCTTCAGGTTGAGAGATGTGGTCAAAGGTATTTGGAGGTGGGCTTGAGGGTTCTGCAAGGGTGGGGTTCAAGGTCACTAATTGTACAGTTCCCGCCGTTGCAGCTGCAATAATGCGGTATGCAGCTTATTCCATATGTCCCTGAGCATCTCCCATGAGAACTCTCTGTCTCCTTGATGTTGCTTCAGTGGGGTCTGAGGAACTGAGGTATTGAAGCGTGACTTGGTTGAGTTCTTCCATCACCTCATCCCTTGTAGGGATTGTTCTTACTAGAGTATGGTTGGGTTGATTCTCTGTGTTCATTGGTGCAGGGGTATCTTCAACCAGTCTCGAGGATTCTGGTGCTTCTCTTTGTGAGGTGTTTGCAGCTTTCACTCTTCAGTGAGTGTTATCCTCTTGGGGGAAGAGGGGTCGTCTGTAGAAGCTTCCAGTCGATCGTGCTTGTGTGCCTCTGTTTGTTTTAAAGGGAGGGGATGCGTACTTTGAAGCCTCATCACGGTAGTTCCTCGGTCTCCAGGAGTTGACAGACAAATTTTGGTACTGGGACTTTGTATCCAGTGGGGGAAGATTTCTTGTCTGCCTAGTGCTTACTCTATCTCCAAAGCTGTTTCCATGTTTGTCAACTCTGTTTTGATAGTGCTGAGAGGTAATATCCAGGCTCTTTCCTTTCCCATTATCTCTCCAGCAGTTGGAGTTGGCTGATTGGTCGTTTTTGTGTTTGGGAAGGTTTGCTAGTCCTTGTGTTGTTTCAATCTGGACTCCAGGTTCCTTAGCAATTCTCGGTCTTGCCTCAGTAACTGACCTGTTGAGGGGAAGATTTGTCTGTTTTTGGTTGGAGTTGAGATGGTCTTGTAGTTCCACTGGCCCCGTCTTTAGTGGGCAGTTGTTGCTTGAGTGGCAAAGTGAGAAGCACTTGGGACAGTGGAGAAGTTAGCTCTAACCTCTCATAATCCAAGGTAATAATACTTTCCTCCCATGATTCATACTCAATAATAGAAGTTTTCACCAATGGTTTGAGCCCATCGATTAGGACTCTTACTCTTGCAGTCGTCTTTGTAAGTTCATGGTTTTCCCGAGATCCCAATTCATCCATATGTTGCATATCATGTCCTCATGCCAGTAGTGGAGTGGGAGTCCTTTAATACGGAGAACGGGATCTGAGACGGAAAGGACGACGAGATAACTGGCTCCCATTTTTGGATAATCACCATCCAATAAGCGAAGTGGTAAGGCCTGTTGTCGAGCACTTTCTGTAGATCATCTTCTCTCTCAAATTTGTACTAGAAACAATTATTTCCTAGATCTGAGACAAAAGGTCTACCTTGCAGGTTCCACTTTCGAGGAAGGGAAGGGAGCAGCGCCTACATCCTCTGTGTTCTTGTGGGTTTGTTAGTCTCCCTATTAAAGTAAGGGTGTTTTCTTTGATTAAAGCCAAGGTGTCCAGGCTGGGGGCTTTGATTCTTTTGATTGATGGGTCTAGCGGCTCCATAATGTCTTTTCCTTTTTCTGCTTCAGAGAAACGGCGTGCCATCACTGCCTTGTTGGGAACAAGGCTCGCTAGTCAACACCGCCGGGGGAATGGTGTGCGAGGTGCTTAAGATGTAGTTTCAGTTGTAGAAAGTAGCTTCTGGAGGAGTGAGCCGTCGACTCCGAGAAGTAGCAGGTTTGTGGATGTGGTTACGAGAATGTAGTAGAGGGGCTGTGGTGTTGTCTGAGCAGATCTTTGGTGCATGGATGGTAAGGAATCAAGCTATGGGGGAGGTTCTTCAGATTTAAAGTCGATTGAAGTGTGGAGATTTTGAAGATTTGAAATTTTTCTGTTTGGAGGAAACTTGTTTAGGTATAGAACTAGGGTTTTCACTAAGGAGTAATAAAGAAACCAGTGTGTAGTAGTAGCCAGAAGGGGTAAGATGATGTGATGTTACTTGGTAGGGAACCGCTGGGTAAACTCATGTCAACTATGCATGGGGAGTTGTGTCTGAGAGAGTCATTTCTCACTGAAACCAGCACTCATTCTATCTATGTACCAAGTCATGAGACTTTTTTTTTTTTTTTTTTTACTATAACTTTAAGATTTTTGCTTCTTTCTAATAACCATATATATAGGCATAATGTTTTATGTATATTAATGTTGGTACTATATCATAGCTTGGATCAGAACTCTTTTCGTGTGGCAGTGTAGGCAGTGGCGGAGACTAGGCCTGGGCAAAATAACCGGAACCGAAGAACCGAACCGGAACCGAACCGAAATACCCGAAACCGGAACCGGACCAATACCCTCAAATACCCGAACGGTTCCTATATTTTTATATCCGAATTAAACCGAACCGAACCGGAACCGAACCGAGAACCGAACGGGTACCCGAATATATAAAAATATTAATTATATATACATATAACATCACTAAATATATATTTTTAATTTAAAATTCTATTAAAAGTATTTGAAAATAGTTGAGGATAACTAAATTATTATAAATTATCTAAACTACCCGAAAGTATCCGAAACTATCCGGATAGTTTTATCCGAAATATCCAAAGTAATCCGAAATATCCAATTTTTTTTATCTAAATCATCCTAATTATTTGATATTTTACCTTAAATAACCAATATTTTGTCCAAATTATCCGAAGTACCCGAACTATCCGAACCCGAACCGGATCCAAATGAGAACCGAACTTTTTCCGGATATTTTCCGGTTCCTACATTTACTATCCGAACCGAACCGAACCCGAAACTATCCAAACCGAACCGAACCGAAAATAGGTCAAGTACTAAATGGATCTTCTAGCTACTATCCGAACTACCCGAAACCCGAAATACCCGAACCGAACCGAACCGATACCCGAAATGCCCAGGCCTAGCGGAGACAGTATGTTGTCACGTGCGTCAGTTGATCCTTGTGAATTTTTTAATAGACATAATTTACATGTTTATTTCTTTGAAAAAAACCGAGAAAATAGTGTAGATTTAGTTAATTGACCCCTATAATATATGTTGGATTATAAATTGACCCTCCTAACAAAATTTTCTAGCTCTGGCCACTGAGCGTAGGTTATAGAGAACAAAAATTGCCAACATAGAAGATTTTATTTATGAACATTTGGGCACAATACATGTACAACAATGTGCTACATACGACTATTATCGCCAGGTCGGCCATGTTTTGAGGCACACCACAACCGCACCATTGCGGCGGTGCATTCACGTCCGTACGTTTGGCTTTCACGTATTTACAACACTGCCACCACAGATATCTAATTTTGTTTGGGCAAAGTATCATCTTCACTTTAACTATTTGCCACGTTGGCTGATAACCATACGATGAACTTGTCTGATTCCTCACCGTTACGAGTTCCGTACATGAAGAATCAGGAACAAGCTGACGTGTCTCCAAGCCTCTAACCACCAACCAACCATCAGATTCCCAGATTACCCCTCTGCTCGTCGCCAAAGTAACGATCCTCTCCCTGGCGAAACTTGAACTCGACTCGGACACTGGCTCACTCACCGCTGCTTCTTCCTCGAACACCGAGTCGACCCAGTCGAATACATGCCGCGGAGATTCCGACCAATCGGAATACGAGAGGAAAGGATGTTGCAACAGCTGGTCGCAGCTCCATCGCTCACTCGCATCTCTCCTCAAACATTTTTCCAGAAAGTCCCGGCCGGTTTCCGATAACCTCGCCGGAAATTTCGGTAACTCGTCGGAGGATCCGATCGTTCTCAGCGTTTCAGCGCCGTCGTCAATCCACGGCGGTTTTCCGGTGGCCATCTCGATGATCGTACAGCCAAGAGACCACACGTCGCTCTCAGGGCCTTGACATTCGCCGCGAATTACCTCCGGCGCCATCCACAGAGGACTACCACGTGGCTGCATATGAGATTCGCACCGGGTTCGATTTCCGGTTCGAATTTCTAAACCGGAACCGAAATCGGAGAGCTTAGCAGAACCCGGTTCTTCTCCAAGTAGAACGTTTCTCGCCTTCACATCGCAGTGAACGAAGCCGCACGTGTGGACGTCCTTCAACGCAGAGACCAAGCACCACGTGAACCGTCGGATAATATGTTCTTCAAGATCTTGACCGGCAGCATCAGCGAGAGTTCCACGTGGCATGTACTCAAGATGAAGGTTACGGAACAACCCGGTTCCTTCTCGGGTCACGTCATCGCCAAGGAACTTCACGATGTGTGGTGACGAAACAGAGCGGAGGATACGAATTTCGTTTTCCAACGAGTCGAGCTGAGGAGGGATACAAGTGGCACGATCAACAGATTTGACGGCGAAGATATGATCTCCCTTAGATTTGTTGACGGCGACGTTAACGGTGCCGAAGCAGCCTCTGCCTATGACCTTGCCTCTAAGCCACCAAGAGGAAGTAGAAGAAGTAGAGATTTTTGAAGTGCTAAAGTCGATCACCATGAGTGTTGTGTTGTTTATTTATTTGTGGTATCTTTGGTAGTATGACAAAAACTGTAAGTGTGTTTTTATATATGCATGGAGGAAGGACTTTGAGTCTGACTTGGATTATTTACAAATGGATATACACTGCTTTGAAATTACGCTGACGTCTTCCTACATTGACATTAAAGTGTCGGTTTATACACAAGCATTGTACCTTGTGTTTGAAAGTACAGAACATATTATTTAAGACGGTACCATCGGTAATAGGATTTGGAAACGTGTTCCACATTCAAATATAAATTCCAGAATGCAATAATGTATCCACTTGTTACCTTCTCGTTAAAGGACCGTTGCTATGATCTTCACATATGGTACTTACAAAGACACGTAGTAATGTCGATAACGTTCAAAAGATATAAAGTATAAACTATATTTTGATATCAGCCAAGTTATATTTTTGGCAGACACTGAAAGAAAAGGCACGTTTGAATGAAATGGAACCATTTGAAGTGTGGTAGCGATGTGACATTGTTTCAACGACTCGTGCACGGTGCACGGTGCACGGTGCACCCAACAACTAAAACTTGGATACCAGTGAATGAATACTCTTTTTGGGTTATAAGATATTCTTAAAATAGACATACGCTGATACAAACTTTATCTATATCTGTAAGCATTTATTTATTTTTGAGAACTCGATCTTGTAATCGAGAAAACTCGTCCGACAAAAAATGCACTGGTGAACTGAAATCTTCGAGATGTGATAATGACAAGAACATCGTTTCAACGACTAGTGCAAATAACACGCTTGGTCGCTCAACCATGGCGGACACATATCCAACAACTCAGCCTTTATAAGTCCATTCTGCTTTGTGGTAGAGAAACTACTAATAGTTGCAAAATAAACAAAAATAATTTATAAGATGTGTGCAAATAGCAGGTTACTTGAATCAAATGACAACGCAAGTCTATAGTCGAGTTTTATCTTATATTCCATCTTGTTTGTTTTACCTTTTTGTATATTTTATCAAAAGGTTATCAGTTTATTTCAGCTTCCAATTTAAAAGTTGACACAAAGAGGTGGGGGTTATCCAATAGATAGACGTCAACGACAAAGATTGCTCAAGATGAGAGGCTGCCTGTCAACAATTGATCCAACAATAATAAATTCAAATTAACAAATTCTACACTTCGTATTGAAATCATTTCGACTTGACTAGAGCCAAAGGAATCGTCAAGAAGTAATAGATCAAACTGACATTTTAAGTGTCAGATTACAAATCAATCAGCGAAAGTGAGTGTGTGCGTATATATGTGCATCGAGGAATTTGAGTCTGACTTGGACTATTTACAAATGGATATACACTACTTTGAAATTACGCTGACATCTTTCTTTCTTTTTTTTTTTTTTGACGTCACGCTGACATCTTTCTACATTGACATTAAAGCATCAGTATATAGATAAGCACTGTACCTTGTGTTTGAAAGTATACAAGTTGTTACTCATTTATTTAAGAAGGTACCATCGGTAAATATAGGATTCGGAAACGCGTTACACATTCGAATATAAATTCCAGAATGCAATAATGTAAGGAGTTGAATATTTTTTCAAACTGAATTGATATATCCACTTGTTCCATTCTTGGCAAAGGACCGTCGGTATGATCGTCACATATGGTGCTTACAAAGACACGTGTTACCTGTCGACAACGTTTTAAAGACTCATGTTCGAATGAATTGAAATCACTGAAATGTGATAAGGATATGACAATGTTTCACCGACTGGTTCACCCAACAACTACAAATTTCATACCAGTAAATACCCTTTTTGGGTTATGAGATATCCCCAAAATAGACATACCCTGATAGAGAAAAAAGAAAGGTGTATGAACTGAAATCTTTGAGGTCGTCCCTGATAATGAATAGAACATCGTTTAAACGACTAGTGCACACAACACGCTTGCTCACTCAACGCCGGATAACAACTCAGTCTTTAGAAGTCCATTCTGTTTTGGGTAGATAAACTATTGATTGTTGCAAAATAAACTAAAATAAATTTATAATGGATAGAGATGTGTGCAAATAGCAGGTTACTTGAATCGAATAACAAATTGACAACGCAAGTCAATAGTTGAGGTTTATCGTATATTCCATATATATTTTATAAAAAGGTTATCAGTTTATTTCAGCTTCCAATTTAAAAGTACTAACATAAAGAGGTGGAAGTTTTCCAAACGCACGTCAAAACCAAAAATTGCTAAGGATGAGAGGTTGCGTATCAACAGCCAATCCAACAATAACAAACTAAAATTAACAAATTTTACACTTCGTATTAAAAGAATTTCAACATCACTATAATACTGACATAGATGTGTTCTAAGTGTCAGATTACAAATCAATCATCAAAAGGAATAAATCCTCAGACAGGGATAACTGTTTTTTGATATTTGTACTCATCATCCACAACCAAATTATAATTGAAATCCTTCTTAATATCTCAATAAACAAATCATACAGCATGATTTTTTTTTTTAATTGGATTCTAGGTAATAAGAACTCAGTCCCTTAGATGTTCATAATGAAATGCGATCATTACCGCAATCATTACAGGTCTGTAAATTGACTCATCACTGTTCTCCCGAAATACAAAAACAGACAAACACACAGACGAGATATGTAGTCACTCAAGTTATGCTCCCAAATCGGCATCAAAACTAGAATTAACAGTATTGATGCTTTTAATTGATTAAGGAGGATATTAGAATAACGAGAGCAGCACGATTGATATTGCTTCAAGGGAACGAATCAGATGGGAACGGGCAAATCCACATCGACTATCTGATGAAGCACAATCCAAAACATAAAAAAAAATCAAAAATCAAAAATTGAGGAAAAGGGAACAACTCAGTCCCTTAGATGTTCATAATGAAGTGCGATCATTACCGCTGTCATTACAGGTCTGTAAATTGACTCATCACTGTTCTTCCCAACACAAACATACATCTATAAAAACAAACAGATGTAAAAATCAAAGACATGTAGTTGCTCAAGTTATTCTCACTAATCAGTAGCATCAAACTTGAATTAACAGTATTGGTGCTTAGGGAGAATGTATAAAAGACAAAAGGCAACACGATTGGTATTGCTTCAAGGGAACGAATCGTATGGGAACGGAAAAATCCGCATAGACTATCTGATGAAGCCAAATCTAGAAAAACAAAAACGAGTTTCACATCTTCTAACAAAGAGAAAGCCCAGAACATGACAACAAAGAATATTTCATTAGGTTTCGACTGCCGCTGCTAAAACCCTAGGAAATATCGACTACTGATACAAAGAGAGTCTGAATCGATTCCATCTATAAAGAGGGGTTTTGGCGGGATCGACGGTGGAGATGCGTGTCTTGGGAAAGTTGATGAACGGCTGAGGATAAGTATCTGCAAAACCCTAAAAGGCTTCTCCGTAGGCCCATTTAAGTGTGTTACTAACAATCCCTATAAATTAATTATTTCAAGCCCAACTACTATTGGTTTATTTATATGTTTTGAATCTATTACGACTCGTCAAAAAATTTCGACTATTGGTTCCTATATACATATAGAGCTATAACTCTAAGCGTAACTATATTTACTAGAATATCATATACATCAAAAAAACGTGAATTTTCTGTTTTGAAAAAAAGAAGAAGATAATTTTACTGAAACCACGATTAGATATATTTTCACGGAGCCATTGATATATCTGAAAAATAAAAAAAAATGACAAAATTTTTATTCCCTTATGTATTAATCATGGAACATTACAACTATTAAGTGTAGCCGATGATTTTCAAAATCTTTAGAAAAATGTGTTGGTCCATTTAAATATATATTATATTTTTTTTATTAAATTAACTATCATTTTGATTATTAGTGAATAAAAAGATATTATCTTTTCTTTCCTTAAATAAAAGTAACGAAATTATCTCAAATATGATTAACATATATATGACAATTAATGATTTTGAATAATAAATATATGATAAATCATTTGTTTTAATTTATATTATTAAAAAATTAAACAATCACATTAACCATAAAAAAATCTAGATTTTTTCTTATATGGTATATTTTAAATTTTTTAAAACGACTATAAATTACTAAAATCATTAAAATTCTTACAATAAAAAATTTGTGAACAATGATTTTATTTTTTTGTTATAAAAAGATACAAATGATCTAAAATCATATGAATATGAAGTATCATTCAAAAGATATTCAGATTAAATATATATTTATATACCTTAATATCACTTAAATTAAACTATATATCATATAAAAATACATATATGCTAATTTCGAAATTTCACTGAATAGGTATTGCGACCTGAATATTTTAATTTTTTTAAATCTGCATTGAATTTTTAAAACGATTATAAGTTACTAAAACAATAAAAAAAATCTCACATTGAAAATTTTGTGATTAATGATTTTTTTTGTTAAAGAAAATAGAAAAATGTTAATAAAATCAATTTCAATTAAATATTCATATTAAAATATGATATACGTCTTTGTCAATATCATTTAAATTTAATTATATACCATATAAAATAAATAAAATGAATGCTTTGATTTATTTAATTTAATTTATGTGCTAATTCCAGTTTAATTATATACATAATTTTTATTCGCTTTTTAATTATTCAATATATATATTTCTTAATAATACGATAAAGGAACACAAAATATGTAAAAATATGTAAAAATAATTTGTATACATAATGTTCATTTCGCGCAATGCACATATCTCTGTTGATGTATTACAATTGGAATTTTCTCTCAATCGATCGAATTTCATATTTTCCGAGAAAGCTTGCGTGAAATTAAAACACAAACAAAACATATGTGAGTTAACAGAAACACTATCGTAAGCACAAATATTGTAGATTTAAACAAGAAATCACCCGTGAAGACTGGAGAGTCAAAGAAGTCTGAGATCAACCAAAACCCCAATTCCCTTTTCCATTGCAAATAAGCACTTTCAATGTTTGTTCTTTATATATCTGGTCAAAGAGTGGATCATAGATGAATTTTTCTTATGTATTGTTTCAGTCCCAACGTTTAAATTAATTGAGATTTTATGAAACTAGTTTATCAACACCTTGGCCTGATACGCATCATCATTATAGTATATGTCCACAACATGTAATACTTTTTGGACTTATGACACGATGTAATTGTTTTAGAAAGAACAAAGTTAACATGCAGCGATCGTTAGTAACTAAAATTCACTTCGTGCATGAGCGCGGATTATCAACTAGTGGGAAATTTATTTCTTTAAATGACACTTTTACCTCTATAGAGCCAGAATGCTGGAGAAAAGCCAACCAAAAAAAGAAGCGATATAGGATCATGAGTAACCTCGTATAGTCTTATTACAAAGGTTGATACAATATTCGCTTAGATATTACAAAGGTTGATACAATATTCGCTTAGATACCTCGAATCTTTATATGTCAAATCGATGCTTCTTGGATCGATATTGACAGTGTCAGTGGCTTAGGATGGAGTCTTAAAGATCAAATAGGTACTGGATTTTTTGAATTATTTGTATGTGACAAAAGCTTCTCAACCTTGAATACTGAGATAGAAAATTTACTTTGGACAACTTTATGCATGAGAAACATAAAGATAACCTCAATCCGGTTAGAAACGGACAGCTCAGACCTGACATGACTGTGAATCCGATGGATTAGCCAACATTCACGTAGGAGAATTATATGTTCGAGAGACTATAAGAAGTTTTTGAAGACATGAGCCTGATTCACATTCCTAAGAGTATAAACGACTAGACAAACTCACTATCGAAAGAGGCAAGAATCATATGATTTATTTTCTCTTTTATAGATCATATATGGACAGACGGAGATAGTCTTTGGAGAATCAGCTCGTTTGACGAGAATTTGGTATAGATAAATAGGTAGATGACAAAAAAAAATTATATTTACTAAATAGTTTGCCCGAATGTACAGACATAATCATTTTATATATACACTACAAATATGGATTGATTTATATTGTTTAAATAAAATTAAATTCTATAATAAAATATTTTTGGATAATAAAATAATACATAATATTTTCTAGATAATTATCTTGATTATTGTTTATTGAGTTTATCTTTTTGAATATATTATATTAGTTTTTTAATTATTTATTAAGAGTAATATCTATTTTAACGATATTTCGAATGCGAAAATTTATTTCTAAATAATAGTATAGATAGATTGGACTTAACTTGCAAATCCGTTAGCTTTATGATTTTTTCTATATATTTGTACTCTTTTAATGTCCGAATATATACTTTCAATTGTTATTTAATACTCCATCCGTTCTCGAAAGATCCACATTCTAAAGAAAACTTTTGTTTCAAAAAGATACATATTTTATATTTCCAATGTAATTTTTATCAACTAATAATGAAAAATTGTGAAGTTCAAAAACATTAATTGCATTTCTTAAATCTTATTGGTTTAAAAATATAGAAAATATAAAATTATAAAAAACTATGCATTTATAGCTAAGTTTTAATATGTTTTGTTAAAATGTGTGAAAATTCTTTTTTTTTTTTTGGAACAGCAAAAAAGTGTGAAAATTCTAAAACAGCCTTTTTTCAGGAACGGAGGGAGAATGAATTCTTGCCGGTGAATGTAACCAAGTTGATAACTACATTAAATCTTTGTGCCATTTATTTCTGTTTATTAATTTGGTAGTACAACATTTTCTTTATGGCTAATCAAACAGCCAACAAAAACAAAATGATAAACTGTCGTTCCGGCTAACTAAACAGACAAGAACTCTACATTTGTTGCATGTGATAAAAATTATAAATCATTAGAATGAAAATTTTGCCTCAAAGTTTCTACAATTGAATGCATCCGTAAACTTGGGATTTTCCTCGAATGCGTTAGAAATATTCCTACTCGAATAAATTGATAGAAGAAGATAATAGTAAAAGTAAAACGCTAGTAGAAGAGAATGGTATACAACAACTGATTCCATGTATCAGGGAGACCAGGCAAGCACCAATGGCTACAATCTGACTGGCCTGGCTTGGCCAGCTGTGAACCGCTAACAAGACCGCTGTAGACAGAAGGGTGTCCGTCTTTCCTGAGGGAAGAGAGGAGCGTGATGTCAAGAAGTAATGCCGGATTGTGCATCCCGTGAAGCACTTCAACAATCACTGATCTTAGCTGATCTGTGTAGGGGCTCACTGGATAAGCAGATCCTGTGATCGGATCTGTCTCTCCGTAGCAGTTCTTGGATCCCGAAGACGATGATGCTGCCCAGTCACTCGGGCTGATCAAACAAAAAACATATACACACAAGTGATTTTAGGACATTCTCTTCGACAACTTTTGAGTTAAGAGAGAGAGAGAGGGGGGAGAGTGTTACTTGTCATGCGTTGGAGAAATGGAGAGGAAGAAGACTTGAGTTCTGGATCTATCCACATGTGTTTCGACCCAATAAGCCCAAGTACGAAGAGCTTTCTCCATTGCAACGAAGCGGTCCATGTCTTGGTAATAAGAATTGCCTGATTGAATCAAGTCCCATCTGTGTGTTTCCAGAATGAGAGAGGTGAATCAAGACAATATTTTCGCATTTCCAAAAACAATCAAAATAACTGGAAATGATAAACTAACCCTTGCTGAGACCCGGTGTGGCTCCACCAGTGACCAGTGTTGAAGATGAGAAGATCAGCGTCATGCCAAGCGTTAGCATTGCCAGAGATCTCCTCAAGCTTCAACACTCGCTTGCCTTGAACAGCGTCTATGTCCACCAAGAACGGAGCTTTGTAAAACGACATCGTTATCCCATAATCCTACATCCAAAAGACACAGCTTCTTACAGAACTTGATTTCTTCATACAAGAAAATACAAAGAGAAAGAAAAACAAGTATGTACCAAGAATCTGAAGGTGGAGAGAGGGAGGCCTCTGGTCATCTGAGTACGAGTGGACGGTGCAGATGACATAATGAGACAGATCAACGACTCCCATTGATTCTTCCCCAACGAATCACCAGCAAACATTATGTTCTTCCCCTTCATCCTCAACAGAAACTCAGCACCATTGAACCTAAATCCCATTTGTACAACCATCAGAAAATCTTGAAGATACGAACTTTACCAAATGGGTTTGCCAAAAGCTCAGATTCCAGATGAAATCGAACTCAAAGGAGCAAACTTTACAGAAACCCAAGAAGGAGTAAACATACGTGGGCAAGTTGCAATTCTGGGGTTGCCATCGATACTTGAGGTAGTTAGAGTCAGGACGTCCGTACATCAGACAATCGAACTCACCCTCCACGACGGCGGGACAATCCGCCGGTTTGTAGAGAGGATACGAGTCGTCATGGACCCACGTGCCCATGAAGAGAGAGCACGTGCTTCTGTTCCCTTGGAAAGAAGACGGTCTGCTTGAGCTGTATTGGTTGCCACTGCTGCTGCTGCCGCTGCTCCCATGGCGTTTCTTTAAGCTCAGTATAATGGCGGAAGAAGATGGCTCTTGCTGGAGCAGTAGTGGAAGAAGGAAGACAATGGCCGAGAGTGAGATGTGATGAAGAACATTCATCTCTTTGCTTTTAACGGAAACAAAACAATGGAGGATTTTGTGAGAACACTAGAGAGAAAAAAAAGTCTGTAAATAATAATTGAGGAGAGAAAATAAAAAATATCTTATGGAAGTGTTTTTGGATTCATTTATCTCTGTGCAAATGGGTATGGCCTTCTGGGTGCGTGCTCACGTGGGTCCTCTTGCTTCTGTAAATATTTTACAAATTTTCAAATTATTATTATTATTCGGTGAATAAATTTTAAATATTCAAATATAACCTTTAAGAGATATCGAACTATTTATAAATAAAGGTTTTTTTAGGGCTGAAGGATTACTTTTCCTAACTTTTTCAGTTCCTTTTTAATGTTTAGGATTTTTATAATTTTCTAGAATTTATTTGATTCAAATATTAATATCTTTATTCTTAAAATGATGATAAACTAATTTTCTATAAAATCGAAAATACTAAAGGTATCCAGTTTTAAAAGTTTTTCTTTGGGGTAAAATTACAGTTTTAAAGTTTAATGTATAAATTAAAAACTTCAAAAGTTTCTACTTGAGGATTAAACGGGACATCTTTTGTTTTACATGTCCACAACTGACTAGTTAGATTTATAAACGCATCTAACGATAACATGCTTGCAATAAATTATAGTATATCTTCTTTTAGATGAACATATGATCCACAAAGGAAAATAATACTTTGCTTCCTCTTTCCAACTTCATACATCAACAAAAACCAATGGAAGAACAAATCAAGTGTCAGATAGAGGTAAGCATTTGTTCCTTCCTTTCCTTTTATTTTATTTAGATACAAAGGTTGTTTCAGGCTCAAGCACCCCAAACACCAACCTTAAAATCGCAACCTTTTCTTGCCTGCCCGAAGGTTCTGAACATAACTTGTGGAAACAAAATATCTAACCGTGCGTGCTCTCCTTGGAGTTTTCATATTTACTTCTTCATGTTAGCCTTCTACATTTTAACATTCTTCGTGTGTAACACTTTAGGATTCGGTTCTCCTTCACCAATCTTTCTTCCTGTGTTTTTATTTCCCTGAATAAACGACAAAACATAGATTAAAAGAATATTTGTATGAAGCTAAGAAAAACTGATAAGATTCACCAGCCTAAAAGTCTTTGGACTCAACTAGTTGCCAAAAATAGCCGAGATCTCTTGAACCTTGTTTCTAAATTTCTATCAGTCATCTTATAAACTTATGGATCTACTCTAGATATCAATTATATCACAAAGCCATGTAAAGCATCAAAGGCGCACCAATACCACCAAGTTTGTTAAGGATCCTTACTTTCATGTACCCTTATTTTTAACCTCTAGAGTTCTATTCCAAGTCTTCTATCTTGGCTAATTCCCAGGACTAATGTAACTCATCTTCATTTTTTTTTTCTCTCGTTATTGGTGTTTTTGGATAAGTTAATGAAAGGAGGGAAGGTTTTGAACAACATACTCCGGGGTATTTTTAGTAGAGCTAGATTCCTCGAGGTGCTTTTCTGCCTGATGAACTTCTGATCTATCATCAGATGCAGAAATGTCTTCGATCCTCATGTTCTGTTCTGCCTCATGTATTTGTCTTCAATCGTGATGATGTCACAGTTTGTTTCACCAAGAAACACTGCATAATAAATGATGATCTCAATTTTTAAATCTTACTTAAGATGATTGACGGTTTAGATTCTGTAACATAGAAGATAACATGGGGAATTAACCTGTACTTGTACTTGGAGGTGGATGTGACACACTGCTCATGATCAGTATCTTTTGGCACAATATTGTTCGTCCAAATTCCAAGAAAGTAAACTGCAGAAAGTTTTTCTTTTCGGGAATTATCACTTTTGAAAACCCAAATGAGTTGATCCATGTGTCCAGTACGCACCGAACTGCAGGCAGGACCAGTCTCTCAACTCCCAAGTCAATGAGCACCTGGAGAACACACAATTTTCAAGAGAACAGCTAAGGAAACTAAGCTTCTTGAGCTGGAGGAAAAGTGAAGTTCTCAATAGTAAAATATCTTTTCGAGTTCATCCATGAAAACTCGGCACATGCCATGCTGGCGATGCTGGAATCTAGTACCAATGAAGGGCATTTCTGCAACCTTTTTCCCCAGAATCCTGACAAGGGAACAAAAGAGAACAAGTCAGGCTAACAGTTCAATTTAGGGCCAAATTCTAGAGTTTCTGCAATCTTAACAAACAATTAATGCTTAATGAAGCCTACCTGACAGTAGCCACAGTAATCAGTTCGTCGTTCCTTTCTAGAAGTACCGTGTAAAATCCACTGAAGTTCAAACGTTTATATTTTGACCTGCAGTTTTCTCAGTGTTATAGGGTCTGATGCAAAATAATGCAACAGAAGACTTTTACATGAAATAGTTTATGGTATTCTTTGTTTGTCTCTTACCATCTGCTAAAAATAACATCTTCAGCAAGATCTCCACCAGAATGACGTCTTTTCACAGGCTCGAAAAGTTCATGCATCACGTCAAGAGCTACACTGAGCTTGCAGTGGGTTTCTGCCACGGCTTCAATTTTAGAAGCGTCAGTCCCAAATGTATCTTGTTCCAAGGACTGCACCAGTCTCCAAGTTAATTTCTTCTTCAAGCACACCTCTCTCGGTTTCCCAATAAGCTCACGGAGATTTACAAATATCTGAATTGAATTATTTTTTTCGTTAGAGCAATGCTGTATATATCCTAATTGCTGCAGTTACTTACTTTAGCTGCTTAGTTAATTTTCTGATGGCTGTTAACAAACGCCAATTGAAAATGGGGTCTGGACTGACGTACCTCTTCGCAGTCCTTGCTGCAAAACCACTTTTCTGCCAAGAATGTATTCAATGAATCCTGCAGACAGCTAGGGTGATCTGTATGAACCACATAAAAAAACATATTATTCAAATATTTTGTTGACCCTTCGTAAGAGCATGAGGAAGAATTACGTACATTTACGTTCACACTGCTTGCAGCTGATAAGTATATTATCTTTAGCATACTTGCTAGTATTCTTGGCAATAAATAGTCCACAGGCTTCACAACAACATGATGCGCAGAACCAGTCACCGTCTGGAACATCCTACAAAATTTCCAACGAGAACGTGTTAAAAAACCACGAGTAAAAGCTGTATATTTCTATTACGGTTTTAGTGAAAATTGGTGAACCTCCAGCCCAAGACAAGTTGCATGGAAAGCGGATGGACATCCATCGCAAAGAATCAGCTTCCCTCCATAATGACAAACGGAACAAACTATGTCGTTCTCCCCATGACGCAATTTTATCTTCAGAAGATTAGGTGGTTGTGCTTCCTTTCTTTCTTCCACTTGGCATTCCAAAAGAGATCTTCCATCGTCCAGGAAGATGTTGGCTGCCGTTCTGCAGGATCCACCATTAGCATGAGCCTCAAAGCCACTTATGGAGAAAATTCTACGGCAACAACTGCATTTTATACCCGCACGAGTTAGTTTTCCATGTTTTCTCACAGTGTGATCCTTTTGGTTACGTCATCGTATATTTTCTCTTGGTAGAATCACATTGTTATCGATGAGCCAGGAAAGAACAGTGCGTGGACTTTGATTTCTGGAAGTGGGAGTCATTACCCGCTGCAATCTCTTGCTTGATCGTGACACACGGGGTTTACCACGACCAGTTACTCGATTCTTGATATCTGTTAGTACTCTTGAAGTTTGCCCCCTCGTCCTGCTCAGATTGACATCTCGCGAACCTACAGTCAGTTTGTTCTCCCTGGAGCGATATCTAAGATTAGGTTTCTGTTTACGCTTACTTCTCAACCTTTCGAAGCCTTGAGCTTTTGTTTTTGTCTCCAGCCTAAAATAGAGTGCTCTTTTACGATTCTGGGCGGCGTTGCTGGGATAGGATTCACCGCTTTTTCTATTGAAGACCTCCTCTTTTCCTTGGCTTCCACACTCAAGCAAGGTTGCAGCAGGCGACTTCCTTCCATCACCAAGAGCGACATTTCGGTTACAAGCAGGCAAAGCCAAAACAATGCTCCTCATTTCCCGAGTGTTACACTTCCAGTTTTCACTAGGCAGAGAAAGAGGCTTAGCCACCACCGGAGGAGCCAGGGGCTGATCACGTTGTTTCAATATGATACATATTTGACGAAGGGACTTCTCATTTAGCCTTCCATCTGGTGAGAGGTAGCGAAACCTATGCCTTCCACCTTCATCCACAGTTTGTTCTATGGTCCATCCCATATACTTAAGATGCTTCCTAACATGGAAGGCCACTATCTGTAACGGTGCCCTAATATAGCTCGACACGGCTTGTGGGCATGATTTAACAACACAATAAAAAAATTGCCAGGTTCTAAGTTTATCGGGTAGTATCAACTTGATATGGTCGGAAGTAGATTTTTGGCTGGAAAGTTCTGTTACCCCATTGATGTAACTTTCCTCCGACCTTATGCCAGACAGAGAAGCTAAGCCAGGCATGGACATGCATCTGTGAACTTTGTCATTGGAGAAAAACTGTTGTTCTTGTGGAGCAATCACTTCCACTTCCACGCCACTTGGACAAGCATAGGTCTTGAGAAGCTTCTTTAACTAGCTCGAACTCATGGAGTGGATATCTTTCAGCATCATTATCACGAAGAAACTGATTTATAGTGATTTTCAGATTGTCCTCAATCACCTCCACCATCAAATCTTCCCATAAATGCCTAATAGAGCAAGTCCATTCCCTGATCCTCGCAAAACCAACTCTGACCCGTATGTCATACCAAAGCTGCTTTACCGAAACCGGAAGATAGTTATCCTCCTCATATTTCTCAATCAACTGAAGAAACATCCATCTCCCACGACACTCCCAAGCCTCTGTAACCTCATCCCAGTCCTGAGTAACACGCAAAGATTGAAGATCAGCATCAGTTTCGTCACCCAAATCAGGGAAAAAGACACTCCTTTTCTGAGAACCGTTTTCGTGGTCAAATATCACACCTTCCCACCAAGCTTCATTGATCAATACATCAACACAGAGTCCATACACAAGGCTGAATCGATCAACTTCTAGCTTCGGCGGCACAGGTCTTAAACTTCCACGTAGACTACCAGAAGAAGAGCTCAGCCCTTCCACTACCTCGGAAACATCAACAGTCTCCACAAGATAATCAGTAGCATCATCAGAGAGGATGTGATTGTATCTGATGCTACGGAGGCGTCGCTTTTTGGAGGAAAGAACAGTTGCCGAATACCAAGAACCGAGAAACCCTTCTTCAACACTTCTTACCTAAATAACACCAAACAAATGAGAAATTAAAAATTAAACTCCCCAAAAAAAGCAATATACATGAGAAACTCTTAAGTCTACTTTATTGTTTGTGCATAAGACTAGAAACATTTAGGGAGACGGAGAAAAGTGTCGCAACCCAGAAACGGATTTACAATGAAGAATCGGATAATGCAGCAACTAGGGGCTCCACGATCAAACTCAAAACGGGAAAGGAAACATCAATAAACCTTCGAAACAACCCGAAATTCATCAAAATCGAAAAACCCTAAAACCCCCTAGAATCAAACGACACATCGTTGACCGAAACGGAGTAGTCAGAGGATCAATGCGTGGTTTACCTCTACTTTTTCACCGGCGAGAAGCTTTCTCCGGTGGAGATTTCGTCCACCGCTGCTGTTCCAGCCGAAAATCGGCTCCTCCGGCATTAAGATACCGAAAAGTTCGAGTCAAGGATTTGGGGAAAATATAATACGCAGTTTTTTGCTTGGTTGGGTGAGCGAGTAGCAGCAGCTTTCTCCCCAAGTAACGCTGTTCTCTAGTTTAATTTCTCCAATTAAGCATTCTCATTTTGGAGTTGGGGTTTGAGAAGGTTTTGAGGATTTAAAAATGTAGTGGAATTTAGAGAGTTTTGTTCGGTTGTTAGATTTATATTAAATACACATATAATAGGGATATACCAATAAAACTACTTATATGATATAAAGAAATATACGCATGTAATGAGAAATTTGTAAATATGATTATAAATTTAGAACGTTCTTATAATAGATTGGAGAATTCAAACAAAAGTCCAAGTCTCATTTTCCTAAAAATCCAAAATAAAAGTTTACAACCATTTCACTTCGAAACAACGTAGCTTCATTGTGAGTGTCTTCTTATACGTCCTGCCAACAATGCAATAAATCATCTCACACATATCAACCAAGTAACACATTGTGATATATCAGTGTCATTGTCAACCATAAATATTTAGACAAAGAAAGAGTTATAACTTACTTTATGCGCATATCACGGTTGAGATCCACTAATAATAGCATCATTCCACATATTTGAAGCAATTGTTGTTCTCCATTCATTAGCAAGTTCTCTTTGTTGTTCTTGTGTGCCAAGAAATTGAGGACCACTAGTACTTTGGGTAACACTTTGTTCGTCCGTAATTTCTTCTGGAGGAAATTCATCTGAACGACACTTCTGACGGAGATAGTTATGCAATGCAGCACATGCAAGTACTAGTTCTGCTTGTGTCTTATATGGAAAACTAGGTGCAGATTTAAAGATCAGAAATCTTGATTTGAAAATACCAAAGATCCTTTCGATGACGTTTCTTAAACCAGCATGACGATGGTTGAATAATTCTTCTTTATTTTTGGGATCACTATCTCCTCCAGTAAATTCCTTTATATGATATCGGGTACTTCGAAATGGAGTTAAGAATTTTTTTCGGTTGGCATATCCACAGTCAGCCAGATAAAATTTTCCTGAAATATTTATAAAGTACAATTTAAATAAAAAAACATAAGATTATAAATAAAATAATGCATCTTAAACATACATAACATCTTTTGGTATGGAATAATGTATGTACCTTCGGGGACTTCAAATCTATTGTTACTTCTAGTCAGAGCATCATTTAACACTTTTGCATCATGAGCTGAACCTTCCCAACCAGTAAGGACATATATGAATTGCAAATCGAAATTGCATGCAGCTAAAATATTTTGGGATAAGATTCCTTTTCTATTTCGATAACTAGCACTTTCATTTCCTACTACCATATCAGGAATATGTGTTCCATCAATTGCTCCGATACAATCCTAAAAATACAAATAAAATTATTGATGGATAAAAATAAATGAAAAATTATAATTTTTACATACTTTAAAGTACAGATAAAATCTTGTGCTTTCTCTTATTTTTGAAGGCACACCATTTCCTGGTTTCGCCATCAAACTTGGACCAATACTGTTTACCGCCCTTAATATTTTATTAAAGCTCTGACTAATTGAGAAACTCGATCTCTTGAATACATCCCGAGGAAGAATATATCTCGTACTCTGGCCAACAATAAGCAAAAATGTGGCAAGCATTTCCTCAACTGAAATCCATCTTGTATCTCTTAAAGATGTTTTTTCTCGGATAAGAGTACACAAATCCAAGAAAACATCTGGATACATACGATATAAACCTCGAAAATGTTCTGGGTCTTCAGTTAAAACATTTTGTATATATTCATTTCCAAGTCTTGTGGTTGGCTTCTTAATCGGACGTTGAATTTGTGAAACTAGACAATGTGCTAGAAAGCAAACTCTCACATTGATAGTTGACATCAACTGAAGTATATCCACGTCTGATTGAGAGCTCTTTTTCCTTTTTCTACATTTTCTTAACTGTAGTTCTTCATTCTCATTAACTGCTTGATCCATGGAAGAAGAATCTGAAATTTAAAACACATTGTCATTTCTTTTAGATAATATCAACAACAAAACATGACCATAGTAAACCTGATTGTGTTTGACAATTTATTGTGACGCTAACATTTGATTTTATTCTTTGATTAGAAATTGTGTTATATAGAAAAACAAGCATTACCAATTGTGGCGTGGGACGTCTCTACACGTAGAAAGTGATCAAAGAAATTATAACCTACAAGAAAATAAAAAGTCCATAAGAAACTGTATTTTATTATTTGAAAGCAACTACAAGAGGAAGTACCAAACAAGAAATAAACTAAAAACCTTCGTGAAAAAGCATAAAAGTCATTAAGAAAACTAAACTAACACCAATAAAACTATCAAAAGCACCTAATTATTCCACCACAAATTTCATGGCTTACGTACGGAACGTTTGATCCATCTAAAACGTTCCTCCCTAGTCATACTCATGAATCCAGCTTTCATACAAAGCTGGTGAACTAAATTCATTGCATCAAAACGTTCATTTTCTTCTAAATCAGGAATTTCTTTAATTATGTCCCATACGTTATTAACTTTTTCGTCAGCTTCTTTCTCTTCGGCTTCCTTTTGCCATCTTTGTTGAATCATACTGACAATCTGATTGGTAGTCCCAGTGACAGCATTTATTTCATCTGAAATTTTCTCCACATTATATACGTCAGTTCTAGCTCTCTTTCTTACTGGGAGCTTTTCAATCGCATTCGAACGTCTCAAAGATGAAGCTTGTTCTACACCATCACCATCATCACCATCATCATCAGCATCAGGATCACCATCATTCTCATCATCACCATCATTATCTCTTGCTATATAAGTACGAGCATCTGTGGTATCTCCTAACCCCACTGTATTATTTCCTTTTGCAATGTTTTGTCCATAGACCTTCTCTAGGTCTTCAAAATCTTCAAACGTATCATCACGTAAATACGTATCTTTCTTGTGTCCCTGTTATGAATAAAAAATGTTGTTATCAAATAAAACAAAAATATTTGCGTAAGCAAATCATGCATCATAACTTTTAACAAATTATCTACCTGGAGGTATTCATTCCATACTTCATTTGGAGCAGTAAATTTCTTCGTGTCCTTATCCCAACCAAATCCTGAACTAAAACGAAGAAGATCTACAAAACCCTTGTGTTTTTTCTTCAGAATCTTTGTTTTGTTTTTGTATTGGGAAAAGGTTTTCTTAGATCCACAAATTTTGTTTAACTCCGGTAATATTCGTTGTTCCACGGTAAGCTTATTGAATTTACCACTCGCATCAGTCCAATTCTGATTAACGCCATCGACCAACAAGCGCAACAATGTTTTGGTTTCTTCGGGCGACCAAGAAATATATTGATTTTTAATTTTTCCTTCTTGATCTCCCATTTTAGTGCAGGAGATATCTACTCAAATTGTTAAAAGAAACATAAAACATTACAGAAAACCAAGAAAAACAACGCAACCGTATAATTCAAGCAAGTTTTATCACAAAACCATTCATGATTATGTGGAAAAAGCAACATAAACAATAGTAAAGATAAAACTCTAACCTTTCTTTTTCCAAAGAAGCTGCCCACTTCTCCACTTTCTATTGTTCACGTATGATTCTCGGCTTTGATACACACATATATATATATATATATATATATGAATATATTTTAAATTAACTAATGAAAAGATAAACTCAAACGATCCATATCAAAACAAAAATATCATATCTATATATTTCAATGATTATCAATATCATAGCTAACATATGATTTAAAAAGATATTTTTCTAGAAAGAAAATCTCAAACAAACGTAAATAACATAGATAGTCTCTCTTGTATAGTCCCATAAGTTCATGGCTAGTTTCGAAAGTTCTCCAAGCTCTGATGGGATAACACCACTTAAACCATTGCTAGACAGATCTAAAACCATACATATAATCAACTATTCCTCTACTGAACTCAGATTCTTCAGTGTAAAAATCATACCTTTGATTTGCTACAAACTGGATTTCTGCAAGTAGGCTTAAGAAGGTGACATGTGCACATCATCATCTTCTCGCTGAAACATCCGTTGTTAGCTCATCATATGAACCATTCTCAGATCGATGATGGTGAGAACAGTTTGAATTCATTCTCTTCCCATCTCAGTTACGTTTCTTCTGTCGTACAAGATGAATAACTTTTTTTTATTTAAATTCCATCTCTTTAGGTGGTATTTGATTCTATTGAATTTGAAGGGTAAATGATAGTTTTTAATATCCAAAATAACTTTTGATGAATCTCATTGATGAAATCCATATTTTCCAATAAGGGGTGACTTAATAAGATTTTTATAAATGTTATATCCAATAAGAGAGAATTTGTAAAACTTTTTATAAATACCTTGTCCAATAAGTGAGGATTTGGCAAAAACCTAAAATTTTGTGAAATCCCTATTTCAATAAGCCCCACATAATGTTTATTCTTCTAATTACATTTATGTTTTCTTAATTGCATTCGAGAAGATCGGAAATTTGGTAATTATTTTCTTATTTCTTAATTAAAGTTTCCAAATTACTTCTTTCACCCTTTCATTCATACTGATAACCAATAGAATGATAAGAATCAAATCAGTTTCACCATTTTAACTTTCCATGGTTTAAACATTTCGATCTGGCTTTTTGGTTTACCAGTTTTAGAAGTGTTCTTGTAGACAAGCTAGTGGGCCACAAACCAGGTCTCTATCTGTTAATGGCATCGTTTTTTAGTAAATCAAGAAGACAAACTAATGGGCCAAAATATAGTTTTTAATAATGAGCCCATATAAAGGTCATTATCCTCGTATAGACGGCATTCTTGTCGTTACCTGCTTTCATGGCCCACAAGTGCTTGGCCGCTAGTGAGAGAGATAACTATTCGCTGCTTCGAGGACCATAAAAGTCAAGATGGTCTGTCCACTAAGTTCCTGCCATTTGTGTAGGCCATCGTTTTGTCTTCACCGATGCCGACTGGTAAAATAGAAATGGTTAGTCGCTTTCCTGGACCCCACATAGTTCGCATTCCATTCATTCTAGTCAGATTATGGATTCTGGTGGGTCCATTTTGCTATTGGTACACTTGACCTTTTGTTTTCTTTCTTTCTCTGCTTAGTATTAAGAATAGAACTAATAATATCTCATCCTGAACACGAGATCCTGACCGTTGGATTCATTTTTTCGTTGTTATTCTACTCTTAATTTGTAGCTTGAGTGACATATAACAAAACTTTTAAATTGATATATGTTGGGAACCAACAGTTTAATGTTAGTACATCGCATCAAGTGAAAATAATACACTTTAGTGATGAAATAAACATATTTATTTGATCCTATAAGAATGATTTATCATGAAATGAAATCTACGTTATAATAATAGGACATTTGCATCACTTCTGATGCGACACGTCAGCAATATGTGAATCCCACTTTTAAAAAGTGTGAAAAAATATCAAGTCTATGACTCGAACCCAGGTTATTGAGATCTAAACAACAACATCTATACCACTGAGCTAAAGGATTCTTTGTACATTGATGGTTGAAACAAATATATATTTATGAAGGTCGAAAACCTTTGCTTCTTCGGTTTTCTCTGTGGGACCCACACTTATTTATTTTATCTAATGATTTAATAACTACTTTATAACTCACGTTTTGAAATGAGATTCGTTAAAAAAAACCCAATAAACCTCTTTGATACGTATGCGTTCTCTTCAACAGAAGTTTATGGCTTTCAATTTTTAATCATCGGTTCATGACTCATCTAAGAAACACAGATTGACTCTTTGAGTTTCATGAATCAGTTTTTCTTCTTTAGTCTCTACATCTCCCCATCTTTAATAAATTCATCACCAATTCTTTTATTTTGTCTGATAAATCATGATTGTGTGGTTTTAATTTTTTTTGTCATCCTTAGCTTGCACCCTTTGATCTAACCAAGAAGAAGAAGAAGACATTTGTCGTTCAGGATGCCATCGAGGACTCAGATGAGTCACACGGGAGACATACTATCTGTTGCCTGATTGTTCAAGAAGAGTTTATGTGTTGTGAAACATATTTGTTTCTTTTCATCAGTTGCTTTATTTAATCTTTTTTCCTGCAAATAATGATGGCTTTGACAGTTCATTCACGGGAGCCAACAAGTAAAAGAAGAAGAAGCCAGTGAGTGTTTGACATTTTATGTCTTCCTGAGTTTTTTTTTTTCCATTCATTAAACATGGATTTTGAAGATTATGTGCCTCACATTCTTTTTATTTTGATGGTTGTTAGGTTGAATGAAGATCATTGAGTAAAGAAAATGTCGATGCTCTTGAAGATTTGGAGGGTACTTTATATTTCTTTCTCTGATAATTCTAGCGACATAAATTTGAACCTTACTGAGGGTATATTACAGAACATCCTAATGATGAGGAAGAGGTGGAGGAATTGATATGCACCAGCAACGTTACCCGTGGGAGGGAAGTGACATGGATTACTTATACGACGAGGTAAGCATATCATTAGATGGTTTGCGGTCCATCTTTGAGAGCCGTCGATTGTAAGTGTCTATCGTTTTGAAGTTGTACGACACTAAGATGTAAAGAATTACTAATCACGATTACCTTACTAGCAGAGTTCTTTTGCACAGCTATTGTCAATGGAATTAACATGCCAAAATCACAATGCAGTGGGTGTTGTAAGGTAATTCAGTAGGCACAAATGTTCAGTTGAAAAAAATTCTAAACTGTATTTATGCATCAAACTTATCATCTGTAACATAATAATATGTTTTTTCTGTGCTAGGAACCGTTTGTAAATATATGTCTCGGATGTATATGACTGCTTAGTTTATTGCTTTTGACAGTGAAATCACTAAGCTTGCAATGTGTCAGGACATCAAAAGCATCTCAGTTGATGGTTAACTTTACAATTTCGTTGGTTTCTTTTTCCTATTATGTTGGATGGATTATTTTAGCTAACAAATATCGCAACAAAGCGCTGGCAATAACTCTAATAGATTTATATATACATGTAGAATTGGAAGTTTGGTGAGAACAGGAACAAGTACTTCTGTCACGCTATTGGACAGTTATACGCCATTTTAAGAAAATTGATTTCTTATATTTCCCATAATCAGTAAGATTTTAACTGTTTTGTCTACTTTGCATTCATACCTCATTCTCCATCTAACTTCTCGGTGCTACTATATAATGATCAAGTCATTTTCTGCACAAATAGGCAAGTGGGGATGTTACGTTGGGTGCTTGGTTTATTGGGCTTGGTTATACAAAGTCTGTTGTGACTCTAAAACTTTTACCTCATTTAACATTGATTCTGGTTCTTGGGAGAATTGCAGATTGTGAATGAAAGGCACAAGCAGGGAACATATGAGTAGCTTCGTTCGACTAGACATGTAGCGGTATCTGCAGATCCACTGATCCCATTGTGGAGGTTCACATGCAATGTGTTGACCTGGAAATCATTATTTGGAAGCTACATTTCGAGGCATTTCCTCAACATATAAATAGACCATAGACAGAATTTGATATTTATAATACTCAGTGATCATGGAGTCTGCAGAAAACAGTCCTTTTACATATTCTATATGGAACCAAGAGATATGTCCTTTGTTTGATGATTGTATTATGATAGCTACTAGCATAGGAGATGACTAGAGAAAGAGAAATGAGTATGAAACTCTTATATGGGTAGCTTTTGTAAACACATTTGGGTTTATTAACAGTTGTGACAAGCAATTATGTTTATAGTAAAGGAAACCCGCCGCAGCGTCAATAACAAATGCGCCTGCTTTTTGGTTGTTTGGGATTGAAATAGCTTATGGGTTTTCTAAATCAATATAATTGATTTGACTAAGGCTATTTTGGATGACAAAAAGAAGGATTGCAAGTAACTTCAACTTTAGACTTTAATTTAAACTAAATTATAACCAGTCTTTTATTCATATCATCTTAGTTATAATCGTAAGGATTTATTAGAATAAATAAACAGTTTCAACAATATTTAATATTTGATTTAATAAACAAAATAACATGTAGGATTTTTAGGATTTAAAGAGAATGGAGACAATAGTTAATGAATATGAAAAGAATATGAAGCAGATGATGAAAAATAATTCGAGCAAATTAGTGGCAACACAGAGCTAAGCGAGATAAAAATATCAATCAATAAAGAATGAAATAAGAATAATCAGGTTTAAGTTATTACACAAGCCAAAATTAAGACAAATCAAACGACAGAACGTGAAAAGAAATGTAAACAAGACAAGAGCAGATGGTGAAGATAAAATGCATTGAAAAACTGAATGCTAGATTACTAAGCAAAAGACAAAAATAGATTAAAATGCAAAAACTCTCCCTAGTCTTTAAAATAATAGTATAAGCTTCTTTTACAATTTTATACGATGATGACTGTAATGACTAAGATTTTGTTTTAAAGGTTATCCAAACAACCGACAGTGATAAATAGGAATATAGTATTCTTATGTTATGTGAGGTATATTGAAAGGCCCCGACCCGATTTCCTTTACCGCTGGTACGACCCTAGTTCGCTTTCCTCGGCCAAACATGATCGATACCCGATTTTTCTCTAATTTAGGATTTTAACCAGCTTTCCTCTAAGAGGCTCAGTTCAATACACAGGGTTCGCTAAGTTTAATCCAGCAACTTAGCAGTCTACTAGTAATCGCAGCATAATAAACATGTACCCTACTGCCTCGGTGCTTTGTTACCTGATAATCCATCCATACACTCATTCCTTGTTGTCTTCCTGTTTCCCATCCATCTTATCCAGCCAGGTCGATCAGATACTTAATTGAATCCCCTTGTTCCTTAATCACTCAACCAACCATCCCCACGTGAACCAAGTAAACAAAGAGAGACGGTTTGGTCTCCAACCAACCATCCAGAACAGACAGTACGCTAGCCATGCTTAGCGCCCCAGAACCAGTCCCCGATCACACCTGGAACAGTCAGTACATACTCGGCTCCACAGCCCCATAACCAGTCAGTAACACCATGCCTCCATCCAGTACATGTCTCGGTCCAGTCATGACCGATCCATCAACACTCGGCTCTATACCATAGCCGGTACAGAATGCTGAGACTCGATCCGAGTCCTAACTGATGTTAGGAGTTTTCAAGGCTCCTAAAACAAATGATGTAGTATAAAAGATTGTCGAACTAATTCTAAAGGATTTCAAGCACTGAGAGTGCAAGTACTTGTTTAATCTAAATGCAACCGATGATTTAAAAAGGTTTTCTAAACTAACGATTAATGCTAATGCAGTTGCAGAATGATAAAAACGATAAATGAAACGACTTTCTTAACTAAGGGAAAAGAGAACTCATAGGCATAGGAATTAGACCTCGGGTGATCAAGTTTCGAACTAAGGATGGCAAAACGAACAATCAAACTATCAACCTTAAGCTTAGACACAATTTTAAACAGACTCTATGTCTAGATGAATGTTTATTTACTAACACATTTCAAACAACAAATGTCTTTGGTTGAACAATATGAAAGCAATCATTACTAGCAAGTCTAAAGGCTATCTTAGCACTTCTAACAACAAATGTCTTCGGTAAAATATGCTAAAAGCTTAGAAGAGTTGTCTCAGACATTTCATCAAACACCTTTTGGGTGGGAAATGCCTAAAGGTCAACTTTTGAGTAGCTAACTCAGAAGAAGCATTATGAATACTCTACTAGCAAGGATTAATAATGATCTACACTAAAACATCTTAGCTCTAACTTACTCACCCTTAATCTCCCTAACCCATGAATTCAAAAGGTGATTATTCACTAATCTCCATGATTCCTCTTAAACCCATATTGGATTTCAGATTAATCATGTAGAGGAATACACATAATCGATATGAAAACAACAGGATTGCGATAACAGAAAATCGATTGAATCAAAGAGATAAACTTTCCAAGAGGTTTTTGGTGGTTTTTCTTAAGATCCAAATCATCTGCCTCTCCTGGCTTACAAAAGATACTTAAACTTAGGTTTAGAAAGTAAAAACGTGCATAATGAAATGACCAAAAGGCCCTTGAGTAAACATGAAGTCGAGGAAACAAAAGACGCACAGCGACCTCCAGTAGTCGCTCCGAGAGGTCGCTCCGAGAGGTCGCTCCAGGCTTCGGGAGTGACCTGGAGGGGTCGCTGCGAGACGTCGCTCCGGGTCGCTCTTCGCGAGCTACCTGGCTGTGTCGCTCCGGTCACGTCCCTCCCAACTGGAGCGACCTTATGGTGTCGCTGCGGAACGTCGCTGTAAGGTCGTTCTCGTGCCTCCGAGCGAGGAAAACGCGAGCGACATCGGGGTGTCGCTCTGACCAAGTCGCTCTGAAGGGGTGTCACAGCGACTTCGTGCCGTCGCTCCGGTGAGGTCACTCCCATGCACTGCTCGTCCAATGATCACCTTTATCACCTCTTTTGAGCTCCAAATGCACCCAAATGTCTCCAAGAACTCCATGTGTTACTCCAATACCTGATAAAGACTCATGTATGCAAAATGCAACCTAAACATGGCTAAATCCTAGTCTATATGATCAAAATGCACATGAGTGAATGGATAAAACAATGGAAATATGCAAGATATCAACTCCCCCAAACTTGTTTTTTTACTTGTCCACAAGTGAACTTTCTAGAACTCATAGGGAGAGAGGGTTGAAGGTGGGAGCTCATAGCCAAAAGAAACACAACTAGCACTTAATTCAACATCTAATCCAACATGAGCACACTCTCTTATTACACTATAGCTTCTCTAGGCCTATCTCAACTCCTTTTGCCCTTACACTCATCATCAAGCATCCACACATTCAAATCAACCAACTCTCACATTCATTAGGCATAAAACATCAAGTGAATTCTTGCAAATGGTCAATTGGTCCAAATCATTTGGTTGGGTAAGGGAAGGCTTTTTTATTCAAGTGAGTCAAGAGGTTCAAGATATATGATCTTTAAGGTGGTTTACTCTCGAAACAAGTAGCCTTGACATTGCACATAATATATCTAAGAAAGGGACCAACTCATGCATACAATGCTTAATCTCCATTGTTCTACCATTTTCTCAAACATTCAAGTTACACAATCACTTTCCAATGTCAAACCCAACTCACATCTCTCACCAAAAGAACTCAAAAACACTTTGCACATAAAACTCTTTTTCTTTGAAATCTATAAAGGATTTTCCTCAACCTCAAAACAATCTTAGCTCCTAACAACTTTGCTAGCCCCATTTTCTCTTTTTATATATATATATATTTTTATTATTATTATTTTTTTTTTTTTTTGGGGCCAAGACTTTTCATAAACTCGAGCTAGATGTTTATCTACTAATTCCAATAAGATTATCCATTTAAACACAAAGAGTCTATTCTTTTCCTTCGAACTTTTCATGCTTCCAAATCATAATCACAATACTCACCCCCACTTATAGCGAGACAATAGAGTGCCTAATCTAGCAAGAATGAAGATCAAGCATTGTCGTTCCTGATACTCTCAACATTATGCACATGTAAGACTTTCTGAAAAAGGCCTCACTCATCAAACAATGAAAGCTTAAAAGGAGGAAGGGGTTTTGGGAGTGGTGTACCACTCGAGTTTGTCAAAACGATTGGCATAAAGGATGTGACAACTCAAGTGTGTATATCCATAACTCATTACACAAGGGACCTTAAGCAAGAAGCATTAAGTTCGTTCAGTTCAAATAAGGATGTAATTGGCTTCAGAGATTGAGTTTCAGCAACTAATGAGATTCAGGAAGAGTTTTCAAGGCTCGAAACATACAAGGCTTTTTGAGAGATGCAGTAGCTACTCGAGTGTGAGATAGTGTTCTTTACAAGGCATCTTAAATCACTGCTCCCAATGCAAGTGAATGCAACCTATATGCTCTAGACTCTCCTAAAAATGCAAGTGATGCAATTTATATGTTTTTTTTTATGCAAAAAGGTATGTGTGCAAGACTCAATGCAAATTCATCAAAGCAAACATGATCAAATACTTGGTACCTCCCCCAAACTTAAGTTACACAGTCTTTGTGTTGTCAAGTAGAGGGAGATACCCACAAGAAAAAGCTAATATGCAAAAATGAGATGGTATATACAAGGGGAAATAGTGAAGTACCTTCAAGGATAGTGAGTAGGGGCAGAGGCCCCAGCATCGTCGTCGTCCGGTGGGAACGTGGTGTAGTAACTCCCATGTGCTGAGCTGTAGTCTCCATACCATTGTTGGCTCTGAACCTCGTCAATCTCAACCTCACTATCTGAAGAGGCTAGGAATGGAGACTTGTTGCCTGAGGTGGAGGGTTGAATGGGTGGGTTCCTCCATGTTCGCTGGAGCTGTCTATCAGTGAGAGGGAAACCAAGATCAGTAGGCTGAGGTGGGGGTTGGGGTACTGATGTGTTCGCGAAAGCGAAGTCCGCTGAGCTACATCCAGCTATGCCTCCTCTGGTCAAGACATCGGCCACTTTCTTCTTGAACTTGGCTGAAGTCTTTGCTTGCTTCTTCACCGTCTTGCTCAGCGCCTTGCACTTGTCCTTCAGCTTTTCTATTGTCCTGTCTTGTGCCTTGTTCCATCTCTGAAGTCGACCAATATGCTCATGAGAGTCACGAAGCGCACCAGGAGGAAGAACCCCATCATGTGGCTTGAAGTAGTAGCGCGGAGGTCCATAGACGGGTACAGATGCTTCCCTAGGAGGTTCGTAATGTCTCGTCGGAACACTCCTTTTCCTTGGTGGAGCAATGGGACCGAGAGACCCGTGTTCTCCAAGAAAGTTTCCTGGGATATGTTGAAGCTGATAGCTCTAGGTCTCTCTAAGCTCGTCAGGTTCTGGTTTGGAAGAACCACTTTGACCGGCTTGCCCTACAAGTAGTAGTGGTAGACGTAGTCCTTCCCATACATCCCACTGAAATAGGTGGCAATCCTCAAGTAAGTGCCATCGATGCACTTGATGTTAGGAGTTTTCAAGGCTCCTAAGACAAATGTTGTAGTATAAATGATTGTCGAACCAATTCTAAGGGATTTCAAGCACTGAGAATGCAAGTACTTACTTAATCTAAGTGCAACCGATGATTTTAAGAGTTTTCTAAACTAATGATTAATACTAATGCAGTTTCAGAATAATAAAAACGGTAAATGAGTTGACTTTCTTAACTAAGGAAAATGAGAACTCATGGGCATAGGAATTATACCTTGGGTGATCAAGTTTCGAACTAGGGATGGCAGACGAACAATCAAACTATCAACCTTAAGCTAGACACGATCCTAAACAAACTCTATGTCTAGATGAGTGTTCATTTACTAACATATTTCAAACAACAAATGTCTTTGGTTGAATAATATGGAAGCAATCATTACTAATAGGTTTAAGGCTATCTTAGCACTTCTAACAACAAATGTCTTTGGCAAAATATGCTAAGAGCTTAGAAGAGTTGTTTCAGGCATTTCATCGAACACCTTTTGGGTGGGAAATGCCTAAAGATCAACTTTTGAGAAGCTAACTCAGAAGATGCATTATGATTACTCTACTAGCAAGGTTTGGGAATGATCTACTCTCAAACATCCTAGCTCTAACCTAATCACCCTTAATCTTCTTACCCCATGAATTCAAATGGTGATTACTCACTACTCTTCATGATTCCTCTTAAACCCATTTTTGATTTCAGATTAATCATACAGAGGGATACAACAACGAATTGTAAAACACAGAATTACAATAACTAGATGAACAAAGATGATTCAAGAGATGAACTTTCCAAAGGTTTTTTCTTAGCACCAAGATCCTCTGTCTGGTGGCTGCCAAAAGTACTTAAAACATAGGTTTTCAGAAGTAAAAACGTGCATAATGAAATGACCAAAAGGCCCTTGAGTAGAAATGAAATCGAGCAAACAGAAGGCACGCAGCGACCTCCAGTAATCGCTCCGGGAGGTTGCTCCAGGCTTCGGGAGCGACCTGGAGGGGTCGCTGCGAGACGTCGCTCTGGGTCGCTCCTCGCGAGCGACCTCGCTGTGTCGCTTCGGTCACGTCACTCCGGGTGATGGAGACGCGAGCGACCTCGCTGTGTCGCTCCGGTCACGTCGCTCCGGGTGATGGAGATGCGAGCGACCTCGCTGTGTCGCTCCAGTCAAGTTGCTCTGAAAGGGTGTCACAGCGACTTCACGGTGTCGCTCCGGTGAGGTCGCTCCCATGCACTGCTCGTCCAATGATCACCTTTATCACCTCTTTTGAGCTCCAAATGCACCCAAATGTCTCCAAGAACTCCATGTGGTACTCCAATACCTGATAAAGACTCATGTATGCAAAATGCAACCTAAACATGGCTAAATCCTAGTCTATATGATCAAAATGCACATGGGTGAATGAATAAAACAATGGAAATATGCAAGATATCAGCACTTACGCCCTGCTACGTCCTTTCCCAAGGGAACATTCAGAAATTGGAGCAGTGGTGTGATCATCCCGCCTATCCTAACCTTTGGGTTCAAATCAGTGGTGTACCATGCCCAGTCTCTGTAGTGCTCAAGACGATTCACGAAGAAGCTGACCATACCAAAGGTAGCATAGATGTCGGTGCTTGGATGGGGCAACGCTCCAGGTGGGGCGTAGGGGCGGATAGCCGGGCAGAGCAGTCGCATGTCTTCCTCGGTGACATTACCAGCTTGCTTCCGTTGGTAGAATGCATGGACGAGCATCCTATGGAGGTAGCGTACAGACGGGTGTCGGATATGTGAGTTCTTGTCAGTCCCGGTAGAGTGCTTGTTTCCGGTGATTAACTTCCAAAGCTGAGTGGAGAGGTTTTCACACTTGGGAAGGGAGTAGTCTGCCAAGTCTTGGAAACCCATGACTCTCCCAACGTCTTTGAAGTTCATGTTGTACTCTCTCCCATTGACCTTGAACTTTATTTTGCCCCATCCTTGCCTCACGTGCGGAGCGTCATGGTAAGTGACCTCAAGGGAAGACAAGAACTGGCAGGAGACATCCCGGTAGACAGGGTAGGCCATGGTGAGGAGTTTGGGCATCTTCAGGTGCTCCAGCATTGCCTCAATATCAGAATCGAGACCCACCTCCTTCAGCAAATCAAGGTCAGCGAATCTGGTTGGAGCCCAAGTTACCCCATTCAGCAAATGATGATACAGCTCTTCCTCAGATGGAGTTTTCGCCCTGTCTCTATCAACGGCAACCTCCTTCCCTTTTGATATCTTAGCCCTCTTTGTAAGAGCCTGCTCATCCGCACTTTCATCGCCACACTCCTCGTCTGTGGCAACTGCTACACTTTTTACTGCCTTCCTCTCCTGCTCTTTTGTCTTCTTTGCAGCCAAGGTTTGCTGCCGAGAAGTCCTCGAGCTAGTCTGTTCTGAGGATAAATATTTCCCTCTCAATGCCGATTCTCGTCTCTCCGCTTCTTGCTTCTCAGCATCCGACTTTCCCTTAGTTTTCTTAACCATTGGTACCTGGACCGGCTCGGGAGCGACTTGAGGGTGTCGCTCCCGGGTCGTTTCTTCGCGAGCGACCTAGCGGTGTCGCTCCAAAGACGTTGCTCCGAAATGGTTCTTCTCGAGCGACCAAGCGGTGTCGCTCCGAAGACGTCGCTCCCAGCTGGAGCGACTTCATGTGCTCGCTCTAGGAGGTCGCTCCTGGGTCGTCTTATTTGTGAGCGACTTGGCCTTGTCGCTCCGAAGACGTCGCTCCCGGTCTATTTTTCGCGTACCCAAACGTCAAAAACACGAGCGACCTCGGGCTGTCGCTGTGGTGACGTCGCTCCCATATGGAGCGACCTTTCATCCTTGCTCCAGGCCCTCGCTCCCACGCATGATTCTTTGATCAATCCGAATCAATCGAGCACCTGCGCGGAACTTCAATTCTCCCTTTTTTTTTTAGAAAATATGATGAAAATGAAAATACTAATGCAATATGTACAAGGATATACATGGGACTTCCTCCCAAGTGAGCTTGTTTTAAGTCTCTAGCTTGACTTTGCCTCCTTTTAGATTAGGCCGGGGTAGGATCAGAAAGTAGAGTTGAAACCGCATCTTCCTCTGGTGCATTAGCCATGTAGAGCTTAACCCTTTGCCCATTGACTGTGAAGTCTATTCCATCAGTACTCCACAAAACTATTGCCCCATATGGCCTGACCTCTTTGACCTTGAAAGAACCGGACCACCTTGACTTAAGCTTTCCTGGAAACAACTTCAGCCTAGAGTTGTAGAGAAGAACTTGATCTCCTTCTTTAAACTCTCTCTTCAGGATATTCTTGTCATGGAAAGCTTTAGTCTTCTCCTTGTAGATCTTTGAGTTCTCAAAAGCATCCATTCTTATCTCATCAAGTTCGTGTAGCTTAAAAAGCCTTTTCTCCTTGGCACTCTTGCTGTCAAAGTTCAGCAACTTTACTGCCCATAGTGCCTTGTACTCAAGCTCCACTGGTAGATGACAAGCTTTCCCGTACATTAGGTTGAAAGGTGTGGTCCCCAGAGGTGTCTTGTAAGCTGTCCTATAAGCCCAAAGCGCATCATCAAGCTTAATTGACCAATCCTTCCTTGTAGTCCCCACAATCTTCTCTAAAATGGACTTGATTTCTCTGTTAGAAATCTCAACTTGACCACTTGTTTGAGGGTGGTAAGGAGTTGCCACCTTGTGCTTAACACCGTTCTTCTTGAGAAGTCCCTCAAGCAGTTTGTTGATGAAATGAGAGCCTCCATCACTGATCACAACCCTTGGAACTCCAAATCTTGGAAAGATGATGCTCCTGAACATCTTGGTCACAACTCTAGCGTTGTTGGTGGGGCTTGCGATAGCTTCCACCCATTTGGAAACATAATCGACAGCTACAAGGATGTACTTGTTGCCAAAGGATGATGGAAATGGTCCCATGAAGTCAATACCCCACACATCAAAAACTTCGACTTCAAGGATTGGATTTTGAGGCATCTCATTCCTTTTGGTGATGTTCCCTCTCCTTTGGCATGAATCACACCTTGAAATAAAGTCTTGTGTATCCTTAAACATGTGTGGCCACCAGAATCCAGCTTGTAGCACCTTTGCAACAGTCTTGAAGGTAGCAAAGTGGCCTCCATAGGATGATCCATGACAATGTGTAAGGATCCCATCAATCTCCTCATTAGCAACCACTCTCCTATAAAGTTGATCCTTGCAGAGAATGTAGAGGTAAGGCTCATCCCAGTAATACCTCTTCACATCCTTGTAGAACTTCTTCTTGGCATAGCCCACAAGATTCAAAGGTTCTTTCCCTGTGGCTAGGTAGTTCACCAAATCAGCATACCAAGGTTCTCTCTCCTCTGTTGCCTTGACTTCTTCAAGCTTTCTACCAGTCTCGCAAACTGCAATCACTGCTCCAATAGCCATGATCTTCTCCTCTGGAAGTCCTTCGTCAATAGGAATGTCACGCTCCACTCTCAGCCTGGACAAATGATCAGCTACACCATTCTCAACTCCTGGCTTATCCTTGATCTCTAAATCAAACTCTTGAAGCAGAAGGATCCATCTCAAGAGCCTGGGTTTGGCATCCTTCTTGGCCAAAAGGTGTCTCAAAGCAGCATGATCTGTGTAGACAATCACTTTATATCCCACCAAGTAGCTTCTGAATTTCTCAAAGGCGAAGACAATGGTTAGCATCTCTTTCTCTTTTGTGGCATACCTCATCTGAGCATCATTAAGGGTTTGGCTCGCGTAGTAGATCACATGGGTCTTGCCATCTTTCTTCTGCCCCAAAACAGCTCCCATAGCATAGTCACTAGCATCACACATGATCTCAAAGGGGAGATCCCAATCAGGTGGCTGGACAATCGGAGCACTGGTGAGTTCACCTTTCAGCTTATTGAAGGCTTGTAGACATTCCATATCAAAGCTGAAAGTGGCTTCCTTGCACAGCAGTCTGGTCAATGGTCTAGTGATCATGGAGAAGTCCTTGATGAATCTTCTGTAGAACCCATCATGACCAAGAAAACTTCGGATGCCTTTCACTGTTCTTGGTGGGGGCAACCCTACCATAACATCGATTTTGGCCTTATCCACCTCAATCCCCTTCTATGAAATATTGTGTCCCAGCACAATCTCTTCCTTAACCATGAAGTGACACTTCTCCCAATTCAGCACAAGGTTTGTGTCTTCACAGCTCTGTAGGACCCTGCACAAATTTGACAAACAAGCAGAAAACGAAGATCCATAGACAGAGAAATCATCCATAAACACCTCCACAACATCCTCAATTAGATCAGAGAAAATTAACATCATACACCTTTGAAAGGTGGCTGGAGCATTACATAGACCAAATGGCATTCTTCGATATGCAAAGGTACCATAAGGACATGTGAATGTCGTTTTCTCTTGATCATTGGGATGTATGGAGATTTGGAAAAACCCTAAATAACCATCAAGAAAGCAATAGAATGGGTGATTTGCAAGTCTCTCAAGCATCTGATCAATAAATGGTAATGGGAAATGATCCTTTCTAGATGCAGAGTTTAGTTTTCGGTAGTCAATGCACATTCTATGACCTGTGATGGTTCTTGTTGGTATCAATTCATCCTTGCCATTTTTAATCACAGTGATACCACCTTTCTTTGGTACAACATGCATAGGAGATACCCATTTAGAATCTGAAATAGGGTAAATAACACCAGCATCTAAGAGTTTAAGAATCTCTTTCTTTACAACATCCTTCAGGTTAGGATTTAACCTTCTTTGATGCTCGACAAAAGTCATTGATTCATCCTCAAGATGTATCCTATGCATGCACAAAGAGGGTGATATTCATTTGATGTCATCAAGTGAGTAACCTATTGCTTTTCTACATCTTTTAAGTGTTTTCAAAAGTTCAGATAGCTCAGTTTCAGTAAGTTCACTACTCACAATGACAGGATAAGTTTCATTAGGACCAAGGAATGCATACCTTACACCATGGGGGAGAGGTTTAAGCTCCACTTTAGGCGCCTTAAGCTCGCTCCAGTCATCTTGTTGGGTGTCCTCTTGTCGAGTGACGGAGGCTTCTTGATGAAGCACTTGTGGAAGCTCCTCGTACTTATCCTTACTGACAAACCCTCTGTGTGAATCCAGCATCATCCCATAGGCAGCACTCTCCAGGTTCTCAATCACTTCAGCTTCTCTCTCTATTGTCAAAGCATGTTGTAGAGGGTCTTCCAGTGACAACTCTTCAAGCAGCTCATCAGCAAGGGCATCCATCTCTTCAATGTAGAAAACTTGCCCTTGAACTGTTGGTTTATTCATTACCTCCTTGATGTCAAAGTGAAGAACATGCCCTTTACCCAAGTGGAGATCAATCTTGCCCTCTTTCACATTACAATTGCTCCTGCTGTAGCTAAGAAAGGTATTCCAAGGATTAAATGATCTGCAGCTTCCTCACCCATCTCAAGCACCACAAAGTCTGTAGGGATCTCATATTTTCTAACCATAACGGGGAGGTCCTCCAAGATGCCCACAAGGTACTTCACTGAACGATCAGCTAATACCAGAGACAGTCTACACTTCTTGTACTGAGTGAAACCAAGCTTCTTAGCAACAGATAAAGGCATCAAGCTGACACTAGCTCCCAAATCGCAGAGACATCTATCAAATACCATAGGTCCAAGAGCACAAGGTAATGTGAAGCATCCTGGATCTTCTAGCTTCTTTGGAACAACAAGCCTCTGGATGATGGCACTGCACTCATGAGTGAGAATCATCATGCCCTTCATCTCTTTCTTCTTTGCAGCTACAACATCTTTCAGGAACTTGCTATATTGAGGAATCAGCATGAAAGCATCAATGATGGGCATTGTGACTTGGGCTTCACTAATTTGCTTCTCAAATAGAGCTTTGTACTTCTCTAGCAGCTGCCTCTTGAATCTACCAAGGAATGGAAGTTTGGGTTCATAGGGAGGAGGAACAAAAGAATTCTCACTTGCTGGAGCAACAACTTCACCATCTTTCACTGTTTTCTTCTCTTCCCCAACCTTTCTTTTACCTTTGGCTTCCACAATCTTCTCCAAGATTTCATCATTGATTTTCTCATCAACAATCACCACTTCATCATCTATGTTGATGGCAACCCCTCACCTTGTTTCTCAGCATCCTTTGTGGGAGCTCTCTGAGGTAACTCCTTACCACTCCTGAGGGTGATAGCTTTCATGATCTCCTTGGGGTTTTGCTCAGATTTTCCAGGTAGAGAACCTTGTTGGCGATTTTGTTGAATGTTCATGGCAGCAAACTGGTTCTCCAAGGTTCTGAACTTATTGTTGAGCTCATTGTAGCTTCCATCAATCTTTGAGTGAAGGTTCTTCAACTCATAACTAACATGCTTCTCACTTCTTGTTTGAGACTCCAAGATTTGTTTCAGTAGGGCATCAGTGCTGCTGACTTGAGTATTAGAGGTAGAAGGATTAGCCTGTTGTTGGGAAGAATGGTGTCCTTTGTTGTTGAAACCAGGAGGAGGGTTTTGTTGAGGCTGGTAGCTGCCTTGCTGGTAGTTCCGAGGCTGATAGCCACTCTGTTGGTTGTTGGAATAGGATTTCTGTTGGTAGTTGTTATACTGAAAGTTGAGTTCTTTTTTGTACCAGCTACCATTGTTGTTGATGAAACACAGCTCTTCTTGACCTTCCAAACCCTCGACCTCATGGACAACAGGTGGTGTCTCTTGGCTTGGGTTACCAACAAAGTGCAACTGCTCTTGTGTTGCTTTATCAGCAATGAGGATGTCTATCTTATCCTGTAGAGCTTTCAACTCCTTCCTCATCTGCTTGTCATCTGTTCTTCTGCCTCTGTCGTGGTCTCCACTGTAGACTGCATCACTCTTTACCATGTTGTCAACCAGTTCTCTGCATCTTCCTCAGTTCTCCCCAAAAAGAACCCATTGCTAGCTGTATCCAGTCTAGCCCTGTACTTAGGAAGAGCACCCCGGTAGAATGTGCTCAGCAAGCTTTCCTTAGAGAAGCCATGGTGTGGGCATTGAGCTTGGTAACCCTTGAATCTCTCCCAGGCTTCACTGAATCCTTCCAAGTTCTTCTGTTGAAAGCTGGAAATCTCATTTCTCAGCTTAGCAGTTTTTGAAGTAGAGAAGAACTTCTCCAAAAATGCTTTCTTGCAGTCATCCCAGGTGGTTATAGAGTCACTGGGTAGAGACTTCTCCCACTGACGTGCCTTATCCCCCAAAGAGAAAGGGAATAGCTTAAGCTTTAAGGCATTTTCGGACACACCATTGGTCTTTGACAACCCACAGTAGCTGTCGAACCTGTCCAAGAAATCAAATGGGTCCTCTAGAGCCAAGCCATGATACTTGTTGTTCTCGATCACGTTGAGGAGTCCAGATTTGATCTCAAAGTTGTTGGCTGCTACAGCTGGTGCTCGGATTCCCAATCTATGACCATGAATGTTGGGGCGGTCATAAGCGCCAATGGGTCGAGCTGCTCACTATTGGTTTTGTGGAACGTTGTTAGCTCCATTGGCGTCCGCATCATTTTGAGGTATGTTTCCCATGTCAGTATCCAATCTCTGCAAGTGAGCTTGTTGCTCTTTTTCTCTTCTCTTTCTAGCACACTCTCTCTCTAAAGCTCTGATGTCTGCAGCTCTTGGAACTAGGTTTGTTGGACCCCTGCTCCTCAAGTTCATACACCTGTAAATTAAAGGGAGGTGAAGAAGGAGAATCAGTAACAAAAAAAAATAAAAATAACTTAGTCTCAAGCAACTGACTAAATCTCAAAGTACAAATCTACTCAGAATTTGGCAACGGCGCCAATTTGATGTTAGGAGTTTTCAAGGCTCCTAAAACAAATGATGTAGTATAAAAGATTGTCGAACCAATTCTAAGGGATTTCAAGCACTGAGAGTGCAAGTACTTGCTTAATCTAAGTGCAACCGATGATTTAAAAAGGTTTTCTAAACTAACGATTAATGCTAATGCAGTTGCAGAATGATAAAAACGATAAATGAAACGACTTTCTTAACTAAGGGAAAAGAGAACTCATGGGCATAGGAATTAGACCTCGGGTGATCAAGTTTCTAACTAAGGATGGCAAAACAAACAATCAAACTATCAACCTTAAGTTAGACACAATTCTAAACAGACTCTATGTCTAGATGAATGTTCATTTACTAACACATTTCAAACAACAAATGTCTTTGGTTGAACAATATGAAAGCAATCATTACTAGCAAGTCTAAAGGCTATCTTAGCACTTCTAACAACAAATGTCTTCGGTAAAATATGCTAAAAGCTTAGAAGAGTTGTCTCAGACATTTCATCAAACACATTTTCGGTGGGAAATGCCTAAAGGTCAACTTTTGAGTAGCTAACTCAGAAGAAGCATTATGAATACTCTACTAGCAAGGATTAAGAATGATCTACACTAAAACATCTTAGCTCTAACCTAATCACCCTTAATCTCCCTAACCCATGAATTCAAAAGGTGATTACTCACTAATCTCCATGATTCCTCTTAAACCCATATTGGATTTCAGATTAATCATGTAGAGGAATACAAATAATCGATATGAAAACAACAGGATTGCGATAACAAAAAATCGATTGAATCAAAGAGATGAACTTTCCAAGAGGTTTTTGGTGGTTTTTCTTAAGATCCAGATCATCTGCCTCTCCTGGCTTACAAAAGATACTTAAACTTAGGTTTAGAAAGTAAAAACGTGCATAATAAAATGACCAAAAGGCCCTTGAGTAAACATGAAGTCGAGCAAACAAAAGGCGCGCAACGACCTCCAGTAGTCGCTCCGAGAGGTCGCTCCAGGCTTCGGGAGCGACCTGGAGGGGTCGCTGCGAGACGTCGCTCCGGGTCGCTCTTCGCGAGCTACCTGGCTGTGTCGCTCCGGTCACGTCCCTCCCAGCTGGAGCGACCTTATGGTGTCGCTGCGGAACGTCGCTGTAAGGTCGCTCTCGTGCCTCCGAGCGATGAAAACGCGAGCGACATCGGGGTGTCGCTCTGGCCAAGTCGCTCTGAAGGGGTGTCACAGCGACTTCGTGCCGTCGCTCCGGTGAGGTCACTCCCATGCACTGCTCGTCCAATGATCACCTTTATCACCTCTTTTGAGTTCCAAATGCACCCAAATGTCTCCAAGAACTCCATGTGGTACTCCAATACCTGATAAAGACTCATGTATGCAAAATGCAACATAAACATGGCTAAATCCTAGTCTATATGATCAAAATGCACATGGGTGAATGGATAAAACAATTGAAATATGCAAGATATCACTAACCCCCAATATCACGTTCCAGCACTATACATCCGTTAACCGCCCTAGATAATTCTTGCCGTCTGATCCGCATCATCAGTACAGACGCCTTCCATCAGAAACCATCAAGCCATCTACGGAAACAGCCGAGCCAGCCTCCTCCGGACTCGTCATCCATCAAGGAAGATCCGCATCATCAGGCCCGCGGTATGAAGGACGATTTGAAATCACAAGAACTCACGCAGAACACAGATTCGTTATGTTCCCTTCCCGTTCTGTACCTGATCAGATACAATATGCCGATCTATTATCAGTACCCATGCTCCATCCCTTCGATCCAATATCATTGTCTCTCGGTATCCCAGTCGCGATCCGATCGCGTTCGGATCAGAAGGAGTCGGATCAGATGGAGTCGCAGTGCACCAGATAGACCTGCGGCCAGTAACTGAGACCCCGATCCGCTTTCCGGCCCACTCTCTCTATCTTTCCGATCAGAATCAACATGTCTCAGTTTCTTTCTATGTTTTTCTCTCTTCTGCTCTCCTTCCAGAACCGTGTAGGAAGAGATCCCCTTTCTGATCTGCGGGATTTTCATTAAAAGGTGTTTGGGCGGTTAATTCTCGGCCTTAACCGCCCATAACCGTTTTACCCAACTGCTCATGCGCTCAATCTCATCAGTAACTGCTCTCGGACGGTTTAACTTAACTTCCCGACAGTTAATTAACCACTCTGTAACTGCTCGACAGTTCTAAGTCCATAAATTGTCCCAGTCGGTTACACCTTCCAGTAATCACTTAGGAACCGTCCAGCAACTGCTCGGTAACCACCCTAGTAACTGTTCCGAAACTGCTTAGTAACCGTTCCAGTCATTTTCCTTGGCTAATCAGTTCATGTTCAGCTCAGTATCTGTTTCCGTTAGAACGTATACCAGTCAGTCCACACATTGACTAACTGATCTCGGATGACAAGTCCAGCTGCCTTGTCTGAATCCGTCCAGATTAGTCCGACAATCTCAACTGCTATGTTCGGACATACAGTATCGTCTTAACCTGGCCAGTACTATCCAGATGTAGTGTCCAACATGTATGTCTATCCCGTCTGATCAGTCCGACCTTGGACTGATCTAGTTCAGACTGCGGGATGGAGATGCTGCACATACCCAGTGGAGCAGCTTCGTTAATGCCACTGCAAAAGCATTGATGGGTTTGGTTCACGCATTTGCATTTGGTCAGATTGCAATACAAAACAGTCGTTCAACAAAAATAATTTAATATAGTTTCGATGTACCAATACTGATATCTTAATATATACATATTAATATATATTTGTACAACATTGTCATGGATCACGTACCACTATCTTTTAATCAGCTCAATAAAAACATTATTAAAGTAATGCGAGCACAGAGACAGAACATACAAAGTTTGGTCAGGTTTGTTCGATTTTTAGACATTACCGAAATTAAATATTACAATATTTTAGTGATTTAGGAATAAATGTAATACCTAATCCTCTTTTTGTTGGATTTATCGACCGAGAAAAACTGAACATATAGGTCAATATCTCCACTTTATCGGACTTAAAATAACAAAATGGTCAAATCTCCAAAATAACACATTTTTAAGTTTATATCACAAAAATAGCCTTCAAAAACTAAAATGACCAAAATAGTATTTTATTTTCTGAAAAATTTAAATTTTTTTATTTTTCAAAATTTGAAATCTTATCCCCAAAACCTCATTCCCAACTCTAAACCCTAAACCGTAAACTCTAAATCATAAACCCTAAATCATAAATCCCACCTCTTAACTTTAAATTCTAATGTCTAAATTAATTTACCATTGGAGTATAAGTGTATATTTATCTCTTTTGATAAAATATTAAGTGTTATTTTGGTCATTTTTATTTTTAAATGATATATTTGTGACAAAAAAATTTTTAGTGCTATCCTTGTCATTTTCTCTGATAAAAAATAATAATTACCTCAATTATCTAAAACTTTATTGATAATTTTATAAAGAACTCAATCAGGCTACGACAAAAAAAAAAGTTGCCATCGACCCATTCGAGACGGTTCCGATTCTGTGTGTTACGTGTATTAAGGGCGGTGACAAGCCAATTAAAAAAGAAAGTGTCGTGTTACTTTATTGCACAGGCGGTCGTTTTAGCTTTAGCTCGTGAATGGAGGAAAAAAAGTAAGTAGATCATTTTAAAAACATGCTGACGATGCATGGTTTCCACGTCATCCCACCAAAACACAGGAGAAACGCGTGAAGCGTGACACCGATGAGCTAGGATTCTCTGCTTCAAGTATTACGTACACCTTCTCTTCCTTCAGACAAAGAAAAAAAACCATCGAATGTGGTCTTTTTTTTTTAATTGAGAAATGAAATAAATAAAGTACTAAGAAATAAAACGGAAAAGACAGGGAGAAGAAGAAAGATGGAGATGGTGGTCGTTTTAATATTATTTTATTAACATAGTGTAAGCTTCTTCTTATTTTTCTTTCTATTATGTTGACCTTAAGAAGAAAGTGACAAGGATTAAAAAATTAATTAAAGGAAAAAACTTGGAATTGTTTTTCAATAAATTGGGGTTAGTTTAAAGGAAGTGAAGAGCGGTTTTGGTAGTGGTGGTGGTCGAGAAACGAGAAAGCTTCTTTTTTCTCTGCGATCAGATTTTTCTCAGAGGTAAAAAAAAGGTTTTCTCTTTGTGTCTTCGATTAATCAGAGAATAACGATGAAGCTGTAAACTTGTGTGTTCCTTGCATAGTTCGTTGTTTTGTCCGTACACATGTTTGTTTGTTTAATCGGTTTCTCAAGTTGTTTGTTTTTAAACTGATTTATTGATTCGGTAAAACGAGTTAACAAAAGGGTTTTAGTTTCCGATGTTGCAAAAATGGTTAATTATGGATCTGTTAGTGTTTATTTTTGGGTTTAAAGTTTGCGAACTTTTGTATCTCTCTCTTAACTAACAAACTCTTTTCCTTCTATCCTCTCTCTTTAAGGTTTAGTGTAATCGTTTCTGCAGTTGTAAACTTTCTGTTTTTCATGTATATGCTTATGTATACCTTCATTCACAAGCAAAGATTCATCGTGGATCTCAATAAGTTCCTTCATTTTTTGCAGTGAGAGATCAATCGAGCGGGAAAGATAATTCATTATTGCCATGGGAGATGACGAGCTGTCTCACCTCAAATTCACCCTTCTGCTCGAATCAGCAGCCTGCAATGATCTCTCCGGCTTTAAGTCTCTAATCGAAGAAGAGGGTCTCTCTACCATTGATCGGTCCGGTTTGTGGTATGGGAGGAGGTTAGGATCAAAGAAGATGTGTTTTGAAGAGAGGACGCCTCTTATGATCGCTGCCTTGTTTGGAAGCAAAGAGATCGTTGATTTCATAATCAGCACCGGTCTTGTGGATGTGAACCGCTCTTGCGGCTCTGATGGTGCAACAGCGCTTCACTGCGCTGTCTCCGGCTTGTCTGGGAATAGCCTCGAGGTCGTTACTCTTCTCCTGAGCGCTTCTGCGGATCCGGAATCTCGTGATGCAGATGGTAACAAGCCTGTGGATGTGATGGTGTCCCCGTGCTTGAGTCCGGTTTTTAGCGGGAGGAAGAAGGTTTTGGAGAGGTTGTTGAAAGGAAATGAAGCTGATGTTCAAGAAGAAGAGGTTGAGGCTGAGGTTGAGGTTGAAGTGTCTCTTTCGCCTCCGAGGAAGGAGTACCCTATTGATCCGACGCTTCCTGATATCAAGAACGGTATCTACGGAACAGATGAGTTCCGTATGTACGCATTCAAAATCAAACCGTGTTCCAGAGCATACTCTCACGACTGGACCGAGTGTCCCTTCGTTCACCCAGGCGAGAACGCGAGGAGACGCGATCCGAGAAAGTATCACTACAGCTGCGTCCCTTGTCCCGAGTTCCGCAAAGGCTCTTGCTCCAGAGGGGATTCTTGCGAGTACGCTCACGGTATCTTCGAGTGCTGGCTTCACCCTGCTCAGTACCGTACCCGTCTCTGCAAGGACGAGACGAATTGCTCGAGGAGAGTTTGCTTCTTTGCGCACAAACCTGATGAGCTACGTCCCTTGTACACTTCGACTGGATCGGGTGTTCCTTCTCCGAGGTCGTCCTTCTCGTCTTGCAACTCTGCTGCTTTTGACATGGGACCGATAAGTCCGCTTCCTCCGTTGAGTCCTAACGGCGGAGTGCTAACCACACCTCCTCTGAGTCCTAACGGTGTACCTTCTCCTATTGGTAGCGGAAAGCCTTGGATGAACTGGCCTAGCGCTACCCCTCCGACACTGCATCTCCCAGGGAGCAGGCTCAAGTCCGCGTTGAACGCCAGAGAAATCAACTTCTCTGAGGAGATTCATCAAAGCCTTGCTTCTCCAGGTAGATGGAACAATAACACAGCTGCTTCACCTCCCTTCTCTGGAAACGGCATGAACAGGCTTTCGAGTGGAGGAATCAGCCCGGTTCATAGCCTAAGCGACATGTTCGGGGCCAGCAGCCTCTCGTCGTCCCCTGTGGGAGCTAACTATCAGTTCTCAATGGATTCCTTGGCTTCGAGAGCGGCTGCATTTGCTAATCAGAGAAGCCAGAGCTTCATAGAACGCAGCAATGAACTGAATCAACACCGTCCCGCCATGACTACTGCTTGTCTGGATGACTGGGGCTCACTGGACGGAAAGCTTGACTGGAGCGTGAACGGAGACGAGCTGCAAGAACTCAGGAACTCCACTTCTTTCCGTCTCCGAGCTGGTAGCATGGAATCAAGAACCCCCACGGAGCTGGAGGAACCAGATGTCTCGTGGGTGGAGCCGCTGGTGAAAGAGCCACAGGAGCCAAGGGTAGCTCCGGTTTGGATGGAGCAATCATACATGGAGACAGAACAAACCGTTGCTTGAATCAAAAAGTTTTGAAACATCATTAACAAAGAAGCAGAAGAAGAAAAAAGAGAAGTCTAAACAAATTTCTGAGGTCGTTGCTAATCTTATTACATTTGTTGTTTTAAATGTTTCTTTCTTTCTCTAGAATAAGAATAAAAAAGTTTCTTTGGGGGCAAAAGAGAGTTTCTTTGTCTCTCTCTCTCTCTTTGTCTCCATAGAAAAAAACAGAGGTGATTAAGGTTTCTAAAACCAAAAAGAAACCTTAACTCACCTCACTTCCTTGATTCTTTTCATATTTAATCAATTTCCTTTTATAATTATGTTTTCTGAGAGCTGTGTTTGATGAAACCAAAACTGAACTAAGCAAAGGACTCCAAAGAGTTGAACATGTGTTTTAAGTAGTAAATGTTGTTATTGGAAGATAGAAAATATATTTACACTTGTGAAGTTAGAGAAAGTGTTGTAATTGTTTCTTCTAAGAGTTGGTCTAAGATGTTTGAGGCTATATCTTCGGTTATGCTTCCTTCCAAATCTCCGAGCTTTGAAGCTTTTCTGTAAACCGAGTTTGACTCTTCAAGCTCAGATACAGTGAGTCTGCAAATCATGTGCCACATCTCTTGGTAGCCATGGACTCTGGTTTCAGACTCTCTTGATGTGTGATCTTCTTGAACTGGTTCTTTGCTCCTACTAGATTCGAGTTGAGAAGATAACCGTCTTCTGGAAGTGTTCTCTGTTACAAGTGAACAAAATATACTTTTAAAACAAGAAAAGAACACAAAAACCTGACTCAATTTTGAATATGAAGAGTTACCAACCTGGTTCCGGAGTTACTCGATCATAATCAAGAACCGAAACAGGGCTCGAATCATCGCAGCTTCTACACTCTTCTTCCTCCTTCATTGATTTCACTTCACGGTTGACTAAATCTTCATCTCTGGACCAACGACCGTAGTTCTTGATGTTCTGTCTCAACTGAATTTCTCTTCTTTTTCTCATGTTCTTACGTTTCTCCTTTATACGCTGCTTCAGTTCTCCAGTCTCCTCGCGTCCTGGTGAAACCTTCATGGCGTTGATGTTCTCTTTGCCCTCTATGCGTGTTTGAATCTCTGCCTCATTCTGATGATCTCTACTTTCTCGTCTCTTCTTGCATTTTCTTGTTCCCAGCTGCTTCAGCTCTCCAAAAGCCTTATCATTTCTAGCCTTCTCGAAGCTGAGAATGAAGAAGTTGTCGTCTTCGAGCTCAACATACTCAAGAGTGGACTTTACTCTTCTATGCTTTCCTTGAATCTCATCGTCATCCCTCTTCACATTCTCACCAGAATTCACCCAACGGCTCCTTGAGACGACTCTGGTTTTGTCAGCTACGGGAAGCGACTCCAAACCCATGAGCCTCGCCACAGCTCCTGGCTCACCTCCTATGACTCTAGCTGGTTCAGACGTAAAATCAGGAGACCCGAAACACGGTTCAGTGATTTGATCAGACGGGTATGTAGAAATGGCACCAGAACAGAGAAGTTTCTGAAGAAACAGAGAGATACAGCCGAAAGAATGAGTCTTTGAGCCGAATGAGAGTGAAGAAGACGATGACTTCATCTTCATGGTTTCTATGCCTATTGTGTCAGTGTTCTCAAAACTAAACGGATTGTAACGTATAAAGAAATGAACTTTTCTGTTTGCTTTTTTTGTTCGGTTTGAGTTTTGGGGAGTGACAAAAAGTGTGAACCAAACAGAGCGGGATTTACGATTTGAAACTAACTTATGTTTAGTCAAAAAGAAATATATATTCAGCTTCTTCTTCTTTTTCCTTTAACTTTATATGTTGAGTGAGAGTAGAAGACAACAGTGGATATGCTGTGCATTGCACGCGCTTTGACAAGTCTATTCCCCGGAGAAGTTCATGTCGGCCGGTGCCGCATTTGTGTAACAACCTCTGTCACTTTTTTCCTTTTAATTTTACAGCCGAATCAAGATAAATTGCACAGTAAACTTAAACATTTGGTATTAAGTTGTCGCTTTAGAAAGTTTGGGCCTATTTTCATAAAAAACGTACAAAGCTGCTTTAGGTAAGAACCTCATATTGTATTGGTTTTCAGATTTTTGGGTTTAGACTCGTAGAGCACTCAAGTTTTATTTGTTTTGGTTAGTTTAACTAATAATATTTCAAATTTGGATCTTTTCTAGATTTGATTTCATTTCGAGTTCGGTAGCAAGAGCATTTCCAACCCCAAACTATTTTTGCTTCTATACTCTATAATAGAGTAAAATCTACTCAAATCCACCTCTATTTCTTTCCATAAAATAGAGATTGCTATTTTTTCCTCTATATTTGGAGGTAAAATAGCATTTCTCTATAATAGAAGCAAACTTTTTTATTTACAAATTAGTCCTTTATCTTTTTTGTAATTATGATAAAAGTATTTATTTATGGAGAAATACAATTTCTTTTTACATATAACAACACAATTTTTTGTTTACATAATAATTCTTAAGTTTTCACAATTATAAATAACATAAATAAAAAAATTATTATTATTTTATGTAAAACGAAAATTTTTATTTAACAAATGATATTTAAAGTTCTATATGTAATTAAAGTTCAAATTAAAATTAAAAGTTTCACATATACTTTTCATATGGATAACATATTTAAGTTCAACCTAAATATTAATTAATACAACATACTCCAACAACTTTGATAAAAACTCATTTCTCATTTGGGAATGCATTAATAATCATTTATAGGAAAATATAGTAATATTGATGGTTAGATAATGTCTATTTTATTTTATTATATTTTGTATTATGTCTTTTTGAGTAAAATATTTAGTTTACATAATATTGCAATTTTATGAAAAATCAAAAATTAAAATAAAATGATCAATTTTTAACATTTATAAGTAAAATGTGTTAATTGTAAAACATAAAAAGAATCTTGTAAGAATATTCCTTTTCAGAGGAAAATATAGAGAAATACATTGGAGAGGAACTCAACTCTATTATAGAGTTCCTCTATTATAGAGAAAAAAATAGGAAAATACATTGGAGATAGTCTAATATTCGAAGATTTCAGTGCAAGGACAAAGGTGGGAAAATTTTCACCCAAGCTATTGAGACCAGAGAATAAAATTCTGTTTTTTTCATTCTAAACTTTTACACAAACTAGATCTTAGTTTTAGTTTGTACAAAAGCCTTTTTGATCTGAATAGAACTAATACTTTAAAAAATATATATATATTTGAGATTTGAATATTTAAAATTTCGATCAAAATAAATATGAAATTATGTATTAAAATATTTTTAGATTTAAAGTACTAATAAAAATGTAATAATTTGAATCTTTAGATATATGATTTTTAATGCCAAAACCCCTAAATTATGTTTTTCATTTAGGTAGAAGCTCCTCAATTATTGATTCAATATATAAACCCTTTCAAGTTGCTTATCTTAATGTAACAGCCCCTTTGTTAACCGTACCGTTTAAACAAAACGCCATTTTATTATTATTTTGTAAACCACATGATTTTTTAATAAAACAACACGACATTTACTTAAAACATCATGTAGTTTAAGCTTAGGACTCGAAGTGTTTTAAAATCTTCAACTTGAAGTGTGAAAGAGATGACGAACCTTAGTTTTTTAAATTACGTCGGTTAAGGTCATAAGAACCATGTTACTCTTCTTTTGTCTTTTTACAAGCTTCATGTTTATGTTGAAATTTTAAATGTGAGTGATCGTCATGTGCATGTAATGATATGGTAATGCAAATATAATGGTCTTTGTAAGCAATATTCGTGCTCTGTCCGGGCTCTCCTCCACCTACTCATTACGTGATCTCTCTTATCTCTCTTTTTTTTATCATCACCATGTAAAGAAAACATAGGCTGATGTGTCGTTGGATGAAAGTCATGGGCAAACGTGTTTCAGACTTTGGTCTCGAAATTATGGTGACATTCTTGTTTGTTGAAAAAGTGGGATAACCATAGACAATGTTACGTGTAAGATCCTTGGTCTTTCTTTTTGGTCTTTTGAGAGCTTGTGCTCCTGTTCTATGTTCTATTCCCGAGCCTCCTTTTGCAAGAATGAAAACAAATGATTCCAATTACGCAACAATGTGACACCAATGACACCAATAAAGTATGAATCTAACACCACCAACAACTAACAAAAACAATTTGACCAAAATAAACCAACAATACTTCTAAAACTTAGCTCTAAAACTCTCTAAAACACCAATAATCTCACTTATGTCTTTCTTCATGTCAAGAAAGTCTTGCTCTAGCTCCATCAATTCTTTCTCTACCATAGATTGTTTTTCAGCGACCAATGATTCACAATGGCACTTCCTGGATATTCTGCGACCTAATTCCATTGTGATTTTAATCTCTTTACACTACAAATCAACAGAAAGTACAAACATCAACAACACAATAAGCTATTGGGAATTTTGGAATCTAAATCAATAGAGAGTTGAAAAATAAGAAACCAAAATAGCTATTATAACTTACCTGAACGAAAAAGAAGAAGATTGGAGATAACTTACAAAAACCCTGAAATTTTTGATTTGGAGATTTTGGAATGAGATGAAGAAGACATATGAATGTTGTGACGTTTTTTTTTTTATCATAAGTGAAATGATGTGCTTTGGACTTAACGACAAATCGCATTTTAACGTCACTGTAGACAAAAGAGCTGTTACATTAAGATAAGGGACCGGGGGGAGAGGGGGAGGGGGGGGGGGGGGTGCGATTTATACATTGAATCAATAATTGAGGAGTTTTGGCATTAAAAATCTTTAGATATATTTTATGATCAGTTTTCTAAGTTTTCTTAACTTTTTATTTAATTTTTGGACATAGTTAGAATTCAGATTAGATTGAAATAATATCACAATTTAGATTGGGTATACACTGGGGCTTTTTCTGTGGAAATTGGTTTGGATTTTTGATTAAGATGCAAACTAGATTTTGACCTGCGCTTTAAAAGCGCGAAATTAATTATTTTTTATCGCAAATATATTCATAACTTAAAAGTTGTACATAATTTATATATATATATTTTTTAATGATCTTTTTTTTTGGTTACCAACATATACAATACATATAATTACGCAATATGATCACATATATATATACTTATTCTTTGGTTGACCACATAATTTTTTTTGTTGCCAAAATTTGATAATGATCTTCTAATATTTTTTTGTTTCAACATGAAAATAGGAAAATAAATAAGTACTGACATATCTACAACTAACTACTAATATAAAGTTAATTATGTTCTGCACTTAAATTTGTAACTAATTATCTGTAATTTTACTTTTAGTTTGGGGCAATTCTCTCAAATAACTATTTTTAAGTTTTTGTTACAAAAATAGCTCTCAAGAAAGAAAATAACTAAAATAGTCCTTTTTATTTTGAATTTTTTTATATTTATTCTTTATCTTTTAAAATTTGAAACCCTATCTGCAAAACTCCAACCCTTAACTCTAAACTCTAAATCTGATTAGTTAACCCTAGGGTAAAAATACATTTTTACTTTTTAATAAAACTTATTTTGATCATTTTCTGAACTGATGACTATTTTTGTGATAAAAACTTAAAAATGGCTATTCTAGACAATTTCTCTTTAATTTGACATCTCAGTAATCTAACAGAAATTATCCAAAATTGATTTTAAAATGTGGTTGAGTCCTGATTTAAAATAGGCTAAAATTTTAATAAAATCACAAATAGTTAGATTTTTAATGGACCTATTATTACTTTAATATCGATTTATGCTATTTAGCTGCTGTGATTTTAATATTATAAGACGTGATGCGGATATTTTATGTTAATATTTTAGATCTCTCATTTAAAATTACATAAGATATTCCAAAAAGTATAATCATAGATGTTACTGTAGTTTCCACATTTTTTGGTTGCAAATATCTTCAAAAATAAAGATAAAAATTATGGAGATTGAAATAATAGACAAAGAACATTGTTTAGTTACCATATAAACATTAAGAAATTATAAGAAACTGTAAATGATATCAAACTACCTAAATATCATTTATGATGAAATTGAAATGAGGATAATATTTCAGTGTGTTACTATATTTACGATGATTACACACTGAATATTATTACTATAAAATACATTGACGTTGCAAGTAAAGGTAAAAATTATTTTTTAGTTAAAATACTAAGCCAGTCACAATATTTGGTTACCATATACATAAAAACGAAGAGGAAAGTACACAAATCATGTTTTGATATTTACGTGAGCATTGATAACATAGAGATAAAATGATTTTGTTTATTGAGAGAGAAAAACGTGGGATTGTTTTAAAATAAGTAGGAAGAGATAGTACACAAATAATGTTTTGATATTTACGTGAGCATTGATAACATAGAGATAAAATGATTTTGTTTATTGAGAGAGAAAAATGTGGGATTGTTTTAAAATAAGTAGGAAGAGATTTTAATTATTGATAAAAAAAAAAGTAAAACAACAATGGCAAATGTAAATAACTCAAATAATTAAGGGCAGAATCCTGGTTTAATAGTAGAGATGCTCAAACCTAATCCAAAGTATAATAAGGGTGTAAATGTGCAGAAAATATAGTAAATATAGGGGGTTGTTGAGCAAATTTGTATATAATGAAGGCGTTAGACAAGAGTAGGATAGTGATATTCTAGCAACCAAACAAGGCGTATATATATTTGTCTCGTTCTTCTTCGATCGGATTGTAAACTTACCGACTCATCGGAGATTTAAATTCGCCATGGACAGGTCACAGTTGATCCTGATAGGTTTACCGATTTTCTTGTTCTGTTCGGATCTCTTCAGCCTTTTCACTCCTCCGCCTCCGAAACCCCCAAGTCACCGTCCCAATCAGCCACCGCACATCCCTCACCAGCAGCGTCCGCCTGTGGTCGTTCCTGGAACCCTAGATTTTCCTTCGCAGGTGAAAATCTCTTTTTTTTTTTTTGTATTTCCTTCAGCTGTTGTTGTTTTTTTTTTTATTGTTATCTCTCAGTTATCGCCTCTTTTGCAGAAGCCAAGTGGGTTAGGAGCAGTTGGATATGGAAACACCGTGGAGATCAACTTCTGCGTCTCCTGTTCTTTCAAGTAACTTTGATTTGATTTTATCCTTTTTCTTTCTTAGTGGTTTTTGCCTCTTGCAATTTAGCTTTGCTCTTATAGTATTCTAGCGTAGTCAGAGAACCTCTTTACGCAACAGCTTTCAATAATTAAGTCATTTACCTTTTTTATATGTGAGTTCATTGCCTTTTAAATTCTTTAGATGTTTGTTACAGAACTTAAAAAGCCCTGATTTTGTTAATTATATATGTCAAATGCTAATAAACGATATGATTGACATGTTGGTACCTTTTGAACTTATCCGCATTAGGCAACAGTCTAGCTTTTTTTTTAACAATGATACTGGTGTTTACTAAGCTTGTTCTCTCTCTCTCTTTCTATTTTTTTATTTGAAGGGGAACTGCAGTGACCATGAAGAAGATGTTAGAGACGGCTTTCCCCGGTTTAGATGTGGTTCTCGCAAACTACCCACCACCTGCACCAAAGCGTCTTCTAGCTAAGGTTGTGCCTGTTGCTCAGATGGGTGTTATCGGGATGATAGTCGCGGGTGATCGTATCTTTCCCATGATTGGTATTGCGCACCCACCTGCATGGTTCAACTCCTTGAGGGCCAATAGGTTTGGATCCATGGCTTCCACTTGGCTTATCGGAAACTTTCTGCAGTCTTACCTTCAAAGCTCAGGGGCTTTTGAAGTTCTATGCAACGGGCAACTGGTTAGTTAGTAGTATTAACTCATCTATCAATGTTTTTTTAGATGTGCTAAGCTCAGTCGCAGTAACTAGTACAATCTGATGCTTCTGATGCAGGTGTTCTCTAAATTGAAAGAAGGTAGATTCCCGGGAGAGATCGAGCTGAGAGATCTCATCAGTAAAACTTTGACAAAACCTAGCATTGTCACTGGTAGCTACAGAAGTAGTATCATTAGTCGAAAGGAGATTTCGACATGAAAGGGTATAGAAAGACTAAGACGGTGTTTCGATCGCATGTGCCAAAAAGCAAACGTTGTGTTTTTAGTTAACATCATGTTTTGAACATTCATACCTTGTCCATTTGGTTTTAATTAAATTTTACTCTTTGCTTCAATCATTTTTGTTTAGACCCAAACTGGAATAAAGGCATCTAGCCATCTATTAAAGGAAACAAAAGATATTAGAAATTAGGAGAAACGTATATATCAATATACAGATTGGAGAAACTTGTAGAGACTGAGAGTTTGGTTTCATCTCAGATAAAACTGAACATGTAAAACTGAGAATTTCATTTCTTCTTCCCATGTGGGTTTTACTAACGTTAGGTCAGCCTCTGCTGGGGCTGCGCTGGGCGGTCGTTGCCGGAGGAACACCGGGATTGTGTTTTGGATTTGCAGACGGGTCACCGTAATCCTCAACACTCACCATCAACGATCTCCTTTCAGTTCCAATCATCCCAATACCTAAACAAACAAACAAACGATGATATCAATCAGAAATCAAAATCACCAGACTGAATCGAACCAACGAAGAAAAAGAAGAGATCCAAACCTGAAACGGTGACAGAACTACGAGCTGAAGATGTAACTGAAAGCGTCAAGAGGAGAATTACAACAAGACGAACTACACAACTCATCTCTCTCTCTCTTATCTTTTCTCAAAGCTTTGTTTTTATTTTTCTTAGGAATTAATCTTAATAATCGTTGTGTTACCAGGTTCGTGTCGTGTCCGTGGTATGTATTTATAAAGAAACGACAAGTGAGTGTTTTGTTGAGTTTATCCAAACTGATGTTTACTTCTCTCAAATCTCTTATCAATTTATACGTTTACTTTCAACTTTTCCTAATTACAGGTGGAAAAATGTCTGCGGAGATGAAAAAGATTCAGAGGCAAACCAAGGAGATGAGAACACGTGTCACAGTAAAATGGCGATGGTGGAAGTGGAGATGAGGTGTGCAAAGCGTGGTGCCACGTATGTCACATCATGGCCAAGCAAGTGGAAGTGTGGAGGCATAAGATAGTGACTGTCACCGTGTTATTTTGTGGTTCGTCAACGCTTTTTGTGAATCTACAGTTGAAACCCTTCCTCCTACCGCAAACCTTTTTGTTGACTTTTGTGACCATTTATTCCTTACGGGTAAACGGGTCAACACGTATCATCTGACCCGGCTCGGAGTGGATCTAGATAAAAAGATTATGCTCGATTCGTGTACCAGTGTTAAATATGCACAACAAGTTCTGTGAGTTCAAGAATCACCAAGAAAAGAAAAATGTCTGCTTATATTACGTCGTGATCGAATCTCGGAATCCATTAAGGCCAACTTAAAGGCTTTTGCACAGATAACTTTGACTCGAATAGTCACGCTCAAAAACTGTTCGTGAAATTGGAAGGTAAACCAGTTTTTTTTCCTAAATTAACCGTGTCTAGAAATCAACTATCGTGTGAACCCCGGCGATACCGAATTTTTTTATTGGGAATTGAACTGCTGGTTACGGCATTGAATTTTTCCCTCAATTATCACTAGTCCAATTCCGTTGGTTAACCAGTTCATTATTCTCTCTGGTTCATATAATCAGCTCTTTAACCGAGTTCCTGAATTAAACCAAGAGTTTGGTGTGAACCAAAAACAAGTGTTCTATTGGTGGCTATAAGTTCTGATTAATTAAGAAAGAATTGGAAGTTTATGAGCAATGGACCGACAGCTATGTTCATATGGTACACGTACATACATATACCATGCAGCCTGGTCTCTTTGTTTGGACATAATCTATCCCTTATTTGTGTTTAAATCCGTGACAAGTGATGACAATGTCTTCGATTCATTTAGAAACATTGTACTATAAAGAAATTCCATATTTAGGGAATATCACCGGGAGACATTTTACTAGGGGTGGGTGTTCGGGTATCCGTTCGGGTTTGGGTCGGGTATTTTGGATTTTCGGGTATTTCGGTATAGAGGTGTAGAACCCGTTCGGATATTTCTGTACTTCGGGTCGGGTTCGGATATTTTTAATTCGGGTTCGGTTATTTCGGATTGGGTTCAGATATTTAGATTTTGAAAAAACAAAATTAAATTTTCATTTCTCAAATTTCTTGTATTTAAAAATATAACTTTCACTTAACTAATTTTTTTATTTTTAATAGATTGAATGGTTAATAGATTTGGACATGACATTTTGAAACTAAAAAGATATTAATTTGGTTATTGTTTTAAAATATTGGTTGTAACTTTTTGTTAATTCTTGAAATAAAAAATTTGACATGCATTTTAAGTGAGTAGCAAATCATTTTTTCCGTAATTGTATGTATATCATATGAACTTAAAATATGTGTAGTATCAATATAAATATTTTATATAAAATGAGAGATGTAAACTAGAAATATAAGGTTAATTATACATATGTTCGGTTATTTTCGGATATCCATTCGAGTTTGGATATTACCCATTCGGGTTCGGATATCCAATCTCTCGTAATTCAATACCCATTCGGATATTCTGCTACTTTGGTTCAGATTTCGGTTCAGGTTTTCGGATCGGGTTCGGCTACCACTTCGGATATCGGGTAAATTGCCATCCCTACATTTTACCATAATAAAATTTCATATAAAGAGAACAATAATTAATTAATCGTAATTAAATGCACCTATTTATAGAGTCTTCTTATACACGTCATCAAAGATAGATAGAGGTCTAAGAGAGAGAGAGAGATAGAGCTTAAGAATTTCATCGGCGGAGAGATGAGCATCAGTGCGTCATATCCACCGGCTTTCCGGCGTGCGATCAACAACGGAGACCAGACGGAGATCGAACCGGCTCTTGATCAGGACAAGGATATTCATATCCTCGTTCTCGATTTGGAGCGGTTGGACGAGCAGATACTAACCGAGGCATGCAAGGAGTCGGGGATTTTCCGTCTGGAGAATCACGGAGTACCGTTGGAGTTGACGTCACAGCTTCAGGAGATTTCGGAATCGTTGCTGAGTCTATCGTTTGAGGAAAAACAGGAGTTGTTCGCCGCCGTTAACTCTCCGTTATCATATTTCTGGGGAACACCTGCTCTAAACCGTTCGGGAGATGCATTCAAGAGAGGAACTCAAGCTTCAAACGTGAACATGGTCGAAGGTTTCAACGTCCCTCTCTCTTCTCTCTCGAAGCTTCCAGTTTCTACTTGCGACGATGGTGCTCAACATTCAAAACTAGAGCCTTTCAGGTAACATCCGACGAGTCCGGACGAGGTCCTCCAAGTGGCAGGACGGGCCTGTGGTGGCAACCACCATCCGGATTCGATTCCTTCCATGCGGAAACTATCCTGTCTCTTATGGACACTAAAGCGGTACTGGGTTCGATCCAGTCCAGGTAAAGTCCTCCCGGATGAAATAGACCGCTGTCTGACCGGGCTCAGGAGAATGATCCGCGAAGCGGGAAACCCCTGGATTATCAAAAAAAAAAAAAAACATCCGACGTCGTCGTTATGTTTTGTCTTTTCCGTTGTTAGTGATACTGATTAATTAATAAATTTCCGAATTAATCAATCAATCAACACTTAGTAGTGCTCAATAATTTATATACCAGGTAGTAGTGATTATTAATTTCGTATTTTAAAGATACGGAGACATTAATTCTGTTTAATTTGGATATCGGTTCAGTTTTTTTCGGAGTTAAATATCCTACTATTATATAAATTACCATTCTAAATCTATATTTATTTTCGTTTATTCGGTTAAAATGTTTAAAGTTCTTGGTTTTTAGTGATAAACCAAAAACTATTATTATTTGTTTGGTTTCATGTTATATAAATTTTAGACAATTATGATATCAACCAATCTTTTCATATTATAAATTCTAAACGTACGTAAAAATCAAATCCAGAGAATAGTTAAAGAAAAAAAAATTATAAGACAAATATTTTCATTACAATTTGGTCAATGGCGAAAGAAAACATTGCGGTGAATATTTAACTATATAGGTGTTCATTTTAACGTGCATATGTATGTATATGTAAAAATATATAAAGGTGGTTGGTAAATATATAAAAATACCGTTAACTATTATTAAAAGACATTTTTCAATATAACAAATAAATGATAAAATTCTAAAAATAAAATTAATGAAAAATAAAATAGGCATATACATTAGTGAATATTTTATCATATAAAGAAAATCAAATTCTATACATAAACAATAAAATTAATACATATACAAATTGGACATGCTAGATTTTATTATTTGGTATATTGTGTTGTATCTTGGCCCAAACAATTTTTAACATTACTACTTTATGGATCAACATATATATTACAATTGAGTTTGCGTAAAAACAAAAAAAAATTTAAGATTCTAAAACATAGTAAAATATTCAAGATCTAACATTAATATGAAGTAAAATATACTTGAAAGCGCATGATTTTTTTCAGTTTGAAAATCTAATTTGACTTTTATTTTTTGAAATTTTTCTATAACATATAATTATGATTCTCTTGAACAAATTTTTATTAGATATATTGTTACCATATAAGTATTAATATATTATTAACAATTTTATAAGATTAAATAGCCCAAAAGTAATTGAATATGAAAAAATGTTTGTTAAAAATTCAGATGTATCTTCTTGTAGTCAATAGATTTGAATTCTTAAAAGAATTTTTTGTAACCTATATAATTTTTTTAAGAGATAATTTGTGAAATAGCTAAAAAAAACTGAAATTAGATTTATAGAGTGAGAGTAGAGAGAGATAGGAAGATGATGGAAGAGAGAGAAATAGATTTTGGTTAGCTAGCTAATTTGGGTTTTGGCGCGTTGATATAGATTATAAACAAGTTCTCTCTCAGGCACGAGTTCCGAAAAAGGTCTCCCACTTTCTGCTTATTCCTTTTACCCGCAGGCTACTTTCCTGTTTGAGTATAGATCTACTGCTAAAAGGATAATCTTTTCAAATTGTTTCCTTCTTTTGGAATAATCCATCGGTTCTTCGCACGGTCTGGTCTCTTATCCTCCGGGTTCTCCCCCGACCCGGGTCGGAGGGTCCGCCTCCACCGCTCCTTCCCGCCGGAAGCCACCGCAACAGACCATGGCGACAATCCCTGCAACTCTCTACGGTGAATGAATACAATTGCTGCTAGTGACCGTTGGATAAGTAGGAAGGTGTTATTCGATTTGTCTGGAGTCAGACCGCTCTGTTCTTACAACTCTCTCCTTGTGAAGGAAAATCGTTTGGCTAATCTTCTTTTAGAATGCATCGTCGACGCCATAGCCCTTGAGCATATCCCTGCTCCTCGAACTGGAAGAGTCCGTGTCGCTGAACCGGACACACCAATCAACACTCAAAAGCACTCCCTCACACTCATTGGTCGTGTGACCAACCCTTCGGTCCAGAAGGTCTGGGCTCTAATTCCATTCTTTACAGACCACTAGAAAGCGAATATTCCCCCTGTTGAATCGGATTTGGGCATGGGGATGTTCCAGTTCCAGTTTGAACTTGAATCCGACCTGCTTACAGTTCTTGATAAGCGGCCTTACCACTATGCACGTTGGATGATCATTCTACAACGATGGGAACCCACAATCTCTCCTAGCTTCCCATCTATGATTCCTTATTGGGTCAGAATTCAAGGATTCCCGATACATCTTTGGTCTGATGCGATTGCTCGAAGCATAGGAGAGGATTTGGGTACTTTTGAGACCTCAGATATTACTGATCAGGTTTTTCGCATGAGAGTTCATGTTAATGGGAGACTACCTTTGCTTAAATCCTCAGTGATTGAATACCCTAATGGCGACGAAATTGTGGCTACTCTCCTCTATGAAAAACTGGAGAGACATTGTTTAAAATGTGGAAGACTTGACCACGGAGTCAGGGATTTTCTGGAGGCAAAACATGAAAAGAAAGCTATGGTAGCAGCGCAAGAGGACGCTCTGAGAAGCAAGGCTTCTGTTACTAACAAGGATCCCCCACCTAGAAGCATCAATAGGCCTGGAGGGCATACTCGACATTCGCCAAGAAGAGAGGCCCGATTCAACCCCTACTCTAGGAGGGCTCCAGACCACCAAACTCGGCGCTCTTACTCTAGAGATCCTCCACGCGATATGCCTCTCCACTCCCAACACCATTCCCACTATCGCCAGGAGCAGCCTAGACGCTCTGGAACTTCTGTAGTCAACGAAGAAGAGAATTACTCTCGCCAACCTCGAGATGGTCACCTTTCGAAGCGCTATAAGTCTCCTCCTCGTAGAGATCAGAGGACTGCTAGTGGGGATTCCCATTCAGCTTCATCACCTCGTCCTTGGAAGGATGAGAGAAGAGAATCACAGGGAAGAGTTTCCCAAAGAGAAACTATAAATAGCAGACACACTTCTCATGCTGCTGATTCTAGGGGGATTCCCCGAGATCGAGACATGTACTCCCCAGTGCGAGAGACTCTCGAGTCTACTAGGAAGGAGGTCCATGACGTTATGCTACAATATACGAACAACACAGATCCGGCTGAGAGTGCTGCCCGGCGAGAACGGTTTAGACAAGCTGAAGCCCAGGGACGGCTCGATGCTTCTGATGCAAGAATCCTTCAAGTGCGCCAGGAGCGCGAAGAGACGAGAACTGATCTGTCACCCACACCACCCACTAAATCGGCATCTCAGGACCGAGTTCCTCTAGCGTCCCGATTGGGCCCTCTGAACCAGAAACCCGACTCCTTATCTAGACTCCCCATTATGGACAGGCTGGGTCCACTACTAGATGAGATTACTGAACCCTCCTCACAACCGCTTATTGAGGCAGCTCCAATCCCAAAAAGAAAGCCAGGAAGACCTCCAGGGAGCCGTAAGGCCAATGCAAGCCCGTCAGCTAAGCAGGTAGCCAGTGTGAAATTGAGGAAGTTGCACGCTAAGCCTCCAAAGTGTAAGCGGAAGTTAGGCACCAGTAATGACAAAGATGGACAGACCTCCAATGCTCCAAAGCCTCCCAGAGCTAAACGAGCCTCATCTAATCGCGAGATTCCGCAGGGGCGTGAAAACTCGAACTCGGATGATGCCCCCATCTGTAACTTGGTGTCTCCAGCTATGCGGCGTAGCATGGATTTTCGAATCCAATCCAACCCCGTTCCTTAGCCGTAGCCAGCTGGAACTGTCAGGGGTTGGGGAATCCCCAGACAGTTCGAAGACTCGGGGAGATATCCAAGAAGTTCGATCCGGTTATTCTCTTTCTCTTGGAAACTAAAAACCCCAACGACGTTGTTCTCAAGAAGCTAGATCATTTACGCTATGAGTGCAACCATCTTGTTCCCCCTACTGGACACGGAGCCGGGGGACTCGCCTTATTTTGGAAGCAGGAGCTTAATCTCCAAGTTTTAAACTCGTCCCCAAATGTAATTGACACTGTCATTGAGTTTGAAGGAAAACGTTTTTACGCCTCGTTTATTTACGGTAATACAGACCGAGCTCATAGGAGAAATCTCTGGGACCAACTCCCCGACCTCTCGAATGCACGAGATGAAGCCTGGTTCATTATCGGGGACTTCAATGATATATTATGCAGTGACGAAAAAGATGGCGGTACTGACCGCCCTGAGGGTTCCTTCTCAGACTTCCGCACCTTCTCCTCTGAAGGAGATCTCTTTGATCTCCAACACACGGGGGACCCTCTTTCCTGGCGGGGAAATAGAGTCAATGGGGTAGTGAGATGCAGGTTGGACCGGGCGGCATCAAACACGAAATGGCCGAGAACTTTCCCTATGCTCGCTGCCAATATCTCGGATTCGAGGGTTCAGACCATAAACCTTTAATCTCCTTCTTCGATAAAGGCGGAAGACGCAAACGAGGAATGTTTCGCTATGACAGGAGATTATGCAAAAACGAAGAAGCAAAATCGATCATTACTGCGGCGCTAACTGATTGCTCGGAGGCCTCGGTCTCAGAAAAACTTGCACACACTAGAGGTGCTATTTCGCTATGGAACCGGACTAAACAGAGAAACAACAAGCTGGTGATCGAGAAGAAGAAGCTGGAACTCAATGAGGCGCTGTCAGAGCCGATTGAGGATACTGCAAAAATCTAGGATATTAATAAACAGCTTACTGCAGCATACCTTGCTGAGGAAGACTACTGGAGACAGCGCAGCCGAATCCTCTGGCTGAAACTTGGCGACCGTAATACTGGATACTTCCATGCCATTACCAAATCCATAAAGCGGGCCAACGCCTTCTCGGTCCTTGAAGATGCTGACGGCAAGAGGGTGGTCAAAGAGGAAGAAATCATTGAGGTTATAGGCGCATACTTTGACAAACTCTTCACCTTCAGCCCGGGCGAAAGGGCTCAGACAGTGATGCGGGCTCTACAGCCCATTGTGACGGCTGAGGATAACTCCCTTCTAACCTGTAAGCCCACTGAACTGGAGATCAGGGAAGCAGCTCTCTCTATCCATGCCGACAAAGTACCCGGGCCGGATGGCTTCTCAGCTGGGTTCTTCCACACCCATTGGGACACACTCGGGCCTGACATCGTCAGGGAGGTTCAGGGTTTTTACGAGGGTGCGTCCCTACCAGAAGGAATAAATCACACTCACATCCGTCTCATTCCAAAAATCTCCAACCCGCAGAAAGTCTCCGATTACCGGCCTCTCGCCTTGTACAATGTGTACTACAAAATCTACTCCAAGATCATCACGAGAAGACTCCAACCGATGATGGGGAAGCTGATTTCCGAGAATCAGTCGGCCTTTGTTCCTGGCCGTGCGATTGGGGATAACGTTCTCATTACTCATGAAGTCCTCCATTATCTCAAGACATCTCAGGCGGAACAGCGAGTTGCCATGGCCGTGAAGACGGATATGAGCAAGGCGTATGATCGTCTTGAGTGGGAGTTCATCGCGCTAGTGCTTGCTCGGTTGGGATTCCACCGCAGCCTCATTAGTTTGATCCTACAGTGTATCTCGTCGGTTACATACTCCTTCCTCATTAACGGCTTGCCTAGAGGGAAGGTAGTACCGAGTAGAGGAATCCGTCAAGGCGATCCTCTTTCTCCCTACATATTTATTATGTGTAGTAAGGTTCTCTCGGGATTATGTAATCGAGCCCAAGAAGAAGGGTTAATACAAGGTATTCAAGTCTCTCGAGCTTGTCCAAGTATTAATCATCTTCTTTTTGTGGACGATACAATGTTATTCCTCAATGCTAACGAGGAAAACTGTGAAGCACTGGTGAACATTCTACACAGCTATGAAGAGGCATCTGGCCAAGCCATCAACAAGGAGAAATCAGCGATAACATTCTCGAAGCGAGCACCGAATGCCATCAAGAATCCTATCAAAGAGGCGTTGCAAATCCACAAGGAGGGTGGAGTGGGAAAATATCTTGGGCTCCCGGAACAATTCCGACGTAAGAAACGAGACATATTTTCCTCCATAATTGACCGCATTCATCAAAAAGTTCGCGGGTGGTCTACAAAGTTTCTATCCTCCGCTGGGAAACTTGTTATGTTACAAAGTGTCTTCTCAGCTGTTCCTTCCTACCCTATGTCTTATTTTAAGCTATCAGTTTCTCTCTGTAAACGGATTCAATCCGTTGTCACCCAATTCTGGTGGGATAGTAATAGTGAAACCAAGAAGATGGCATGGGTTTCTTGGGACCGTATGGCGAAACCCAAAGCGATAGGCGGGCTGGGTATGAAGGACTTTCAGCAGTACAATGATTCTATTTTGGCAAAGACTGGCTGGAGACTTATTAACAACCCCTCATGCCTCCTCGCCAAAATATTGAAAGGGAAATACTACCCTGACAACGATTTCTTGATGGCGGGAACATCATCCTCTATCTCCCACGGCTGGAGGAGCATTCTTGCTGGACGGGAGCTTCTTATGAAAAACTTGGGCTGGATTGTGGGGGACGGCCAATGTATCAACGTCTGGGATGACCCATGGCTGAGTCTCAGCAAACAAGAGAGACCAATGGGACCACCAACGGAAGCCAGCGCCACACTTTCAGTCTCAGACTTGTTACTACCAGGGACGAGTGAGTGGGATGTTGACCGCATTCGCCTCGTTCTACCTGAGTATGAAACTAAGATTCGCAGCATCACTCTCAGCATAACGGGGACTCCCGACAAACTCGTTTGGCTAGGGACTAAAGATGGAATTTACACTGCAAAGTCAGGATATTATGCAGTGTCCGTTGAACTGGAAAATGGAAACCCGCAGGATGCAGACTTCGATTGGAAGAAGAACGTTTGGAACCTTGACTGCGCCCCAAAAGTTTAACATTTTGCATGGAAGCTTCTAAAGAGAGCAATACCCGTGGGAGAGCGCCTGCAAGAGAGACACCTAGACGTTGATCCAAAGTGTAAGAGGTGCGAGCACAATGAATATATTCTTCATCTTCTCTTCCACTGTCAGTACGCACAGGAGGTGTGCTAGCACCCTTCACTACTGAAATGGAATACAGAGGAATAATAGATTTAATGTCAAAAATGCTTACTTCCTTCTGGTGTTACTTCTGGAGCATTATTTCCTTGGATCCTGTGGTCAATTTGGAAATCTAGAAACCGGTTTGTGTTTGAAGGAGTCTTCATCTCCCCTAAGGAAACTCTCTCCACCGCTATTAAGCTCGCCCGCGAATGGTGCTCGGACAGTAAGGCTGATCCAACTCGCCCAAGCGCTCGGATCAACAAATAGATGGCGCAAGGAGAAACCAGCGTAACGGCGGTGCGCTCAGATGCTGCGTGGATGGCCTCTTCAAACTTAGAAGGGTTAGGCTGGACGATACTGTCTGAGAGTGGTCATGAGTATAAGAAGCGTGCAGAGTTCATACCTTCTCCGCTGGTAGCGGAAGGACTTGCGATGAGAGAAGCCATACAATCATGCCGCCGGAATGATCTACAAGACATCAGACTGGAGTCGGATTCGGCGCAGCTTATCCAGTGTGTTAACTCGAGGACGGTGGTTACAGAGCTTCATAGCATTGTGTCGGATATTTTAGCTTTTGCATCTGATTTCCGTTCAGTCTCATTTCTCTGGATTCCCCGAGAAAAGAACATGGCTGCTGATAGCTTAGCCAAGATGGCCTTAAATGCGTTAGACAATGTTTTGGTTGTGGATGCTATTAATGCTCCCAACTAACTTTCTTCTATCAACTTAAATGTGTTTCAAAAAAAAAAAAAAGATAATTTGGGTTTTTTTGTGTAGCTATAGGGTGCAATTTCCCTTTTAAATACATTAAATTTTGTTACATATATTTTAAATTCGTGTACATATTGAACTTTAATTATTTTAGAGTGAGATAAATTTTGGATCCTTAAAAAATGTTAACATTATACTATATATGTCAAAAAACGTTCTTGCATTAACAAGATATTATCGTCTTTCAAAAAGCAGCACTTCTCTAATGCATTTGATCAAACAACATCCTCGCAGCTTTACAATCACCAAGCCTCATGTAACTATCAGTAATAGCATTCTATAAAACTACTTCATCATCTCTCTTTCTACTATCAACCATCACCTCTCTTCTGATAATGTTCTTGAAAACAACACACAAACGTCTCTCATCAGACCGCATATCACATGCATTCTCACAAGATCACGCATCACGTTATTCGTCACCACTAAACCCTAGCTTCAAAGTCAACCTCTGAATCTGCTTACTTTCTCCGATTTTTCCGGTTTTGGTGCAGGCCTTAAGCAACAACGTAAACAGAGTTGGTTCAACAGAATCGTCGTTCATCTTCTCGGGGAACAATGTGGTTGCAAAGATCGCATTTTGCTAGTCGCTCTCACTTAAGCCTCGGATTATTGTATTCCAAGAGAAACAGTTACGTTGAGGCATCTGGTGAAATATCTTGTGTACATAATAAGGTCTCAGCGGAGATCAAATGACGTATAAACAAAATAAAATAGGAAATATTTTTTTTGTTTCCTAAACAATTTTTTTGTGAAGAACTCTATTGAAACGACACATCAATATACTAAATTTTAAAGTGGCGTGACGTGACGAATATAGAGCGAATTAAAGTCAAATAATTATATTTTAATATATAAATTAAAGGTAGCTAATGGCATCATACGGTGGGATGTATTCAACCAAGAGTTTCAGTTGATTTGTATTAAAATGACAAATTCACTGTTATTAAAACATGAATTTTAAAAACTCATTTAAAATCCTCTGTTATTGAATTTGACATTTCTTAAAGTACTTTGAAATCCACTGTTATTGAAAATATTTATATTTTAAGTTGTGGAGTTTTAAAGTTTTCAGGTGATTTTACGGTGTTTGGGTAGGATTTCTTAGTTAAAAAAATTAAACCCCAAATCCCATAGTTTTAGGTGATATTCTAAAGTAGTTTAACAAAAATCACTTAAATCTCTGCAACTTATTGAAATCATCTAAAACTCCGTTAAAAATCAAATCACATCAAATGTTAAATTGAATACATCCCCTAATACTATATAATAAATATATAAACACGATGAACGTGGTCATTTAATCCACGTAGACTTGTAGAGATGTGTGTGTATATGATAATGTTAAATCATGCTTTTTTTTTTTTCCATCTGGACTTTTCTTTATAATCAAAGGTTTCTACAACCAAATACACAAAAACTTTGAAACTACCTACTGTCACGTTCTAACTGAAACAAAAAAGAGAGCCTTCTTGGCTGACCCAGAGCAACATAAGATTGGAATCTATTTTGTGAGATCACACTCTGAGCTATCATCTGAGCACTCCTATTAGCTGCAGAAGGTTCAAACACCACCTTCCACTCCAAAAAAATTTCCATCAAAGTCATAACTTCTCTTACTTTAAATTCGAAGGAAGGTCATGCTTTTGGTCTGTTTATAGCATTAACCAAGACACTTCATTCAAAAACAAAGTACACCTTCAAAACTTTATGACTGATCATACTCTCCAAGGACCAACGCAAAGTTAAGAAGTACGCTTCATCCTTCGTCTCCACCTATCCAAATGCACGTCGACTGTGCAGACAAACTACACCATTTGAATCACGTAACACCCACGAAGCTCCCACAATCTTCTTTTTCTTTGACCAAGACATACCTATATTACATTTAAAGGTCTCACTGGGTGGTTTCCTCCATTTAATCTTTCTCTCCTGTCTTGAAACCTCCCATTCACCTTTACCTCCTGAGCCTAAGGTCTGAGCTAGGAACCACAGCGAAGCTTCCTCTTCTGCTTTCTTCCATGTTTGCATCCCATCAAACAAAAACCCTTTAAACAGCAAAGAGTTCCTGTTCTTCCAAATATACCAAAGCGTCCAAGGAAAGACACAAACCTTATATTGGTGAATATCTCCGAAGGTTCACTGTAAAATATTGTGGTGAACGGTTTGATCTGTAGAGTTGACATTGTAAAGTTATCAGGGTCGACTGAGGGGGGGGGGGGGGGGGGGCGAGAAGCGGTGCGATCGTCTCGGACCCAAGCATGTGTGCCCCCGTACCAAGCATGTGTGCCCCCGTATATTAATAGTTAAAAGCCTAATTTTTTAATAAATCTATATTTTTATATAAAAAATTATAAATATAATAAATAAAATTAAAAAGGGCTCAAAAATATTTGATATGTGTATAGTTTTATTTTCATCACAAAATTTATAAAATATTACTGATTAAATTTTAAAAATATTTTAAACATTATCTGAATAAAAATTTTAGCAGATAAACGTGAGAACCGAAATTCGCACTGTCGATTTCCGTTTAAATAAGAAAAGTAAGAGAACCTTAATTTCCCAGAGGTCCCGGATATCTGCTAATACCACACACCAACCAATCAGAATACAAAATAAAGACGAGAAAAGATGAGAAATCGAAAAGAAAGTAAAGTAAATCTTATTCTGAATTCGCGTTTGAGCGTTACAACAAGGTCAGAGCCTGGGCTACGAGAGCTGTCGGCGAGATTCCTAGTTCTAAAACCCTAAAGCTGCTAAACCTAATTGAGTTGCAGCTCGAATAACAAAAACGAAAAATTGCCTAAATTGCTCTAAGTGCTAAATTTGTTGTGTCTCGAATCCCCCTTTGCCTCTCACCTATGACTCCTTATATACTTGCTCCTAGGTCGGTTTGCGTCTTTCCCCTTCTGCCCTTAAGCCGTCATAGCTCAAAAATGGAGATATTCCAATTTTCCCGATCTTCGTGATTATCTTCGGAAACTTCGCATTTATCTGCGGAAACTTGAATTTATTTTGCCTTACGAACCAAGCATAAACCGTCATAAGGCTTATGAGTTTTCGGTTAAGAAATCGTAAGTGGGCTTCGAGTTGCGTTTTAGGTCTCTTTGGACCGTCTTTGACTCGAAACGTTTATTACGGTTTCTTCGATAAAAACAAACTTTCTGCGGTTTTTATCATAAAGTTTGACTGATGACTTCGAGTGATGAGAAACAAATAATGGTTTAGCCATGGCCTACAGGAGATAGCATTAAAGAGTAGACGAGAATGCATGGATTCGTGTCGTATAGACGTTTTGGGAAAGTTCGGTCGCTATGTAGCGACCGAGCTTGGCTTGTGTGTGGTCCGATGGCCATACTTGAGCTCGTCCGTGGCCGATTTGGATACGTGTCTATTGCCTCCGGACAATCGGTATTTAGCGGTTCGATTGAGATTTGAACAAGATTTTATCGTAAGGTTCTTTGTGAAGATTCTTTTTACGAAGAATAACTTTCGTAAAAAATGTTCATGCTGATTTTTACGAAGATTTGGATGTTTACTTTGTCGTGACCATTTTTGACCCCAACAGTTAGCCCCCAGCCTGTTAGAATCGTGGATCGTTGATGAGATTCTAGCGTGCGGTTAGGCGAGTTAGGCAAGATAGGCATGTTGGACGAAGTTCGTATCCGACGATTCGTAGACAAACATTGACGAAGAAAAACTTATTCATATAAAGAAGCTTTTTTTTGTTTTGTTTTTTTTTTATTGGGGCTGCGCCTTATGAAGGCTGCCTACGTACCCTTGTCGAAGGGATCAAGCCTTTCGTAGTTCGTCTTGGAGTTAAGAAGCTTACGATCTGTTTTCCAATGAGACATTTAAGGTTTAGTTATGTGTCATGTAGAGATTATCAGGCATGTTGCTGTTGATGGAATTTTATATCAGACCTTTGTCGGCCTTGAAACTACCTTTGTTGTCTGTTTGCTTTGGCCAAGTGTGGCCGTATTTATGTTTTCGGGACTGAAAGCGTGTGGCTTCGAATCCCAGCCACTCTGCGACTTATTTAATAAATTGTGTTTCGCGTTTTAAGAATATGAGTTGTCATCTCATATCTAACTCTTTGTACGTTGTTATATTCATTGTTCGTTTTAGATGAGAATATACGAAAATTTTGCTTTTCGGAACTTCATGAACATTAGAATACAAGCGAAGAGACATATTTTGGGATCTCGTATCTCTTGATATCATGCCTAGAGATGTTAGAGACCACTGTGCTGGGTTTAGGCAAGACCTAGGCTTACTTCTTGTTTTAGGGGGTGCGATGACTAATTCGGCTTACGTATCCCGTTACAGTTTCAACCTGATTCCATACCGATTTAAAGTCCGCGATAGGTTCTCAGCTTATACGACTTGGATGGTTGGAACCGAACATCTCTCCAAGGACAATATCTAAGTCTCCTGGAAGTACTGACCAAAATTTTGGATTTCTTTTATAGCGATATTACCCTTGTGTCGGGTGTATGAGAGCTATCTCTACGAGATAACTAAATCTGTTTAGGACTATTAAGAGTTTGTTGTGATCAGCAACAAACTTATTGGTAGATATTACCGTTTTTGAATCTTCGCGAAAGATACGTGTTTTAAGAGGGTGTTAGTGCGTATGATTGTTTGGTCCTCCAAGATGGAGTTTTTATCGAGGAAGGTATTTTTGTTGAAAAATATTTCTTCAAGCGTCTGCGACATCTCGCAATGCTGAAGATTGGTTTCTCTTTCGTATGCCGCGTTTCGTGCTCGAAATATTCACGGGCTTGAAGAGGTTATGCGGTATTGCAAGGGTTTAGTCTTAACCCTGCGTTTGAGAAACATTTTGGTTTGTCTACGGATGTTCGCAGCCAAAATTATTGTTCCTGTTTGGATTTGATTTGCGATCGAGGAGTTAGGACCAAGGGGTCGCGAAAATTTGTCCCCGGAAAGAGGCATCCTCCTATGCTGTGCTTTGTAAGGTGTTGGCCTTCTGAGATTTCTTTCGTGTATATTTGAGGATGTTTCGTATAGCTATAGGAGATCTGTTACGAGTTTTCCTTACATGCCGCATTTTATGAGTAAAACACAGCGGGCTTAAAGTGAATCGTAGTATATGGAACTTGGTCGATTTTTGACATGTTCAACCTTTCTGTTAATTGTTTGATTGTTAGGATTGAGTTTTGTTATGACAAACCGTATGATTCCCGTTTCTGGGTCATACGATAATTGTTTGTGTAATCGTTACTTGGCGTTTCAAGACAAATTGCGGATTACCGTTTAGCCGTCAAGTTATTGGAGCGGTGGTCGCTCAAATGTTTTGGCTTTGCATGAAGGATGTGCTCAGCTTTATAGCCAAGGACGTTGTTGGTAAAAGATTAAACCATGACACTTTTGTGTTAACACCAAAGCCGTGTTAGTTTACGATTTTTCCTTAAAGGGATGCCAAATTCTGGTTCGGGCTTTATGGGAAGGCGTAGTTAGCCGAAGGCCAAAGGGTGTTTGTCGAGATTGATAGGCCAAGTAAGCCGGAGCTTTCATGTTTTAAGATGTTCCATGGGTGTAGAAAACGATCTTTGCTTTAGGTTTCAGTTATACGACGAATATTTCGTATAATGTTTCCTTTAGTCGTATGAAAATTGTTTGCTTTTTATCTGAGGGACACGAAGCCTAAGAGTCTCGACCCATAACCCGTGCAGAGTCAGTTTCGAGGTTATTTCCTGCTCGGATATATCCGAGGGAAATGAAACGTAGAAATCAGCACTCTACGATGATAGTAAATCGGATATGTCAAAGTAGCGATGTTTCCGCAGATTTTACGGGACGCGTTTCTGCTTTGATTTCGATCTTTGGTGAGATTTCCTTGGAATCACTCATGGAGTTTTACCAAAGGTTATTTTGTTATGATCTAGTTGTGAGAAATTTTTCGGTTCTTTTCCGTGACTTACCAGGTTCAACGGAAACTGAAAGAAATGCTGGTGGTTGAAGATTTTCTCGTATAATTTTTGACTTTTACACGAAACTCGTTTTATTTAAGTCAAGAGGGTCTTCCAGAGTTTGGCTAATCGTCGAGTTTTAGTTTGATATTGGTATAAGTTTTCTAAACGCATGATCGCGATAAGAGGGTGTTGTATAGTCCTCGAGATTATGTTCGTGATGTTTTAGATATGTTGTTGGCGTTTTGACAAATCTTAGATTGTTGTTTGCCTATTGGGACGATTTTATTGAGGCATCCGATTTCTTAAGTGTTTTCTGCCTATCGCTACGAGAATTTACTTTGTCAAAAGCATTTTTTTTATGCCGAGGCAAAAAGTTTTTAGAAGTAAGGGAGTATGCGGGTATAGTATACGTACCTACTCCATCCTTTTTTTTTGAGGAATAGAATGACCGCCAATCCGGGTCGGTTTGAAGACACCACTAGGATTGCGACTTGGTGGTTTTCAGGTTGACAACTTGGAATATATCGGTTTTAAAGAAATTTGCTAGGAACGAATCGATTTTAAGACGATGTGTGTGTCTCTAGTTTTTTTTTTTTTGGGAAGCGAGCTAAGTATGCGTGGCAATCGTTTCTCGTTTTTACAAGAGTTTAGATCGGTTAGCAAGATCTGCCAGAGCAATTAAAGAGCAATCGGAAAAATTGCCAATGACTTAGTTCACTAGACTATCCACCTAAGTTTTAAGTTCCCTAAAATTCTATGGTAGTCTCAAAAGCGTATTATTGCTTAGTACCTTCCTACGACAATTCCAAGTTTGATCTTGAAACAAGTCGGACATACCTTAGTGTTCTCGGAGATGCAGTTTTGTCTCTTCTCAGTTTTGCTTGCTTATTTCCCCTTCCTCTTCTCGTGTATGTTCGCCATTTTCGATATTGGTGTTTATCCTTTGAAACTTGACATTTATCTTCCGAACTTGACTGTTATCTTCTCCTTAGATACAATGTCAATTTTTATAAAAAGGTTCAAAATAATCGTATAGTTGAGGCGGCTAAGGTGTTAAGTTAACCGTTGCCATTTTATACGATTAATTTGAATTCATGCGAGAAAACAAGTCTTTGCGGTTTTTTATCATAAAGTTTCAATGGTAACTCCATTCGAGACGACACAAGAGACGTTTCGATCGAGATTCGAAGGAGAACGCAAAGATGGAGGTAAGGGCGAGTAGGAGCAAGCCAAGGAGTTTAGAAGAGTCTTGCTTGTTTTCGTCGTAAAATCTCAACGGAAACTCTGATTGAGACGAAACCAAAAGTGTTTCGATCGGGATTCAAAAGAGTACGCAAAGGAGGATCTTTTTGAGACCTGACAGATCGCTACGTAGCGAGCTGGAGGTCTAACATGTCGCTATGTAGCGAGTAGGAGCAAGCCAAGAAGTTTAGACGAGTCTAACTTGTTTTCATCGGAAAATCGCAACCGAAATTCCAATTGACACGAAACGAAAAGGGTTTGAATCGGGATTCAGAAGAGAACGAAAAGGAGGATCTTTTTGAGGCCTGACAGGTCGCTACATAGCGAGATTGAGGTCTGACAGGTCGCTATGTAGCGAGTAGGAGCAAGTCAAGAAGTTTAGACGAGTCTAACTTGTTTTCGTCGTAAAATCTCAACGGAAATTCCAATTGAGACGAAACGAAAAGGGTTTCGATGAGGATTCAAAACAGAACGCAAAGGAGGGTCTTTTTGAGGCCTGACAGGTCGCTACGTAGCGAGTTGGAGGTCTGACAGGTCGCTATGTAGCGAGTAGGAGCAAGCCAAGAAGTTTAGACGTGTAACTTGTTTTCGTCGTTAAATCTCAACGAAAATTCCAATTGAGACGAAACGAAAAGCGCTTCGATGAGGATTCAAAAGCGAACGCAAAGGAGGATTTTTTTGACGCCTGACAGGTCACTATGTAGCGACATGGTTTGGGCACTGGCTGGTCTAACTCGAGTTTTGATGATTCGTTGATGCGGTCATTTCGTAAATGCTGCCAATTTTTCTACGAAAGTCTCATCATAAAATATTAACTCTTTTCACTTTGCAAATGATGTTCCATAAAACATTTTCGAGTTTAATTTTGCGAAAGCTGTTTCGGAAAATATTGTCAAGCTTTTATGAAAGTTATTCCGCAAAATGTCATTATTTTAGTTTTACGAAAGCTGTGTAAAAAATGTTCCTGAATTTAAATTTACGAATGATGTTTCGTAAAATGTTATCGAGTTCAGATTGACGAAAGCAGTCTCGTAAAATGTTGTCAAGCTTAATTTTACGAAAGTTATTCCGCAAAACTATTATGAGTTTAATTTTACGAAAACATGTTTTCGAGTTCGGATTGACGAAAGCTGTCTCGTAAAACGTTGTCAAGCTTAATTTTAAGAAAGTTATTCCGCAACACTAATATGAGTTTAATTTTACGAAAGTTGTTTCGTAAACATGTTTTCGAGTTCGGCTGTGGAAGAGCCATTTTTCGGAAAAGTAATGTTTTGCGGCTCTTCTGCAACTTTAGTTTCTGGGTTCAAGTACCATAAACTTTGGCTGTGACGAGCTTAATTTATCGCGACTCAACTTAATCAGAAATTTTCTCGTTTTCCGCAGGATTGATCGGAAGAAGTTCTGAGTAATTTTTCCGTATTGAGCTCAAATTCGACGATTTATGTTACCATGGAAACGACTCTTAAGTATTTTATGAAACCTTAGGTTTCAGAAAACGTTTTAGCAGTGAGAGAAACAATCTCCCGTTTTGCTTTGTTTCGTCTCCGTCAACCATTTTTAGGTTTCGAATGATTTTTTAGAAATCAACTTTGTTTCTCCGAAAGTTATCTAGATGAGGTACAGCCGTGTGGGTTGCGTACCCGATTTCATGTTCCTCATCTTTCTGCGAGTAATCTAAGGTTTTTCCGCGAGTAACCTAGGGTTTTTCCGCAGTTTTTGGGAGAGCAAGTTTTATTTTTCCGAAAAGTTTTCGGAAAAAGTCTTTTGGTCAAACCCTAACACGCTGAGATTTCTCCAACTCGGTAATAAGAAGAACTTTACGGGGTTAGATAGATTTTATTTTTCCCTTTGTGTTTAGAGGGAGAAATCGCGAGCTCGTTTTAGTGCTCTTCCTGTGGTGGAAGGTCGCGACTCAGTTTTCGATTTTGTTGAACACTACGGCGTTTCCGTAAGCGTTGGCCATAGGAGCAGTCAGTGCTGCGAGTTTGTCTTTCATATATCTAGACATCGTTTCGATCAAGCGTTTTATGGCCATGAGTAAGAGTAATTTGTAAGCCCCCTTCCTTCTAGCGCCAAACTGTGGGAACCGAAATTCGCACTGTCGATCTCCGTTTAAATAAGGAAAGTAGTAGAACCATAATTTCCCAGAAGTCCCGGATATCTGCTAATACCACATGCCAAGCAATCAGAACACGAAATAAAGACGAGAAAAGATAAGAAATCGAAAAGAGAGTAAAGTAGATCTTAGTCCGAATTCGCGTTTGAGCGTTACAACAAGATCAGAGCCTGGGCTACGAGAGCTGTCGGCAAAATTCCTAGTTCTAAAACCCTAAAGCTGCTAAACCTAATTGAGTCGCAGCTCGAATAACGAAAACAGAAAATTGCAATTGCTCTAAGTGCTAAATTTGTTGTGTCTCAAATCCCCCTTTGCCTCTCACCTAGGACTCCTTATATACTTGCTCTTAGGTCGGTTTGCGCATTTCCCCTTCTGCCCTTAAGCCGTCATAGCTCAAAAATGGAGATATTCCAATTTTTCCAATCTTCGTGATTATCTGCGGAAACTTCACATTTATTTGCGGAAACTTGACATTTATCTTGCCTTACGAACCAAGCATAAACCGTCATAAGGCTTATGGGTTTTCGGTTAAGAAATTGTAAGTGGGCTTCGAGTTGCGTTTTAGGTCTCTTTGGACCGTCTTGACTCGAAACGTTTATTACGGTTTCTTCGATAAAAACAAACTTCCCGCGGTTTTTATCATAAAGTTTGACTGATGACTTCGAGTGATGAGAAACAAAGAATGGTTTAGCCATGGCCTACATGAGATAGCATTAAAGAGTAGACGAGAATGCATGGATTTGTGTCGTATCGACGTTTTGGGAAAGTTCGGTCGCTACGTAGCGACCGAGCTTGGCTTTGTGCGCGGTCCGATGGCCATACTTGAGCTCGTCCGTGGTCGATTTGGATACGTGTCTGTTGCCTCCAAACAATCGGTATTTAGCGGTTCGACTGAGATTAGAACAAGATTTTACCGCAAGGCTCTTTGCGAAGATTTTTTTTACGAAGAATAACTTTCGTGAAAATTGTTCATTTTGATTTTTAAGAAGATTTGGATGTTAACTTTGTCGTGACCGTTTTGGACCCCAACAATAATTTCTTTTTTCTATTGTTCATAATAAATAATAATGTTAAGCCGGCCTGAACATAACGTGTCATTTCGTGGCCTGTGCATGGAGTTTTGAGTGACGAGATGCTTACTTTTCATTTGAATACTAGCTTTTTCAGAGGAAAATCATTTTAAATCCGGCTGTCGGTATTAGGAGACGTTTTTCTGAAAATAGTTTTTAGCCACTATATTCATTACACTGTTCCACTAAATTCAAATAATGGTTTCCAAAACTTTGGCAGCATTTGAGAATGGTAAATAAAAGCGGTTTTCATAGCCTCATCGTTTGACCAAACTTCGAGTTTTGTAAGAAAACGTACAGCACTTCGTTGTCTAATTCTACTGGTTGTGAAAAACGGTGACGTTGTACATGCTCGTAGCTTTCCACGTGGTTTAATGTTGTTGTAACGCCTCTTTAACCTTCGTGCTTCGTGCTAGACTGCTAGTTAATGCCATCGGTCAATCTATCTCCAACAGTTAACATCATTTTTCTTTTGAAATAATAGATTCAAAATGCATTTGTATTTTAGTCCAGTGGTTCTCCTCTCTTCCTCTCCTCTCCCTAAAAATTGATGTTTTAGATATAATCGGAGCATTGCCTCCGCGCAAGTACGGAGTTGTAGACATATTTCTTGTTTCATCTCAATATTTGTTAGGGTTATTGTAGCTGTGAATTTTGCGTTTTGGGTTGATCATTGTTTTTTAAGTTTTTTATTGTTATAGGGCTAGAGTTGTGATGATGTACTATGTATGCACTGGTCTCCACTTATGAAGGACTAAACTGTGTTAGTAATGTGATTGATATAGTTCGTGTTGTTGCTTGCTGTGTCACTGAGACTTATTGTTTGTTTGTCTTTTTAATTTGTTATTTGTACTGTTGAGATTACATAAATTATATTAAGGTTGTTGAGAGTACCTTTTGTTTATGAATATTTTTTCACCAGTTTAGTTGTGTAAGTTGTGTGTATTAAGTAATAATTTTTTTTATTCTTATTATGTTGGTTATATGTTTTTTTACTTTTAAACTTGTTGTGTTTACCGGACCTTTAAAACAAATATATGAAGACTTGGAGAAATAACTATAAAATGAGTGACAATTAGTATTTGGGTCTTAATGAGTTTTAAACGAATATATGTATTTCTCATAAGAAGACAATAGCGTTGGCATGTTGACATTGAGCATATAAGCTATTTTTATAAGACAAGAGGAGTAAGCAGGTGGAGATGTTGTTGCCGTCTTTGTGTCTGTTGGGATTGTCTGTTGTATCTTCTGGTGTGGGTGTGTTTGTTTCTCTTTTATTTGATGGGTAATATGTAAACAAAAATTATTGTTAGTTGTATTTATCATAGTTTGTAACTTACTCTGCTTTTTTGTTTAGGCAATTTCACTGATCTTGGTTGTCGTCTTCGTCTTCTTCGTAAGCATATGTGAAAGTAAGTTTGTAAATTGTTAAATATTTGGCCGTGTAGTTTATATTTGTTTAGCTGGCTCAATGTATGTGTCGTTGAGTTTTAGTTGAGTTGATTGGTTTGGTATATTTGTTTTGAAGTTTATTTGTAAGATTAGACAAAAAGAGAGGTGAGCATTAATGATTCGTCTTTTTTGGGATTCTAGTTTTTGGTGTTTTGATTGTTTGGGTTATTGTGGTTTCTTTTAAACAGTAAAATAAAGATTTGTGTAAAATTAGATTGATAAGTAAGGGAGATAAATAGACGACCACAAATCTTAGGTATGAAATATTTTTGATTATTGATGTTAGCACAATATAGACAGTAATATAAAGGGAATTATGTGTTGATTGTTTCTTACGGATCAATGAGGAGACGGATAACAACTCAAGTTGTTTCTTTGGTGAGGCCAGAGTCCTGGACAGAACGGATTTGCCCAACCACATCTGTGAGTTGAAATATCAGTTATGATATCAAAACATAATATAAACCCAGATGCAATATGATAATATACCTAGAAGTTCTAGGTTTGTGTTCGCAATAACTTGGAGATTGTCGAACAGTATAATCTTGACTGAAGATTGATCTCAGGAGCACCCGTGATGACTTCATCAATAATGGTTAGTGAGATGAAACGAATGAGGAATAGATGATCAGTTATCTTGTACATGCTTGAGCACCTAAAAACCTCAAAACGATCGACTTTCACAATGGAACCAGCTTTCAAAGATGGCATGTAATGATTAGCACGTCTGACGGGAGTAAACCCATGAATCACGGAATCTGCAAATAATATTATTCAACAAAGAATCAGGAAATAAATTAAAACAATTATGTTAAATAAGTGTTATAGATCAAAGATTAACTTACCTTTTCATCAAGGAAGAGAACCGTGATTCCCACAAACTCCATGTCTTTCTTGAAGTTTAGGGAATCCCAGAAGCGAGGAAGCCATAGGCTATGCTCTGACTACTACGACCAAGGCGGAGAGATTCGAAGGTTGAGTGACGGACGCCGAGACGCCAGTTTGACGAATTAGAGAGGCAGAGAGAAACATTTTCTAGAAGTTGGTTAAATCTATGAGGAATCAATGAGTTTTGTGGAGATGCAGATTGGGTTCATCAAAGATGAAAATCATATATATAGGGTTTATATAGGGGCTACAAATCAGGAACATTTATGATCAAGCGATTTAAGATGTGGACATGAATAGTTCACCGGTGAAAAAATAGATTACGAACAGACACATGGTGCAACTCTGTAACTCAGACTTGTTTGAGACAGTGAAGAAAAAAACTCAAACTCATGTTAAACGACAACAGTTTACAATATAGAAAACTATAATTGTTGCAAACTTGAGCTTTTTTCATATAACGTGATGAATCTCATTTAAAAATGAAATCCATAACGCACTTGTAGGCCTGACTCTCAGAGGAAGCCGAAGAAGCAAGAGCTTCCGACCTTCATAAATATATATTAGGTTCGACCATCATTGTACAAAGTATCATTTAGCTTAGTGGTATAAATGTTGGTGTTTATATCTCAATAACCCGGGTTTGAGCCATAGACTTAAACATTTTTTCACACTTTTTAAAAGTGGAGCCCACAAAACGCTGACGTGGCACGCTGAGGAGTGAGCAAAAACTCATCTATTATAATATAGAATCTATTACTAAGTTTATCTACGACTTGCACAGTATGAACAATATATATAAATTATTTTTACATATTATATATTTCTTACATATTATAAAATTATAAATATATATATATATATATATTGAATAATTAAAAATTCAGTAACTATTACGTATATAATTAAATTGTTGCAAACATATTAATCCAAACAATCACTTTTCTATTTTATATGATATATAATTAAATTTAATTAATATTAACACATATATGGTGTAATATTTTAATATTGATATTTATTAAATAATATTTTTACTTTTAATCACTGATAACAAAAATTTATTGTAGAATATTTAACAGTTTTAGTAATTTACAATTTTAAAAAAAAAATCAATGCAAAGTTTAAAATTTAAATATTAAGTTGTCAATATTTGTTCAATTTTTTTTATCGAAAAATAAAATTTGAAAAGCAAAATCAAAGTTAAAATATTTATAATTTATATATATATGGTACATATTTTAATTTAAACAATATATATATATATATATATATATCTTTTAATCTTAATATTTATTAAATGAGATCTCTATTTTTATGATTTTGTAAGCATTTGTATTTTGTCATAACAAAATTTTTAAACTATAGATCACACAATTTCAGTGTGAGATTTTTAATAGTTTTAGTAATTTATAGTCGTATTTAAAAATTTAAAATATAACATATTCGGAAAAATCTAAAATTTTATTATATGATTAATGTGGTTGTTTAATTTATTTTAATAAGTGAAAATTAAAAATGATTGAAAATATACTAATTTTTATCAAATATTTATTATTCAAAATCATTAATTGTCATATATATACTTTATCCACATTAGACAATTCTGTATTTTTTATTTAAGAAAATAATGAACAACATTAATAATTTATTAATGGTTAGTTTAATAAAATTTTTATTATATGTTTAGATGTAGCAACCTATTTTTATAATGATTCTAAGGTTCATTGTGGTGATGACACATGGTTACCTCGAATGTTGTAATTTTTCTCTTTCAATATATTAGAGATTAACCAAGTTGTGTTGATGTAGTGGTAAATGGGTTTCAGCTGAAGCTTCAACTTTGGATTCAATTTGTTTTGGCCACTTTGCCATACCATGTTGATAGATTAATTACATATTTGGATGTAAGACTTCGTGGGATTAATCTTTGGATCTAGAAAGTTTTTGGAATCCCCACGATTATCAAAAAAAAAAAAATATATATATATATATATATATATATACATGTATTTATATATATATTCTATTATTAACACTTATTATTAATTCTTGTAATGCTTGTTATTTTATAATTTTTACCCAAAATATTTTTATTTCAACTATATCTTTATTATATACATAATTTTAGTTCTAAAAGAATATAAATTATTTATATACACTTATAATTGTATGTTATAATAATATTAATAGTCTTTTTAAAACATAAAACACAAATATTGAATTTTTTAGATTCAAAACAAAACTATATAAAAATTAAAGGATCAATTTATAAATAAAATAAATTACGGAGCAGGCTCCTCACGATAACACGATAAGTTAGTGCTACATCGATTGATCATGGAAGAAACATGATCAATTTTTGGGTCAAGGATGGTTTCTTTTACTGGTAAGCCATCTAGTAAGATTATGGGGTCTGACTATCAAACAAAACCGACCACCTTTACATGCTGAGTGTGAAGCCTTGACTGGATAATGGAATGCATGAACATTTTATAGTTAACAGAAGTGATGTTTGCAACAACTTTCTCAGCTAGTGAAGATTGATGTCTGCACAGACGAAATGGTAACTTTCGCACCCTTTTTGGAGAAAATATAAAAATGTAAGACATTTTTTCCTCATTTCTTTCTCCATCATATTCTCATAATAATAAAACACAATGACGTACAAGTTTGTACGATGTGCTCGAAAGTCCCTTTAACATGTGTACTATGTTGACACTTTGACTCTAGTTTGGGTTCTCGATTGGATTGTTAGTATAGATTTTTATAGGGCAATTTTCTCAAATAGCACTTTTTAAGTTTTTGTCACAAAAATAACCTTAAAAAAATAAATTGACCAAAATAGTCCATTGTTATTTTGAAATTTTTAATTTTAATTTTTAATTTTTATTTTAAATTTGAAACTCTATCCCAAAACCCCACCCCTTAACTCTAAACCCTAAGTCTATATTAGTTAACCCTAGGATAAAAATACATTTTTACCTTTAATAAAACTTATTTTGGTCATTTTCTTCATTGATGGTTATTTTTGTGACAAAAACTTAAAAATAACTATCATAAGAAATTTCTCTTTTTATTATCCATTTGTTGTCGCAAACAAAAAATAATTTATAAATAAAATAGTCTAACATTAAAATGAGTTTTTGAATGATGCTCCCTCAGATTTGAAGGAATACTATTCATAAACTCATTTTCTTCTTCAAACCAATGTACTATTGGAAAGTGATTTCTCTTATATTTTCATGTTTTTCCTCAAAATGAGAGACTATTGGAAATGGTCTTAGTAATATAAAGCTTTTAATATATAATTATACAGTTTGGATTTTTGCTCCATATATTTCAAACTTAGATATTAAACAAAAAAGTTGACAATTGAATTTTCAAAACCCTAGCCAGTACTGTTGTATATCCATGCATATATAAATTAACTTTTATCTCAACCATTGTGCTAATAACTGCTTTAAATTAGTAGAGAGCTTTTAGCTTATACGGCAGTTTGGGTGTTTGCTCCATATATTTCAAACTTAGATAGAAGCAAGAAAATTAGACTAGTAAATTTTTAAAACCCTAACCAGTGTTACCTTACATAAGTTTTTATCTCAATATATAATTGTACACAAAGTTTTGAGACTTGATTTCTTGTCTAAAATTTACTGCGGATCCACCATCTTCTTTGTGAGTGTGCAGAGTGTTGATAGAGGAATATGGAAGGCACATAACTAGAATTGCTGTATCCGCCTTGTTTGAAGCTATAGCACAAGCACTAAACCTAGAATTATCCGGTGACCAGAGATCAGAACTCTTATCGGAGTCAACAGGGCTCATACGAGTTTACCGGTATCCTCAGAGCTCCTCTGTAGAGGCAGAAGGAGAAGCTCTGGGAATGGAAGTCCACACGGATAGTTCGGTTATCTCAATATTAAAAGAAGATGAAACCGGAGGGCTTGAGATCATGAAAGGTGAAGAATGGTTGCGTGTAAAACCTGTTGCTGATACTCTCATCATCAATCTAGGAGATATGATGAAGGTAAATTAACGTATATATTTATGAGTTTGATCAATATATAATCGTTTGATCGATGTATTTATTATATATTCAGGCTATAAGCGACGATGAGTACAAGAGTGTGAAGCATAGAGTGAAGAAGAAGGATAGGACGAGAGAAAGACACTCGGTGTGTTATTTTGTGTCCCCGCAGAGAGATTGTGTGATAAAGTCATCAAACTATAAGCCATTCACGTACTCAGAGTTTGAAGCTCAAGTTCAGGCTGATGTTCAGTCTCTTGGGACCAAGGTCGGCCTTCATAGATTCAGCCCTAAATCTCCACTCTTTCTCTGATCATGTTGGCAAATTTATTAATTCAGTATCTAATAGTTGAAGAAACTGTAGATACCAGTCTTGTCTCATCTTATCATCATGTGGTGCATGACCAACTAGACAACTATAGGTGTGGGATACGGTTTACTTTGATTCGGTTTTATGACTTTCATAGATATTGACGACATTTGATATCATTCTCTTTCTATGCTTATTTTGGGATTGGTTTGGTCTTATTGGATTTAAACATCTGTGCCTGCCATGCAGGGAATATCCGTAATTTATATATAACTTTTTAGAGAAATTCCTTTAGACAAACCTTTTTAGTTTATTTTGAAAAAAATAGACTCGAAGGAAGAAAATGATAGGGATTGAGTTTTGGAGATGTGTTCAAATTTTTAAGAATAAAAAATAAATATTAAAATTTTTAAAATAAAAAGATTATTTTAATCATTTTATTTTTTGAGGCTATTTTTGTGATAAAATTTTTAAAAAGACTATTTGAGAGAATTAATGTTCTTTATAAAGACATTTTGATTTAAGCCTTTAGTGCAATTTACCATAATAATAAATCAAAGTTGCTTTAGTATGAATTTGCCGTAACGGCATCATGAAATGTTGCTTTAGTGTGGGTTGCCATAATGAAAGCAATTGGTATTAGTGGTTACCACATGATCAACATCTTATACAGATTAAATATTATTATCAGCCGTTTGAGATTTGAACACATTGTATTCACAAACTATATATATAGTATTGCTGATCTTAATCAGTTATTTCCTATATTTTTTTATTAGCACGTGGCTTAAACTTACCGACACTTTATTCAATTGACATACGTCATGGATGTATGAATATCATACAGCGAAACGACTAACGAGGCTCCAAGACAAACCGCACGAGCAGTCTTGCGTGCTTGTACACCTCTCCGGCACGATCGTGGAGCCGTACGGCACGAATCCCGGGTCTGATCTCCGACAACGGAAGACATATCTGGCCGGCGAAATCGTTTTGAGTGTTACTATCATAGTCTTTCACTATGATACACAGAAGCGCTAACTCGGGAACACGCAATGGGAACTCGAACTCTTTATCCCAAACCGGAAACCACTCGTCTGTATCCGTTTCTGTTTTGTGACTTGTTGTGTCTAAAGGTATTCCTGCGATTCCGACCTGTAATGAAAACAACAACAGGTAAGTCAAGTGACTTGTCGCACAAGAAACCTAACTAGGGTTCTACAAAATCTTCTTTAGGTCAAATATGAGTGAAGACTTGCCCTTGCGTAGAAATCGGGAGGAGAGTATCGATCAAAATGATCTTGAGAAAAATCCATATTCCATCCTTCTCCGTTGTAGATCTTTATCTAATTTAATATTCATAGACACAAAGCTACGATGATGTCATTTTACCAAAACAAAAAAGCTATGATGATGTCTTGCGTCTCAAGAAATGGATGAAAAGAACACATCAAAATCAAAGACAAAGATGAAACCTTGAGAACTGTCTTGATCTGAAGATTTTTACTGGAAGGGTCAAAAGTTTCACCTCCAGGACCATTGGAGAGCAAAACATCAGGCTTTTTCACATAACCACATCCACCATTGGCTTTAAACATTCCTTGCATCATCCACAAGAACCTCCCATGACTCTTCATTTATACAAAACCCAAGTATAGTTGGTATCAGTTTAAAAAAAAAAGCACTTCCTATTAAATCTATGTTTATAGTGAAGAGGGGAAGTTTCTGAATATTTTACTTGCATATTGAAGGCAACCATTTGAGCACCATGAATCCATCCAACGAGAGGATCATAGTTTGATGAGTCAATACGTGTAGTCTTGGGGAATATCCTCAGAATATTCCTCTGCGTGAACTTTACTAAGTCTGGTCCACGGGTCTTAGCCAGAGTTTCTAGCCACTGCTCGCTCATGCTTAACCGTATGACTCGGTTAGGATCCCCATTCAAGCAGTTCTTCATTCCTCCTTTGCGGTTCCCAGCGTGGATCGAGATCAGGTCTCTGTATTCGATGGCTACAGTCTCCTCATCTTCATCTTGAATCAGTTCTTCTGCTTCTTTCACTTTCTGTCACAACACAAAACCCTCATCAGAGACCCTTTAAGAAGTGTACTAATGGTTACTTTAGTTTTTTTGTTACTCTTACTTTAGCTTTTACGGATTCATCTGTTGTTGAGCCTAGAGAGACCTGTGTCTGAAGATACTCTTTTGGTGGCTTTGTTGAGATCAAGATCTTGTTCTTGAGTGCTTCTGGTGAAGGAAAACACTCTGTATGTTCATCGGTGGTACATCGAAACAATGTTTCTCCAAAAGTCTTGCTCACCATCTACAAACATATTCATCATCACTCAAAGCTCAGTGTTGTTCTAAACAAGATGTATCAAGTTCTTACCTTAGCGACTTTCTTCTGAAGATCTGGAGGCAGATGATCTTCTAAAGTAAGCACAACAGGATACTCAGACACCACAAACGCGTTCTCCTTTACCGCGTTAAGACATTTCTGGAGATCTTCAGTACTTGTTAACGTCCTGAAACCAAACAGCATAACTAATCAAGAAACTGTTTTATAAAACTTAGGACTAAATCAATGAGTGATTCAAGATCCAAACCCGCCATGACGAACTTCAGCTTCGGTTCCCGAAGAGTTAGGCCATAGATCAAGCTCGATGACACGAACACCACTTCTAAGAGCTTTCACAATAGGCTCGGTGCTGCTTCTACTGTTGAGTTGATTCCCGGTCAAGTAAGAGTTATGTCCCGTGTACAAGAAGTAATGCGATAAAGGCTGACTCATATCTTGCCAAACCTGAAAACCGTAATAATCCCATAGAAACAACTAAAAATAACTAATTTTTCGCCTTAAAAATCGTTAGACGGTAATTATTAATTAATGCTTAGGTAACCGAATTTTTCAAAATTTATAGTAACTAATTTTTCGCCTTAAAAAAAATAAAATTGTCGCCTAAGCACCGTCTACATGGATTTTTAAAACACAAAAAATATCTCTTTCAAACAAAATAAAGCGATCTTGTCATTAAACTTCACCTCGCCGGAAAGATGCAAAGGAGAGTTGAAATCGCTGAGGAGATAACGGTAGAACCCTTCAACATGAATCCCACGAGGGTGAAAAACGCCGTGATGTTTGAGCCTGTGGAATATATCCTTCACGTAGTTCGTATCTGCGTGTTTTTCTCCTTGAACTTCGATCACGAACCTGAGCATCTCATCTGTAGACATCCTGCCGTCTCCGGAGTAATCATCAAAGAGTTTCTTGATTTCTTGAGGTGGCTCACTTGTTTTCACTTTGAAGCTTCTTACACAACAGAAACACACTTTGAATGATTCCTTCATTTTGTTTTTGTTTCTCTCTTGTGAAAGTTAAACAGATAGAAATGGTAATAATGTTCCTTAAAGGAAGAGAAAAAGAAACAGTGAGGCTTTATGTGTTCGTGAAACACATGTGTTCACTGTATATGATTTTCATTAGGAGATAGTGATTTGAGAAAAAGAACTAATCATAGTCATAATACTATAGACCCAAAAAATATATTAAACTTTGGACCCAAAAAAACTATATTAAACTTTAAAAAACTGAATTGGAGTGATAATGTGTCGGCCGTGTGAATTGAGTTAGTATTTAAAGCCAGAGCAGAGACGTTGACCAAATGTAAAAAAAAAGAAGGTAAGAGTGTAGGAGCCAATGGCCGAGAAACTGGTGGTATCACTGGTACGCTCATCAGTCGTCACCATGAAAAGATAAGATTTTGTTTATCATTTATCATCATATAAATTAAACAGGTAATGTATAGTCATTTGTCAACATTACTGTATTCGTCGTAACAAAAAACAGATATTTATTGTCCATGCTTTTGAATTTATTATCAACACTGTTGAAGAAGATGTGAATTTAGTTCACAGCTCACAAAGATTGATAAGTTTTGGAGACTCGTGTTTTCTACATGTGGTTGAGGATGTTTCCTTTGGATAGCCAAAATGGTTTTCGTAAAAAAAACATATCACATGCTCAAAAAAAAAAACAAAATTATATCAAACTTCATGGGTATAACTTTCTCATAAGATTATTTAGGAATGCACTCAATATTAAAGCAATCAATTAGTACCACGTCTTAGTGGGAAAATTAATTTGGACCATGTCTAACCAATATGGGATCTAATTCTTTTGTATTGCATTTATTTTGGTATTATTCTCCATTACTGTATGTCCAAGAATCTATTGATGTTTTGTGTTGTTGTTTTCTTGTTTACTTCCAATTGTTTCTAAGTCATTCATATATTATCTCCTAAAAACTCACTTCGATGTGAAAATCGCACTTTCTTTTTCTAACACATCGACGAATCATTACTTATGTAAATAATTTTGGAAAATTGCCACGAATACCACGTTTATATTACTACTTTTCAGTTTACAATAATTACTTTTACCCTCATTTTTAATGAAAGGTAAAAGACACTTATATCCCTAGGACTAACTAATCTAAACTTAGAGTTTAGAGTTGAAGGGTGGAGTAGGGTTTTTGGAATGTGAAATTTAGGATTCTAATAAATATATAAATACTTAAAAATATATAAAAAAATAGTTTCAAACATAATTTTCGATTTTCAAAAAGAAATTACTGGAAAAAAAAATTCAAAAAAAAATGAAAAATAAAAAATTTATAACAAAGTTAGAATTTGAAAAAGTATAATTCGAAAACATAATAAATATTTATTTTTATTTTTTATTTATTTAAATAATGATTTATTATATATATAAATAACAATGGTATAAGAGTTTTTTGCCACTTAATGAAAAATGTATTTTTGAAAATGTCTCTTTGGTGGTGGTAAAAATGAAAAGTGATACCATGAAAGTGGTAAACATAAAATTTATCGGATAGTTTTTAGGTCAAGTAAAGAACAGGTGTATCAAAATCTCCTATTTCCTAAAAAGTTGCATGTTCAAAATGAGCATCGCAACATTCACGTAGCTTATTTTTACTAAGTAGGGTTAACAAAGATGAACATGGTTTCTCTCCTATATATATACTTAGGCCTGGAACTTTCCGGATTCGAGCTGAGATCCGATCTGGATTCGATCCAAAAAATCTCGATATCCAGAGAGGCCGAATCCGGATCTGGATAGTAAAATATTAGATCCGTCAAAGTTGGATCTGGATGTCTTGATTTTTTAGTCTGGATATCCGGATCCGTAATTTTTATTAATAATTATTTCAAAAATAATATTATCTATATATAAAACCTAATTTTAGTTATTATATTTTCATTTTCATAATAGTATATATAAATTTTTTGTAAATTTTGTAATATTATACATAGAAATAAATTAAACATTATATACATTTTTATTTTAAAATTATTGTTAATATTTTATATATATTAATATTATTTTTTATTTATTTTAAGGATTCAAATCCGGATCCAGATATCCGCTGTATATTATAATTTTTAGAAATATATCTGATACCTAGATATCCGAGAACCTTGGATCCAGTAAAATCATGGTCCACCAGATAAGGATTCGGGTACTCTTAAAAATTCTCTGGATACTCAATCCGGGCCTATATATACTCAGTTCACCTAGTCAAAGTATAAAGGGTAAATGACGAAGTTTTTCTGGTATCCCCGTCCATTATTAATTAGCGAGGCATTTGAGATGTGATCTGTAAAGGCCCATTAGTAAAAGCCCAAACCACTGGAAGGGGTCAATTACACTGATTCACAAACTGTGTTTATACACAAACACGATACGAAAGATTCAGTCACACACACACACTCTCTCTAGTTTATGTTAGAATCTAAGTGTTGTTGTCTTGGTTGCCTGAGAAGCTCAATCAACGCCTCAGCCTTCAGCTTAGCTCGACTCTTACTCGTTTGCGATAGAGCCACCACTGGAGGAATCACTCCTTCACGAGCCACCATGGTTCGATACACCACGCTCTCCTCACAAAGCTGCAACAGTATCGACACACTCATCTCTTTCTGTCTTTATCTCCACAAGCACCGGAACTCCTCCTTCCTCCACCACTGCCGGCTTCGATTCCGCCGTCGACATCAGCAAATTCATAACAAAGCCGATCGCGATTTTGTTGTCTTCGATCTGCGATAACCGGAGGAGGAGCGCACGCGGCGTTCCCGACTTCAACGCTCTAACGAGCGGTTTAATCGCGCCCGCCAGAAGAAGCAATCAGCTCCTTGTTCTCGTCGCAGAGGGAGAGTTTCAAGACGGAGGTTACTCCGTGCTCTTGGAGGTGAGGATCAGAGGAAGCGATTTGATGGCGCCGGCGTTAGCGATTTTGATCCGATTCTCGGGGTTGTTCTCGGATAGGAGCGTGCTTGCTTCTGCTCGTCGATGGAACATGAGGAAGAGCCGAAGAGTCGAGATGTGATACGAGATATCGGATCAAATCGTCGGAATTCTCAACGGCGCATGCATGAGAGGAAGAGTCGTCTGCTCTCGGAGGAAGTTGTTGGAACCTCGCCGGATCTGTCGCTAAAAGCAGAGGAGGAGGAGTCGTTGACGCTTAAACCGGAGGTTTGACCGTTTTCACAATTTAATATTGATGCAAACTTAGTTAGCATAACAACCGGAGGGAGGTTTTTAATTCTTGAATACTATCATCAAGTTATTCATTGACTTTTGTTGACCAAAAAAAAAGTTTTCATTGAGTTTTAGTAAATTCTCTTGGATCAGTTTACACTTTACGCATGACTAAACTTTAAAGTTATAACTAGATTTTTGACCAAAGCGCGGAATTTTCGTTTAATATTTTATTAGTTAAAATGACAAATATCTATTAGTTATAAGATATGTTTTTAATATTTTACTAGTTAATACTATACTATAATTATATTTTTGTTGATTGTTTATGTTTTAAAGATATTTATGGATGCTGAAAATGATTTTAAATGTTACAAATTTATCCTCATATATATATTTTTTTAAAATTAAACTTTTTTATAATGCTTAAAGCATTAAAAATTAAATTTAACCAACTATTATTTTGTGAAAAAAACATTCATATGTCCTCCTCTTTGTTTTTAATATTTATATTTAAATAACAACCAAGATATGTTTCTAATTGAAATTTTTTTTGTTATATCTTAAACAAAAAGCCTATAGAATATTTTGACCTAAAATGAAAAGACAGTAAATTACTAGATTCTAATCCGCACATCCGTGCGGAAAACATTTCATTTATAGATATAAAAATTTATATTATTTTGTATATAATAATTTATGATAATATATTGTTGTCATTTTAAAAATAACTTAATAGATGATATATAGTTCTAAATATTAAAATTTAACATATGTTAACAATTTTATTTTTTGTAAAAATTATTACTTAATTTATGAATATTAATCATTTTAAAAGGTGAGTGATATTTTAGTCACTTTAAACGGTGAATGATATTTTATTTATTTATCTTAATGAAAGTATTTTTCAAAATATATTGGTTTACCAATTCAACATAATTTTAATATGTTTGCACAAAAAACATAATTTTAATATGTAATTCATTAATTAATTCTATTTTAATATAATGTAGAATATACTTATAAAATTTATAAAATTAGCATATAATTTCATTATTTTGTTTATAATAAAAATTTAATTAAAATTAAATTATAATAATATTATACCACTAATTTCGAAATTAATCAGTGCATTAATTAAAAGAAAATTTAAATTTTTAAAAAGATTTTGTTAGATTTTTTCTCAACAAATTTTGTTATTCTTAAAACTAAAATTTAAATTTATAGTTAAAATGGATTTGTTATTAATATCCTTATAATTACTTAGAAATGTTATACATTAAATAAACTAATGTAAATAATAAAAAAATTATTTGAATATATGACCCTGACTTTTTCTAGTATGACTATTTTGTAGTAGATAAAAATGGTATTTTTCTTTTATTAAGGAAGATTGGGCTTTTTTTTTTGACATCAGTTAATAATTGGGGTTTAAGTGTCAAAATTTGGGTTTTAAAATATTACAAACAAACGGCCGAATGACTTGGATTGATGGGCAAATTGGTTACGATACATAGCCATTTTTAAATAGATTATGGTTTAAATGGTGATGCAATTTGATTGGTTGGTTATAAAACGATTTAATTTGATTGGTTGTATATAATCTGGCTGAATTTATTTATAAAAAAATCAGGAATTTGTAAATAAGTTGGAAAATCAAATACAAAATTCTAATAAGGATTATGTTTTAATAGCATAGATCAAACTAACATGTAAACCCAAACTAGATTCTGATCCGTGCGGTTGCGCGGGATTGTTTATATATAATTTATATTTTTAAATTAAATTTTAAATTTGATAATATTTTATAAATTTTGGTTTGTTTGAATTGTAAATTTTTGGTTTTCGGTTTAGTTCTTGTTTGGTAGTAAGTTTTGGTTTTCGATTCCAGAAATATAAAAATCGTTTGGTTATTTATGAATTTGGGTTTGGTTTGGATTAAGTTTTTTTTTTAATTTTGGGTTTGGTTCAAAGAGTAATGTCAGGAAGCCAATAAAATTCAATCTTCAATTTGAATGCGTAGATCCGAATACGGATATAGAATTTCCGATTTTGATTTAAATAGCTATATTTTTGATCGTATTTTCTTGATTTAAAGTTTGGTCTACGCTGTGCAAGAATATTCTTTTTCTTTTGAAATTAATAATAGTTAACCTTTTAAATTATCAAAAAAATAATATTTTATTTTTGTTAAAGATTTAGGAGTAGGTACATTTTTTCTAGCATAAGATTATAATATATAAAATTTACTATATATATATATTATTCAGCCGACAATATTTTGTGTATTTATTTTATTAATAAATATAATAACGACTATAAATTTTGACAAAGAAAACAACTATAAAGTGTTTCAATATAATTGTTTTTTATCAATAAAAACATTGTTTTATACTATAGTTTATGGTGCTCGCATTAGCTGCTATGTACTTAAATAAAACTTTGGGTGCTTAGAGCATCAACATTATTGGGATAACTCATAAGAAGTTTTTATTGAAACTAACATGTAAACCGAAAGACACAATGTTCAAGTTCGGTTAGGAAGAATCTATTTTTCAAAAAAAAACTAAGTTGCTTTTTTTTTCGTAACATAAAAAAAAAACTAAGTTACTATGATATGAACTTCACTTAGAAAGATGCAAGAGTCTACAGACCCAAAACTTCTTAGTTACTTTAAAAAAAAAAACTGATACGTATCTTTATTAAACGGTCAAAAACATGCAAAACGCAACATGATACATTCATACATCGTGAGCAAACATATATAAGCTCATTCATATATCAAAAGCTTACTATTGTTTCAGAACAACCATAGTTATTTGATTCGTTATATCTTTTATATGTACGCATATTATCCATAAGTTATTAGTGACAAATTGAAAAAGCCTCTCTGCTACGTTTTGTAGGATGATAATAAGAAGAAAGAAACTCTGATTTTTTTAAGCAAACTGAAACCGCATGAGAAGTGTAACGGCAACAAGTCTCTCGCCTTTACGATCATACAAAGGAACAGAACGTGTTCCCTGTCTCAGCTCTGCAACAGGCAAACATGTCTGCCCCGAGAAATCATCCTTCTCTGGCATGTTGTAGTCGTGAACTTCAACTCTGAGCAACGCCAGCTCCGGTACCGTAAGCTGAAACTCAAACTCCTCGTCCCAAAATGGCTCCCAAGTGTTTTCTTCTTTCTTTGTTTTCTTCATTACTCTATCACCTCTTACCCCTGTTATCCCCACCTGCTCAGAGTAGATAATCAACAATGTAATAAGCATCTAAATCAAAGTGTCAGAGGACCCCAGTTTAAATGACCGCGGGAAAGGACCCTGACCATTGTGTGAAAGGTCCCTAGTTTGAGTAACTGCTGAAACTAAACTAATATTACATGCTGTGGTTTCAGGTCCGGAGGATTATAGGCTTCGGCCCGAATCTTCTGGTATTCAAAAAAAGAAAGTGATTCTTGTGTAATGAGTTGCTTACCCTTGTGTAGAAGTTAGGAGAAGACCAAGTGTTGAAACATGCTCGCTGGAAACCAGAGTCCCATCCTTTTCCCATGTATACTTTCACTCTCAGAGTTGTCTTGATGGGTAACTTTGCTTTAGGGTCAAACACTTCTCCATCTGGACCTTTGTTCATCATAAAGTCCGGTTTTTTGACGTATCCACATCCACCATTTGACCTGAACATACCATGCATCATCCAGAGAGCTTTTCCATAACCCTGAACATCAGAGGCACAAGATGCATGAGGTTTTGGTAAATGTTGAAAAGACTTGAAAGAAAGAATGCAAACCTGCATGTTGAAAGCAACCATTTGAGCTCCGTACATCCAACCGCTGAATGGCTTGTAGTTAGAGGAGGTTACTCGAGTTGCCTTTGGATATATCCTCAACAGATTCTTCTGTGTGAATCTAAGATTATGATTCTAAGTAGTAAGCGTGTAGAGCAATAAAAAAAGAGAGAAGCAATGTCTCAAAGGGATTGTCATACTTACTCTATGACTTGGGTTCCATACATTTCAGTGGCTTTCTTGAAATTCTGCTCTCTCAAACTCAGACGTCTGATGCCACCATTATCGAACGTAAGTGCTTCCTTTAATCCATTTCTAGCGTTTCCAGAAGGAATCAGTATCATACGACTGTATGTGAGGAGATCCATTTTGCTGGATTCTTTATCTGATCCTCCATCCTTTTCCTCTTTGGCCTCGCTTGTTCCTTCCTCTTCATTTTTGGCCTCGCTTGTCTCTTCAACCTACACAAAGCCATTGCATGCAAGCAAAGAGAGAAACTAAGACAACATTGAGAAACTTTTGTTTTTTTTTTTGTCACAAAACATTGAGAAACTTAAAACTTTGAAATATTAACTACAAGTAACCACAAAGTGGTGATGTAGTGGTAGGCAGATTCCGGAGAGCTAAGCAACATGGCTACAAAAACACCTTACTACACTCCACCTTTCATTGGGAATTAGTCTAGGCCCTTTCATACACCCGAGATATTCTCAGGTTAATAAAAAAAAAGTATTTACTACACAAGTACCTTCTCATCATCTGCTGAAACATCTTCTGATGATGTCTTCCCTGATACGTCTGACTCGGAATCCTTTTCCTTTTTCAAAGTCCCTTTAGGAAGCTTTGTTGATATTACAACTTTGTACTTGAGATCTTCTGGTGAAGGGAAGTCTTTTAAATCGCCAGACTCGGAAAAATACACCATATCCATGAATATCTCTTTCATCATCTTCATCAACCAAAAGAAGAACTTCAATATTTTTCAAGAATTTATTTAACTATAACACGGCCGTGATTCAGATCAAGAAAGTAGTACCTCGGCTGCTTTGGCTTGAAGATCTGGTGTCAAATGATCTTCCAAAGTTAAGATCACAGGGTATGCAGATGCAGAGAAGGCATAGTCTTTAATAGATCTCAAGCATTTGATCAGTTCAACCGGAGGTGTCCATGCCCTATAAAGCATCAAACATACTCTCTTATTCTTTTCCAAAAAACTTTCAAACTAGAATAACTACCATAACACAACAACATACCAGCCATGTCGAACAAGTATGCCGTCTTTAGTAGAGTTTGGCCACAGGTCAAGCTCAAGAGCTCTAACTCCTCTCTTCAACGCCTTAATGAGAGGTACATCGCTGCATTCGCTGTTGATTTGATTCCCAGTCAGGTAAGAGTTATGGCTCGTGTAAATGAAATAGTGAGACAATGGAGAAGCCATGTCTTGATGCACCTGAAACAATCAGAATCTCAATGATTGAAACTCTCCATGTAATTAACAAGAAAAACAAATACATTAGGGAAAGAGAGAGAGGATACCTTACTAACAACTGGATGATTCAGATCATCTGAGAACAAGAAACTAAGGAAATCATCTAGGTTCAAAGAATGCCTCAAGAACTTAGTGATATGATGTCTTTCATTTGTGACTCTTTCTATGATCTTCTCTGCATCTGAAACCAACACCTCGGTCTCTCCCTGCACCTCAACCAAGAACCGACGCAGCTGCTCTGCCGTCATGTGGTTCCCTCCCTCTGTATACTCTACGAACACCCTCACCACATCTGGAGGCGGAGATTCTCTGTTCATCCTCAATTTGTCACTAAAACACAAACCCATTTTGTTCCTCCCAAGCTCTCTCTTCATGTCAAGTCTTTTATATCTTCAAGTCAAGAAATAATAATAAGATAGTTCACAACTACACTAGTTTTCCTCTCACCAGCAACTATTTATATTTGGTTAACTAACAACTTCTGCATTTATGGCATGATCTTCATACACAACAATCAACTATAAGTCTTTCTTTTTTCTTCCATGCTTTATTATTATTATAATGGTATGCTTCTTTATGCCCAGTGCTCTTCCTTTTCCATATATTCCCAGCCAAGAGACTCATGTTGAAAAAAACTCACTTTCAAAAAGAACCAGCTTAAACAAATAGCAGGGTATCTAATTCCAGGAGCATATGATGTTGTGCATGGAAGCTTCATGGACTCAACGATTGGGTTTCTCATACTTTTTTAATTTCTTTCTTTCCCTTACACATTTCACGGTACCTAAAACCTCTCCAGTCATTGTTAAAATGCTTATGAAGTCTTCCAAGAATCTCAATAAGTTACTCTCCAAAGATAAAACAGAATGAAAGAATCTTTCTTTCTTCACTAATAGGCATATATGTGGGTGGTGTGGTCTCTGTCTATGGATTAAGAATAAATCCCTTGAGGTAGTTAAATGTAAAGTTACACTAAAAAGGAATATTGATTAATTAGTACAAAAAGATTCATATAACAACAAAATATTCCAAAATGTATACTCTACTTTAAAATTTCACGTGTTTAGTGCAGACAAAGGCTTAAACAACTATAAATAATGTAGACAAAGATTTGAAGCTTCTTGATATCTATACAAGTCCACATGTGTAGAAACAACTATTTTAAGCTATCCGATACCAAATAATCCAGAAATGAGAATAAAAAGATTATGTTTTCATATGCTAAGATGCTAAGATGAGAGATGCTTCTGAATGTGATTATAACTTCACAAAAAAGTGCAAAAGATCTATATATTACTCAGGTAAACATTCGATTATTTTACATAATAAAACATAACATAAAAATACAACTCTAGATGGATACACGAACCAAAACTGTCGGTCTTCAGACAAACTCAAAGCGCATAAGAAGCCGCGTGGAGCTGTACTTCGCTCCCTTTCTGTTGTAGAGTGGAACTGCGCGTATGCCTTGCCTTAACTCAGACACCGGCAGACAAGTCTGACCTCCAAAATCGTCTTTTTCATTGTTGTCGTACTCATGCACTTCAACACGGAGCAGAGCAAGTTCAGGAACTGTTAACTGGAATGTGAACTCCTCGTTCCAAATGGGTGTCCACGTATTATACTTCACTTCTGTTTTCTCCATCGCCTTATCAGCAGGTGCTCCAGCAATACCCACTCTAACGTAGAAGTCAGGAGGAGAGTAGCGATCAAAGTGAGTCTTTTTGAAGTCTAGGTGCCATCCATCTCCCATAAGGACTTTCACCTGCCATTGTTAGATGTTAAGCAAGATTGTTTTGGTGGCACAGGAGAAGGAAACCAACGGTACAAGTAACCAACCTTTAAAGTTTTTTTTGGGGAGGAGTTCTCATTTGGATCAAAAACTTGTCCATTAGGACCTACATTCATTAGAAAATCTGGTTTCTTGACGTAACCGCAACCTCCATTAGCTCTAAACATTCCTTGCATCAGCCACAATGCTCTTCCATACCCCTGCATTTATGTTTTTGATTTAGCTTCATAACGGTTAAAAAGAAACCACAAGAGAATGAAGATTTTGAGACAAACCTGCATGTTGAATGCAATCATTTGAGCTCCACTCATCCAACCTATCTGAGGTTTATAGTTTGAAGAGTTAAACCTTGTGCCTTTGGGATATATCCTCAGAAAGTTCTTCTGAGTGAATCTGATCACATTATGAGGTTTCTAATAGATTAGCTTAGTAGCAAACACTAGATATATAATGTGATTATAAAAAAATACCTTATAACATCTGCACCATGTGATGCAACAGCTTTCTCAAGTAACTGCTCGCTTAGGCTAAGTCTCCTGATTTTGTGTGGATCAACCTTCAAAGCCATCTTTAAACCGCCCTTTGGCTTCCCTGCATGGATGGCGATAAGGCGTTTGTATTCTGGTGCTTGTAATGAACACGACGTATCAAAATCACGAGAACCCCTCTCTTCATCATCTTGGTTGATATAGTTTATGCTATTTGAGACCTGACATCAATAGAAAATGAACATGCACAGTCAAATGAAAGCCCTTCATGCTAAGAGTTGATAGTGATATTTGTTTAACTTGTAAGAGAAAGTACAAACCTTGTCGAGTTCAGACTGAGTAGAAACAAGTTCTTCAGGCTCCTTGCCCCAAACATCCTCATCTGAATCCTTCCCCTTCTCTCCATCCTTGGCATCATTAGCTTCTAAGTACTCCTTTGGAGGTTTTGTTGATATGAGTATCTTCCCCTTCAACTCTTCAGGAGAAGGAAACTCCTTGCAGCTTTCGGAATCATGGTAATACAACATCTCTCCAAATGTCTGAGTTATCATCTGCAAACAAAAGTTACATTATCACATATCCATCCTACACATTGATGGAACCATGAACTTTTTCAAGGACTGGGAAGAATGAAAAACCTTGGCAACTTTAGATTGAAGTTTAGGAGTGAGATGGTCTTCAAGAGTGATGATAACAGGATACTTTGAAGTAGTAAAGGCATTCGCTTTAATAGACTCCAAACATTTCCCTAGTTTCACAGCCTTGGTCAAGGTCCTGCCATTTTGATCACAAAGTGTGAAGGTACTATTAGTACAACATTCATATTGAGTAAGAGCAAGAATCAAATTGAATATTTATGTATATACCCTCCATGCTTAACGCAGACATCATCTTTACCACGTGGCCATAGATCCAACTCAACAACCCTCACGCCTCTTCTCAATGCATCTGCAATGGGAAGGCCACTGCACTTGCTACTCAGCTGGTTTCCTGTTAAGTAGGAGTTGTGGCCGGTGAATATAAAGTAATGCGACAGAGGAGCATCCATGTTCTGATGAACCTGACAAAAACGATCCAACCAATTGGTTAAAACCACAACACTAAATACTCCTGAACCTTTGCTAAACAGATCTCCTAAGTAAACAAACTCCTGGAACAGAAAGTATCCAAAATGGAACTTTCTAAATTTAGAAACTTTCAATCTCACAGATTCAAGGGGAAAAAAAACAGAGTTGACTCGAGAGAGAGAGAGAGAGAGAGAGAGAGAGAGAGAGAGAAAAGCTAACCTTGTCGCCGATGGGAGGATTGAGTTCAGTGGAGAAGAGAAGATAGTTGAAATCCTCAAGAGTGAGGTTTCGTCTCGTGAACTTTGCAATGTGGTGCTTCCGACGAAGCACCTCGTCGACGAGCCTCTCCGCATCTTCGAGACTCGATCCTAAATCTTCTCTTCTTTCATCAGCCATGAGTTTCCGTAGCTGCTCCGGCGACATGTGAGCTTGACCCTCCGCGTATCTCTCGAAGACGTCTCTGACGTCATCAACCGGACCGGGCTCCGTCACCCTGAACTTCCTTTTGAAGATGAGACACATTCTGTAGCTACCCATCTGCTTCTTCTTTTTTTTTTTTCTCTCGTCTTCTGTTGTGTATATGTATCGTCCTGTTTAGATCCAAGAATGATTGATACCTTTCTTGTTCCTGCGCTCCTTCTATAACTTAAATACGCAGATCAAATCCTAGTCAAAGCTCAACACGCTCACATCTGAATATCACTTGTTTACTTTGTTTGTAATATTTTTTAATTATTCTCGTGTTAATTTTCCCATGTTTTTAACGAATTAGAAAAAAACTAAACAAAGAAAATATTGTTTGTTTTGTTTCAGATTTTCTGTGTAGTGTGAACATGGATTTTTAAAAAATAGATATCATACACAAGGCAACAAAAAAAAGAAGTATTGGGTATATATTAGTGGACAGCGAGGGAGAGACAGATAAAGTGTTTGTTTTGTTTTTCCATATCCATTTTTAGGCACCAAAGGAAGATAGAAGGTGTTATCTTTGATTAGTTAATAATAGTAAGGTAAAAACTTACAGTATGGCAAAAGATCTTGTATCTAATAATCTAGCTACAAAAGATATTCGGAAAGATTGTTCCAGACAGTTAAAGAGTATTTAAATAACTAAAGTCAAATACATTATGTGGATAGGAACGAGGTAAGTAAAATGGTACTGACATTAATTTAAAAAAAAACAGTCATCTTAGGTGGACATGAGTAATGTGACACATACTTTATGCTTTGTTTTTGACTAATATAAGAAAAGACTAACTCAGCCATTATGATATGAAATCTACTGTCAAGTACAACTATATACCATCATGCCAGGTGGTGAAACATATAAATGGGCCGTATGTAATAATTTTATAGCCCAGTAATGTGACCTGAGGCCCAATTTATGCTATCAGTTTCACAAGTACGAAAAGCCAGATGGCGGAATATGATTGGACATCGACGTGTTCTAGTTATGCGCTCGCGGAAATAGAGAAAAAGGGAGTCCATCCGGAGAGAAACACTTTAGTGCAGTGTGCGAGATGATGGCGAGCTCAGTGACGCTGCTTCTATGGAGTCTTCTTCTTCTCGGAACTCTAATCGCGATTCAGGTACATTTTTTTCACGATCCAGATATTTCCGAATTGAATTGCGATTGTATATAGTAAATTGCGTCTTAGGAGTTCTCATGTTGATTATTTTAATTTGATTCAGAGCTTTTAGGTTAGTTTCCATCATCTCTCTACGATTTGGGTGATTTCTCATAGGATCAGGGAACGAATCCTTATACTTAAAGGCGCGAGTTATATAGTGTGTGTTTTAGATCTGATTCGGACCAATTCTGAACTTGTTTCTTCAAGATGGGATTAGATTGAACATCATTTGATTAGATTGAAGATCACTGGATGCCTCGAATACGTGTCCCGAATGTATTGGACTGAGATGTAAATGGTATGAGAGTGTTTGTATTGATTTCTGGATGTTTGGATTCTATGTTGCTGCAGGCTAAGAAGTCCAAGGAAAACTTAAAGGAGATCACACACAAGGTTTATTTTGATGTTGAGATTGATGGGAAAGAAGCTGGTATGACCTTGTTCCCTGTGTTTTAGTTCTTATGATCCATCTTTGTTGGTGCACGTAGTACTTGCGCTCTATGTTAGATGAAGAATACATGAAATGAAATGCTTTAGCATCTCAGACCGATTGATGATTTTTTTTTTTCAGGTCGTATTGTCATGGGTCTATTTGGAAAGACAGTCCCTAAAACTGCAGGTACCCTTTTACACTTGACATGTTCCTTGTGCGATTGATTCTTGTTTGCAAAGGTTACAGCCTATTAATAAGAGGACTGACTTCCTGTTTTTTTTTTTTTTTTTTTGTTTCTGCAGAGAATTTCCGAGCTTTGTGCACAGGTAAGAGAACACAATACTGCTCATTCTCATCCTATGTCAGTCGAATATGCTGTTAACTCTTTTCTCCGCCATGACGTCTTACTGTCGCAGCGGCAGTGTATAAACCTTGAAGTAAGCTTTGCATAAACTGTATTTTCATTTGTACACAGGGGAGAAAGGAATAGGTAAGAAAGGGAAGGCTCTACATTACAAGGGGAGCTCCTTCCATAGAATCATACCAAGCTTTATGCTCCAGGGAGGCGATTTCACCCATGCCAATGGTATGGGAGGAGAGTCTATCTATGGTGAGACGTTTGCTGATGAGAACTTCAAACTCAAGCATACTGGTCCAGGTTAGGGCTTCTTCAGTATTCTTTGTTTACAAAGCTCTTTGCCTAAGTGAGGTTTTTAACATGATCAGTTTTTTGTGAACAGGGTTTCTATCAATGGCAAACGCCGGCCAAGACACCAACGGATCTCAGTTTTTCATCACAACAGTAACAACAAGCTGGTGAGTACAAAACCACCGGCATTTCAGACACGTGAATGGACATGGTTTTCTTTGCCTTCTCTGATTTGAAAGCTCTGGGGAATTGATACAGGTTGGACGGGAGGCACGTAGTCTTCGGGAAGGTAGTGTCGGGAATGGACGTTGTGTACAAAATCGAAGCTGAGGGGAATCAGAGCGGAACTCCTAAGAGTAAAGTTGTGATAGTTGACAGTGGCGAGCTTCCTCTGTAGCTCAAACTCTCTTGTAGTTTTCTCCATCTGTTCCTAAATCTAGTGCTTGACGACTTTTGTGTTTAAACGACTATCTTAGCCATTTGATAAAGATTCGACCATTCTGGTTTCATTTCTGTCGTCTGCTGTTTATAACTCAAATCTCTATTAAAACCCAACTGGTATGCTTCCTGATCGTACATATTGACCGGTTGCTTTTCTCGGTTTAGCAGTAAAGCAACCAAAAGGTCCAAAACTGGCTTAGGAAACAAACAGAGAATATATTAAACCCAACCGGTTTGCTTCCTGATTGTACATATTGACCGGCTGCTTTTCTCGGTTTAACGGTCCAAACCTGGCATAGGAAAAAACAGAGATTGACATTCCAAATCCGAAGTTGATTTTCTTTTCCGATTTTGACCAATCAACTATGCTTAAACAGTAATTAAAAAGTCAATTTTAATTCATTTCAGCATGATTTATTTGACTTGCTTCAACTTGATCTAATAAGAAAATTAACAACATGCAAAATAGCAAAAAGGTAAACTTATATCTCTTTCTTTTTTTTTTCAATTTGACAATTTATCTCAAATTTAAAACGGAATTTGCTAACGAAAACTCTGCATCGGCGGCCACAAAAAGCGTTTGATGACGCTGGGCATGGCGTTTATACACTAAAGAGTAGATAAATTTCCAAAATTCATAAACGTGGAAAGTTTACACAATTCAGAAGAGCGTTGTTAGGGATTAAAAGATTCGTATTTGCAGGAACCAATCATGACCGGTCACATAAGTGACCGTTGACCAATAGCTTTGGTTGAAGTGGAGAGTGCTGAAACCGAGCTGGACTTAGACGCGCATGGAACTCGTCATGATCATTGTTGTGGCTGCTTGAGAGATTGCATTGCTTCTTTCTTCTCTGTACCTCATCTTTTACTTTCTGCAAAGACAACACATAACAGATGAAAGGGATGGATCCTCGTGTGCAGAAACAAAACGCAAATATTTCTCAGCAGGTAGAATCAACGATACAGAGATTCATTAAGAAATTCATCCAATACATACATTCAAATGTTTCTTAGAGCATCGATGGTGTTCAGGATTGTTCGGGTAATGCTTAACCAGAACTTTATTTCTGTGTCTGCTCTATGTTTGAATGCAACTGCTGCTAGATCAACTATGAACTAAAACAATAAAAGACACTATCTACATAATCTTATAAATAAAAATGTGAAGACTTGACCACATTTATCAGATGTAAAACCTATGACATCATATAAGAACAAGCTTCTAATTCACCGCCTCTTGGTTGATTATATTGGAAGTAAGTAAGCCCCGCAAGATGCAACTCCTACTTTTCCCGGATCTTGATAGTACTAACAAATTAAGCTCGACACATTATCTGACTCCACTACTGGTTCTATGTTCGTGATGTTGTCTTTTCCTTCTACATTTGTAACAACACTTCTCACAGCATGCAACTCAATCAACTAAAGACAAAACCGGAAAGATATAAAAATCGAACCTGAAGCATCACGGAGTCGAACTTGGGCTGACCAATGTGCTCAACAGTGATGGAACCAAAGAGGTTCCCCAACAACGCTGCATCGGGAACATCCAAACCCTCCACAAGACCAACCACCAAACCACCAAGAAAGCTATCCCCAGCGCCGGTAGGATCCACCTGCTTCGCCAAAAACGGAGGAACCACCGTCTCATCATCCTTGTCATAAATCCTACACCCCTTTTCACCACTAGTCACCACCACACAGCACAAACGCCTCATCTCTTCAACATCCATGAACAGAGCTTCGTCCGAGGAAGCTTTCAAGAACCCGATCTTACCCATGAGGTGACGAAACCCACTCTCCTTCAAATCAACAAGCTTCACAGCTCCATCAACGGGACCGAAAACTCTAATTAGAGCTTGTATGTCTACAGCCACCACGTCGCAGATCTCCACCATCTTCTCCAGCGTCTCCGGGAGAATCTCCCCGCCGACGCCGACGGCCATCCCGATGTCGAATCTCGAGTCGGGGATGTCCGAAGGGAGAATCGGATCGCATGCAGCGACCCGTTTCAATACTCGATCGGCTGCGAGATCGAAATAGGCTTCGAAGACCGTGGTCTCCTTCTCCGGGGCCACGATCGGGGGGTGGGCGACGTCGTATTTGAAGTCGCGGCCGACTTTGGAGATTAGATCGCAGGAGACGGAGGAGGAATCTAGGACGTTGGAGATGAAAGAGGCGGCGCCGCCGAGGGTTTCGGCCACGACGGTGCCGTTTTGGATCAGAACGTCGTGGCAGTAGTTTCCGACGATGAGAACTCGGCGCGGGGAAGTAGGCGTTTGCTGCGGCGGCGGAGGAGTCAGAGTCATGATGGGCGGCTGGGGAAGAGGATCATGGAGAGAAGGTGAGCTAAAGAAGAAGCATGGAATTACGAAAGACGAAGAAAAGGAGTTTACGAGGGAGATGGGAGAGAGAGAGAAAGGGGAAGAGACAAAAACAAATGTCTGTTTAGCTTATACGTAGCGTCTCGAGACTCGTTCCTCTTATGTGTCGCGAGGAAGATGACGCGCGCCATCCTCATTCACCTCCCTTTTCTCTTTTTTCACTTTTTTTTTGTAAAGTATTTACTTTAATTAGATCACTCATCATCTACTTTTGTTTTCAGGTTTACGTAAGCGATTTGTATTGAAACAAAAGCTGTCACATACTAGAATAAGATTCTAAGTGGAGATGAATGAACTTTATCTGTGGAACTTATTTGATGTTGTGATTTTGTTGTCGGGGGATAAAAGAATAACTAAACAGAGACGACACAAAGGCATTTATTCGTAAGTGAATGAAAATAGTTTAGAGATGATTTACAGAAGAGGGTCAGTCAGGCCGTTTATTTATGAGCCATGGGACATTTTGTTATAACATCTGGAGCAGTTTTATAATGGGAAACAAGAGTAGGGAGGATTAGTCAGAACGAATACCACCCATGAAGCTACTCGGATCTGGACAATTACCCGTGAATTGAGCTTGCGAAAAGTCAAATCCTGGGTTCTGCAAACATAGAGACAATAGGAAAGCATACTTGAGTTCAATACTAAATATATAGAAGCCATGGATACAAGTAGAACAGAAACAATAGGGCACCGCCGTTAAGGCACGTATTCAGTCTCTAGCTCATTGTATTTTCGAACCGCTTAAATCCAGTTAGAGAAAGACTCAAAGAGTAAGCAATTTCATAAACATAGCAAGACAGCCGCAATAGGTTACACTTTAGGTTACCTATCATCAGTTCTATGCAGACTGTTTATCCATGAACATAAGAGATTCACAGAGACACGAGAAACAAAATAAAAAAGATCGTTAACAAAGGAAACAATCAATGTGATTAGACATGACACAACCAAATCAGATAATCTTTGGCAGTGTAATTATATTTTTTTGACATGCATTCATTCTACCCAGTAGGTGGTGCCCAAGATTTGCTTTAGAGATCAATTAGATGACCAACAAGATAGCCTTAAAAAGAAAGACAGAAAACTTCAAAAGCAAGGAGAATTATTGTTATAGCTAACCTCTTCTTGAAACCTCTGCAGCATGAGACGCTTCTGCTCTAAATCAGTGGCGTAAGGATCCAACTGACCCTGTCCAAGAATCGGAGATGCCCATGTCTGCCCTTTCTCCCTCTTCTGCAGGGTTATGTGCATTATATCATCCTCTGCCATACCAACACACAAAATTATCAGATTAGGCTAACAGTGACAAACTATGAACCGCAAAACTAAAAAAAACTATGTCGGTAACTTGAAGATGTTGATAATAATAATCCGAAACATACTGTAAATCATGAAATGAAAAACAAGAAGGGCGCATAGAAACAGATCATTTACACTCTTAGTTCGCTGCAACCGTTAGCTCGATCTTCGAGATCAAAACATGCTAGTTCTACAACATTCCATCATCCATCGTATACTCTCAAATGTTTCTAATTCCAAACTATATCTACTATTCATACCAAAAGCAGCTCACATTTTCAGGTTCAACTTATCATCTCCAGAAGTGAGACGGGGCTTAAAGCTAAAGAAGCGCCTAATACAGACTGACTCGCAAGAAGAAGAAGAAACAATGGAGTACCTAGTGTCCAGAACGAGCAATCCGTCTTCACCGGAGCACTAAGATCGTGCTGGAAAAATTAACAAAACTTTAGTCAACTGCATCGAGAATTGAAGCCAAAAAGTGTAAAGACAGAGAAAGGAACTGACATTGAGATAAGGAGGGTTGCCTTTGATGCCAACTTCGAGATGTTTCGACTGGATTTTGCAGTGGAATGCCTTTGAATGAACATTTGGCGGCAGAGTTATGTACAAGTTCACTTCTTCAAGGGTTTGATCCCACTCAAACACCTTTTGCCCTATTACATCGGAATCGATCAAATCTCGTAAAGTTAAAACCAGACTGCGATGACAGAGAAACATAGACGAAAGAAGAGAGAAAAACCCTTATGAACGAAATCATGTCGCTTCTCCGGCGCGAGCTTCTCCGCCATATCTAGGGGTTTGTTTGCTTCTCCGTTAATCGATCTCCGTCGGACGAAAGTGGAAAAGATTTCGATTCGTTCTTTTATTTTAAGACACAACACAACTAGTTTGTGTCCGTGGGGATATCTCTGTAAGCCAATTATAATTAAGCCCAAACATCAGCCCACTAAAATAAGCCCAACACTGTCCTTGTTGACCACCAAAAATAATAATAATTCATTTGCAATCGTTTAACTGGTAAAATAAATTAATCAAATGAAATATTGAAATCACATCATAAGCCTAAACTGGAGCTGCTATTCTTTCAAATTAATTTAAAATATCGAAATGTTTTTATAAGATGAGAAATTGGTTGATTCAATGCATAAAATATGGAGGAAGACACAGACTTGAAAGAAGAGTAATGTGTAGGTCTACCATAAAACATGGTCCATTATAAGATCTGGAGAGAGCCAAGTGTGTGTGGTTTTTAGCTTTTCAATGCCTTTGGGGCCAGAGATACACTGTACCCATCTCCCGCCTTTCAGTCTCTCCAACGCATATCAGACAATTATTGTCAGTTTCACGGAACAAGATTGACGTATATACGTGATCAAAGGTTCTGATTAATATTCTCCGAATAAACATAGCAGCAGCAAGAAAATTGTACTATTCCAATTTTTTTTGAGAAAACTATTCCAAAATTGTTTTGAGTGACACGTTTTATAATATCGTAATTCATGTTCCTCCATTTCGTCATTCCGAAAATTTAATTTTACAGTTCCATAATTCTTAAAGTATTTTTTAAGAAAATTAACTTGGGATTTATGTTCCTGCATTTCTTCATTTTGGAAGTTTATTTTATAAAAGAAATTCAGAGAATCTCCCAATTCTATAATGAAATTACGTTTGGCACTTCATTGATCCCACCATACTATTATGCATTTGTTTTGCTTGCTTATTTTACACTTCCATTGTTCTACAATATTGCTTATCAAAACCAAACATTCATAGAATAGTCAATTTGTTTCATTTTATGGGATTCGATGTATATACATGCTTGTCCCCTGCATAAATCTATTGGCAGTTAGATCTCAGATTGATTTGGACTATGGTACATATGACTTCGGGTTATGAAAAAAATATCACGAGTGTAACTAGTTTATTGAATAAGTACTTGTGGATTAATATTCTGTTTTGACCGGTAAGACTGTTAACTAAAATAAAACAGACCCACTTGAAGCGTTAAAATTTAAAATTCTGGCCGGCAACTTATACAGCCACGGTCATATTCTGCCTCTCGCAATCTTGACCGTCCGTTTAAGCAGTAGACAGAATGCTGTACACGATGTTCATTTAAAAATTATATAGAAAACACGTTACAGCCACAAATTAAATTGATATATAAAGTTACAAATAGATGTTAAGTATTCGTGTTAAAAAGACAAATAGATCAATATAATTTGTGGGTGCGTAACGTGTTATTAGATGTTCTTAGCACTTAAAGAGAACCAGTGTTTTTAGTACAAATACACATTAAAATTTGAAACTACTATATAAAGTTAGTCTGAGACTGTTTAGTTGTCAAAATTATTTTGTAAAGTTATATTGCAAGCAATCTACCATTATAATACGACAGTTGCATCACTTCTGATGCGACATGTTAGCGATACGTGGGTTCCACTTTTAAAAAGTGTGAAAAAATATCAAGTCTTTAACTCGAACCCGGGTTATTAAGATCTAAACAACAACATTTATACCACTGAGGTAAAAGATTTTTTGTACATTGATGGCTGAAACAAATATATATTTATGAAGGTCGGAAACCTTCGCTTCTTCGGTTTTCTCTGTGGGACCCACACTTATTTATTTTATCTAATGATTTAATAAATACTTTATAACTCACGTTTTGAAACGGGATTCGTTAAAAAAAGCCCAATAAACCTCTTTGGTCTGTAAGCGTTCTCTTCAATAGAAGTTTAAGGCTTTCAATTTTTAATCATCGGTTCATGACTCATCTAAGAAACACAGATTGGCTCTTTGAGTTTCATGAATCGGTTTCTTTAGTCTCTACATCTCCCCATCTTTAATAAATTCATCATCGGTTCTTTTATTTTGTCTGATAAATCATGATGGTGTGGTTTTAATTTTCTTTGGTCATCCTTAACTTGCACCCTTTGATCTAACCAAGAAAAAGAAGAAGACATTTGTCGTTCAGGATGCCATCGAGGACTCAGCTGAGTCACACAGGAGACATACTATCCGTTGCCTGATTATTTAAGAAGAGTTTATGTGGTGTGAAACATATTTGTTTCGTTTCATCAGTTGCTTTGTTTAATCTTTTTATAGAGTATGTAGGCTGAATAATATTATTATGTAACGTGATTACAATATTTATAGTGATTAGAGGAGCTAAGCTAGGTATTACAGAATGACTAATCTACCCTTCTATACATATACTCTACACACCCCCTCAAGATGGAGGGAGATTGATCACTCCAAACTTGTTAATCAGCTCAGTAAAACGTGATCTCGATATGGGTTTAGTAAGTGCATCAGCTAACTGATCCTTGGTAGAGACATGAGAGACGCGGAGAGCTCCGGATTGGACATTACCGCGAACAAAATGATAGTCTAGAGCAAGATGCTTCATACGAGAGTGGAAAACCGGATTGGCACTTAGGTATGTAGCACCGACATTGTCGCAGTATATCGTCGGAATCGTGGGCACTGTAATGCCCAAGTCAGTAAGCAACGAGCAGACCCACCGAATTTCAGATGCCGTGTTAGCTACAGAACGATACTCCGCCTCCGTCGAGGAGCGCGAGACACTGTTCTGTTTGCGTGAAGACCAAGCGATTGGTGTAGAACCAATATAAACAACATAAGCATTGGTGGAGATGAAGTCATCACTATCACCTGCCCAATCAGCGTCCGAGTAGGCGTGAAGCGTATGAGGAGAGTGTCTACTGATGTGAATGTCGTGACTAAGTGTGCCTGCGAGGTAGCGGAGAACTCGTTTCGCAGCCTTCCAATGTTCATCAGTGGGCTGGTGCATAAACTGAGAGAGACGGTTCACACTGTATGCAATATCCGGGCGGGAGAATGCCAAGTATTGGAGACTGCCAATAACCATTCTATACTCACGAGGACAGTCCAAGACAGTACCCGAGTGTAAAGTCAATTTGGAAGCAGTCGCCATAGGAGTAGAAACCGGTTTGGCTTCGAGCATGTTCATCTTGGTGAGGAGATCGATAATATATTTCCGTTGCATCAAGTGGAGTCCTCCAGATGTTCTTGTGACCTCGATACCCAAGAAATAGTGCAAGTCTTTAGGTTCTTTGAGTGAGAAACGTGAGGCAAGAACCTGAATACAAGCAGAGACCAAGCGAGTAGTACTTCCGGTGACGATAATATCGTCGACGTAGACCAAGATGTAAAGGACGTCGGAGCCGGCGATGTAAGTGAAGACAGAGGTGTCAGCAGTGGAGTTATGACATCCCATCTGACAGAGAAAGGTCTTTAGTTCTTGATACCACGCACGGGGCGCCTGTTTGAGACCATAGAGAGCTTTCCGCAAGCGGCACACATAGTGGGGTCTGTCTGGGTCTTTGAACCCCGGTGGCTGGGAAACATATACCTCATCTGTAAGGTGTCCTTGAAGAAAAGCGTTGTTAACGTCTAACTGTTTGATCGGCCAGGAATGAGTGACGGCATGATGAAGTACAAGACGAATGGTGAGAGACTTGACAACGGGACTGAATGTCTCCCCATAATCAATCCCATAAGCCTGAGTGAAACCACGAGCAACCCATCGAGCTTTTGGCCTGTCATAATCACCATTTGCTAAAAATTTATTAGTAAAAATTCATCTTGTATCAATAATATATTGATGAGGTTCTGGAGGAACAAGCTCAAAGGTGCGATTCGCAATTTGAGCATCATATTCATCACTCATGGCTCGTCGCCATTTCTCATCTCGCATGGCCTGGGCCACGGTTTTGGGAATCGGATATGGGTCTTTAGTATGGGCAGTGAGGGAATATTTCTTTGCTGGTTTGATAATTTGGTTTTTGCTTCTGGTTTTCATGGGATGAGCATTTTGGACTGGTGGTTGTAATGGTTCTGGTGAAGGGTTTAGTTCGGGTGATGGAGATGGGTTTGGCGCGGGTGATGGAGAAAGAGGAGGTATGGGAGTCGGCTGCAGGTTAGAAGTAGGAGGAATTAAGGGTGAGATATCATTACCTGCTGTGTCTGAGTGTGCATCACTAGTATGCACCGGTGAATTCATACCTGAGCCCATGTTAGAGTCATGTTCCGCTGCAGCAGAGCTAGCGGGACCTGTCGATGAAGACGGAGACTGTGGCAGGTGAGGATCCTGGCCCGGGGAGGCAACTTGTTGAGTGTGTACGAGTGGCGTTGGGTTGATAGGTATGGTGGTCGGTGGACAAAAGATAGGAGGTGAGGTGTCTGGTTCTGGTATCGGGGTAGCACTCTTGGGTACAAAGGGGAAGCTAGATTCATCAAACTGAACATGCCGAGGGACATAGATACGCCCAGTTGACTGATGTAGGCACAAGTACGCACTCTGTGTAAGAGAGTACCCAAGGAAAACGCAAGACATGGACCGGCTCTCCAATTTGTGAGTTGCGTAAGGCCGAAGCCAAGGATAACACGCACAGCCAAATACACGTAGCTTCAAGTAGTTCGGCTTCTTCTGGAAGAGCTTTGCATAAGGAGATTGTTGAGCTACGACTGGAGTGGGAAGTCGGTTGATAAGATATACCGCTGTGGCAAAAGCATAAGTCCAATACTCAACAGGTAATGACGCTTGATGGAGAAGCGTAAGTCCTGTCTCTACCACATGTCGATGCTTGCGTTCAGCTATTCCATTATGTTCTGGAGTGTGGGGAGGAGAGGTGAAATGAGAAATCCCATTAGTGGCCAGGAAGGATCGCAGAGCTATGAACTCACCCCCATTGTCCGAGTACAAGTTTCGGATGGTAGCAGCAAAATGTTTTTCCACAACTGCTTTGAATTGGATAAAGGTTTCTTTGACCTGAGATTTTTGCTTGAGGGGATAGAGCCAAGTGTAGCGGGTATAGTGATCAACAAAAACAAGGTAATATTTGTAATGGTCGATGGAGAGGACTGGAGATGTCCAAACATCAGAGTAGATATACTCAAGGGGTTGAGAAGAGATGATGGTATTTTTGTAAAAGGGAAGCTTATGACTTTTATTAATGAAGCAATGAGAACAAGGATGTTTTTGTAAAGAAGAAGCAACAGGTAAAGCAAATTGCGAAACAATGGTTTGTAAAACAGCAGTAGACGGGTGGCCTAGACGAGAATGCCAAGAGGAATGGGTCGTTTTTGGTGATGGTGAGGCAAAGAGGGAGACGGTTTTGGAAGATGAAAGAGGCCACTCGTACAACTCATCTTTAGTTTTGCCTTGGAGTAATCGGACCCCCGTGCTGAGATCCTTCACCTGAAAATGAGCAGGGAAAAATTCAACCGAAACATTATTAGAGTTGCACAAACGAAACACAGAGATAAGATTTTTCTGGAGATTAGGAACATAGAGAACATCTTTTAAAGTATAAGAGCGAGAGGGTGTGGGTAAGAGTGTGGAACCAGTATGCGAGATGGAGAGGCCGGAGCCGTCTGCGATCGTGACTTCCTCTCCGCCAGTATATGGTTGGTGCAGAGAGAGGTTGCTCAGATCAGTGGTGAGATGATGCGTGGCGCCACTGTCGAGGATCCAGCTATTTGGATTGTATGACTGTGCCATAGCCATATTAGCACGTGGTTGCCATGCGGTTGAACCTGGTGAGAACGATCGAGCACCGGGCGCGGAGGAGTAAGCAGTGCCCTGCAGTTGTGGACATCGTCGAGCGCTGTGTCCTTGGACAGCACAAATTATGCAGCGACCCTGATAGCCACGAGAAAACTGATCACCACGGGCAGAGAAGTTTTGTTGTTGAGACCAAGGCTGCTGTTGGTTACGATTGTTGTTGTTGTTGCGGTTCTGCCCATGATAGTTGTTGCGACCATTGTTGTTAGAACTAGTTCAGTTCCCACGGTGAGTAGCTGCATTCGCGGTGATGGGAGGTGATGACAGCACGCCTTTGCTCTGAAGCTTAACTTCATGATGCAAGAGCTTTTCATGAACCTCCGCGAGGGAAGGAGGTGAGTCTCTGCCTTCGATGGCATCAATGACCTGCTTGTAATCTTCTGGTAGTCCTTCAAGAACATACTCAAGCTGATCTTCAATGTCAATTGGCTTGCCAAGTAACGCTAATTGATCAAAGCGCGTAATGAAGCCTTGAACGTACACATCGATCGACGTCGTTCCTTTGGTCCAAGTTTTGAGTTGTTGACGGATCTGTTTGACGCGCGCACGGCTGGGCTTCGCGTACGTTTCTGAGAGTGTTTCCCAGATGTGGTTTGAGGTCGTTGCGGTAGAGAGAATTGGTTGTATCGTGACAGTGATAGCCCCAAGCAGCGCACTATAGATCAGTTTATCTTGTCGTTTCCACAGCGTATACTCCGGATTTGGCGTAGTTACTCCATCGACAGTGTTCGTTGGTGGTGGAATGATGACCGATCCGTCAAGATGGCCAGCGAGATCATATCCATCAAGTAGGGCGTGGACTTGACGGCTCCACATCAGAAAGTTTGAAGTCGTTAGCTTGGTAACATTTGTCATGTTGATGTTGAGAAGCTTGACAGTGTCAGACACTGTTATTGTTTTAGAGTTAGAAGCCGGTGAAGAAGAAGACATGATGAAGCGTGAAAAAGAAGAAACAGAAGAAGTCGAGGAAGAGTAGAAAGAAGGGTTGGCGGCTTAAAAAAAATTTCAGATCCCTAGATATCAAGCTCTGATACCATATAGAGTATGTAGGCTGAATAATATTATTATGTAACGTGATTACAATATTTATAGTGATTAGAGGAGCTAAGCTAGGTATTACAGAATGACTAATCTACCCTTCTATACATATACTCTACACTTTTTTCCTGCAAATAATGATGGCTTTGACAGTTCATTCACGGGAGCCAAGAAGTAAAAGAAGAAGAAGCCAGTGAGTGTTTGACATTTTCTGTTTTCCTGAGTTTTTTTTTCCATTCATTAAACTTGGATTTTGAAGATTATGTGCTTCACATTCTTTTTATTTTGATGGTTGTTAGGTTGAATGAAGATCATTGAATAAATAAAATGTCGATGCTCCTGAAGATTTGGAGGGTACTTTATATTTCTTTCTCTGATAATTCTAGCGACATAAATTTGAACCTTACAGAGGGTATATTGCAGAGCATCCTAATGATGAGAAAGAGGTGGAGAGAATTGATATGCACCAGCAACGTTACCCGTGGGAGGGAAGTGACATGGATTACTTATACGACGAGGTAAGCATATCATTAGATGGTTTGCGGTCCATCTTTGAGAGCCGTCGATTGTAAGTGTCTATCGTTTTGAAGTTGTACGACACTAAGATGTAAAGAATTACTAATCACGATTACCTTACTAGCAGAGTTCTTTTGCACAGCTATTGTCAATAGAATTAACACTAGAAATTGATGATGCTATATTTCATGTTCCAAATATTAACGCAAGCTCCAATGTTGATTCTCAGCTTTAACATGCCAAAATCACAATGCAGTGGTTGTTGTAAGGTAATTCAGTAGGCACAAATGTTCAGTTGAAAAAAATTCTAAACTGTATTTATGCATCAAACTTATCATCCGTAACATAATAATATGTTTTTTCTGTGCTAGGAACCGTTTGTAAATAAATGTCTCCGATGTATATGACTGCTTAGTTTGTTGCTTTTGACAGTGAAATCACTAAGCTTGCAATGTGTCAGGACAGCAAAAGCATCTCAGCTGATGGTTAGCTTTGCAATTTCGTTGGTTTCTTTTTCCTATTATGTTGGATGGATTATTTTAGCTAACAAATATCGCAACAAAGCGTTGACAATAACTCTAATAGATTTATATATACATGTAGAACTGAAAGTTTGGTGAGAAGAGGAACAAGTACTTCTGTCACGCTATTGGACAGTTATACGCCATTTCAAGAGAATTGATTTCTTATATTTCTCATAATCAGTAAGATTTTAACTGTTTTGTCTACTTTGCATTCATACCTCATTCTCCATCTATCTTCTCGGTTCTACTATATAATGATCAAGTCATTTTCTGCACAAATAGGCAAGTGGGGATGTTACGTTGGGTGCTTGGTTTATTGGGCTTGGCTATACAAAGTATGTTGTGACTCTAAAACTTTTACCTCATTTAACATTGATTCTGGTTCTTGGGAGAATTGCAGATTGTGAATGAAAGGCACAAGCAGGGAACATATGTGTAGCTGCACTCGACATGTAGTGGTATCTGCAGGTCCGCTGATCTTATTGTGGAGGTTAACATGCAATGTGTTGACCTGAAAATCATTATTTGGAAGCTACATTTCGAGGCATTTCCTCAACATATAAATAGACCATAGATAGAGTTTGATATTTATAATACTCAGTGATCATGGAGTCTGCAGAAAACAGTCCTTTTGCATATTCTATATGGAACCAAGAGATATGTCCTTTGTTTGATGATTGTATTATGATAGCTACTAACATAGGAGATGACTAGAGAAAGAGAAATGAGTATGAAACTCTTATATGGTAGCTTTTGTAAACACATTTGCGTTTATTAACAGTTGTGACAAGCAATTATGTTTATAGTAAAAGAAACTCGCCGCAGCGTCAATAACAAATGCGCGGCTGGTTTTTGGTTGTTTGGGATTGAAATAGCTTATGGGTTTTCTAAATCAATATAATTGATTTGACTAAAACTATCTTGGATGACAAAAAGAAGGATTGAAAGTTTAATAACTTCTACTTTAGACTTTAATTTCAACTAAATTATAATCAGTCTTTTATCCATATTATCTTAGTTATAATCGTAAGGATTTATTAGAATAAATAAACAGTTTCAACAATATTTAATATGTGATTTAATAAACAAAATAACATGTAGGATTTTTAGGATTTAAAGAGATTGGAGACAATAGTTAATGAATATGAAAAGAATACGAAGCAGATGATGAAAAATGATTAGAGCAAATTAGTGGCAACACAGAGCTAAGCGAGATGAAAATATCAATCAATAAAGAATAAAAGAAGAATGAGCAGGGTTAAGTTATTACAAAAGCCAAAACTAAGACAAATCAAACGACAGAACGTGAAAACAAATGTAAACAAGACAAGAGGAGATAATGAAGATAAAATGCATTGAAAAACTGAATGCTAGATTAGGAAGTAAGAGACAAAAATAGATTAAAATGCAAAAACTCTGCGCCTTGTCGCGGATAACGATACCTAGTGGTACAGAATTACACTGTAACTTAATAATGAATGGGGTTTTTAATCCACATTTTCGAAATTTTTACACAAATAAAAAAGGAAAACCAAAGAAAAAACAAATGTAACATGAACACTGTTGACTTCAGTTTATATACTAAAAATTTATGCATTTTTATGCTAAATGATAGCTGTGTACACAGCAAGTTGATTGAATATTCTAACATAGCCTAAACAGGTAGGCATCGAGTCTTGAAACTCTACGATAACCCGTTGAATCGTGAATCACGCTTACTCTTCTCTTTTAAGTTACTAGTAAATCTTTAGTGCTATAAATATACAACATCCATTAAAGGTCTATCTTATTCAAACTCCAGAACTCTCTGATCAATACATACAATGGGGTCTGAAAATGGCAGCGTCACGAATACAAACGACGACGAGAACGTGGCCTTGATCTTCGGCGTCACGGGGCTCGTGGGCCGAGAGATTGTGAAGACGCTAACCATGTCGAACAAACCCAAGTGGAGAATCTACGGCGTTGCACGAAATCCCGAGATCAGTTCCATGACGAAGATGTACAGTTTCATCTCCTGCGATCTGCGTAACGCATCTGAGACCAAACAGAAACTGTCTCCATTACAAGACATCGTGAGTCACGTGTTTTGGGTCACGTGGTCAGGCGAGTATCCACTGGACAGCGACGAGTGCTGCGTCCAGAACAGAACGATGCTGGCAAACTCCTTGGACGCGATTCTCCCAAACGCCAAGAGGTTAAAGCATTTCTCGCTCCAAACGGGGATGAAGCATTACGTGTCTCTCGTCGGAGAGACTCTGTCTCGTGGAGAAGGTTCTAGTGTGTGTTATTACAGCGAGGAGTGTCCGAGGAAGAGCTCTGGGAAGAATTTCTATTACGTTTTGGAGGATCTTCTGAAGGAGAAGATCTCTGGAGATTCAGCTGTTTGGTCGGTTCAAAGACCCGGTTTGCTAATGGGAAGCTCTACGAGGACTCTGTACAACTTCATGGGAAGTCTTTGTGTTTATGGAGCCATGTGTAAGTATTTGAATCTTCCTTTTGTGTTTGGAGGGACAAGAGAATGCTGGGAGGAGTGTTACATTGATGGGTCTGATTCGAATTTAGTCGCGGAACAGCATATATTCGCTGCCACTAGTGGGAGAGTACGTGATAAAGGTGAGGCCTTTAACGCCATAAATGGGGTAGGGTTCACGTGGAAAGAGATTTGGCCTGAAATCGGGAGGAAACTTGGGGTGCAAGTCAACGAAATGACAATGTTTGATGAGGGTTTCTGGTTTGAGAGAGAGATGGGTGAGAGAAAGCATGTGTGGGATGAGATTCTGGTGAAGGATGAGCTTGTCCGGACAAGGATGGAGGATTTGGCCAATTGGGTTTTCATGGATGTGCTATTTAGATGTCCTTTCAAGCTGCTTGGAAGGAGAGATAAAGTAGATAAGTTTGGGTTTAAGAGGAAATATAGAACCCTGGATTCGATTTTGTATTGGATTGATGTAATGAGAGAAGAAAAGCTCATTCCTTACTAAGACAAAGTGGTTTGTTTGGTGCTTTAGGAACATTTGGTTTCCAAAAAATTAGATTTGATTAGCAGTGTAAATCATGGTATGTATTTGATCGTTAATCTTCCTTAAGTGTTGTCTGTATTAGCAACATATGTATTATATATGTAATGTGTGAGTTTTTAAATGAATTTTCCACAAACCCTTCCGAGCACTAAATCACTTAACCAAAAATCATTACTGGCTGGAATTTGTTGAAATGTGAAAGCATTCACATATAAAAAAAGAGGGAAGTAGTGGAAGACCATACTTCAAACAACAAAATAAGTAGCTGGAATCAGTTTGTTTGTATATATGTTTTTTTGTAACTAAATGTATATATGTTTTAATACATCAGTTTGCCTTTTCCTTTGTTTTGTTACATAAACAATACGTCAATACGTATCAGTTTTGGCTGTCAAAATGACGTAAGAGTACGACTTTGCATCTCCTGTTTCAACTTTCAACCTATCACTCCAACAAGGAAAATAAATCTGGGAATAGTTAAACACAAGAAGGTAATGGCAGCAACGAGCGACATATCAAATATCGTTACTATTGTTTGTTTTAATGTTTGTAATCGATAGCGATATGTCGTTCGGTTAGTAATTGAGACGATTAATGATTTTTATCATTCAAATATCTGCGACTAACAGTTTTGATCGATGATTGCTGCCATAAGTAAACTTACAATAAACTCACATTTGTAAACAAACAGACTTTACCCGGTGCAACTAAACTCAGTTAGGTCGGTGAACGGTTAGATTATACTATTCCTTCTAATTCAATTTAAATGTGGTTTTAGAGCACCATTATCCTAGAGATCTTAAATGAGTTTCTTATTTTTTTTAATACTTTTTAATTGTAAAAGTGAATTAAGAGACTAGATTAAGAGACCCGAAAATTTAATTGTTCCATTGCAAGTCTCTTATTTAAGAGTTCTTAAAAAAAGAAAATTTTTAATTAAACACCAATTTTTTTTGATTTTTTTTTATTAAACTTAAATTTTTTCTTAAAACATAGTACAAGCTAACTCTATATTCAAGTTCTTGATTGAAAAACTTACAAAAAAACCAAGCACAAGGTGATTCACAGCATTTGGAGTTTTCACGACTTTGAGTTTGTTATCTCAAATTAGCTGACATTGTTAGATCATTAGCCATTGTGCTAGGCTTAGTATCATGACTTGTTAATTTAGGTTGCTATGATGTTTTATCGGCTTTATGTTATGTCTTTCTGTGGGTGAGATTGTCTGTATCCATATAACTCGGTTGGTGCTAATCTTCATAATGGTTTTGTTTGTGCTAGGAATCACAACTTCTTCGAGTTCGTCTTCATTGTTAATTTTATGCACCCGCAAAAGGGAAATGGTCACATGTCTACTCGTGAATTGGTAACCAAAAGAAAGTAAAAGTCTCTAGTAGCAACAATACTATTTCATAACCAATAAACATACAAGAATCTACTTTACGCTGAAAGCTGGAACATATAAGACGAAGACTGTTGTGTTTGAAAGCTAAAATTGTAGTTTCTTTTAAAGGATTTCAAAAGTCAACTCTGCATTTGTTTGTTTTTTTCACCTGAACCACCATCTCTGAACGATAGTCACCGAAGTATTCAAGAAGGGAGCTTAATGTTGGATCATCGGATTCACCGTCCTTCCGATTTTGCTCCAATTGCTCTGGTGGTATCCTGCTGTTACTGGTGCTTGATACATCAGCTTCAGTAGCTGCCATTAAGACAACAAGACCTCAGGCTTTTACTTTATTCATGAGAACAACTATCAAGATCCAACCAACAATCCTGGAAACTACGTTTATCTTTCTTCATGGAGAGTTATGAACATGGTTTTGAACTAAACGGTTTCTTATGGCACAACACACATGATTTTCAACATGAAGAGAAAAAACCCACTTCTCATTACTGAGCTAATGGTCTTTAGCCCATGTAACACTTAGTCTCAAAGACAAATAGTATCAACGAACAAGAAGAAGGTGTTTTAAAAAACGGTGGTTCCGCATATAAGCGTATGTCCAGTTGATCAAGTTTCAACAAAGAATCTACTTGGAGATGTTGAGCCAATAGAGCGAAATGATGACTGGGACCAACAGTAGAGCAAGAAAAAACAATTGAAAAGACGTACCTGCCAGTACATGAATGTCTGTATAAAGTTGCGTTGCCATCTGCAGTAAGTAAAATGACAGTTTTGATCAGATAAGTGAAAACGAGTAAATGCACTGATAAGATGATTAAATTATGAACTCAATTCAATTTGAAGGGTTCTGAACAATTTAGTGCTAATGAACAATTATCGCTTCTAAATACAAGAAAGAGTCAAAGAGCGTACGAAAGTAGAGAGATAATCAGAAGGAAGCCAATGGCTATCTTAGCCTACGATAAGAGGATGTTGAGGGTCTTTGTGTTTGACTCCACCCACACACAAGGATCTTCCAAGTACTTTCTGATAACCATTCCAAAACAGGACACAGAGAAAGAGTTAAGCATCATTAAGAATCCACAAATGAAAACGAGTAAACCTCCTGATCAGATGAATGCAAACTACCTGTATATGGCTAAAGAATCTCTGAGCCGTAACATATCTGCCGAGCAAACAAAAAAAGGCTAATGATTTTAATCTCAAATTCAAAAGTAAGAAACAACATCAAAGATCCAAACTTTAACCGAATAACAGAATCAAAAAGAGGTATTTCGATACTTGATGAATTGGGTAATGAAGGAACCTGGCACTGATGGATTTGTACATCTGCAAAGCTCCGTAGGCATTACCTTCCTCTACCACTTTCTTCAATTTATCAATATGCCATGGAATCAGCTGTTCGTTTGATCCCAGCAGCGACGTTAGCTCTGCTCAAGGAAGAAGGTGATGACGATTAACAAGAAGAATCACCAGCGTGAGAAACCCAATTGCCACGAGTGAGAATTGCGCAGAGAGATTGATCGGGACGGAGGAGGCGTTGGGGAGGAAGGTCGGGACGGAGGAGGCGGTGAAGCCACTGAGACGGCGGCGATTCCGGTGGTGGAAGTTTCGGAATCAAACCGAATCAGTCCTTTCGGGAGAGAAAGAGAGATGAGAGAGAAACAGAGACGCGTGTCCTATAACTATAAGAGCATCATTATCGTGGTCCTAAGCCGAATCCTTAGCTAATTAATCATCAAAATTAAATCGAAACTAATTAAATGGAAGCAAACATATGTTAACTAAGAGGTTTAAGGCAACGTATGTTAAGGGCACGTGTCATCGTGTAGGGGAAAGAGGAAATGGGGAGAGACCGTCGAGTTTACCATCTCGACATCATTCTCTCTTCTCTCTTCTCTCTTCTCTTTTCTCTCTTCTCTCTCTCGACGGTTTAACGCCTCTAGGCTCCGCCGAACTCCGCCGAACCAAAAGACGATCTCTCCGCCTATCTCTCCGCGTTTCTCTCCGCCTTTCTCTCCGCCTATCTCTCCGCCGATTTCACCCAGACCCAGATCTCCGCCGATCGCTCACTCCGCACCGATCTGTTCTCCCTCACTCCACCGATCTCTCCGCCGATTGGAAACTAAAACCAGGTATCGCTCAATCCTCTGTCCGTCGTTTTGAGGTTTAGAGTATTTATATGTCGATCTAGCTCGTCTGCAACTGGGTTTCGCTCCTTGCATGTCTGTCGTTTTGAGATTTTAGAGCTTTAATTTGTCGATTTAGCTCGTCTGTATCTGTGTTTGCCTCATTGCATGTCTGTCGGTCTGAGATATTAGAGTTTTTATTTGTTGATCTAACTCGACTGTATCTTCGTTTGGTTCCTTGCCTGTCATGTGGCCAATTGATTGTATGCTTGGTCTTATGTGATTGAATGATATATGTTTTGTAACTAGGTGATTTTAACTCGTAGTCTGTGGTGATTTTAAAGGATTGGTGATTTCTTGGTGAATTTAAAATGATGAGTTCTTATTGATACAGACGTTCATGTTTGTGTGTTCTTAGCATTAATCTGATAAGTAGATGATCATTCACTCGTTCACTCATGGATTTGAAACTCATAACATTAAGTACTATGTGATAGAGTTTCCGTAAACTGAATTTGGTTGCCATGTAGTTTGTTTGAAACGAAATCCCCATTTTAATTTAATGAACTTGTTAGTTCCAGTTGAATGTGAAACTAGTTGTGTAGTGTGCAATAACTACTGATTAGACTATGGTTGTTTATGGTTGAGCATTAAGAGTGAAACTTATTTCACATTACACTTTCAGCTATTTAACCCCATCTATCCTTCAACTTGTTAGTCACCTCTCGGCCTAACTAAAACCAGAAACCAAATAGGCTTTTCTTCTATAATTATTTCTCGCTCTAATCGCTATGGATTCAAGGAATCCATATAGCCACTCTTCTAGTTATCTAGGCCTTCTTCACAGTCAACAACCAAGTGTTGTACATGAAAACTTTCCTTATGAAAGTTTTCATTCTAGTAGTGTTAACCTTGGATCATCAGAAATCCCTCCATTCAGTTCACAACAAACGGAGGCTCCAACTCAACCTGAAGTCACATCAGTGGAGCGTAGGGAGAGAAAGAAATGGACACTAGCTGATGACGAGGTTCTGATAAGTGCGTGGCTAAACACATCTAAGGATGCTGTTGTCGCAAATGATCAGAATGCACGGACCTTCTGGAAACGAGTTGGAGAGTACTATGCAGCAAGTCGTCATGCTACCGAGGGTGAGAAGGGAGAGCATCTCCATTGTAAGCAGAGGTGGCACAAAATAAATGAGCTCACCAACAAGTTCTGTGCCGCATATGCTTCTGCAGAGAGACAACAAGTCAGTGGCCAGAATGAGACTGATGTTCTGAAGCAAGCTCACGCGATCTATTACGCTGATCATGAATCGAAGTTTACTCTTGAACATGCATGGTGTGTGTTGAGGTATGAGCAGAAATGGCTTAACCTTAACACACCTAAACCCAGTGGCAGTTTAAAGAGAAAAAAAGGTGAGACTTGTTCCCAAGCATCAAGCTGTGAAGTTGGTGATCATGAGAGCAGGCCTGAAGGTTGTAAGGCTGCAAAAGCAAGAAGGAATAACTCTAAAGGGAAGTCTCTTGATGAGGTTAAGAGCATTTGGGAATTCAAGAAGGAGGATTTGGTGATGAAGGAGAAACTGTCAAAGCTTGCAATACTTGACACGCTACTTGCAAAAAAGGAACCATTAAGTGAGGCTGAAGAAGTGGTGAAGAATAAGCTGCTTGCCTTGTATTTCTGAGAATGATGTCTATGTTTGAACTCGTCTATGTTTCTACTACATGTGTGAACTTGTCTTGAACCCGCAAACCTGCTACTGTGGTGCTCCGCCTATGGTTGCAACATCTAACAGTAGGAATGATCCAGGTTAAACAACGTCCTACTATTTTGCTTATGCATGAACTTTTTCTATTGATCTAACAATTTGAATGTTCATCACAGGTAGAAGATATTACACCTGCACAAATGTAGATGATGGAGAATGCCATGTTTGGAAATGGTGGGATGTGGCGGTAATGGAGGAGATGAGAGCCAAAGATAGACATGTCCTTCAACTTGCTGAAAAGGTAGATAGTCTTACCCTATTGAGTGACTATGAGACTGAGCAGAAGCTGGTTAGGCTTGAGAAAATTGTGTCTGATATAGCTAAGGAGAAATCAAAATTTACCAGTGGGTTTGAGTACTTTTTAGGTGTAATGGTGATCGTAATAGTTGTAATAGGAATGGTTTGTGTACTTATGTGATCAAGGCTTATGTGATCAAGGCTTATGGCATCAAGGCTGTTGGCATCAAGGCTGTTGTAATGAACTTTTTTCTTATGATCAAGGCTGTTGTAATGTACGTGTAAACGGATGCTATGTGTAATAACTATGTTGTTGTGTGGAAGTTATTTTGTTGTTGTGACAAAACTATGAAACTATGAAACTATTTTAAAACAATGGGTGAGAACAATGGGTATCAAGTTGAAAAAAACAACTTTGATATCACAAGATGTACTAACTATGTCACGAGGTTTATTTCTTTCCTCCAACAAGTCAGAAGAAGTACTCAAGAGCAACTTTAGTATCACGGGAGATGGCAACGTATCTCTCTTCTTTTACCATTATAAGAACGAGACATGTTCTCTCATTAAAAATATGCAACATATCTCTCTTCTCCTCACTTTCATAACATTTGCTCTCATTTAAAAATTTTATATGGCTTCTTCTTCTCATTATCATTATCACAAAGATGATGATGATGAACTTAGTGCCATATTTGATGATTGTTTTGAAAACTTTGATTTTATTCCAGAACCAAAAGAAAGAAAAAAACGTATATTTATCGAGCGAAACCGGGAAGAAGGGCACAAGAATCTCTGGAATGATTACTTTAGCGGAACTCCCACATACCCGGACAATTTATTCCGGCGACGTTTTCGAATGAACAAGCCATTGTTCTTGCGTATTGTGCATCGTCTCTCCACAGAAGTAGAGTATTTTCAACCGTCAGAAGATGCAACCGGACGGTCTAGTCTATCACCACTCCAAAAATGTATTGCAGCAATTCGTCAATTGGCATATGGAGGTGGGGCTGATACAGTTGACGAATATGTACGACTTGGTGAAACAACAGCTCGAAAATGTTTGCACAATTTTACCGCTGGAATAATCCACTTGTTTGGCAACGAATACTTAAGACGTCCAACACCAGATGATCTGCACAGACTACTCCATATTGGAGAACAACGAGGATTTCCGGGGATGATTGGAAGCATCGACTGTATGCATTGGGAGTGGAAGAATTGCCCTTCCGCTTGAAAAAGAATGTATTCACGAGGAACTGGAAAACCAACTATTGCCTTGGAGGCGGTAGCTTCATATGACCTGTGGATATGGCATGCATTTTTTGGAGCTCCAGGTACTATGAACGATCTTAATATTCTTGATCGATCACCTGTTTTTGATGATATTATTAACGGAATTGCTCCACAAGTCAACTTCTATGTCAACGGAAGGGAGTACAATTTCGCATACTATCTCACGGATGGTATTTATCCGGAATGGGCGACTTTTATTCAATCTATCCGACTACCACAGAGTCCAAAACATCAATTATTTGCAAAAACTCAAGAAAGACATCGAAAAGATATTGAGCGTGCTTTTGGAGTCCTGCAAGCTAGATTTGCCGTTATTAAAAATCCATCTAATTTATGGGATAAATCCAAAATAGGAAATATTATGAGAGCATGTATCATACTCCATAATATGATAGTCGAAGATGAACGAGATTCATACATTCAGTATGACCTTGACTCGTTTCAACATGAAGAAGGTGTGGATCTTACATTTTCCATCCAGATGCCTACTGCTCTTTTCAATACAATTGATCGTCGCGCAAGAGTTCGAGAAAAACCAGTTCATCGACAACTAAAAAACGATTTGATTGAAAATATATGGGATAAATTTGGGGATCAAAATTAACGTATAATTTTTTAGGTTCTATGAATTGAAGTTTGCTTTTATTTTTAATGTTTGAATGTTTTATGTTTTTTAATGGGTTGTTTTTTTTGTAATTTTTTTTTTTCATTTGTTTTTTCAAATTTGTGTAATAAAATATGTTTCCATTTTAATGTTATATGTTTAATATATCTCATTTCCTATTAAATTAAATAATTAATTCACTAAGAGACAATTAAAAGTCCTACCAATAATCTATATTTTTTCCAATGTCCTTAACTTTGTCTCTTAACATAACAAAATTAATTAAATAATCTAAGGACACAAATTTTGGTCCTACCAATAAGGATGCTCTAAGGGACGTCTCTTGTAGCGCTTAATTAAGCAACGACTCTTTCGTTATTAGGTAATTTTTTTTTTCAAAATTAACCTAAGAAACGGGGTTTAGCACCCCCGATAATGATGCTCTTATAGTTTTAATATAAAATTTATTGATTTTATATTCCAATTTTTTTTCTATTGGATAAAGTGTGGTTAGCTGTATTGGTAATAATATTTTTATTTATTAAATATATAAAATTAAAAATCGTGTGTCTAAGTATAAAATGACAATTAAAATGAAACAGAGTAAATACTTGACATTAGGCGTGGGAAGGATCGGATATCCGGGTAATTTTAAGGTATCTGGATCCGGATCCTTATCCGGCGGATCCATAATTTTACTATCCTTATCCGGATCCGGGGTTCTCGGATATCCGGGTGTCGGATATCCTCCTAAAAATTGTAATATCCGGCGGATATCCGGATCCGGATTTGGATCCTTAAAATAAATAAAAAATAATATTAATATATATATATAAAATATTAACAATAATTTAAAAAATATATATATAACGTCTTTAATTATTTCTATGTATAATATTACAAAATTTACATAAAATTTATATATATTATTATAAAAATGAAAATATATTAAATAAAATTAATTTTTATATATAGATATTACTATTTTTGAAATATTTATTAATAAAACTTACGGATCCGGATATCCGGACTTAAAAATTAAGATATCCGGATCCGGATCCGGCTTTGACGGATCCAACATTTTACTATCCGGATCCGGATTCGGCCCCTCCGGATATCCGGATTTTCGGATCGGATCCGAATCGAATCTCGGATCGAATCCGGATCTCGGATAAAAGTCTCAGGCCTACTTGACATACACTGAGACACTATTCGTTACCCCCATCTAGTTGATCATTAGACCCATCCATTTCGGATTTCTTATTTTATCAACGCAGTTTTTTACCTTTTCCCCATATAATCTAAGGGGTAATATTGTGATTTATGTAAAAGTGTCCTGACGGGAGCAGTTAAGTCGTGGCGATTTACAGGCAGGAACGAAATAAACTCACGTTGTTCACATGTCAGGCGATGGGCCCTTATGTTTATGATAAGGAAATAGGCTCTGAACCCAATTTTCATCTCATAAATGAAACTTTTATTGCAAAATTTGCAGTACATTTATTTAGGTGCTCGCTGATATGATATTTTTTTGGACTTCTGGTAGGAGTATTTTTAAAGCAATTTTAAAATTTTAAAAATAATAAAATTTGGAATACGAGGAGACGTGGACGAATAGGAACTTATATAAACCACACAAAAAAACTGGAGTTCGAAATTTATAACGATAAATTTTAGTATGTGGCGCTCAGTTTCGAAATGAGCACCATCATCATCGCATTCAACAACACAGACATCGCTTTCAATATCTCACCAGAACCATCTATGGAGGCGGTTCCATCCTCTCAGCTTTATTACACAGTATGCCTTCTCTCCTTACACAACCACCACAACTTCTTGATTAATCAATTCCACAAAAGAATGATATCCCTTCGCGTTCCTGCTCCTTCATCCTTCAATCTCCAACGGTTAAACTCCCAAGCTTTAGAGCGGCGATGGAGGCTAGGCAGAGACTGCTTCCTCTCCTTCTCTCCGAGTTGCGTGGAGAATCGAATCGGACTCGGAGTCAGATCAACCAAATCGGAGATGGCGCCGTTTACGGCGGCGGAGGAAGAAACTCTACCGGAGGGACTCCAGCCTGAGCTGATGCCGAAGCACGTGGCGGTTATAATGGACGGAAACGGGAGATGGGCGAAGATTCAAGGTCTTCAACCTTGGGATGGTCACAGAGCCGGCGTTGAAGCGTTGAGAGAGATCGTTGAGCTTTGCGGCAAATGGGGGATTCAAGTCTTAACAGTTTTCGCCTTCTCTACCGATAACTGGATTAGACCTAAGGTATTGACCTAACTTGAATCTGCCCTAGATTTCTAGTTTTTTTTTTTTTTTGCTCTGTCTGTGAGACCTAATTGGTATCTAACATATGCAGATCGAGATTGATTTCCTGTTGAGTTTGTTCGAGAGGACGCTCAAATCAGAGCTTGAGACTTTAGCCAAGTACCGTATCAAAAAATCCATCAAGAATTGTTTTTATTTTGTGATGCCGTGTGTCACAAGTCTGCTATAATCTGCTTGACTGTAGGAATAATGTTCGGATCTCTATAATTGGAGACTCATCTAAACTTCCGAAATCTCTTTTAGAAGTTATAAACGAAGTTGAGGAAGTCACAAAGAACAACACGAGGCTTCAGCTAATCGTAGCCGTTGGTTACAGCGGGAAGTACGATGTTCTACAAGCGTGTAGAGGTATTGCGCAGAGAGTGAAAGACGGTGAGATCGATGTTGAGGAGATAGACGAGGGACTGATCGAGCAAGAGCTTGAGACGAACGTTACTGAGTTTCCTTACCCGGATCTGCTGATACGAACGAGTGGTGAGCTAAGAGTGAGTAACTTCTTGTTGTGGCAGTTGGCTTACACTGAGCTCTTCTTTGCTCAAGAGCTCTGGCCTGATTTTGGGAGGAACGGTTTTGTTGAAGCATTGATGTCGTTTCAGCAGAGACAGCGACGCTTCGGTGGTCGTAAATCTTGAGTTTCTTTTTCTTTCCAACGAATAAATTGGTGTAATAAAAAACCGTATATGATGTGTAATAAAGGACGTTTTATACCTCAAGAACTAGGTGTTGACATTTTGGCTTGACCTCTAACTCTCGTCCAGCAACCTCACTGTGTTTTATTTCTTTTTTGAACACTCTCTGTTTTTGTTCTTTCTTTTATCTCTGTTTTACTTCTTACTTCTTTTTATTCTTTACTTGTGTTTCATCATAACACAAACACACACCCTTTTTACTCTCTTGTTTCTTTGTGCTGGTAGAGAGAAAATAGAACACTTTTATGTCTACACTGTTAACATTTTTTCCAACTCTTTTCTGTTAGAATTGGATACAATACAACATTCCTTTCACATACATATTTATAGTAGACTTCTACTTACTACACTTATTACACATTGGTTATACAACTCTTCTAATCTATGTCCCTAAGAGACTAGACTACTCTTACAAGCAATTCTTACTTTAGTCATCAACCATTCTAACAATTCTTACAACTCTAACTAAACAACTTAACTTGGTTAGCCTTGTACCAAACTAATACCAATTCTTCTTATTAGTGTGCAACTTCTAGTTACACAAACCAACCTTGTCATTGACTTCTTGTTGTCAATGTTGGTTTTCCCTTCTTCTTCCTTTGTTTCTCGTGCTTTTTCTTCTTCTCGCTGATTCTTCGTTATTTTCTTTTATAGGACTTAATCAAAGGTTCAATCTCAACACTAGACCTTTTTTAGATATCCCACTATTTACTAACAAACTAGATTAAGACCTGCGCCATGCGCGAGATGAACATTATATATACAAATTATTTTATGTATTATATGTTTTTACATATTATAAAATAATGAATATATATTGAATAATTAAAAGTCAATAACTATTACATATATAATTAAATTGATGCGAACATATAAATCAATTTTGTTAATCCTAAAAGATTTTTTTTTCTATTTGATAGGATATATAATTAAACTTAAATGATATTAACATACATAGTATATTTTTAATATTAATATCTATTAAATAATGATATCTACTCATATGATTTTTTGATCATTTGTACCTTTTATAGCAAAAATTTTAAATTACAAAATTTTCACTGTAGGATTAATAGTTTTAATAATTTTTTTTAATTAGATTTCCAGTGTTTGTTCAAAGTTTTTATCAAAAAAAATTGTCCAAAGTAAATTTTAAAATTAAAATATTTATGTATTTTATATGGTATATATTTTAATTTAAAATGATATATATATATATATATGAGATCTCTTAATCTTAATAATTAATTAACTTAGACTTTTACTTTTATGATTTTATAATCATTTTTATTTTATCATAACAAAAAAATTAAACCATAAATCACAAAATTTGAATGTGAGACTTTTAACAGATATAATAATTAATAGTCTTTTCATCCTGAGAATCCGAGAAACGCACTTCTTCAAATCGAAGGGATTTTTAATATTGGAAGCACTATATATATTAATATATATTATTTCATTTAGATTAAAAAAATTAGTCTTGATTTTTATTCCTTAAAATTTTTAATGAAATATCATGACAAGATTCCAATCACCTTCTTTTGAGTTTGTTCGAAGAATGAGAGATTTGATCATTCGTCTAATATTGTTTGTCCATAATATCATATCTAACTGTTATAATTTTAAGAATGAGAGATTTGACTAGGCTTATAAAATAAGTAATTTATTTTGTTGTTCGAGAATTATATCATTTTTAGACCAAACTGGTGAACATATACTAGACAAACATTTATATTTCACGTGTGCACTTATATTCTATAATAGTTTGATATATTAGATAAGAACACTAACCTGTTAATATGGTTTGCCGATGATTTTCTTCAAAATTTTAATTTTTAGATATGTATCTTGAGTGGAATTAATTTTTACAGATGTCCATCTTTTTATATTCACACTTATGTAATTCACCAAAGTTATAGAAGAAGTTAAAAAAAAAACTAAACTCATATCAATGCAATAAAGACGAGAACGAAGGCATAATTTTATAGATGTAGAAAATGAAATCACTTATGGAAAGTCAACAGTAAACAAATCGAGAGCAGAAAACCTAATCCTCTTTCGTCATTATTCAATCAATGTTGTCTATTTGGTTTTGGTAATTTGTATCACCCACAATAATTTTTTTTGTGCATATGAAGTCTTAAAAATAATTAAAATAATATGTAATACGTTAACTCTTCAACAACGATGATACATTTAAGAACCAACATTTGTATTCATCATTTTATAATCGATAAAGATTGTAGTGTTGCAAAATGTTAAAACCATTTAATAAACAAGTATTATTATAAAAACTCACCCCGCGCATGCGCGCTGATTATCATCTAGTTTCTCTAATAATTTTAAGAATCATCCTAGTGATGGTAACTGGCTACAAAAAGGGATGATCTTATGCATACAAATAAGAAGGTTTTTCAAAATTAATATATAGGGGATAACAAATAATACATGCATACAAATAAGAAGGTTTTTCAATTAATATAGAGGGGATAACAAATGATACATGCATACAAATAATAATCAAAAAACAAGAGCACACATCAAGGGTTTTCAAATAGATGTTTACTTAGCGACACAAAGTTACAACAGTGCAGTGATCTCTGAAACAGACGTAAAGTATTGCAAACAAACGCAATTTATTTGTGAGACAATAAATACAAAGTTTATATTCTTCGACCGAATCGCCTCTGTCTTTGCTGATACCAAGTAAAGGCATCAAGATACTCAGCGTTACCGAAGTCAGGCCATAGAACGTTAGGAAAGTAGAGTTCAGAGTAAGCAGATTGCCATAAGAAGAAGTTACTGATCCTTTGCTCTCCGCTAGTTCTGATCAATAGGTCAGGATTTGGAAACTCACTACAGTTTGTCATCAACTCTTTATCCATCATTCCCTCGTCGATGTCCTCTACTTGAATCAGCCCGTTTTTCGCCTTTTTTGCTAGACTTTTGCACGCTTGCAAGATATCAAATTTTCCACTATAGTCTATTGCTATAATGAGATGCTTCCCTTCATAGCTCTTTGTAGCCTCTTCTGTTTCTCTTATCAGACCTAGAAGTGACTGGGGGATTTTTGTCCGGTTTCCGATAAACGAGATCTTCATTTTTTCTCTAAACAAAGAAGAGAATGACAAGGAAGAAAAGAAAATAACATCAGGGTGTTGACATGACAACCGTTTCTGTTTAGTTTAAATGTTTTTAAAATGAAAATTTTCATAGCTCCATACAGTTTTTCTCTACATGATGTTTTAAAAAATAACTAGATATTGACCCGCCCTCGAGAGGGCGGGTATATTTTTTGTTTTAAATTTTTTACCTAATATAATTTATATGTTTGTGTGTTTGTATAATCATATTTTTGTATGATATGAATTTAATAGAACAGATAAATTTTGTAAATATATTAGATAAAACAAGTTTCATAAGTATATAATTGTGTATTTTTGGTACCATATATGTATTTTTTAATCATATTTTGCGTTTTTATCTGTGATCATATTTTGCGTTTTTTTTTAAATGATTAATAAAGTATTTTGATAATTTTATTAAATTCGCTGACAAAAAAAAGAGTTGTATTAAATTTATTATATTGTTAAACTATACACCATAGCCTTTTAACACATTAATATGGTACTTAATTTTCAAACAGTATTTTTTAAACGTAACAAACCCTTATATAGTTTTGTTTAGTAATCTACACTATTATTTGAGAAGTGATTTTGCTTAGTTATCTTCTTCTCCATAATTTTAGGTAATTTTGATTATTTGTCATTGTTTATTGTTTATTTGTCTTATTTTTCATAATTTTAGAAACTTTACTTATTCTTTATGTTTTAATAATTTTAATTTTTTCTTATTTGTCATGCTCTTCACAGTTTAAATTATATATATATATATATATATTTCATATTCTTAGTAATTTTAATTCATAATTTTATTTATTTATAATAAATAATTCTATGTGAGATTTTGCTTACTTGCCATATTTTCCATAATTTTAGGTAATTTTGATTATTTGTCATTTTTTTACTGCTTATGTATCTTATTTACCATAATTTTAGGTAATTTACTTATTTGTTATGTTTTGATAATTTAACTTTGCTTTTTTATTATGCTTTTCATATTTAAATTAACTCATTTATTTGTCACATTTTTAATAATTATATTTGATAAATTTATTTATTTGTCATATATAATTTTAGGTGATATTTTTTGTTTTTTTTAATTTATCATGTTCTCTATGATTTTAAGATATTTATTCTATTAAAATAGGAACATGACCCATTGATAAAGGTCATGTCCAACCAATTTATATCTATAAATACTTTCGTCTTAGTGGACTACCAAAAATAAAGGCAACAAGTATAATCCCAACTCCCTTTTAATAACCGTTTGATATTATCAACGAATCATTTTTTTGTGATCTTCCCACATGAATTTTTAATCATCCGTGTTTTTTTACCTTCAACCATATATTACACGTGTCCACTATTATGTTCACCATTGTGTTTTTGGTAATGGGGTTCAAGTAGATTTAATAAAAATAAATATTCATATAAAATCATTTACTTTAACCCGTTTCAAATAGATTATTCGATTAAAAATATTTATTAAATGTGATTTTATTTAAAGTTAGTAAAGACCAATTAACCAAATGTATACATATATTTAACAGAATATGTTAAAAATAATTTGGTGCATGTTAGTTTTGATATTGGTTTTCAGATATAATACTTTAAAAACGTTCGAGTATATACGCAATGTCTAATAGAGTATGAGACTTTGATTTTCAGGTCGATTCCGAGTCAGAGTTTTTGGGTACGAATATTCTTGACTAATTATATTAAGAAATTACTAAGAAAATATAATATGTCGCAAACTTTAGGAATAAAGTCTAAAAATAATTTCTGAAATGCATATAGCACAAGTGTATAGTTATGCAACTTGACATATTTAACATAGTTATCAAAATTATATTAAATTAAATTAATATTAAACTCAAATATAATTACAAAAAATAACAAAAATATAAAAAATTAAATTTCTCAAAAAAACCAAAACAAAAAATATACCCGCAGAATCTAGTTTTGATTATATTTTATGTTTTATTATTTTGAAAAACTTAAATGTCATATTTTATGATTTAGGTTGGTTAATTATATATACTATTATTTGAGAAGTGATTTTGCTTAGTTGTCATCTTCTCCATAATTTTACGCAATTTTGATTATTTGTCATTTTTTATTGTTTATTTGTATTATTTTTCAAAATTTTAAGAAATTTACTTATTCTTTATGTTTTAATATTTTTTTTATTTGTCATGCTCTCCACAGTTTAAATTATATATATATATATATATATATATTTCATATTCTTAGTAATTTTAATTCATAATTTTATATATTTATAATAAATAATTCTTAGTGAGATTTTTCCATATTTTGCCATAATTTTAATTCATAATTTAATTATTTTGAAAAACTTATTTGTCATATTCCATGATTTAGGCTGAGTCAGTATTTTTAATAAATAATTTCTAAATTTTTAGTTTTAAAACATTTTTAGTGATTATTTAATAAATATTCACATTATATTCAGGGATAATTATGATTAACGAATATTATCAAATTTTAGCAATAATTTTATAGTTTTCATCTTATGTTTATTTTAGTTATATAAAATCAGTTGATGTTTGTATTAATTGTTCTTAAATGACGTTTGTTTCTAATTTATATCATCGAATTATCTTACCAATCAAAAATATGAGTCTAAAGAATGCAATCTTTTGCCATTATTTTTTTTTACAAAACAGCTTTTATTAGACATATATAATTATTATTTTTAATTTATAAAATTTTAGTTAAATAGAAATATGTTTTTAATCATTGTAGATTTTGTTAATATGTGTCACTACAAACTCCGATAAAAGGAAATTCATATAAAATGCGAATAAATTTTTAATGAAGAGGTGATAGGTTTTATAGATTTATCTTTTATGTTAGTTTACAGTATTAATAAAATTTTATTATATTATTATGATGATGATACTTTTATATGTGTGGTTTGGTGATAGAATAAATGAAAAGTTTTGTAAGTATCAAAACATTTTATCTATGTTGTGTTGGAGTAAATAAAGTAAATTTTATCTTCTACTTAATTTAATATTTGAAATTAATTAAAAAATCAAATCAAAATTAAAAATTATGTTAAAATTTGATTTATTTGGATATATATTAGTCCGCACAAGTGTGCGGGTCATCATCTAGTAAATCAGTAATTAAACAGACAGATTAAATAACTGCAATTTTTTTTCATAAATTAGAATTACTTAATTTTGTATAAAATTATAATTACATCATTATTACACATTATATTACACATAATAATTTGTATAGAAATTATAAATGGGTTATGTAAATCAAAATCCGTGGCCCAATTTTAATGGGTTTTGTAACTGTTTCCCTGTTCTTTCAATATTTATAAGAGGATGGCGATAGAAACGATTGTGGGGAAGGAAAAAGTTTTTAGTTAAAAAAATTGTTGAAAAATATGAGGGCATATTTTACGGGATTAAGGAGTTAGATGGCCAAATTTCGAAATTGATTTTAGAATAATTGATTTGATTCCTGGAATGTTCTTGTTTTATTGGATAAATAATTAAAAAAAATAGATATGCTCCATATTATTAAGATACAATCGATTATTAACTATGGTATTAAGGTTACATATTATTAGCTATCGATAATATGGTGTTAAAGTCCAGAAAAATATATTAGTTGCTAATTTAACTCATAGTAAATAATGGTCCCGATTACTAGGAAAAAAAATTGTAAAAAAAGGAAATTAGATATAAATAGAGGTGTTTTAATAGAATAGATAAAGATCAGTTTCTGGGTACCTTCGGAAGACATGTCTCTCAGACCTTAAGTATTCTTCAAACATGAACATCAGGCCGTTAACTTCATCCTGATCAATGACAAGAATAAAATGAATCAAAACGACAATCTCTTTCAAATGTTTTCCAAAAGTTAATTTTCCATTATCATCCACACACCTCGGGTCTTGCCCAATTTTCGGTGGAGAAAGCAAAGAGGGAGACAGTGTTTATCCCCATAGAAAAACAGTCCTTAACATTCTCCATTAGCTTCCTCGCTCCGGCCTTATGACCTTTCGATGTCCCTAGTCCTCGTTTCTTCGCCCAACGTCGGTTTCCGTCCAATATAATCGCCACATGCTTCGGCAGTCTCTTCTCTCCCATTATTGTACCACTACCATTTAGTTAAGAACAAACAGAGTTTACAATATCACTGTTTTGTTTTTTTTTCTGTTTATCATATCAATTCAAGTAACAATTTAAACTTCAATATAATTTGATGAAGTCAGATATTAGAGTAAGACATGTCACTTATTTAAGGACGACCATGATTAACCTTGGTCTCTTAATTGGGGTTTTTAGTTTTGGGTAGGAGACGGTTCTTAACTTTTCTTAGATTTTAACTAAAAAAGCCTAAGAACCGTCTCTTAAATAAGAGATATAAGACCATGATATTCCGGGGTTCTTAGAGCATATCTCCAATGGAGTATCTAAGAAGGATTAATGGCATGGTTCTACCTAATTAAATGCCGAAAATTAAATCAGAAAGAGAAAAATTAGGTAGATATGGTTCTAAAATTGGATGTTTTGGAACCACTTCTAACCTAATATGTGTCAATGTCTGATTGATTAAGTTTTTTTTTTTTTAAAACCCACTTGTTCTCTCTCTCTCTGATTTCGCGGAAAATTTCCCAGCAAACTCTCTCTCTTTTCATGGCGGAATCACCAAAGTACATTGAGCCCTATGATTGCAGAGAAGCTGTAGCGATTTCGCCAAAACTCTCTCTCTCTTTCGTTATGTTGAACCCGGGATTACAGAGAATCCCGCCCGTGTTTAAACCCTCCGACGAGCCCTCCGGCAGCCATGTACGGCGGAGGTGCGTTTCTTCTTCAAACCACGAATTCTCCTTCAAGCGAGTCCAATCGGTATACTCTTATACTCTCTCTCTATCTTCTGATTCTCTATCTACCTAGGGTTTTAATCGAAATCCCAATTTTTCACAGGTCAGAAAATCAGCAGGTCCATTCGATGCACTAATCTGCGTCGGCCAATTCTTCCCCGATTCACCGGAGCTTCTAGACGAGTTTCTGGATTACGTCGAAGGCCGAGCTAGCTCAGGTCCTGATTCCTACTTACTTCACCGGAGACTACGGCGTCTCCGCCCCCAAAATCCTATCCGCGACCTCGAAGAAAACTGAGAATCAAGGGTTTAAGATGGACGGGCTCGTGGTGGCACACAACTTGTTTTGGTTAAGAGGACGTGGGAAGTTCACTCTTCATGGTAACAGTGTTTTTCTGATATTGATTAAAGAATCAAATTTTGTTGTTTGTGAACGTTGCTGATATGATTTGGTTATGTGTTTTAGGTTTGTCTGTTGCTTACTTATCTGGTACGGAGTCATCCGATGGTCAGTTTGGGAAGTAAAGTCAAGATGATGTTGATGCTCTTCGTGCTCTTGCTGATGATTCTGGAGTTGTTGATTTGTTTTTGACATATCTTTTTTTGAACTTTTGATGGATGGATTGGTTTATTTATGTTCATGTTTTTAGTAATTGTTGGTCCTTAATTAGTTTATTTACTAATGAATGGCCTGTGGGAGTCACGAACAGAGCTGCGGAGTCTGATATTCCTGCAGAGGTTTCTGATTCGTCTTGTTGTGATTCCAATGTTTCTTAATTGGTGAAGGAAGTTAAACCTCGGTAAGTGTTTTTTTGGTTCTTGAATTGTTGTTACTGGGAGTTGTTGATAAGTTTGGAACTTATTTGTTGTTTATGTTTGTGTGTTTTGTTGCAGTTATCACATTGCAGGTTCGATGGGGGGTGTTCTATGCCCGTGAACCTTACTTGAACGTTGATTCTAGTCATGTAACTCGCTTTCTTTGCCTTGCTCAAGTTGGAAACAAAAACAAACAGGTGTGTTCTTTGATAGTTACTCTTGTCCCAAGAGCTTGGTACTTATTGGTCACACCTAACACTCTTGGTAGTTAGCTTTAATTTACTTAAGTGCTCAATGCGTGGTAGAGTCTAGTATCTTGGTAGTTAGCTTTAATTAGGTTGTGATGAAAGTAATCTATTATTACAAGTTTTCAAATTTTTGAATCTTAGAACCTTTAATTGGTTCTATCATTGGAAGGTTTAAAACTAAACAAGTATCTAAACTTTTTAATTTGATTATTTTCAATTAAAAATTTGTTTTAGAACTCTAAGACCATATCTATTGTTGGAGATGGTCTTAGAGTGGGGTTCTTAGCGGAAGTTAAGAACTATTTTTTAACTTCCGCTAAGAACCTCATCATAAGAACTCCGGGTTAATCATGCTCTAAAAACCGTCTCTTAGCCGAAAAGTGTAAAAAAGAAAAAAGAATGTCAAATCATGAGTTAATAACTCCTGCTAAAACATCGGGGTTAATCATGTTCATAACCGCGTAAATAGTTTTTTGGGTGCAACTCGCGTAAATGGTTTCTAGCAATATGACTCACACGCTTCAATAAGATAAAAGCTATAAATAAAATGAATAAATCACATAGTTTTCTTGATTTGGTTGGTTGATAACATACTTTGATACTCTGAAATCTACGCGTGGTTGTCGAATCCAGAGTTTGTAAAATATTTTAGATTAGACTCAAGGAGACCGGTTAATTTAGCACAAGAATAAACCAGAGTTTAGCACGTAAAAGCTATGATTAACAAAAGGAGACTACCGTTTGTCGTTCCTCTCTTCCTCATCCTCGTTCCTGGAAGCTGTGAGTTTGATGAATCTGAGGATGTTTCTGAAGGAGAGAGGAACACTTAGTCGACGAGAGATGAAGAGACCAGGGATGAGAACAAGAGCAAAAAAAGTCAAAACAATAGAGAACATATACACCATTTTTGTTTTGTCTTTGTTTCAGTATTTTAGAACCGAAGCACTCGACTACGAACTTAAAGAGGTTCAAGTTCAAAGACGCACATGATTAATGGAACGTTTTCCGGCTCGCTATCTGTCTCTTCTTGATGCTACGCAAAGACAGGTCCTACGAAGGTTTAATACGATCTTACGACACTTGAAAATACTAAATGGTTAGTTGAAAAAAAAAAAATACTAAATGGTTTTGCATGTGATTTGCTTATTAAGTTAAGACATTTTTATGAGCCCAGATTTGGACTTGGATCAATATAATTATATAACTTTACATTACATCAATGAAGTCTCGTAAAGTATTAAATAAACTGAGGTATGGTGTTTTAGAAAAAAACACCAAACAGGTATGATGGAAACTTCTTACGTTCACTAGCAAAAAGAAAAGGAAAGGGTATATGATGTTAACATTAATGTCGAAGCTAGCCGTATAGATATCATATAGCTATTCACATTTTGTTTGCGTGCATATAGTATCATTCTTCTAATATGAAAGAGCTCCTTTTCATTGTAGTAGTTGTTGTTGCTTGATTCAAAGTCAATCTAGAATTTAGGAATAATAGGGTTTCTGGTTTAACTTAACGTAGTTGTTTCCTAGTTATTAAGAGTTTATTATTTATCTTTTATAATCATGGGTAATCTATTTTTTTATAAATTCAGTATTTTATAATTGTATTTCTTAAGCTTTTTAATCAACTTAATATTTTAGCTTCCTTTCTCTGAAATCTCCCAACAATTATGGTATCAGAGCAAAGCAAAATTTCAGGTTTTAATCCTCGTTAAAAAGAAAGAAAAAATAAGAAGAAGAAGAAGAAACGATGGCTAGCAACGGTTCACCGCATGCCCTTGTTCCGATTTTCAAAGGTGAAAAGTATCATATATGGAGTCTCAAGATGAAGAATATGTTCCGATTGCAAGAATTATGGGATCTGGCCGAATCTGGTTTTGAAGATGATAATCCAGAAGAACCTGATCAATCTCTACGGAAGAGAAGAAAGAAAGATGCAAAAGCATTATTCTTCATCCAAACGGCATTGGATGATGATATACTCTCAAGGATCTCTGCAGCAAACACAGCTCATGAAGCGTGGGAGATTCTGAAGCATGATTATATGGGAGCACAAAAAGTGATCCTGGTGAAGTTAAAAACTTTATGGCAAAAACTTGAAACTCTTTCTATGGAACATAAGGAAACTGTTCAAGAGTACTTGGGTAGAGTGTCTACCATTGTGAATCAGATGAAGGCTTATGGTGAGTTATCCACCAATGAGAGCATCGTGAGCAAGGTGCTGAGGAGTCTGTCATCACAGTTTGAGTATGTAGTTCCAGAAATCATTGAGTCAAATGATCTGAGACATACACATGTGATGAATTGATGAGTTCTTTGTTGGCTCATGAAGATCGGCTTAGCAAAGCCTATGAGAAAGCTTTTCAAATGAATGAAGATTCTTCAGAAAATGGAAGATCTGAGTATTATGGAAACCAAGGCAGAGGTGGATATCATGGTCGAGGCCATGGTTATGGAAGAGGAAGGGGTGGATTCAATGAACAGAATCAACACCAAGGTTCATACGAATATCAAGGTTATCACAACAGTGGATACGAGGATCAAAGTCAGTTCAAGAGCAATATTCAGTGTAGGTATTGCAAGAAGTTTGGGCACAAGGAGGCTGAGTGCTGGTCCAAACAAAGTAATGAGCAAAAATCAAATTTTGCTCAAGATGTTGAAGAAGAGAGTAAGCTATTCATGACGCATTCTACTTGCACAAGTGTGTCTGATGTGGTATGGTTTTTGGATTGTGGTTGTTCCAATCACATGGCTGGTTGACATGGTATCAGAGCGTAGCCACACCCCGAACCATTAATCCGGCCCAGAAAGAGGTCCGATCATCCCACTAGCTGATGGTCCATAGAAGGTTCAGTTCCGCCGAGATTGTTAGAAAAAAGAATTGTCTCAGAGGGGGTATGATGGATTCAGCGAGATTAATGGTTATACGCACCATTATTTCGAAGGAGGTTGTTGGAGAGAAGTCCCACATTCAAAATATGTAAGGGACTTGATATATATGGGACTTGGGCCACTCCACTTACCGCTAATTGATTTTAAGTTGGAAGTACAGAAAACTTGACAGAAGCAGAAATGTTTCTTGAGTGGCAGATTGCAATAAAACAGGAGATGAAATCTATGGAGAAGAATTCTACATGGGAGTTCTGCATAAAGAAAAAGCAAGGAGAAGATGGAATCTTTGCATGTCAGAAGAAGTATGGTGTTGCTTTGGTGAAGAAGTTCAACATATATGGTTGTGAGAAGGCACTCACGACAAATGATTATGGTATGTGGTTTTCGAACTTGTTCAATTTCAAGTTTGTTGGTTGGACAGACAGCGACTAGGCAGTAAGTTTGGATAATATGAAAAGCAATTTGGAAAATTGCTTTAGTTTTGGTTCTGGTGCTGTTATTTGGAGTTCAAAGAACCAAGAAACTGTGGCACTATCATCAACTGAAGCAGAGTATGTGGCAGAAGAAGCAACAACAAGGCAAGTTCTATGTTTAAGGAAGTTACTAGCTAATTTCTGTGTTGAACAAGTTGAAGCTACAGAGATAGCGTTTCATGGCAGTATCAAGAAGTTTGGAGTGTGCAAATTTGAATCAAAGGGGAGTGTTGATTGATTCAAAGTCAATTTAGAATCTAGGAACAATGGGGGTTTGTGGTTTAACTTAACGTGGGTTGTTTCCTAGTTATTAGGAGTTTTTTTTTTTACTATCATAGGTAAAGGGTAGTTATCTATTTCTTTATAAATTCAGTATTTTGAAATTGTGTTTTTTAAGCTTTTCAATCAACATAATATTTTAGCTTCCTTTCTCTGAAATCTCTCAGAAATTGTCCAACTAACATCTAAATACAGCCCCAATATCTGTAAGCCTCTAGACGTTTCCCGGCAATATAAACCGGCTAAAAGAAATCTTTCTGCATTCATTAAGAAGTTGAAGAGATTCTTTTTTAGTAAGTTTGTAGAAATTTTAGTCTAACTAAAAAATTACAATGATTAAACCACTCTAAAATCTCGTATAAAACTATCAGATTTAATATTTATTTTAACTAAATATATATTAAAAACTCTAAAATAACTAAAAAATCGCTAAATTCACAACTTCAAAATATTTCAACAACAATGAAATTCAAAGTGATTTATCAAATAACAAATTCAACGAGAAAATTTCTAAAAGAAATTAAATTTATATTTTGATAACAGTGCCTTTTAGTACAAATCACATCAAACTTATTTTGATTAAAAACATCTCCTAAATGAAAATGTCAATTTTCCTTTGTCAATTATAAACCGGCTATCGGAACAAGAGATACAAGAGCATAATTAACGTTGTATCTTAGATAGGTATCTTAGGATAACTATGATTTAATTTTTTTTTGCAATTAACAGAAGGGACATCTCTTGATTAGGCGATGCAAGAACCGTGTCTTAGCATACACGTGTTGATGGTGGAAAAAAAAAGCAATGTCTTTCTCTCTTCTCTTCCTCTCTCTCTCTCTTCTCTTCCTCTCCGTTTCTTCTTCTTCTTCCAGATTGATTCTCAATCACTCTATTATATTTGATTGATTGAATTTAGTTTTTGATTGATTTAGAATCGGGAAAACGAATTACTCGTTAAAGCCATTGATCGGACCTCCGTTTGGATGTCTGCTCGAAGTCGAAACCAGAGAAGATGGTTCTTTCCTCTCTAGCATTCTTCCCATCAAAAAGGTTTAGTCTTTTTTCTCAAAATCACATTAAAGAATCGTTTTTTTGTTTCTATGGTTATAATGTTTGGTTATAGATTTTATTGAATTGATGTTTTGGTCATAGACCTTTGCTTGGTTTATGGAGGTGGGATGATGGGGAATCCAGCTTTAGCGGCAGCGGCTGGTGGAGGCCTATGTTGCACCGAGACGGATACGGGGACGGAATCGGGCACGGGAAACCGCAAAACTAAAAATGTAAAGATAGGGGTACGGCATATATGTGTCTATATAAATATATATAATATCTATAAGTTTAAACTATAAACAAGTCAAACTATAATTTCAACTTAAAAGTAGAGCAAAGAACGTAAATTCACAACCATAAACTAAAAACAGAGCAAAGAACATATAGACACGATCATAAAGTTAACAAAACAGAGAACATTTTATATAACCACAAGCAGTAACCATTAGGTAATTAAAATATTGGAGTTATAATAGAGAAATGTCACGGAAACGTTTCCTCGCCGTCCCCACCGTGTCCCCGTCTCGGAAACGTAACGAGTAACGCTTCATAGGTGGAGGCTACATGTATCCGATGTTGGCTAGCGTGTTGGGTCAGATGGGTAGGATTGGTGATCCGGGAGCACTTGGGGCTTACTTTAGAGGAGGTCAGAGTCTTCCTACTGCTTATTCTGATTCAGATACTGGGAGAAAAGGGAATGGTAAAGATTCAGAAGCTGGTGGTGGTTCGTTTCAGGGCTACTCAAACTATTAATGGTACGCTTACTTGTTACCTCTAGTGTTGTTAGCAAAGACGCAACATATATTGTTTAGCTATTAGGCGTATTAAGCAGATAAAATTGATTAAGGCTGTTGAGGTGGTTTAGCATTGTCATTAACGGCCTAAATGAATCTTACTTGGACTGCTTTTCAAGATTTTGATGACAAGATGATGTGTCGCACGGCACCGACCATGCTTTTGTTTTTCTTTATTTCAGTACCGTTTCAGTCTCCATTTGGTTTTTGGTTTTCCTTTATTTCTTTACAGCTTCTGATTTTACCATTCTGTTATTGGTTTTGTAAGATTGGTGATGGCGGCAGGGATGAAAGTTGTTTGAGCTTTGTTTTCATTCAGTTGCATATTTTGTTTAATTTATTGGCTTATTTTGGGGGTTTTTAATGTTGCACTGAGTTTTATTATTTGATCGTCCACTATCTCTCCACTCATCTGGTTTTGGTATCAATGTCCTCAAATTAACAGTCACGCTAAAGCATGAGCTGCTCGTGCTGTTTCTCATTCATGTGTTTATTCTCTGTACTTTTGATTTTCATATTGGTTTGATGTTTGTTTGTCCCTTTGATTTCTTTTGTTTTCATTTTGGTTTTCCGTGTGTTGTTTTGTTTGTTCTTATGTTTTTGATGTTTGGTTTGTTTTCTTGAACTCAAACTTTGCAGATGATAATAGTTTTTTTTTAAGAACCCTTAATTAAAAAACTAAAAATGTTGATGTCTCTTAACTAAGTTCTTAACTTACATTTATAATTAAAAAACTCATTAAGAAATCCTAATGGGATTGTTGGGTTAACCATGCTCTAAATGTCAATCATGCATAATTTCCCGACTTTTCTTGAAAAGTTGGAATGCATTGTTTATAATTGACTCGAAAGACCGACCAATAGCAAAGAACTGTGACTCACTGGTTCAACCAAATCGGAGATGGCGCCGTTTACCGCAGCGGAGGAATAAACTCTTCCGGAGTGACTACAGCCGAGCTGATGCCGAAGCACGTAGCGGTTGAAATGGACGGAAACGGAAGGTGGACGAAGAATCAAGGTTTTCAACCTTGGGACGGTCACAGAGTCGGCGTTGAAGCTTTGCGAGCTTTGCGGTAGATGGGGAGTCCAAGTCTTTACAGTCTTCGCCTTTTCTAACGATAACCTAAAGTATGACCTGTTTGAATATGCCCTAGATTTTCTAGGGTATATCTTTTGCTCTGTGGAACCCATCTGGTACCTAATATCCCTGCTGATCGAGATTGATTTCTTGTTGAGTTTGTTCGAGACACTCAAATCAGAGCTTGTAAATTTAGCCAATTAACTATGGTATGATCAGAAAATCCATCAAATTGTTTTTGTGATGCGTGTGTCACAAGTCTGCTATAATCTTCTTGAGTGTAGGAACAATGTTCGTATCTCTATCATTGGAGACTCCTCGAAACTTCCAAAATCTCTTTTAAAAGTGATAAACGAAGTTGAGGAAGTTACAAAGAGCAAAACGAGGCTTCAGCTAATCGTAGCTAGGGATGTTGTAATGGGCAAAATTACCCGGCCCGGCCCGAACCCGAACCCGAAATAAACCCGCCCAAAAAATACCCTAAACCAAAAAACCCGAAAATAACCCGGTATCATTAGGGTAACCCGCGAAAAACCCGAAAACTTTAGGGTAACCCGTGAAAAACCCTATCTCTATTTTATTTAAAGTTTTGTGGGCTTTTAGTTAAAGCTTTATAGTTTTAAACTAAATTTAAATGTATTGAATATTTAATTTTTAATCATGTTTTGTATACAATTTGATTAAAGCTTTATAGTTTTAAACTAAATTTAAATGTATTGAATATTTTTAATTTTTAATCATGTTTTGTATAGAATTTGATTAAAGCTTTATAGTTTTAAACTAAATTTAATCAAGTTCTTCTTTTGTAGAAAATGGGACAAGCACTTATACTCCTACGGCGTCTCTCTTCTCTTGTCTCCTGGTGTATCTGTTTGGGATTGTACCGTTCGTAAAATGAGGTTTACCTACGTACTTGAATGGGTGTAGTAGTCATCAAGTTTGGTTTTGTTTTCTTCAGAAGCAAAGAAAACGCAAGTTAGCGTTTCTTTCTATGATTGCACAAGTTGCATTAAAGAAACATACTCAGAATGGAACCAGACATATTATTAAACAGAGTATTAAGATATATTATCAACTTAAAGAAACAGATTCAGAAGCATAGTATCAGCTTAAAAAAACATACTCAGTATCATCTTAAAAAAAACATACTCAGAAACATAGTATCAGCTCAAAGAAACAGACTTATAAACATAGTATCAGCTTAAAGAAACAGACTCAAAATCACCCAAGACATTTCATATAGATCATCACATAAGATCAAGGTAGCCTTCTGAAATTGATCTCCACTGTTTGAAGAACCTGGTGGATGACTTCTTATGGATGCTAGTTGCTACCTACCTGTACACGTACACAACAAGAAACTTGTGATCAGCAACAAGTCACAAAATGTGATACCAAATTCAAGCATCAACCAAGAAACCTTTAGAGTATCAGAACAAGTTAGCTAGCCTATGAGAGCTGTTCAGTCAAGTTTCAGAGTATCCAAACTATGGTTAATATACTAAAATAATATTAGCTAAGAGTTTTAACCTCATATTGCAGAACTACTTGCTGTGGTTGTTGGATCCTTGTCTAAGTTTTTATATATACTTACATCTGTAAGGGGAAGCGCTTTGACTTGCTTAAATGCCTCTAGTGAATGTAGAATAGGTCTCACAATAGCTGGCAGAAAGAGTCCTACAAACAAAGTGAAGACAAAGATTCAATAACACGTTTCCAAGATTCAATAATTCAAAATTCATGATCATGTTGGTGCAATTTAATACAGAACAAAAATTGCTAGAAAACTTTTTGAGACCATTAGAAAGTTCAAGATTGTTTTAGAAAAAGCTTGATTGAGTACCTTATCTTTGACCAAACCACCAAAGGTGAAAACAACTGCAGTCTCTAAAGCCTGTAGAACTCGGCCCTGCATACATAACAGCACCTAAAATGTGAGTTTCAGAACCACTGATAATCAACCTGTTAAGCACAACAGCAAGAAAGCCCACAATATGCAAACTCGGCCAAGTTAGCTAGCTGTTGACCAACGTAACGACACACATGCGCACACATAGAACAATGTTGTTGTTTCAGCACAAAATCAATCAAACCCTGAGTTCACGACCTAAATTTTCTCTATAAATGGTTGATTAAACTTTTATTTTCTTTTTCTCTAACACCCTGAGCCTAAAACCAAATCGCTAAAATCCTAAAACCCTAAATGAAAAAGAATCTGTCTCGGAACTTCGAAGATTCCGTTCTCCCAAACCGTGAGGACCCAGAAAACGATCAAGATATCAAATCGAAGCCCTGGTCGAGACGAATCAGTCAGTGCAAACTGCTTGTCGATATGACCACTGACGCGCCCTCACGCACAGATACAGTGCGCGCCAATTTGCTTTGGAACCCTAATCCGAACCCGACGATACCGACGAACCCTAATCCGTTCGCGGCTCCGTTCCAGCTAGTGTCCACCTGACCAGCTCCAGCCCCAAGGCGTTCCTGATCCTAGACGAACTCAGCTCCATCCTACATCAAGGACAGCTCGCGATCTGCCAGCAACAGCTCCTGTTCCCATCAGAGGCGCTCGCGATCCGATAGAAGCAGCTCGCGTCCCAGCCAGCTCACATCCCGATCGTGTCTAAGCTCGAGGTTCATTCTTGGTGGTCCGGTTTCTACAAACAACTAAACTAAAGGTATTTCGAATTATAAGAACATAATGAATCGAATTTGGTTTATTGTAAAGAATGAAACCCTAAAATATAATCTCTAAGATGAAAGTCATAGGATAATAGATCAATCCCTAAGCGAGTAAATCTAAGCTCTATAAGTTCGATCCCCAAACCCTAAAAATCGAGATTGATCCATTGATCAATTAAAATCAGAACCTTAAAGGTTTTGAATCTCAAATCAAATCCCTTTGATCTAAGATCAAATTTTCGAAATCCCTAAACCCTATTTCGAAAACTATTGATTAATTAAAACTGATTGATTGATTGATTGAGATTGAATTTGATCATCCTGAAATTGAAATTGCTTGTTAATAAAATCGAAACACTAAAACCCTAATTCTGAAAATCGATTTTAATTGTTTGAAATTGAACATTGATTGGTTGATTTGATCACTTAGAATTGTTGTTAGGATTGTTCAAACTCGAATCTGATTGTTTGGTTTGTTTAAACTAAAACCCTAATGACCTAGTTTAGATTATTTTTAAAATCAAAATCTGAAATTACATATTAGGTTAAACTGTTTTAGACTTGATCATACTCGTGTCCGTGTGGCCTTGTTGCATTCATACCATAACTTAATCACATTGATTGATTGTAATTACACTTAGAACTTATTCTAGGAATGGTGTTGAATTGAATCAAATAGCCGTGTGGCTTGATCTTTGCTTGGCCGATAGGTTTGCTTTTTTTGATTGCATCATGAACTGATAGAAACAAACCATGTTAGGATTGCAATTACACGACAAACTAAATGCATAAAAACGAACTAGTTTGCATCCATGGCCGTGTGGCTTGCTCATTGGCCGTGAGGCATAGATCTTGGCTGTGAAGGCCTGTTTGATTGTTTGAACATAAAACTCTAATCGTTTAAACATTAAAAACTATTCCTAAAAGATCTAAAAATATTAATCTATAACTTCAGATGTCGAAAATCAACAACCTTGATTTCGCTGTCCTAAATCTATCGGGAGACAATTACCTTCAGTGGGCGCTCGATGCTAAGACCATCCTGAAATCCAAGGGACTCGGTGAGTGTATCACCGAAAAGAATAATGCCAATGAAAAGGATCTTTACAGAGTCATCTTGATCATTCGTCATCATCTAGCTGAGAGTCTCAAGGATCAATACTTAACCATTGAGAATCCACTAGATCTCTGGAATCAATTGACACTACAAGAAAACAGCGTAATTCTGACGGACATTATGACGGAAAATGAGATCCTCGGAATATTCCGACGATTTTCCAAGGAAATTTTGAGAAAACCCAAAATTTGGGTTTCCTCGGAATATACCGATGAAATACCGAGGAAATCATATTCCTCGGAAAAGACCGACGAATATCCGAGGATATATTATAGCCGTTAGAGAGCCGTTGGGGGATTTAAAAAATTCCGAAGAAATTCCGAGGAAAGAGCCGTTGCCGTCGGGATTCCGTCGGAATTTCCTCGGTACTGTCGGCAGCATTTCATCTATAAATACCCGCACCCCCCAACCTCTTCGTTCACTCCATTTCTTCATCCTCTAACATACTATATTTACACACGAATTTGATTGAAAAAAGCATGTCTTCTTCAAATTATTATCGTTCTTGGATCGATCGACCTAATTTGAATCCGAACACGAGATTGCTTACGGAAGAATACCAACGAGGTATAACCGAATTCATGGGGTTAGTTCAACGACAACCGGAAGCAGAAACGAGTATGTTACGATGTCTTTTCTCTAATTATAAAAACATAAAGATTATTAAAGAGTGGGATGTTTGGACTCATCTATATTTGAATGGGTTTACACAAAGTTACAAAATTTGGTATCATCATGAAGAAACTGATTATGAATATGGTAGTACTAGCGAACCTCAGCCTGCGGTTAGGTTAGAAGAACCATTTAGAATGGATGTAGATTATGGTGTAGGTACTGAGCAGATGGTAACTGATCATTTTAGAGGGGAAGATTTACCCAATGCAGAAGCTATGAGATTTTATGATATGCTGGATGCTGGAAAGTAACTCTTGTACGTAGGTTGCAGAGATGATCATTCAGCTTTATCATCTGCAACAAGACTGATGGACATTAAAACAGATTATAATTTGGCTGAAGACTGTATGGATGCGATTGCTGATTTTGTAAAAGGTATTCTACCTGAGGATAATGTAGCCCCTGGTTCATACTACGAGGTTCAGAAACTGGTAGCTGGTCTTGGTTTATCGTATCAGGTAATAGATGTATGTAGCGATAACTGCATGATTTATTGGAGGGCGGATGAACAGCGGGTTACATGCAAATTTTGTGGATATGCTCGTTATAAAGATACGAGTGGAAGAGAACATGTGCCATTTAAAAGGATGTGGTATTTGCCTTTGACGGAAAGGTTGCAGAGGTTGTATCAGTCTGAACGCACAGCGCAACCAATAGATGGCATGCGGAGCATTCAACAAATGGTGAGATTAGACATCCTTCAGATGCAAAAGCGTGGAAGCATTTCCAATCAACATATCCCGGCTTTGCGTATGAGAGAAGAAATGTCTACCTTGGATTATGTACTGATGGTTTCAGCCCGTTTGGCAAGAGTGGAAGACAGTATTCTCTATGGCCAGTCATTCTTACACCATACAACTTACCGCCAAACTTGTGCTTGCGGCGAGAGTTTTTGTTTCTCTCCATTCTCGTTCCCGGACCAGAGCATCCTAAGAGATCACTTGATGTGTTTCTTCAGCCACTAATATATGAGTTACAACAACTATGGGCTCAAGGTGCTGAAACATACGATGTTTCATGTAAATAAAACTTTCAAATGCGGGCAGTACTTATGTGGACAATAAGTGATTTTCCAGCATATGGTATGTTATCTGGAAGGACAACGCATGGAAGGCTATCATGTCCATATTGTCAAGATAACACTGATGCTTTCCAACTAAACACGGAAGGAAAACGTGTTGGTTTGACTGTCACAGGAGATTCCTACCACCTGATCATCCATATCGTAGGAGTAGGAAATTGTTTACGAAGAACAAGAGGGTGTTTGACAGTCCACCTCCGGAAATTTGTGGGGCAGATTTGTCGACACAACTAAGATATTTTGGTGCAGAAAGGACGCCAGACCAAGGTGGACATGTGCATTATCCGGTAGATGCTGTTGGAGAACTACATAACTGGCACAAAAGAGTATTTTCTGGGATCTGCCATACTGGAAGGATCATCTGCTGAGACATAATTTAGATGTCATGCATATTGAGAAGAACTTTTTTGACAATCTCATGAACACGATCCTTAACGTTTAAGGTAAAACAAAGAATAATTTGAAGTCAAGACTGGATTTAGTCGATATATGTGCTCGTTCAGAACTTCATGTTGATGAGAATGGTAGGGCTCCTTTTCCCATATATCGACTTGATGCAGAGGGAAAAGATGCGTTCTTTGATTGGATTTCAAACGATGTGGAATTTCCAGACGGTTACTCATCTAATTTGCGTAACTGTGTCGACAGAAAGGAAGGAAAGTTTATCGGCTTAAAGAGTCACGATTGCCATGTAATGATGCAGCGCCTCTTTCCGTTTGCCTTCAAGGAACTATTACCACGAAATATTCATGAAGCAATTGCAGGGATTAGTGCTTTCTTCCGCGATTTATGCACGAGATCAGTGACTCTTGAAGGTATTGAAAATTTGAAGACTAACATAGCCGTGATTCAGTGCAACCTTGAGAAGATATTTCCTCAATCATTTTTTGATGTTATGGAGCATCTTATTATTCACCTGGCAAGAGAATTGAAACTTGGTGGTCATGTGCAGTATAGATGGATGTATTTGTATGAGTGCTATATGTACCATTTGAAGAAGATGGTGAAAAATTATAGTAGGGTGGAAGGTTCTATAATCGCACAGATGATAAATTCAGAAACTTTAAACTTTGCCGAATTCTACTTTCCAGCAGAAGTGCAGAACAAAAACAGAAGACCTGCTCGGCATGATGATAGAGGCGAACGGGCAACATATCATGTTACGGTTCCAGACATCTTCACAGATGTTGGATGACTTAGCGGAAAACCAAAGGACCGTCGACTTACCGAGCAGGAGCGCAGTCATTTGCAAACACATTTGCTCACCAACTGCGAAGATGTTCTTCAATATGAGAGGTAAATAAATTAGCTTAAAAATTTTTATTTTAACAAGTTAAAATTTAAATCTTAATTAATTATATTATTGTCAACATAAAATTATGTTTGGGATTACAACTTGAGTAAATAAATGATGGGATCCTTGTGAATCATATGGCATACACTGAAAAGGTACTCAAGAGATTCAATATGGTTGATTGCCATTCTCTGACCAGTCCCATGGTCGTGAGGTCTCTCGGCCTGGACACTGACCCATTCCGTCCCAAGATGGACGATGAAGATGACATAGGTCCCGAAATGCCATATCTCAGTGCCATAAGAGCTTTAATGTACTTGGCAACTCACACACGGCCTGATATAAGCTTTGCCGTGAATCTACTATCTAGGTTTAGCTCATGTCCGACCCAGAGGCATTGGAATGGGATCAAACATGATCTTCGTTACCTGCAAGGAACGAAAAAATTGGGTCTATATTATACTAACCATAACAAAGATGGTTTAGTTGGCTTTGCTGATGCTGGTTATTTATCAGATCCACATCAAGCTCGATCACAGACAAGATATGTCTTTACACATGGAGGTACGGCCATATCATGGCGTTCCATGAAACAAACCATCGCGGCCACTTCATCTAATCACTCGGAAATCTTGGCCATACATGAGGCCAGCCGCGAGTGTGTTTGGTTGAGGTCGATGACCTAACACGTTCGAGCTGATTGCGGGATGGGCGAGTGCAAAAAGCCAACTGTGATGTATGAGGACAATGCTGCGTGCATTGCTCAGCTCAAGGACGGTTACATAAAAGGTGATAGGACGAAGCACATATTGCCTAAGTTCTTCTTTACTCACGAGCTTCAGAAAGCCGGTGAGGTCCAGGTCGTCCAAGTACGATCCAGTGACAATTCAGTTGACCTATTCACCAAGGCACTTCCTACCTGCACGTTCAGGAAGCTCATACATCAGATTGGGATGCATAGGATAAAGGACCTCCACTGAGGTTCACATCAGGGGGAGTAGTACGTGTTGTACTCTCTTTCCTTCATCATGGTTTTGTCCCACTGGGTTTCCTGATAAAGTTTTAATGAAGCAACATTAAGCGTATTACAATCCCTGTATGGTTATGGCATCCAAGGGGGAGTGTTATAAATCAATTGGTGGATGTCCATAACCGGCCCGGTCCATAACCGGCCCGGTCCATAACCGGCCCGGTCCATAACCGGCCCATACACTTACAGAGAGAGACGGCCCAAACCTAGAGAGAGAGAGGCGGCTACAACTTGCCTATTTCCTAATTCGCTTAAGTTTATGATTTGTCATCTTTCCTATTATTGTATTTCCATTTATCTCTCTTGTAACCCCTATATAAAGGGAACACTTATTCATTAATAATATACAGAAACTTACGGTTCTAAATCCTTAAGTTTACAACAAAAACGACGTTGTTTCGGTTAACTTTAAAAAAAAAAAAACCCATCGGGTACCCGAAGCCCGACAGTGTAAACCCGATAGGGTAATAAACAAAACAAGACCCGCCCAACAAAAACCCGCGAGTTTTAAAATCTAAAAGTACGGGTTTTGGGTTTCAAATTTCAACCGGGCTTCGGGTACCCTATGGGTAAAAACCCATTATTAACATCGGGAAGTCACAAGTCTGCTATAATCTTCTTGAGTGTAGGAACAATGTTCGGATCTCTATCATTGGAGACTCATCTAAACTTCCGAAATCTCTTTTAGAAGTTATAAACGAAGTTGAGGAAGTCACAAAGAACAACACGAGGCTTCAGCTAATCGTAGCAGTTGGTTACAGCGGGAAGTACGATGTTGTACAAGCGTGTAGAGGCATTGCACAGAGAGTGAAAGACGGTGAGATCGATGTTGAGGAGATAGACGAGGGACTGATCGAGCAAGAGCTTGAGACGAACGTTACTGAGTTTCCTTACCCGGATCTGCTGATACGAACGAGTGGTGAGCTAAGAGTGAGTAACTTCTTGTTGTGGCAGTTGGCTTACACTCTTCTTTGCTCAAGAGCTCTGGCCTGATTTTGGGAGGAACGGTTTTGTTGAAGCATTGATGTCGTTTCAGCAGAGACAGCGACGCTTCGGTGGTCGTAAATCTTGAGTTTCTTTTTCATTGGTGTAATAAAAACTGTATATGATGTGTAATAATGGACGTTTTATACCTCAAGAACTAGACCTTTTGAGATATTCCAGTTTCTTGTGTCACAAGAGAACGATGTTACTAACAACTTATACATGCGTGTGAGAATCAAAGAACAATAATACACAAAAGCAAAAGGCAAATTATTGCAAACAAGTGCATTTTATTTGTGAGAAATGAAATACAAAGTTTAAACTCGTCGACCGAATCGCCTCTGCCTTTGCTGATACCAAGTCAAAGCCTGAAGATACTCAGCCTCACCAAAGTCAGGCCATAGAATGTTAGGAAAGTAGAGCTCAGTGTAAGCAGATTGCCATAAGAAGAAGTTACTAATCCTTTGCTCTCCACTCGTTCTGATCAATAGGTCAGGATTTGGAAACTCGCTACAGTTTGTCATCAACTCTTTATCTATCACACTCTCGTCAATGTCTTCTACTTGGATCACCCCATTTTTAGCCTTTTCGGCTAGACTTTTGCACGCTTGCAGTATATCAAATTTTCCACTATAGTCTATTGCTAAAATGAGATGCTTCCCTTCATAACTCTTTGTAGCTTCCTCTGTTTCTCTTATCAAACTTAGAAGTGACCGGGGGATTTTCGTCCGGTTTCCAATAACCGAGATCTTGATTTTATCTCTATATAAAAAAATAAAAAAAATAAAAACATCATGGTGTTGAAATGACAACAATTTCAGTTTTAGTTTTTTATTTTAAAAGAAAACTCATAGTATTATCCATTTTTTGTGAAGAATTTGTTCTCGTCTTATGCTAGCTTTTATTATAGAACTTTTTATCAACAAATCTATTTTATTTTTGGTTTTCCTCAAGTAATTCAAACCTAGAAACTAAAACTAAAACTCTACGTAATGTTTTTCTTAAAGGATCTAAACTATATGGTGGGTACCTTTGGAAGAAAGGCAGCTCAGACCTAAAGTTTTCCTCAAACAAGGACATCAGGCCGTTAACTTCATCCTGGTTAATCATTTTAAAAAAATCAAAATAAACAAAATATAAGAAACTCTTGGAAACGTGTTGCAAAAGTTATCTCCTCTTTTCATCACCACCTCGGGTCTTGCCCAATTTTCAGTGGAGAAAGCAAAGAGTGAGACAGTGTTTATCCCCATAGCGAAACAGTCCTTAGCATTCTCTATAACCCTCCTCGCTCCGGCCTTGTGACCATCCGATGTCCCGACTCCTCGTTTCTGCGCCCAACGTCTGTTTCCGTCCAGTATAATCGCCACATGCTTTGGCAATCCCCCTCGTTTCTCTTTCTCTCCCATTGTACCACTACACAATAGTTAAGAACAAACAAAGTTCAAGGCTTATAATATAAAAAGACATGCATATTTCTAGTAGAAAGTTAGAGATCCCCAGTTGAGTAACGCCGGTACATCATATTTTGAAGAGGAATCACCTAATAAGACTAATATATAGTTAGAAGTCAGTGGGACCCGCTTATTCAACATTATGAAGATAACCCTGTCCGTTTGTCTTTTTGGTTCTTTCAAATTGCATGTTATAAGGAAGATAAGCTTGCAAGGAGCTTAACACGTAAAAACTATATATGATTAAACAAAAGCAGACTACCGTTTCTCGTTCCTCTCTCCCTCGTCATCGTTCTGAGAAGCTGCAAGTTTAATGAATCTGAGGATGTTTCTTATGGAGAAAGGAACACTTAGACGCCTAGAGATGAAGAGACCAGGGATGAGTATAATAGCAATAAAAGTCAAAACAACTGAGAAAAGAGACACCATTTTTCCTTTATTTTGTCTTTGTTTTAATGTTTGTTCGAAGTGGAGCACTCGATTTTGTATTTAAAGAGCTTCGAGTTCAAAGAGGCACATGATCAACGGAACGTTCGCTCTCGCGCGCTCTCTGGCTTTTTTTTTATGCTACGCAAAAACAGGTCATACGTATTTAAGGGTTAGTAAGATCTTACGACACTTGTAAATCACTAAATGTTTCATCACGTGTTTTTCTTATTAGATTAAGACATTTTCATGAGCTCTGATTTGGGCTTAGATCAACATAAATATATAACTTTCACATTACATCAATGAAGTCTCGTAAAGTATTAAATCAACTGGTATCCCACAAATACCCAAATTGAGGTAATATAAGTATGGTATTTTCTTAGCAAAAAAAAAGTATGGTATTTTAGAACAAAAAGAAAAGAAGGTATAATGTTTCTTTTTACATTCGTTACCAAAAGGAAAAATGTTAACATTAATGTTGAAGCTTAGTCGTGTAGATACAGTCATGGTCTCATATTTTGTTTGCCTGCATTTAGTTTTTTTATTCCCTCCATTATAAGAGCAATCAACTAGCTCCTCTTTTTAGTGGAGTGTTTACGCAAGCGCCAAATGCTAGTTGAAACTCTCAGTAGTATCATGTTGCAACTAACCTCTATGGGCATCTCCAATGGTGTACTCACCTTTGGAATGTTTAGGTATATTATATTATTATTATTTTTTTCAAAATAGTTAAAGATTCTAATCAAATAAGTATGTCCAATGGTGTTATTCATTAGGAATCTTTAAGAATAAAAAAATAATAAATTTGAAAATATTTTTAATTTTTTTCAAAAAAATTAAAACATGTTAAATTGAAATATTTATTTATTAAATTGAAATATTTATTGTGATGAAACCCGATTCGATTGAAAACCCTAATCCATAATTCCGTAACCTAATTTGCGAAGAAAACCACATGAAACCCTATGTAAATCCAAAGAATCAGAGGAGAAAGAACATAACAACCCGTCGATTCATCAATCCTACCCGGAGAGAGCGAATCGTCAATCGCAGAGACAAACTTTTTTTTTTTTTCTCCTCTCCACTACAAATGACACGAACACGGGAAACCCTTCACGCGATAGACAAAACTCAACTGCCACGTCAACAAGGATTCACGCAAAAAAATCCTTAGGAAAGGATTGATCCTGAAGCAATATGAGTTTAATATTAATATTATATGGTTAATAGTGAAGGATTTGTACTCTAGGATTTATTAAAAACCCCCGTTGTACATGTTCTAATACGGCCAAATGACCGTAAGGCTCTTCGTGGCGATTATTTGCATTGTGTTTTCTGAAAAATGTTTGGATTTTTCTCATATAATAAAATAAAATATAATAGTCAGCTCTAAAACAAGAGTTAGATAATGTATTAAGTGATCAGTGTAACCAGGGGCGGACCCACGCGTGGTGATGTGGGGTCACTTGATACTACAAATATAATATAAACCAAAATTTTAAGCAATGTACGCTAGTTGACTATGGTATTTTGGGTTTAAAAAGTGGTAGATGAAACCCATAGACACAGGTTCAACTCCTTCAATGACCATTATTTTTATTATATTCTTTGTATTTATGACCCCAGATAAAAAAAACTTTATTGGTTCACTGTTGAGTGAGGGCAGCCCCATCGGTAAAAACCTGCCAAAGGTTCTGAAAAAATAAAAGAATTAATATTTTAATAAAAAAATTATATTTTAATTTTCTGTAAATACAAAATCCAACAAACAGACGACAGGTGTAGAACTTAGTATCTAATCACTTCTCTGCACCTCTCTGCAGACAACTCCTCTTTCTTTGTACTTGCTCTAATCATCTACGGGCTGAAAAGTTGATGTTTTTAAAAGTATAGTTATTCTTGTTTGGACTTCTAAAAGATGAAAATGTATGTTGTAGATAGGTTTATCATCCTTCTCAAAGCCCTTTCTAAATTCTAATCAGCCCATTTGATAAATGGAAAGTCAGCAAAGAATGAAAAATTCGCAAGGAAAAAGAAGCCGGCGCAGAAAAAAGAATTTTTTTGTTAGATATGTCTTTCAATCTGACTCACCTCGAATTTGTGTATTACACCGAATTCGGATTAAACCATGTAAAAGTATTAAGATAGCAACATGTACAAGTACTATTTGACATGAATTGTAGTATACAATTTAACTTCTATTCAACTTTACATGTTGATGTTTCTTAGAGTATAGTTATTAGAGCAATCTCAATGTCAGTTGTTCAATGAGTATTTACCAATAAAAATAAAAAGAGAAAAAGTAAAAGAGATTAGAAGAGTTTTTAATGGATATTTTCGGAAAATATATTTTGAGATACTTTTTCAAATTTCTTTTGACAAATGTTTGTGTATTTATGGTTTAAATTTATTTAAAATATTAAATTTAATCGGACAATTGAATATTGCTAATATATTAATATTACTAAATTAAGATATTAGTTGAAATACTTGTTAGTATGAATTTAAAATTTATTCAATTAAATCATGTGATACAACAAGTACTGATATTCTAAAATTGTTTAATAACAAAAAATGACCATTTTAATCGTGAAATTAGCGAATTCCATACCAAATTCTTGTCCAAACAAAGTCACCAGGCCATCATCCATAAGTGTTCTCTCTCTCTTGTTGCTTGTAGTGTAAGCAATCTTGTTGCTAGTTAAAAATACTTTAGAAATGTGGTGTTCGTAGTTTTTTTTCCAGAAACATAGACAGACTCCGCTAGGACTATGCAAATCAAACCGGTAACTCCACATCCATGTAAACGAGAAAAGCCGGTTATTTCTGAACATTGCGTGTAGGCATATCCACCTTTGTATTTTCCGTTCTAAGAATATGTATCAACTCTAAATGATTGAACTCTCCTTTAGTTTCTGGATGTTTTGTAGTTATCGTGGTTGTATTTTAAAATGAAAAAATGAAATTTTTTATATAGTTTTAAATATATTTTATTCGTTGATTCGTTCAATTTTAGGAGAAATACACTTAGTATTATATAATGAACCGATTATCACATTATCTGATTCGAGTTTAAAATGTTTTCCAGTTTGCGTTATTAGGTAGTTAGCTCGTCTATTATCAAACTAAAATATTAATTGTTTAAGCTAAGGCATAAACTCAAGCTTTCCACATAGCTGTGATTTTGTGACTATAACCAGTTTTGGGCATAAATCTATAAAACATTAGTTTATCTCTCTAATTTTTTGAAGAAAATTATATAGATATAAATTTCCAAATTCATAAACTTTATTTTTATCAAAATATGTTCTAAATTGTATACAATCTCTAAAGTTTCAGGACTATTCCTGTTTGTGATTTCTGTTCAAAAGATATATGAATCGGAATGATCCCATAGCGAGACACATACAGTTTGTGATTATTTAATAGTATGCTTGTTTTGAATATTGATATCATTAGGGTGAGCGTTCAGATACGCGCTCGTTCAGGTTTATATCGGATATTTCAAATTTTTGGGTATTTCAATATAGGGAACTAGAACCCGTTCAAATATTTTTGTACTTCAGGTCGGGTTTAGGTATTTTTAGTTTGAGTTCAATTATTTCGGATCGGCTTCAAATATTTAGATTTGGAAAAATCAAAATTTTCATTGCTCAACTTTCTTGTATTTAAAAAATAAAATAAAATGATTCATTGCTCAACTTTCTTGTAGTGATCATACATACATATTAAACTGATATGCAAAAAATATATTCTCTTGATTTTGGATGTTTGAAAATATTTTTTCATAATTTAAGAAGTAAAATATTTTTATATTTTAAATAAATTTTAATTTTATTAAAAAAAATTACAATAAAATTTATTTTATTCTCTATTGTATAATTAGTTGATTAAATTTAATATATAATTTAATTAACACTTTTAGATAAAAGTAATTTTTAATATATGTGATTACATAAAAGCTTACATTGAATCTCTTAGACATTATTTACCAAGTGATTACAATCACTATAAGAAATGAAGACGTGGTTTTACAAAAATGTGATATGGCACAAATCCAATTGTGACATGTAACAATTTTCATTATAAAGTTTTATACAGTTTTCGTAAGGTATTTTAATATGGTAATAATTATTAACTTCTTTATTATCATTAATTTTAATCTTCTATACAAGTATTTATTTTTGACAACACTATTAAAATATATTAAAATTAACAACTCATATATCACTATTATATATATTACATTAATACAAATAAACTAAATAGTAAATAGGAGAATTCCATGTTTAGCACTTTCATGGTACCATTATTCATTTTTACCAACACTAAAGAGATATTTTCGAAAATACTTTCTTCATTAAGTGGCAAAAAATTCTTATACCATTGTTCTCTATATATATAATAAATAATTATTATAGAAAAAAAATGTTTCTGAATTATATTTTTTCAAATTTGAACTTTTTTATAATTTATTTTTTGAATTTTTCTTTTTCGAATTTTATTTTTTCAAATTTTCTTTTTGAAAATCGAAAATTATGTTTGAAATTATTTTTTAAAATTTTTCAAATTTTTTAAGTATTTATTTATATATTTATAAGAATCCAAAATTTTATATTCCAAAAACCCTACACCCCTCAATTCTAAACCATAAGTCTATATTAGTTAATTCTAGGGGTATAATTGTCTTTTAGTTTTCATTATAACTGAGAGTAAAAATGATTAGTGTAAACATGAAAAGTGATACTGTGAATGTGGTATTTGTGAAAATTTCTCATTGTAAATATAGTTACAAATATATTTTTTACACGAACTTATATGTCATATTTTGTATAAATCCAAATTTAACAAAAATTAATTGTAAATATGCATCAACAAATACAAAACTAAAATAACACTAATCAAATGTTTTTTTGATTGGTAAATGATTAATTTTTATCTTTTTATTCGATTAATTAACATATTGATTTTTTTCAGTTTAACATATTTTAACTAAAACAAACAAAAATCCAAAATTTATTAGAATATATTTAAAACTAAGTGGCAAGAGTTATATTTAATAATTAAATATAATATATCTAAAATTTAGTTTTTAATACAATATATTATAAATTTATTAAAACTTAAATAAAATAAGATTGAAATAGTTTGACCAAATCAAACGAAATAAGACAAAAAAAATATGTTTGTGATTTTTTAACCAATAAATTAAAATATAAAAACAATTATGTCCAAATGTAAATAAGATTTTTCTAAATAAAAGAATATTTACGCTTAAAAGTTATTGTTTATACGCATGGCGAAGGAAAACTACTAGTAGAGAAATAGGGAAAATGATATTTAAAACACTAAAAGTGTCATTTACTAGCACTTTAAAGACTGGAGTTTTTTGGCTATCACTTTAAACCTTCAAAGTTACATTTTTATCGTAATAAACCTCTAATGACGTTTTTTGTTTATAGGCGATCAATACTGTTTATTTCACAAGTTAAAATAATGACTTGTCGTTTTTTTTTTCAAAAACTAAAAATAAATTTGAAAAATTCTAAAATCTAAAATAAGATCTGAAATTAAAAATTCAAACATAAAAATTAAAATTATAAATATTTAACTGAAAAATTTATATTCATTTTAAAATTCCATCCAATGACAATAACCGTCACTTATGACGATATCAAAACTTGTCACCATCAAAAACAATATATCAAAACTTGTCACCATCAAAAACTTTTTTTAAAAAAAAAACCCGAGTATCTGGACACTTACGTAGCTCGACTAGCGCCTAAGTACACTTCTGCATAAAGCATCCTGGGGGCTGTCTATTTCACCATGTGTTAATTGATGGTGGCCACGTGCTGGACTAATAATTCTTTTAAATAGATCATTGTCCCAAAAATATTTTCTAAGAAGGAAAATGACTAAAATATTTTATTAAAGAAGCAAAAAACTCTTAGGAGACTACATTGCCTTTCTCTGAGGCATGAACTTCAATGTGACTACCCTGAAAATCTTCGCATGCGAAGCCGTCACTTGCACTGAAAATATCTTACAGAGGAACCTTAACTATCCTTCCATGTCAGCTAAATTATCGAGATCTAATAGCTCTTTCACCATCACTTTCAACAGAACGGTCACTAACGTCGGTACCCCCAACTCTACGTACAAAAGCAAGGTACTTGCAGGTCACGGTTCTACTCTCGGCGTTAAGGGTCTCCCCTAGTGTTCTATCTATGAAGTCTGTGAATGAGAAGCAGTCTTTCACAGTGACTGTTTCAGGCAGCAATGTTGACCCAGAACTGCCTAACTTCGCAATTCTAGTCTGGTTTGATGGCACCCATAACGTGAGAAGCCCCATTGTTGTTTATACTGATGAGGCTTCATACTAGAGTTGTCAGTTATCATAATAAATTAACTATACTTTGATCGCGCGGATGTTATTATTATTTTTTTGTCATCAACGTTAACAAATTCATACGGACTCTGCAAACCAAACCGGTAACTCTGCATCCATGATGTGAACGACGAAAGACGGTTGTTTTAGTTTGTAACATATATTGTATTGTATTGTTGTTTGATCTATAAATAAATGATATAAATACATTTTGACCATGTTTTTAAAAATATTTATAAGTTATTGGTTACTTATTTGGTTTGGATATTGACATTAATCAAATAAATATATTAAATAACTTGTATATTATATAAATTAGTTTGAATTACATTTATATGAAAAGATTTAATCTATTATATTTTATATTTTATATAAATCATTTTTATAAAATTTATAAGTTTATTTTATTTTTAAGATATTTTTTTATTTTTTTATTTATTTTTTTAAAATTTTTTAATTTTTTTTTAAATTTTTGTAACAAATCTTATTTTGAAAATAGGAATACTGTAATATAATTATATATTTTACATTAACTGATGTTCTAGTTTAAAATTAAAAAAAATATATTATAATTTTTTTTGTGAAGATTTGTATATATACTGTAAATTGACAATATCGTAACAATTATTTTACAAAAATATTTAAAAATGGGCCTTTAACATTTATATATGAATTTGACAAAGTTTAATTGGCCCATCAATTTATTTATTTTTTGGAGCAAAGACCAACAAACAATTTTATTCTTGTAAATAAAAAAGTCATCGATAATTTTTGGTTACGTGTTGGTTCTCTAGGGTTGTTTCACGGGGTCAGTGAAACTTTTCTTTGATTTCTCAACAACTAAGCTTTTTATTGAGCAGAAGTAATCCTTAAAAAATTAATTGAGAGATGTTTCTCTTGCATGTATATGTAATCAATAATTTTTTTAGTCTTGTTTGTTAAAAATGAATATAAAGAAATAACTTGACAAAATCTATATTGAGTTAGATTTAAGAGGCTACCATTTTACATGAAAAATATATAAAAATATATAAACTATGATTACATGTTACCGCAATAACATCAAAAATCAATGCCAAATATATATTTACTACAAACAAGCTAAACAATTTAGGTTCATACTTTAAGGGTTTATTTTAAGAACTAAACTGTAATTCTTTTTAATTAAAACCAATCAATTTAGCAGCAATTTGACACCAAAATTTAGTCTCCAAGTGGAACTTTAGGTCAATAATCGTAAATTAAAAAAAAATCTTTTTTTTCATAAAACCCAACAATGATAAACTTAATACACATAACGCAAATTAGTCAAACTGAAGGACCATAATACCTCAGCCACCATAATATCTCAGTCACGACGATCATGTATTATAAAATATTTTACAACATATTATTCTACACCTATAAATTAGCTAAATATTAAAACACACAAAATAAACACATTATACAAAACAAAGATAACATTTTCGTACGAATCGCGGACAGACCACTAATATATTATATTTCATTGATTTTTTTACTAATATATTATATTTCATTGGTTTTCATGAAAGTATAAATGGTCGAAGAACTTAATACAACTGATCTTGATTAAAACTAAAGAACTTTTCCCATACATCAGAAACAACAAAGGTTAGTGGATTACTTAGCGTTATGTTTCGATTTCAGCAGCAAATCCAGTTCGTGAAGAACTTTTCCCATACATCAGAAACGAACAAAGGTTGCTCAACCTCTTTTAAATACCTTGACACGTTTGAGTAATGAGAAGCTCTTATTTGAAGACATTTTGACTCTGTTTAGTAGTCGAGCTATGTGTCCATTTTATTTATAGACACATGCTAAAATGGGTCGTAAAGCTTTGGGTCGTAAAGGTTAGAAGAGGTTATTGGGAGATGAATTTGTGTAGAGTTTGTGAATTTTAAGAATCTATTGTTATTGGTTCTTGGATTTCAAAAATCTTAGTAGAATCCATTATTATTGGTTTAAGAATTTTCAAAATCCATTCAAATCTCTCGTTATTCAAAAAGTTTAGTTATTATTGATTTTCTAATTCTAACTAAATCTAGTGTTATTGGGAGATGATTTATATTCATTTTTACTCATAATACTCAACTTTCAAAATATCATATGTATCCATGTGATTTTCAAAATCCTTGTGATAAAGATACTAGAAAACAAAATAATTATTCTTACCAAATATCTATTGCACCTTAAATCCAAATTATATGTTCAAAACTATAATTCATTACATTTATATACTTTTACATTTTTGAATATATAATTATTTTTAAAAATATTATATTGTTTAATATAAATAATAACAATTAGATTTACAAATCTTAATAATTTTAAAATATTTTTTTTTAAGTTTCAAAAAACATGTTCGGGTTTGAAAAAAAAAATATAAAAACAACTTTTTCTTTATTTTTTATTTTTTTATTACTTATACATCTATACCGTAAGGGGTAAAATAGTCTTTTCCATTTTTAATGAAACTTCTTTGGGTCATTTTCTTTTTTTTAATGCTCTTTTTTGACAAAATCTTTTAAAATGGTTGTTTAAGAAAATTGTTCAATTTTGTATATATCAGTATTATTTTCTTTTTAATTTGAAAGCAAAAAATAAATAATCATGCTATATGATTTAGAAAATAAATATATTTTATATTTATTTTACAAAAAATGATAAAAAGAGGTAATACAAATTCATGAAAATCTATATCAATCTAAAAAAGTTATGATCAAATTTCATAAGTCAATGTATATAAATTTTCACAATCCACATAACTTTTTTAAATCTATCAACTCTCAAAATTTACAAATTTTACGCAAATTCATCTCTTAATGATAAATATTAGAATGTAGTTGAGATATGCTAAGGATAATAAGTAAGATATCAGGTCATTTTAGGAAAATAATATTAAATTTAGTATATGTAAGCGTGATATAAGGTTGACAAAAAAGATTTATTTCATTTAATTTACGTATATTTATAGTAAATTTTCTGTATATACAATATATACTGACACTAAAGATTTGGTAATATTTATTGAATATATACTTTAAATAGTTGATTTGAATATCTATGTACTTTAGAAGCGTTTTCATAAACCAACCGACTGAAATATTTGGTTGTGACGTATGAGCATATATTCAAGGCGGTTCAAATTTAAACCGTACGTTAGTAATTTTGTAAAATGACCGTGGTATAGGATGATAAGGTTTCAAGAACCATCAGGGCTATTTCAAATTATACTCATGTTTTAAGATAACACTGTTATGTTTATTTTTTTGTATCATCTGCTTTATTAAAAGTACAGACTATAAAAACACAAGAGGCCCAAACAGAACTAAGAGCATTATTAGCCTAAAAACCCATTTTTATTGTGAACGAAGAGGAGAACTTTTGTGTATTATTAAATCGACCAACTGCTCTTTATATACATATGGTAATGACGGTCTAAGTACTGGATCGACATGAGATCGTACTTATCCTTAGCTAGATAATGACTGGCAATACGTAAGATAAACACCAACTATAATGTAGATAAACACAAGAGTAGATAGGCGACAGTATGATCCTGCGGATGGGCTTGGTCCGTCTTGCTACACGGGCTGATAAATGGGTCGATCACTAAATGGTTTATAACACTCCCCCTTGATCGACACATCCGGTCAAGGTACATTCATGCTTTGAATGTTGTCTCATTAAAACCTCTCTTGACAAACCCAAAACCCAATGTGGTAAAAGGGAAAACAAGACAGGAAAAAGAGTACAACACATGAACTCCCTCTGATGAATGCATCACCGAAGATCCTTCAGTCGACGTATGCCTATCTTCCATATGAGCTTCTTGAACGATGAGGTTGGTAGTGACTTGGTGAAGAGGTCGGCTGAATTTTCACTCGAACGGACTTGCAATACTTGGACCTCTCCTGCCTTCTGAAGCTCGTGTGTAAAGAAGAACTTAGGAAGAATATGTTTCTTCCTATCTCCTTTAATGTATCCATCTTTAAGATGTGCGATGCATGCTGTGTTATCCTCGTATAGGATGGTCGGTGGATCCTTTCCTTTGATTATACCACAAGTGGTACGAATATGCTGTGTCATGGATCTCATCCATACACTCTCACGGCTGGCTTCATGCATGGCTAATATTTCTGCGTGGTTAGAGGATGTGGCTGCCATGGTCTGCTTCATGGACCACCAGGATATAGCTGTCCCACCGTGTGTAAAAACATAACCAGTCTGAGATCTAGCATAATGTGGATCAAAGAGATAACCTGCATCAGCAAAACCAACTAAATCTTCCTTAGATTTGTCAGTAGACATAAGGCCCAAGTCTTTCGTTCCTTGTAGGTAACGAAGTATATGTTTAATCCCGTTCCAGTGCCTTTGGGTCGGACATGAGCTGAACCTAGAAAGTAAGTTCACAGCAAAGCTGATGTCTGGTCGTGTGTGGCCAGCTAAATACATCAGAGCTCCTATGGCACTGAGATAAGGCACTGAGATAAGGCACTTCGGGACCAAGGACTTCCTCATTTTTCTTCTTTGGACCAAATGGGTCAGTGTCCGGACCAAGACTTCTCACGACCATGGGACTAGTCAATGGGTGAGACTGGTCCATATTAAATCTTTTGAGTACTTTTTCTGTATATGCCTTTTGATGCACAAGAATTCCATCTTTCATATACTCAAGTTGCAATCCCAAACAAAACTTTGTTTTTCCAAGATCTTTCATCTCGAATTCTTTCTTGAGATATTTAACAGTTTGGAAAATTTCTCCAGAGGTTCCTAGGATATTTAAATCATCTACATATACTGCAATGATTACAAAACCCTTATTGAACTTCTTTATGAATATGCATGGGCAGATCTGGTCGTTTTTGTATCCTTCTTTCAGAAGATATTCGGACAGTCTATTGTACCACATTCGACCTGATTGCTTTAATCCATAAAGAGACTTGTTCAATCTGATACAATGTTGTTCTCGAGAACTCTCTTTGTTTTTCAATTCAATACCATCTGGAATTTTCATGTATATCTCATTATCCAGTGGACCATATAAGTAGGCAGTTACAACATCCATTAACCGCATATCAAGACCTTCTCTTACAGCCAGACTTATTAGAAATCTTAAGATCGTAGCATCCACCACAGGGGAATAAGTTTCCTCATAATCTATTCCTGGTCTTTGTGAGAATCCTTGTGCAACAAGTCGTGCTTTATATCTCACAACTTCTCCTTTCTCATTTTTTTTTCTCACAAAAACCCATTTATATCCTACTGGTTTTATGTTGTGAGGTGTCCGGATGATCTGTCCAAACACTCCTCTCTTTTTCAGTGATTCTAACTCCACATTAATGGCTTCTTTCCATTTCAACCAATCTGGTCGTTGCATACATTCTAGTATAGAAGTGAGTTCTAGATCTTTATTATCCATCAATTCGACTGCTACATTATAAGCAAATATATCATTCATGTCGACATGTTTTCTGTTCCATCTCCTTCCAGACATGACATAATTTATTGAGGTCTCATTATTGTCAGGAACTTCATTACCTTGATTCTTAGCGTCCCAAGTATCTTTTGGTGGTACATGAGTTTCCTTTTCCATGTCTAGAGTTTCCACTTTGTCGGATTTATTTGCACTCTTTCTTTTCCGAACTTCTTTGTCTTTGGAACCTACTGGTCTACCACGTTTCAATTGTGGTTTAGACGTAGTAGCAGCCTGATTATGTCCATCACGGACATCAAGTCTTGTTGGTGCATTTGCAGCTGGTATGTATGACTTGGTTACTCTATTTGGGTCAGCAAAGGAATCTGGCAATCTGTTAGCTAGCTCTTGAAGATGTATAATCTTCCGGACTTCTAGATCACAATCTCTAGTCCGAGGATCCTGCCATGTTAAGGATGTTTGATTCCATTTTATATCATGTACCAGCTTACCATAATCTCCCCCTAATGCTGGATACTGGGATTCATCAAAATGACAATCCGCGAACCTGGCCTTAAACAAATCACCTGTTGTTGGCTCTAGGTACTTAATAATAGAAGGGGAATCGTATCCAACATATAATCCCATCCTCCTCTGAGGTCCCATCTTTGTTCTCTGTGGTGGTGCTATAGGCACTTGGACGGCACATCCAAAAACTCTTAGATGGGATATGTCTGGCTCATGACCCGTTAGTAGTTGGGATGGTGAGTATTTGTGCTCACTAGATGGTCTGATGCGAATTAGCTCAGCTGCATGCAGTACTGCATGTCCCCAAGCTGATACTGAGAGTTTGGTATTCATTAAGAGTGGCCGGGCAATCAGCTGGATCTGTTTTATAAAGGATTCAGCCAGACCATTCTGAGTATGGACATGTGCTACAGAATGCTCCACACTTACCCCCATGGACATACAATAGTCATTAAAAGCTTGGGAAATGAATTCACTTGCATTGTCTAGACGTATAGTCTTTAATGGAGAATCTGGAAAATGTGCTCTCAGTCTTATTATCTGAGCTAGCAATCTTGCAAGTGCTAGATTACGAGTTGATAGGAGACAAACATGTGACCATCTTGTGGATGCGTCAATCAGGACCATAAAATATCTAAATGTCCCACAGGGTGGGTGTATTGGTCCACAAATATCAACTTGTATTCTTTCTAGGAAATTTGTCACTTCCTTATTCACTTTGGTACGTGATGGCTTAGTAATTAGTTTCCCTTGTGAGCATGCTTCACATGTGATATTCTTAGGGATAACTCTTTTTGTTTTCAAACTGTGACCATTTGAATTTGATATGAGTTTTCGCATCATGTTCGAACCGGGGTGTCCCAGCCGATTGTGCCAAAGAGTGAACTCTTCTTTGAATTCTTTATTCAAGATGGCATTAGCCTCAACAAGACTGGTCTGAGCATAATAAAGACCAGTCCCACACGCAGGTATAGTCTCAAAGATTTTCTTATTGCCTTGGGTGATTTTATAAATCTGTAGGAATTCTTTACTTCCTTCACCCATTGTTTCGATGTGGAAACCATTCAGTCTTATGTCTTTAAAGCTCAATAGACTTCTGTTTGAGCTAGGTGAGTACAAAGCATCTTCAATCTCAAGATGTGTACCTTTTGGCAATAAGATATTGGCGTGGCCATAGCCTTCAATTAAGCTAGCCGTGCCAGCTATAGTGGTGATGTTAGCTACCTTATGTGTGAGATGTATGAAAAATCGTTTGTCTCTCAAAATGGTGTGGCTGGTGCCACTGTCCACCACGATTGTATCCATTCCACTTTTCATTCTTCAAAAACAATAATCATAAAGTTAATGAACAATAATAAAATTTTCAGAGATGGTATCTTTAATGATCTAATTCTTGGGCATATGAGAAATGAAAAAAAAAATTATTCATTCATAAGGATAAAGTTAAATCCAAAGCCAAACACTGATAAACAATCTTAAAGAACACCAAATCTAAGGGAAAACAATAAAAAAATGATATGGAATTTTAATTCCTTATTTCAGTATGTCTGAAGTTTCAAACTTCATGTGATCAACTTTGTCTGACTCGTGCTGGTGATCCTGGACGTCTTCCAAGTCATCATCATCATCATCATCATATCCCGGGTCTCGAACCATGTTAGCTTCCGAGTTTCTTTTTAAGCTCTCCATGTAAAGCTCACACAAATGCTTAGGAGTTCGGCAATTCTTTGCCCAATGATTACCCATACCACATCTGTGGCATCGATCAGCTTTGATCTGTGGTTTAAAAGACACACTACGGCCTCGGCCACGACCACGGCTAAAGCCGGGTGTGGTACCGCGACCACGTCCTCGCCCGTGTGCTTTAAAAGAACCACGACCTCGTCCTTGACTTCTTCCACGGTTTGGACCGGGATGGTCATTGTGTTGGACAAGGTTACTCTCTTTCTTTGGCTCTATAGCCAGCTTAGAGATGTCGGGTAATGGAGCTGTACCAGGAGGTCTCATCTCACTGTTTTTCAATAACAGTTCGTTGTTAGCTTCAGCCAACAAGAGACATTCTATCAACTCAGTATATGTAGCGAAATTCCTCTCTCTGTACAGCTGTTGCAATACCATGTTGGTTTGAGGAAACGTGGATAGAGTTTTATTAAGCATCTCTTCCTTGGTTACTTTTTCACCACATAACCTTAACAAGGACACAATTCTGAACAGGACTGAGTTGTACTCGTCTACTGATTTGTAGTCCAAGAACCTTATGTGTTTCCAATCATATTGAGCCTTTGGAAGCAACACCGTTTTCTGGTGGTCATATCTTCGCTGTAAAGCGATCCAAAGGTCATATGGATTTTCCATGGTCATGTACTGAGTTTTCAAGTTCTCTTGGAGATGGTGGCGTATCATGTAGATAGCTTTATACTTGTTTTTGTCACTGGAATTGTTGTCTTTGGTGATTGTGTCACCAAGATCTTTTGATCGCAGCATGATCTTTGCATCAAGCGCTCATTCCAGGTAGTTGTCACCATTGCTTTTCAAAGCACTTAAATCAAGATTCGCAATCTTTGACATCTTTTGTGATGAGTTGAACGGTCTGTGAGGAGAGAGAGCTGGTGCTGGTTGCTGACAGAGAGAAAAAGAGGCGACTGGAAGAGCTTTAGGAGTCGCTGGAAAATAGCAAGAGATCGTTTGGTTTCTGATTTATGGGTGGTGGATTTTTAGAAGGGTTTAGAGACAAGGTCGTGCTGATAACGTGTTGTGAATGAAGAGGGGAACTTGTGTGTATTATTAGGTCGACCAACTGGTCTTTATATACATATGGTAATGACGGTCTAAGTACTGAATCGACATGAGATCGTATTTATCCTTAACTAGATAATGACTAGCAATACGTAAGATAAACACCAACTATAATGTAGATAAACATAAGAGTAGATAGACGCCACTATGATCCTGCGGATGGGCTTGGTCCGTCTTGCTACATGGGCTGATAAATGGGTCGATCACTAAATGATGAGTCTCTTAATAATTTTTAAGTATCCCCTATACATTATTTGAAAAGCATTACAACTTCTTTTTGTAACCACATGTCATCACTAAAATGATTCTTAGAATCATTAGAGAAATATGTTGATCCATCTAATTATATAATAAGCTTTTTATTAAATTAAAAATAAATTCATCATTAATGTACTTTATTATTTCCTTAAATAAAATTTACGAAATTGCCTAATGTGGCTAAAGTATATATGACAATTAATGATTTTGAATAATAAAGTTTTGATAAAAATAGTGTATATTCTATCATATTTGTTTAATTTTAAACTATTAAATAAATTAAACATCCACAATAACCATATAATAAAAATTTAGATTTTTATGTATGTTATATTTTAAATTTTTACAAATGGCTATAAATTACTAAAACTGTTAAAAATCTCACATTCAAATTTTATGGTCCATGATTTAAATTTTTTGTTATGACAAAATAAAATTGATTACAAAAATTATATAAGTAAAAAGTCTAATTTAATTAATTATTAAGATTAATATATATCCTTTTAAATTAAACTATAAACCATATAAAATACAATATTTTAGTTTCAAAATTTACTTTGAACAATTTTTTTGATAAAAGTTTTGAACGATCATTGACAACTTATTTTTTTAAATTATAAATTACTAAAACTATTAATCCCACAATGAAAATTTTGTTATCAGTAATTTATATTTTTTTCTATAAAAGATACAAATGATCAAAAAAATTATATGAGTAGAAATTATCATTTAATAGACATTAATATTAAAAATATACTAAACTATATTATCTATGTTAGTATCATTTAAATTTAATAACATATCCTATCAAATAAATAAAAAATATTTTTTGGATTAATAAAATTGATTTATATGTTCGCATCAATTTAATTATATATTTAATAGTTAATGACTTTTAATTATTTAATGTATATTTATTATTTCATAATATGTAAAAATATTTAATACATAAAATGATTTATATATATAATGTTGATCCCGCGCAAGGCGCGGATCTTAACCTAGTTAAATGTTATTTAAGAGACCTAGTTAAGATACACTAACATTTTTGTGCTCCAATGGGAGTCTTTTATTAGAGATTCTTATAAAAAAAAAGTTTTATGTAACAAAAGAACAAAATAATTTTTGTGTAAGAGATAACAAGCTTTGAACAAAATGAAGAGGGTTAAGATCCGATCAAGAAAAGAGTGGAAATCTTTCAATCTAAATGATCTTAATTACAGTGAAAACAGAGCTCACGGACCTTAAAGGGCGGGAAGGGGAAGCACCATCGGAATGAAGCATCCTTTTCAGGCACTTTACCAGAAGATCTAGCTCTTTTAGATAACATAGCCTCATGCTCTTGCTTGCGTTTGGATATAAAGGCCCTTAGGACAGCAATTGACATGTCCCTGTTATTCACCTAACCATAACACCACACAATCAATAAGCTCCCAAACAAAATCATTCTCATACAACTAAAGTGTGTATTACAGTCTATATATTCCTTTTAGTTTCTCACAGACACAAAATGAAACTCTAACTGATAACAGTTATAAGCAAAAACACTAAACTTGCAATCTCAAACGAAATATAAACCCCCAAAGCTATAACTTTATCAGTCCTGAGATTGCCTTTGATGTAATTCAATAAAAAAGAAGAGCCTTTGCAGCAAATTAAATCCAACAAGAAACAGAGAAAGAAGGGAAGCTTTTGATACATAACTAAATTACAAAACTAGAGGGACGTGAAGTGAATCAAAGACGGAAGCATTACGGTTTCCTCGGTACTCTTCCATAACAACACGTACTTCTGGTAAAGCAAAGTTGGAAGATGATAATAGGTGTTATAGATACATACCCAAACCAAGCTTCTTGGCTCTAGCTCTTAGAAGCTGCATCATAACAAAGACAAAGACAAACACAAGCTCAACGAAACAGAAAAGAAAATGCACACAAAGATACAGGCCCTGCACTCACTATTAGGTCTTCACCATACAAGTGCTGAAGTTGCTTGACGATTTCTTGCGTGCCATCAGGACTCCCATCATCCACAACAATGATCTCAAAATCAACATCCCTACATCATACAACAAGGGATATATTTCCTTAACATTGGTGATTGATTCTCAATTATCATTAATCAGAGAAGAGTCTACTTAAAAAAAATACAAAACGATTCATCTCTTATATTATAAGCAGCCACAGCTAGAATCGATTCAGAGACTATAAAACCTAGATTCTCCGATAACTAAATTAGAGGTTCTATGAACAAGATGATATCAGTGAGTAGATGTTGACTTAGTTGATGGTTGTTCTTAGGATGGTAATGACGGATGTAACTATTGCTGATGTGTACAAACGGGTTGCTCTTGTCTGAGAATGAAACTCACGGCCACGAATTAACTCTTTGCTTCTCAACCATCCCTTCACTGCCCCTGCCTCTCCTCCTCCTCCCTTCCTCTCCGCCATGGCCTTCATCTTCCGATTAACCTCACTAGAAAGAACAATTCTCTATCCATTGTTGCTTTTTTTGATTCCGACCCTCCTTCATCAACCGCCTTCTCCCGCCGCGCTTTTCTCCTCGCGCCGCCACTCCTCTCCGCCGCTGCTTCCCTGTTTCTCAAGCCTTCCGTATCTTTAGCCCCTGAAGAAAGCTCTTCCGCCACTGTGACTCCTCCTGCGGAACCAGCATCTCCTCCGGCGGTTACTCCTCCACCGCCGCCGTCTACGACCGTGAACAAGGAAGAGACTATAACGTTAAGAATCTATGACGCGACAGCTATCGGTGAAACGATGGCTTTGGGAAAAGACAAGAAGAAGGTGTGGGAGAAGCTGATGAACGCAAGGGTTGTCTACCTCGTATTCTCCACTGACGCATGTCCTACGAGAGCCGTCTCTTCTGTAGATCGATTAAGAGACGTTGCTTAAGGTAATTCCTATTTTCCTTTTATTTTTAATCCTAATTAAACTAAGGAACCCGCATAAAAAATCCAGATAATCATACTCTAAGAGCATCTTTATCCTGGTTATTAATGAAGGTGGCTTACGTTAATTGTGATTAAAAATAAAAGGAAATTACCTTTTAATAGAAACAACGTTGCTTAATTAAGTAGAGGAAGAGGCGACGCTTAACAGGACACGCGTCATACATTCAACTCTCCGCCTCTCTCTCATCTCTATCTCTCTCCCGACTTCGCGAAGTCAGACGGTTTCGAATTGAAAACGTCATGATTGATCTCTCCTTCTCAGAAGAATCAGTCGGCGATTCCGGCTCTCGTATTTCACCTCTCTTCGACGATTCATCAATGGACGTGTCTCTCGGTGGCTGTCGTCGACGACTCCGCCTCTCTTTCGTGTGATCTCCTCGACGATGAATGACTGGGTGTGTTTGTCGGTGGCTCTCCTCGACGGCGACGGATCTTTGTATGAGTGTCTTTCCTCAAATCGAAAGGTAAAGGGGTTGATTAAATAATCTATGTTCAATCATGCATGTCTTTCCTCCAATCGAAAGTTATCTAATTTTTTTTGTTTGTTTTGTTCGAATGTGTCTCTCGATGGCTCTCCTCGACGGCGACATACCTCTCTGTGTCTCTCCTCGTCGGCGACCGACCTCTCTATGCCTCTCCTCGAAGCGAAAGGTAAAGCTTCTGTTTTTGTTCAAATTTGATTTGTTTTATGTGTTCGATTTTGTCTGTAGATTCTGTATCTGTTGTGTTGGGATGGATTGATCAATTTACATGTTATTAGTTTGTTCAAATTATGATATGTTCCGTGTGTTTTGTCATGTCTATAGATTATGTATCTTGTGTCTTAAAATGGATGGATCAATTTTGATTTCTTTGTTGCAAGTTTGTTTAGCTATTCGTGTCTTTTTTGTCTTGTTTATGTCTGTTGATTCTCTAAAATTTATCATGTTTTGTGTGGGCAGACAATGAAAGCAAAAAGACATGAGGAAGACTCACCGGACAAAGGAGTACAATGCAACAGAGGTTAGTTTATCTCTTCAATCTCGTCTGAAATGATATATTAATTTAGTGGTAGATTGTGGTTGTGTGAATTGAATCGAGGATGATTAATGGTATATTTAGTGGTACATTGTGGTTGTGTGTTGGGTATTAAATTCAAGTTCTGGTTTTATAGAATGTGATAGAGATATGCCAAGTAATGAATGTAATAGGTAAATGTCAAGTCGAGTTTGTTTGTTGTTTGCGTTTTGAGCTTTATCGTTAATTACATAGGTGAAGTAATGAATGTCTTTCCAGCTTTGTTTTAAATGCATGATAGTCGAGTTTGTAGGTTGTGTTGAATGCCTTGATCACTGCATCTACAAATAAATGTGTTGAACTCTTTGTGAAGTAATAAAACTCTTTACTTCTCCTCTCCTTCTTCTTCCAACTTCAAAAGATTCATATTTCACTTTTCTTTGAATTTCGGAAATGGATTTTAATCCTTTTCGGGACAATTCAAAGTTTGTTGATCTACTTAATAGTCAGCAAAATGTAGTGTTTGGTAATGTACCAGATTGTGTAGACATACCTTCATCGCAAGACACGCCTGCAAAAGGGAAAGAACGGAGGGCTTGGACGCCAACTGATGACCTTGTGCTCATAAGCTCGTGGTTGAACACGAGCAAAGACCCCTTAGTAGGGAATGAGCAAAAGTCAGTTGCTTTATGGACTAGGATTGCAGCGTACTTCTCGGCTAGTCCAAAGCTGGCTGGCTGTGAGAAAAGAGAGGCAGCTCAGTGTAAGCATCGTTGGCAGAAGATCAATGACTTAGTGTGCAAGTTTTGTGGAGCTTATGAAGCTGCAACGAAGAAGAAAACTAGTGTAAAAAATGAGAATGATGTTCTCAAACAAGCCCACAAGATCTTCTTCAACAACCATAACAAGAAGTTCACCCTTGAACATGCTTGGAAGGAGCTTCGAAATGATCAGAAGTGGTGTGATGTTGCGACGTCTAAAAAGGATGGAAACTGTAAAAGGAGAAAGTGCGAGGACGGTTCACATACGGGAAACTCTCAAGCTATTGGAACCGAAAAACTGGTGAAGAGGATAAAGCCACCAAACGTCCCATGGGTGTGAAGGCAGCAAAAGCCCGTGGTAAGAGGACGATGGTAGAGGAGAAGGACTTGGATGAGTTTCATAGCATGTGGAGGATAAAGAAAGAGGATTTGGCAGCCAAAGAAAGGCTCACGAAGATGAGGTTTCTAGATAGTCTAATTGCTAAAAAAGAACTTGCTGAGTATGAAGAAGAGTTGAAGAAAAAACTCATTACCGAGTTATTGTCTAATTAGTTTAAGTTTCTCTAATTGTTTATGTTTTAGTTGCTCGAAGTGTTTCTGTTTAAGTTGCTCAAAGTGGTTCTGTTTTAGTTAAGTGTTTATGTTTGTGGGAGATAATGTTCTTGTTCTAATAATTTAATTGGAGTTAATTTTAATGTTCTTGTTATTGTCAATTTTAATGCTCAAAGTGTTTTTGTTTATGTTCGTGTTCTCTGCCTCTCGTTGATGCTAACGTTTAATGTTCTTGTTCTGTTTCTATGATTATGCAGGCTCTGCTTCACCTGAAGTTACCAAAGACAAGGAGATATTTAGAGCTCTTGGAGTCATGTGTTGGAGCTCTGTCTTCACCGAATGGTTGTGTTGTTGTCTTGTGTCACGGTTGTCGTGGAGTTTTGTTGTCTTGTGTCACGGTTGTACATTGTGTCTTGTTTACTTTGGAGTCATGTCTTGTGTCATGTTTTGTTTTCTTCACGTGTCTTGTTTGATTTGTGTCATGGAATTGTTTGCTTTGTGTCTTTGTGTCACGGATTGGTTTGTTTGCTTTGTGTCTTCGTCTCTATATATCTCTCTCTTTCAAAACGATCATATCTCTCCTTCACCAACGATCATATCTCTCCTTCTCACAAAACAACTTCAAAACAAGTTTCTTTATTCCCTCGTTCTATCATATCTCTCCTTCACCAACGATCTAATCTCTTCTTCTCACAAAACAAGTTTCATTATCTTCTCTACTCCCTCGTTCTATCATCTATTAAAACACTTTCTGTTGGAAAACCAAAAAAAAAAATTGATCAAACACTTTTCATCACATATGGCATCTTCTTCTCAAAACACCTTTGATGGATCAGATGATGAAATATTTGATCAATTTTTTTATCAATATTTTGATCAAAAATTTGATCAAACATTTGAGAATTTATCCATTAAGTATGCTGAGAAAGAAGAACGTAGAAAAAAAAGAAAAAACGAGCTTATATCGAAAGAAATCGTGAAGAAGGGCATATTCGTTTATGGAATGATTATTTCAGTGTTCATTAAGCCATTGTTCATGCGCATTGTTGATCGACTCTCCAACGAAGTTGAATACTTTTGGGAAACGCAAGATGGTCTCAGAAGGATTAGTCTCTCTCCCCTTCAAAAGTGTACCGCAGCCATTCGTGTCTTGGTGTATGGTTATGCGGCTGATATGGTCGACGAATACCTCCGGCTCGGTTAAACAACAACTCGGTTATGTGTCGAAAATTTTGTGGAAGGAATAATATCTTTGTTCGGCGATGAGTACTTAAGAAGACCAACACCGGCTGATCTTCAACGTCTACTTGATGTTGGAGAGTATCGTGGATTTCCCGGGATGATAGGAAGCATCGATTGTATGCATTGAGAGTGGAAGAATTGTCCTACCGCTTGGAAAGGGCAATATTGTCGTGGTTCGGGTAAACCAACAATCATTTTAGAGGCGGTTGCTTCATACGATCTCTGGATATGACATGCGTTTTTTGGACCTCCAGGTACATTAAATGATATCAATGTTCTTGATCAGTCACATGTTTTTGATGACATTATAAACGGTCAAGCTCCAAATGTCACTTTTTCTGTCAATGGAAGTGTGTACCATATGGCTTACTATCTCACCGATGGTATTTATCCGAAATGAGAAACTTTTATCCAATCTATTCCTATACCACAAGGGCCGAAAGCAGTTTTATTTGCTCAACGTCAAGAAGTTGTCCGAAAAGATGTCGAGCGTGCTTTTGGAGTCTTGCAAGCTCGCTTTGCAATTGTTAAAAATCCATCGATGTTTTGGGATAAAGTCAAAATTGGAAAGATTATGAGAGTATGTATCATACTCCATAATATGATAGTAGAAGACGAATGAGATAGATACACTCAATTTGATCTTTCAGAGTTCCGACAAGGAGAAGACTACGGAAGTTCACATGTCGACCTCACGTTTTCTACAGATATGCCTTCCAATATCACAAATATGATGGGTGTTCGAAGGAAAATTTGTTATAGACAAACGCATCAGCAACTTAAAGATGAGTTGGTTGAACACATATGACATAAATTTGGACGTGGTGAAAACAACAACTGAACTCGGATGCTTCTTTCAAATAATGCTCTTTTATTTTACTAATTTTTTTCATGTTTTAATTTAAAAATCTATGTTTAAAATGTTATCTTTTATTATGTTTTATTTAATAAAATTATTAAACAATTTTATTAAAAAATTTAATAAATTTTTTTAATAATATTTTATAATTAAACAACCTAAAATAAGAGACTTGCAATGGAAGACATAAAATCTCAAGGTTCTTAACAAAATTTCTTAACCAACTTTTTGCCTTAAATACAATTATAAATTAATTAAGCAACATTTGAATTTCTAGATGCTCTTAGCAAACCCAAATATAAAGGAAAATAAGATGAGTCAGCAAGGGGAGAGACACGTGTAGAACGCATACTGATAAAGGAACACACCACTATACTCGTCTTTGGGAAGAATGTACGAGAAAGCTGATCCCAAGTCTTGGACCAATGAGTCAAGTGTCAACAACAAAAAGTCATGGAGTGAACTCGTTGGGTGCTCACCACATAAATTCCGAAGTTGGATGTTTCAATTCCGAAGACGGAGATGAATTGTTCGTCGCAAGAACAAACAGTCGCTCGAGTACTGGTGAAGTTTTGTTTAAAAAAATGTAGAGTATGGATAGGATAGCTGTGAACCAGATTGATTATTGGTGAAGAACGTTGAGTGTTTTGATGTGTCTTGGCTCTTTAGCTCAACGCCTTTAATGGATTTAGTGATGGTAGGGGATGCGTTTTCTAAGAGTCTGTCAGATATGGAGATCATAGGTAATGCACACCAACTGTATGATCGAAAGTCTCTAAGAGCTACAGGTAATAAGAAACATAAGAAGCAACTTAAATTCTGAAAATTCAAGTTCGAAAGAAACAAGTTGACTGGAACCAGGCCAATAATTGAAAATTTACTGAGGAGAAAGAGAAATGGACTCACGGGTCTGCTTCCTAGAATTAGAGTATGTGAACCTGGCGGTGTCTCGACTAAGCTATAGCTAAGTGGAATGGAGTAGATACATGTCATGAAGATGGTTGGATGAGGAGAGTGATACAGAGATGTGTTGGTAAAGTTACAAACTTGCCTTTTGATCCGGAAGGAGTTGTTTGTCCTACAAAGTGTAGTGCTGTAGTGGTTTAGATGGACAGAACAAGAGTGGAAGTTGTGATTATAATCACAAGCTAGTCAAAGTTCGCATGATGAGTTTGCAAGAGTTCTTTCCTAGGACTTGGGAGTCTCAAGGATGGATTGAGCTTTTTAATTGGGAGTAGCCAACACGAAGGGTTAGATTCAGATTGTCCTATCATAGTTCATTCAAGGATGGAAGACAATATGTGAATTGGTCCTATAGCTGGGACGAATATGAACAAAGCAAAAACAAGGTTCAGAGATTGAGTGGCAGTTAACATGTCAGGGCGAGAACATTCCATTGTTCAGCAGAAGGTTCACTTTTCATGAAACAAACACGGATAGCAATTTTAATCAAAGCATTCAGTAGTTTTCTCTGTAACATCACCACTTAATTCAGATACTTTATTTCATCAAACTTGGATAATTTTTGTAGACAAACTCGTACAACAATTATTTATGGATTCTGCAGACAGTAACAGTTGACGCCTGGACATCCAAAAGGAAGCAAATCGTTGTGCCTGCAAACGAAGCCACAATCTTCCTGGGTGCAAGGCACCGGTGGAAGAACCCATTTTGGACCGGTATGGTCGACGCTGGAGCGGGCCCGGTCTGGATCATACCTGTTGACAACAAAAAATTTTTAAAAAAATTGTAGCTTATAAGCTGATAAAACAGCATGGGGAATAAATAAATATTAACTGAAATGTAAGAAAATAAAAGTTTAACAAAAGGAATTTTCTGTTGAATATTTGGAGCTCTATAGATTGTAACGAATGCACATATTTAACGAATTTTTTAAAAATGAACGTATCAAAGACCAAAAAGAGAAGAAACAGAGAGCCGTTGATCAAAAAAAAGAAGAAGAAATAGAAAGCCTGACCCGCCGTGGCAGACAGGAGAAGGAGCGACATTAGAACAGCGGAGATTGATCGCAGAGACATCATTTTGTGTGATAGAGCGACTGAGAGAGAATGATGTTTTTTTTTTCTTTTATGCTCTTTCCCAAGTTACGAACATGTCTACTTATAGAGGTGTCTGGCCTTGGAGCCGAGAAAGTTGTTATATTGATACGAGAGGCATCCGAAACAAGTTATTCTCTTTGGTGTAGTGGTCTGCGATGAGTAGTAGCGTATTTTACAAAAGTTGTAGGTGTTCGAACATTACCCTCGGTGTAGTTAACTCCTTTTTTATAACCAAATTAAAGATTTTCTTAGGGTTTTATTTTCTTAACCATTCTTTTTTCTGTGTAAACTAGATAAGCTAGAGCGTTGTATGGTCATTTTTATTTTCTAAGAAAATACTAAAATTAATTGAATTTAAAGGATAATTTATTGTTTTGAATTGATATAGCATCTCATTTAAGATCTCCTATTATTCCAAACTCTTTCATTTATTTCCTTCTCGCACCATATTTTTTGCTTAATATGTTTGATTCCCACCGTCCGTTCTTTAGTAAGTGTATATAACAAAAACCCAAAATAATGTATATTGGAAGTATTGTCCAAAATATCTATATTTTATTAAATTAGAAACATCACAACCTTTTCTAGGTAGATTTTAAAATTGGACCTCATATTATAATTTATCGTACCATAACCAGACTTTTCATCTATATATTTCCTTTAATACAATTCTTCTATATTCCTATGTTTTGTCCATATTTCATCTATATATTTCCTTTGATACAATTCCTCTATTTGTCCATATTCCTATGTTTTGTCCATATTCCATATTTTATTCTAGGTGGATTTATATATGGATGCTTTATCATACATACTATATCATATATTCTTAATAATGTATATTTAGCTATTTATATATGAATGCTTTATCATACATACATACTATATCATATATTCTTTTAGTAAGTGTATATAACAGAAACCCAAAATAATGTATATTGGAAGTATTATCCAAAATATCTATCTTATTAAATCTATCTTATTAAATTAGAAACATCACAACTTTTTTTAGGTAGATTTTAAAATTAGACCTCATATTATAATTTATCGTACCATAACCAAACTTTTCATCTAAATATTTCCTTTAATACAATTCCTCTGTTTGTCCATATTCCTATGTTTTGTACATATTCCATATTTTATTCTAGGTGAATTTATATATGAATGCTTTTATCATACATACTGTATCATATATTCTTAATAATATATATTTGGCTATTTCCATTATACTACATCGGTTACCCTTTACTATTTCATTTAGAATCGCTTTCTCAGATAAGCAATTTGAAAAAATAACATTTAAAATGTAAAGTATTTACAAGCATGTCATGACGAAGTGGCAGTCCTACGTTCATTCTCAGCCTACAAATCAAATTACTCTTTCTTCACTAGAATATTTACATCAAATGCCATTACCACCCAACATTATAACTAATCGTTGGCCCTATTCTATCATAATTTCCTTATATTAAAAATCACATTTAGGTCCATAGTACCTGATCACTCTCCTCTCTTTCGCATGCACTATATATGGAGCGTACTTGATTTTTGGATCCGCTGGGAGTCTGAGACGCCACTCTGAATTGCACTATGTTGCATCACAGCCATACATGAAACTCTATAATATCATCTATCTACACAATCAAATACACACAGATATTTAGATTAGAGTTTATGATAAACTACTTTCTCACACATAATATTAGAAAGGGATATTTTAACAACTAAGACTCTACAACTACAAGACCATTTAACCATTTTCGCCAACCACATGCAATCTGTAATACTCATACAGTCATACTCATATAAACTTAGGATCTATTTATGTTCCAGAAATATGGAAAATGCAATGATTTTCTCTATTTGCTATGAACTCAGTTATATTCGAACTATGTGTAGTATTTAAGTTACTATCGCAAAACAAAATGGTTCAATTTACACGAACCGATTTGAATTGGGTAAACTATTTATGCCGGTTTATGCTCTATAAGATAAGAACGTATCTAGCATGTTTCCTGTTGGTATACGTCATTTAAAGACGACAGATGTGGCCATAGTTATTTTAGGTTAGTATATATACATAGTGTTGACTATTTTACTTCTTTAAAATGCAATGTATTCCTTAAATATGGTAAAAAAAATTAAGGTGATTCCACTCATTAATACTACATTTATATAGAATATAAAATCAGTGACCTATATATGGTAAATATTGATGTTATATGCGATGCTTTATGAGTGATTGACAAGCTAAATCGAACGTCTTAAATGCATTATGATATGAATATTTTCTCTTTTTTTTTTTTTGAACATGAATATTTTCTTTATGACTCTGTTTTCGTCCTATATAAGACAAAAGGATGTGAGTGATTTCGTCACATTGCAAACCAGAGCAAAATCATTTATTTTATCCGTAAGAAAAACAAAAAAAAATAGCGTCATCATATACATGTTGAAACTGATATTATATTTGATTTAATATTAGATTCAGGTTGTTGCCCCCTATTCTCAACGATTTGGTGGGAAAAATCTTTCTTTTCAAGATTGGTTTTGAGAGGGAGAATTTTATATATAAGCATGACATATTCAAGGTTCTTAAGATTATTACAAACCTTGCAATGATAAATGAGTTTGATGCGATTCAATCTCCTACGGTAAAACTAATTTCAGTTTATCATGTATATTTCGTGTAGTTGATACAACGTGATTCTAACGTTATATTATTCCTATATGTAAGGAAGTGATAACACGTTTGGAGGGACTTTTTCAACTCAGTCTGATGCACCTGAGGTTGTATGATAAATTTCCTTTATAATAATATTTATAGGAGATGGATTATGTATAAACTTAGTAACTGATTGTTTTGCATTTTTAATATAGGGGTTTCTGATGTTACAGAGTTGTTCACCTCAGCATTCCGAGTCTAATGATCTGACACCAGATTGAGACTGGGCGTTATGGACGTCTGAGAAGAGGCTTATGTTTGCATTAGTGCTGGGCGTTATGGACGTCTGAGAAGAGGCTTATGTTTGCATTAGTGCTATGAGTTTTCCGTTTTGTTTTTCAATTTATGGATTTTAGTTCGTTTTCGGGTTTCTTTAAACCTTTTTTTTTATTTTGTTGTCCAATTTGTTTGAACCATGGTATTTCAAGCCTCTGCTCTTTATGAATTTCTATTTCTTGTGCTTACTCAGTTTTTGTCTTTATTACTATGTTCAATTGATTAGGTTGAAATCAGTTATACAATCTTTACAAGTTTGCAAATCACCACCCTGCAGTTAATAATCTAAATTGTCTATTCCTAATGGTATTGTGGTACGATTATAAACCAGAAGTTCAATCCTAGCGATGCAACCAACATGGACGACACATTCAATACGAGTTAGATAGTCTTCTATAGTTTAGACAGTATAGAATACTAACCTCTGTTCACTGCATTTGATGGTAAAAAGATCTTTCTTGCTTTTTTCCATAGTACAATCCATGATGACTGAGGATGACTCATTACAGCGAGATCAGTAGTTAACATACATGAAACAAAACAGTTCCCCAGTTTTGTAAGTAATATCATAAAAAGGACAGTAAATATCCTGAAGTTCACTAACCAGGGGATTAATCTGTTTAGGACCAAGACTGTTTTTTTTTGTCCGTGGCATCTCTCATGCAAGCTATTTACACTTCCGCAGGGATACCAGTTGAGCCCTGAAAACAAACAGGAAGATGACATTATATTCGTACACAGTGTAACTTCTCACTGAGATTTTTCATCCCTAATCAATTGCGGTTACCTGAAGAAGCAGCCAACCAGGTTTGACGGGAATCTCAACCTCTTTAGGAGAAGAACAAATTTCGGCCTGATTAAACATCGAGGAAGAAGAACTAAGACACACCGACAAATAAATAAAATACAAAATCCTTTATTTTTTAAAATGATTTTACATTATTTTGTTACCAGGAATACTTAGTTTGTAATGGGCTTTATTATTAATATTTTAACTGGGCCTTTTCACTTAAATGTTTTTGGGTTTTTAACTTAAGAAACCTAACTTTATCTTCTAAACCTTTTTTGACAAAAACAAATCTTCGATATGCTTAACATCAAAATCTCACTTCACCTTTACCAAATCATATTATACACACAGCAACACATTATTAAATAAAAACACATAATATATTAATTTATTATATACAACTACATAACACAATAAAACATCAGATAATACTTTTACAAATAAATATTGACCACATAATCACATCATCAAAAAATTATATTTAAATACAATAAAATAATATTCTGCAGAAAATGCGGACACTCCCTAATTATTATTAAAAAATAACAACCTAAGCTTATAAATTAAATTAAAACGTATCTAATGTGATTTTAAATATAATAATATACCAAATTTCCTATAAAACATGAAATCAACCAGTTAAACCCATAAAGTTTAAATATATATCTTACCGTAAAAAGAAGAAGAAGAAAGTTTGAGTATATACCTTATCACATCGAATATATAGAAGGTATAAATTTCAGCAAAAATAAAAACTGAAAATAAGGATTATCTAAAAATTCGTCAGACATTAAGAAGACACTCATCATACGTCTTCTTCGAAAACTCTTATGTCATCATTAATCCATCCAAATCCGAAGTTCAGGGTTTCTTAATTTATAAGTTATTGCATAATATTTGTTTAACATACCAATCTAACAAAATCTTACAAATATAAGTTATTACGTAATATTTGTTTAACGGGCTTTTTGCAAAAGTGACTCAAAACTTGGAGTCAAACACAAAACTAACCTTTTCTTTTGACTCCTTTTTTTTTGAGATTTTAACCCCACACCTGCATTTTATCTACGAAAATGCCATTAACATTTTTTTTTTTTTTTTTCGAAAATGGCTTCTTTACTGTCTCAACCTCATCTTCTTCAATTATTTACAATACTGCCACTGCAATGAATAGTGGCAACAACCTTGTACGAACTGTTTGGAGCTTTTAATGCCCTTTAATGCACGTAAATCTCTTTACACTCTCTCTGTTTCAATTGTTATGAACTAAAAACAACATTTCTTTCACTTTCTCTCTATATTCATCCAAAAAACTCAAGCTTTTGATTCAAAATATTGGCTTTGGTTGACAGAGCCATATTTCTTTCGTTTTGACTTACGGTTGCTTTCGTTTGAGGTTCTGGGTGGTTGGAGAAGACCCTGTGTGCAAACGAAGTCATCTCACCTAGTTTAAGGTACGAATTTGAATTTTTTTTCAAGATTTGTTCGCGTAGAAGACTTACTAGTAAGTCATCTGTATGTAGAAGACTTACTGATGAGTCTTCTGGTCAAACGGACGACTTAAATTAAGTCGTCCAGCTTTGTTTGTTAAAAAAAAACACTCCAGACGACTTATATATACGTCGTCTACGAGAAACGGGCTAGTTTTGCATTTGACCGAATCGTGTCAGATCTTTGACTATTTCTGGACGACTTATAATTCAGTCGTCTCTGGGAAAGTTAAAATTTCAATATTTTATGAAAACTTGACGACTTACGTGTAAGTCGTCCTAGGTTAGTTTTGTAATTGAAAAATAAAACTTCATAATTTAACTTTAACTAGACGACTTAATATAAAGTCGTCCCTCCAGAAGACTTAATTTAAAGTCGTCCGGGGAAAGCAAAGTCGTCCAGAATTTTTCCCAATTTTCTGGTCAAACCTTGCTTATCCCGGACGACCTTAAATTAAGTCGTTTAGCTGGACGACTTTCATCTAAGTCGTCTGGAGAAAGTTAAATTTCAAGTTTTATTTTTCAATTACAAAACTAACCTAGGACGACTTACACGTAAGTCGTCAAGTTTTCATAAAATATTGAAATTTTAACTTTCCCAGAGACGACTGAATTATAAGTCGTCCAGAAATAGTCAAAGATCTGACACGATTCGGTCAAATGCAAAACTAGCCCGTTTCTCGTAGACGACTTATATATAAGTCGTCTGAAGTTTTTTTTTTAACAAACAAAGCCGGACGACTTAGAATTAAGTCGTCCCTTTTAATTTTCAATTGCAAAAGTGACCTCTTTAGACGACTTACCTTTAAGTCTTCTGGACGACTTAATGCTAAGTCGTCTGCGGCAATGTTTATTGAACTTCTTCATTTCCCTTTTCTCTATGTTTACTAATGTGTTTTATTTTGAATATTTGCAGATGATTTTTCAGTTACATGCAGTGTATGGAGAATGGTTGTTGAGAGATTTCCGTTGGGATTTTGTGGTTGATGATCTCAAAGGAGGAAGATTGTTTTTATTGAATGAAGATTCAACACATGCTGAACTTGTTGCAATGGCTCAAGAAGATTATAACCTGGACATGAGAACAGTGAGTGTGGAGATTAGCTACTCATTACCAGCAGAAATGATGATGGCTCCAGGCAGTCTTCCCATTCATGTTACAAGTGATAGACAAGTTCGAAACTTGCTGGAGATACTCAAAACCCATAGAGTATGTCTTTGTGTATCAAGCCGCAGCAAGGTCGAAACGGTTTCAGAGAAAAGGGATATTGATGAAGCTGGTGAATGGGAAAAAGATGTTGGTGATAATGATGAAGCTGGTGAATGGGAAGAAGATGTTGGTGATAATGATGAAGCTGGTGAATGGGAAGAAGATGGGGAGGAGGAAAATGGGGAGGAGGATGCTGATAATTCTATTGTTGGTGAAACGGATCAGAATGGTGGGGATTACAGTCTTTATGGAAAGGTTCCAGATGAGGACGAGGAAGATGATGATAATATTTGTTTTGAAGAAATCCAAAAGACATATGCTAAGACAAATGCTATTGAAGGAGGAAAATCGAATGGTACCAGTATCTATGTCAACCAGAGTTTTGTTAGCAAGGGTGCTCTGCTTTCAGAGCTGCGGTTGGCAGCAGTGAGGGGTAAGTTTTCTTTCAAATTATACAAATCAACGAAAACTCTCGTTGTGGCAACATGTCCGGTTAGCTATTGTGGATGGAAGGTCAGAGCGAGTGTCAAACATGGGACAAACACGTTTTGGGTAACAAAGTATGTGGAAAAACATTTATGCTCAGCGGGAGACCGAATCGCTCAGCGGAGACACTGTACTCCGAAGTATGTAGGTAGTCTTTTCATTGATCGTGTTGGAATCATTGATGGGATAACTCCGCAGCATATCACTGATGCAATGAGGAACATGTTTGGCATGGCGCTTGATTACACCACTTCATACAGAGCACTGTTATATGCACAAAGATTGGTGAGAGGATCAGCAGAAGAAGGGTATTCGCGTCTGGCATCATATCTCGAGCAAATCTCCATTGCAAATCCTGATTCTATCACGGCGATAGAACTTGATTCTATGAAAAGATTTAAGTATCTATTTCTCTCTTTTGGAGCTTCTATCAAAGGTTTTAAGTATCAGAGAAGGGTCATTGTGGTGGATGGAACTCACCTAAGTGGAAAGTATGGAGGAACTATGTTAGTTGCAGCCGCACAAGATGGCAATTTTCAGATATTCCCATTGGCTTTTGGGATCGTGGATGAGGAAGATATACCTTCTTGGGAATGGTTTTTCACAAAATTGGCTAGTTGTATATCTCATGACAAGCCTCTGGTGATAGTCTCCGACCGGCACAAGGCCATTAAAAGTGCGTGTGATAAGGTGTTTCCTTGGGCAACCCGAGGAATATGTTATTATCACCTTCAAGATAACATTGTCAAAAAGTTTAAAGGGAAACATCTCATGTACTTGGTGAAAGGGGCTGCTTATGCTCACACGGTTTACGATTTTGACCGGTACATGGCTGAGATACGGAGTGCAAACCCGGAACTTGCAACGTATTTGGAGAAAGCCGACGTCAGGCTATGGTCAAGGGTTTATTGTAAGGGGAACAGGTTCAACATAAAAACAAGCAACATTGCTGAATCTATTAATTCCGCACTGAAGCGAGCAAGAGGATTTCCGATTACGTTCCTGCTGGAGTTCATAAGGCAGAAGTTAGGAAAATGGTATTGGAAAAGGAGACAAGATGCTTTGAGTCTCACAACTGAACATAGCGGGGGTGTTGAATACTTGCTTGCTGTTCGAGAAGAGATAGCGGGTACGATGACGGTCGAACCAATTGATGGATGGCATTTCTTTGTCAAAGGTGGCAAAATGGACTGTGTGGTTGATTTGGAACATGCAAAGTGTGATTGTGGTGTCTATGGAGTGGAGAAAATACCTTGCTCTCATGCTATAGCTGCTGGAATACATGCTGGTTTGCATATCTCCACACTTGTATGTCCACTGTACTCAAAGAATTATCTGTATGCAGGATACTCAGAGAATATATATCCTATCGTGTCACAACATATTGAGGAACGAGAATGCTTTCCTCCAGAACTAAAGCGTGGTCGGGGGAGACCGAAGAAATCAAGATGGCAATCTTGGTTGGAGCTATCTAGGATGAGAGGACACAAACCCAGGAAGAAACACAGGGCACGGAGATGCTCAAACTGCAAGGAAACTGGCCATACGAAACCACAATGTACACAACCAGTTGACTAGTTGTCCAGACGACCTAAATTTAAGTCGTCCAGTCTTGATTACCCGTCCAGACGACTAAATTTTTAGTCGTCCAGTGTATTTTATTTTTAGACGACCTTCTACTAAGTCGTCCAGTGTATTTTATTTTTAGACGACCTTCTACTAAGTCGTCCAGTGTATTTTATTTTTAGACGACCTTCTACTATCCCTTCAAGTGTATTATTTGTAAGTCGTCCAGTTGGAAAACCTTCCAGACGACTTATAATAAGTCGTCCAAACCTTCTAGACGACTTATTTGTAAGTCGTCCAGTTGGAAAACCTTCCAGACGACTTATTTCTTCCAGACAACTTATATATTTACAAGTTCAAATACAAACACTAATCTTCCAGACAACTTATATATTTACAACTTATATATTTACAAGTTCAACTTATATATTCAAATACAAAGACAAGTTCAAATACAAACACTAATCTAATCATACAAGCCCACGAACTTATCACCATCCACATTTTCTTTTAGATGCTGATCAACAAGCTCCTTCCATATATCCACCGCCATATTATCCCTCATTTTCTTTGCGTTGCACCTAGCAAAGTCTTTAGGGTCAAAGGAGACCCCGAGAGCATGACATTCAATGTACTTTAAAGTGTACACGCCACAATCACCATTGTTGGCCGTGGGTACACCTTTCAGCGGTCTCTCATATGTGTATGGCTCCAACCCGTATTTGACCCGTATTTCGTCGGTGGCTGCGCACTCAACAAGCAGATAAGGGACCATCTGGAGAAAAGGCTCCATTATCGCATCCCATGCGTCTGGTACACTAGATGAAGGTATGCTGTCCCAGACGACTATGTGCCTCTTAGGGATCGATATCCAAATAGCAACCCAATGCTTGTCGTCCAAGTTCACTGGCGCATAGATATCATCAATGTCCTCCCCCCACTTCTTGTTTGATTGGCAAAATGAAGGTATTGATCCGTCATAAAAATACGACGCCCCACCAGGTAGAACTCTTCCTAAACCTTTGTGATCAGGTTCCGATGTTTTGAAGAGGTGATACTGCTCTCTCCAAGACTGGGAAAAGTTGTGATCCAGGAAGCACATTCGCTCGCTCCTGAAAGCTTGTGGGTTCTCCTGATACCTCTGCCTTAGCACATTAATCCAAGCATCTATATGCTGCATATTAAATATAACAAGTTAGAAGTTACCAGACGACTTAAATATAAGTCGTCTACGTGGTCGTCCAAGTAGACGACTTTCCAGACGATTTAACTTTAAGTCGTCTGGAAAGTAGTCTACTTGGACGACTTTGTAGACGACTTAAATCGTGTGCAGAAGACTTACGCAGTCTTCCAGCCATCCTCTGGCTGTCCGGAGGAAGTGGTACCACCTTGTTGGTGATGTACGTGGTTTGTCCTCGGTCTTAGTTAAATAATGACTGCAAACAAAAAAAGCAATCAGTTTTGGACGACTAAATCAAGCTATTATGGGTAAAGCAATCACTTACGGATCAGTTTTCAACCAATCAGCGAGTTCCTTCAACTTATCTTTGTTTACGGGCGGAAATGGATTATAGGCTGCCACTTTATCTTTTTTTTTCTCTGCCGTATAAGGAGATCTCACAGTGGGAGCAGGTTTCTTCGCTCGTTTACTCTTTGCACGCTTGTCCAATACAACCAGGCTCGGTTCTGAAACTGGATCGCTTGGCTCGGTGGAAGCGAGGCTCGGTTGTTGATCGGTGGAAGCGAGGCTAGGTTGGTGATCGGTGGAAGTGACAGCAACAATCTCTTTGGAGGTCTTATTTACCGAGTTCGCCTCGGTTGCTGTATCCTCCGGCAACCATCTCTGCAATAAAAGTTGCACACAAGTTAACTCTGGACGACTTAAGCAAAAGTTGTCTGGACGACTAGTTGGACCTGGACGACTTAAAATTAAGTCTTCCGTGGTCAACTAGTTGTCCAGACAACTTACGTTTAAGTCGTCCAGGGTCAACTAGTCGTCCAGACAACTTTTACAGTCGTCTGGACAACTAGTTAACCCTGGATTTGATACTAACCTCTTTGATTTGAGGAGACTGTTTCTTTTGAGGAGGAGGCTGTTTCTTTTGAGGAGGAGGAGGCTGCTGCTGTTTCTTTTTAGGAGGAGGAGGCTGCTGCTGTTTCTTTTGAGGAGGAGGAGGCTGCTGTTTGGTTTGATGAGGAGGAGGCTGGTTACTAACCACGGTTTCATTGGCATGAGGGGTAGCCTGTTTGTTTCTACCCCCGGTTTCTTTGGCAAGAGGGGTAGGTTGTTTATCTTGAGGGGTAGCCTGTTTGTTTCTACCCCCGGTTTCTTTGGCAAGAGGGGAAGGCTGTTTATCTTGAGGGGTAGCCTGATTGGTTAGACGTGGAGGGGTAGCCTGATTGGTGACACCAACCTTCTTCTCCACAGCTTCCAATCTATCGGACAACTTCCTAAACTCCCTCATGCACTTATTAAACCCTTTTTTCATGTAGTCAGCTACGCCCTTGAACATAATTTCCAACTCCTCTCTGGTCACCCCTCTAGCCTCTTCTCTAGCCTCTTCTCTAGCCTCTTCACTAGCCACTTTAGGAGCCTCTTTACGAGCTTTCTTCCGAGGTCTTGGATTGTCTTCCTCCTCCTCCTCCTCCTCCTCCAACACAACCATCTCTTTGGCCTTCTTTGATGGAGTCACAACCTTAGGTTTTGTATTGACCTTAGTACCAGTGACTTCCCAGCAATCCATGGTTCACTTCCACGGTCTCCGCTCATACATGACTTTAATGATGTTCTCCGCGAGCAGGTCCTCAACCTCAGAGTCCCATTTTGGCCACATTTCACTAATGTCCTTCTCAACAAAGTTGATCACGCGGGTCTGCAGTAAATAGAAGAATCGAGTTAGATATTTGAAAAAAAATACTAAATAGACGACTTATAATAAGTCGTCTGCGCAGTCTTTTGGATTGAAGTAAATACCTGACTCAAGATAGCAGCTTTCATTGATCTGCGGCCTCTGCTGCCCTCGTAAGCCAGTATCGGTGGAGACGGACTGTCTGCTCTGGGACCACCAATACTAGCACCCAATTCCGGCATAGCTGTGTACGTCCAGACCTGAAGAACTTGTATAAACCCATCCACGGTGTAACAGCCAGCAATTTCTTTGTTCCACAAAGAGTCCATCAGCACCTTAAATGCGACTCTCCCCCATGGATAATTCTCAAACCGTTCTAAATCCATCACTAGCCTTGCCAGAGTAGATCGTGTAGCGGTTGAAAACTTTCTCCCTTCAATGAATCCAGTGAAGATGGAGAGGTACGCGAGCCGCTTGCGATCTTCCCTGGACCAATCCCCGCATCTCTGCAGTGCTGCTATTATCTGATCAGTAGTTGGCCCAGCTTCCAGATGAACTCCCAGCATCCCCCAGAAAGAAACCATCCCTGGGGTAACGTCACATTTTGGTGTCTCAAGGTCCTCGATGTACTCGCAGTTTAGACCAGTGAGGTTTTCAAACTCTAACAGTGAAAACCTCAAAGGTTCTGGACCAACGAGAGACCACATCTCATACTTCTTCTTAATGTCCAGCTTGAAACTGAGCATGTAGTGAACCAGCCTTGAAGCCCAACCAAATCCCTGCTCCTTGAACTTGATGAAAACTCCCAAACTCGACTCCTTGAGCTCTTCAAATTCGTCATCAGTAAGAGCTTTCCTAAGAGCAGTATGCAACTTGCTGTTATCCGTATGATACGAAATGCTATTGTGGGCTTCTGGTTCTTCCCCTGATGTGTATAACCTACGGGGGAGTTCTGGAATATCCATCCTTTTTGTCTGCAAAATAATCAAAGACAACAATATAAGTCCAGACGACTTAGTAGACGACTTATAATTAAGTCGTCTGGAAAGTCTTCCAAATGGACGACTTATATTTAAGTCATCTACTAAGTCGTCCAGTTGGAAGACTTTCCAGACGACTTAAATTACTTACAAGTCTTCCAGTCGCAGAAGGAGTTGGAGTACTCGTCATTGCGGTTATAGATCTGAAAAAATAAACGTGAAACGGTGAGAATGAGTAAATTGATAGAGACAACGTTTTATGTTCATCTTTTCCTCGAGATTGATGACTTAGCGGCGTTAGGGTTTACAGAGAAACGGCGCTAAGGTTTACAGAGAAGAAGCGGCGGCGCTAGGGTTTAGAAGAAGCGGCGGCGCTAGTGTTTAGAACGTTGGTGACCACGGTGGCGAGGGCGACGGTTTGTTCGGAAATAGTGGAAGCGGCGGCGCTAGGGTTTAGAGGAATCGGCGGCGCTAGGGTTTAGAGGAATCGGCGGCGCTAGGGTTAGAAGAAGCTGCGGCGACAACGGTGAGAATGAAGTGAGATAGATAGCCGATGTTGAGAACGATGGTTTGTTCGGAAATCGTGGGAATTCGAAATCGCCTTTGAGAGAGAACTGTTAGGGTTTCTGAATATCGCGAAAAATGAAAAAAAAAAAAAAAAATCACCTTATATATTGGGTAAATAATCCGGTTAGCTTTAAAATTACATTGGTAAACTTTAAGGTTTGGTCCGGTTTAGACGACTTATTCTGGCTGATAATGTACAACAGACGACTTAATATTTAGTCGTCTGTTTTCAGACGACAAAATATTAAGTCGTCCTAGACCCTAAAATGAACCCCTAAACTAAAATGACTAGATTAACTAACTAACCACGTTATAAAATCAAATTATACTTAAATAGTGTTTACTATACACAGAAATGAACACGCATAAGTAATTTTAAAAATTTTCAAAAACGGTTTTAATGCTTTCCAAAATCTAACCCTAAGAACACATACAATACTACAACATATGTTGATGAAACATAAACTTAAGAATATCATGACTCACTACTTTCACTCATCTATGCTGAAAACAATTGAAATTTGTTATATCTTAATTTATACCTCCTAAGACATATGTTAATTACATAATTCCCATTTTTCACTTATCAAAATATTTTTTACAAAATTTTTAAATTATGTTTAAGACTAACTGTCCAGACGACTTAACTTAAAGTCGTCTGGACGACTTATTTTCAAGTCGTCTAAACAGACGACTTGCGAGGGGTAGAAACGTAAAAAGAATTCCGTTTTTTTGTTTGGTCACAAGGGGATAGTTGTAATTTCAATAGCCTTTTAGGTTACTTTTGCCTTTGACCCAAGTTGGGGTATTGTTTTGGGTTTGACTCCAAGTTTTGAGTCACACTTGGCAATTCTCCCTTGTTTAACATACCAATCTAATATACCAATTTCTTAAGTAATAATAAAATATATTATAAATTAATATTCACTAAACATTTATTATAAAAAATCATATAGTATTTTTATATAAATTTTATAATTATAGTCTATATTATATTCCAATAAAAATACTATATGAATTAAATATGACAAAATTATATTAAATTAGTAAATTAACCTATTTTATTATTAAAATGCTTTTATTTAAATAATCATTTATCATTCACTGCTTATATCTTATTTACAAAATATGCTATTAGAAAATTTTGAAATTTTAATAATTCATTAAATATATTAGTGAGAAATAATTTTAATTACAATTTACTGTTTATTTTAATTATTAAAAATCATGTTGTTGCTAAAGATAAACCATAAATGTTAAAATATTATTTTTTGAAATGCAACACCAAAAACAAATTTTATTGTAAAAAACAAAAGTAATATATTATTTTGAAATTTTTATTTAATAACAAAAAATAGAAAAATTAATATCATTACATCAAAAAAATATCATACATCAATAAATTTACTAACATAATAGGGATATATTATTTAAACAGAACAGTGTGTTTACTTATAAAATCCCACAATATTTAATATTATAGATGTTAAATTACTTTTTAAACACAACATGTAAGTATCCTAAACAAATATCTTTCTATTGTATAACTAAATAAATTTTAAAAATGTAGTATGTACAATAACAATTAATAACAAAATAAAATGAATAAAACATATCGTCTAATAAAAAACCTAATCAATAAGATTATAGTTACACACTATATAACGATAAAATATAAATCATATATTATTAAATTTTATAATAATATCAAAGTTATACATTTATGAAATGAAAAATATACCCGTACGTTCATCTTAAAACTTTACGTGTAATCTTTGATCTTTGTGGATTCGATCATGTATTCTTATTGCACATTTTACTATGCACTTGGAACTAGATATCTAAACTATTAAAACTAGAGTACAAAAAAAGAATAGTCCTTTGTTTTCCTCAAAGTTTACCATTCGATGCCACTGCATTAAACGCAGTCGTTTCTCATAGTCTTATAAACTGTTTAATTACTAAACCATTACTAAACGACCATCTCAATACAATCTCTACTTTCCTGTATATTTTCCTGCATATCGTTCATAAACCGTTTAATAACTAAACCATTAATAAACCATAACATTACAAAACCATCTAAATACAATTCTCTACTTTCCTACATGTTGTTGTATAAACTTTGGTTCCTCTTGGTCTACAGAATCAGAATAGTCAATAGATACATTCCTACATACCTTTTTAATAATTTTACCAGTGTTTTTAAAACCGGACCGGAAGCTGAACCGGAAATATGGGTCACGGTTCAATATGGTTCAACCGGGTCAAACTTGGTTCAATAATATGGTTTAATATTTTTTTAGTATGTAAATATAAAAGTAATATTAGTAAACATGATGTATAGTTAAAATATAAATCAATTTTGAACATAAAATATTATAAATATAAATTAGTTTCTTGTTTATATGGATGGTTTATAGATTTTTGATAGTTTTAGTGGTGTTTATTGGTTTAATAACTTTGAAATATAATCCGGCTATGTGGCCGGTTCATGGTCGAACCAATTACTAGACCAACCCGGCTATATAACCGGTTCATGGTCGAACCCGGTCCAACCATCGGGTCGGTCCGGTTTTAAAAACACTGCGTATTACGATAAGTTTTTAATAAACGAATGAATATATTCGAAGAGTATATTCGATTTTTAATACTAGAAGATCATAACTAACTTAATCTTTCGTCATTATATGGCATTTACCCTAGCATTTCCTAAGTAGCTATATATATCTCCTCCCCAATAACGTGAACACCATATCATTGTAAGCAGAGCCTCCTAAAATGTCTACTATCACTATTTTTACTCCTCTCACAAAAACTCAGGCCTTATAAGAATAACTGGCAAGTTCAAGTTAAGTGCTTATATTCGTGGAGGCAGAACATACATCGTTTGGAGATACCGTTGAGATGGTTTTGACAGACGAATGGGTAAATCAAACTTTATAAACGTTTGTTGCATTATGACAGTTCACTTCTTTAACCATTATATAATTTTACCATGTTTTTTTGTAGGGTAACACAATCCGTGCTTCTTGTAAAAAAAAATCTCACATATACTGTGTTCGACGTGAGCTATATGCGGTTATTTCTAGAACCATTTCTAAAAATTGATTGAAATTCTAATTTTGGACAGAAGTTTTCGACAACTTTTAACAGCCACATACGTCATAAGGTATGTCTTTTTGTTAGTTATGTAGTTGTGAACAAACAAAAAATGCATTACTCCATATATATGGAGTAATGCATTTTTTGTTTGTTCACAACTACATAATTCACTACATTTTGCAGTAAATTTTGCAGTGGGGTTGGAGATGCTCTTATACGGTTTATGTTTGGATGTATTCTTTAAAAAAATTGTGTTTGTATTGTATATATCTAATAAAGAATTAAAATGAATTTGCTGTTTGCTCTATGCAGATTTGCGTCATTCATTCAAATTGCGTTTGGAAGAATTCTTGCTGGTTCAGAAAGTTTATTTTTATTTATGCAAACAACATTTGTTTTATTTTTCAAATATTCATTTCAATAAGATTGTAGTTCTTTTCATCTGGAAAAATGTGAGAGTTCTCTTTGGTCATTTACAATATCGAATTATATACGCTCTTATATAAGACTATCTTATCATCAACACCGTTATGGATCACTCAGACAAGTAAAAACAAACATCTAAACTTAAGGTAGGGTTCTTCAATCTAATAACTTATTCTAGACTATCGTACTTTCTTTTCACATTACATTCTTGACACAATAGATCAATAATTACTAACCGTATTATAAGTTTGGTGTCCCGTCATCGTTGTTGTCCAAACGAAACAGCTTGATTCCTGGTACTTGGTTCTCTCCACGTCCAATATCATGCGACAAATTTAAAAAAGTTAATATCATTATATGATAATTGTTTAAAAATCATGAACGAATTAATGAAACTTATGAAACAATCATATCAAACTAAGAACCCGTACATTTAACTTTGACTAACTGATTATTGTGCCTTCCCGTTGCTCTGTGATGTTACAACTGATTCTCACCTCTTTCTTCTTCACCATGTCTCCGCCTGAACTTTTCTATATATCACGTCTGTCTCATCTCCCTCTGTTTCTCCATAAAGAGTGATTCGTCTATATTAATAATACATGGTGCCTGAAAAGTAATTACGTCTTCAATATTAAGTATGCTCAGAACAATAATATTTATTAAAGAAATCAATCATTTTAACAGACCTTTGAGAATCAAGTCTATTTGACTTATCTAATTAACAATTTAAAAAGAAGCCAATTTGCTAACTCATTCCATCATGTTCTTGAGCTAATTATAGAGCTAGAATGTGTGAAAGAATTTTATGTTATGGTAGAAGGCTTTACATCTCAATATATACAGAGTCTAGAGTACTCATATCAGACTTATAAGGAAAGAGTATATTTACAATATAATCATATTAACTCCTATACGCCCCGCAAGATAGACGACCGGTAGTTGCGAGAGGCCAATCTTGTTCATGTGACCATGTAGCAGAGACCGAGATACTGGCTTTGTGAGAGCATCTGCTAGTTGGTCTTACGAGGAGACATGGGAGACTCAAAGGAAACCTAACTGAACAAATTGTCTGGTGAAGTGGTAGCTGAGAGCTACATGTTTCATTTTTGAGTGAAAGATGGGGTTTGCGCAGAGGTATGTAGCTCCGACGTTGTCGCAATAGATGACAGGTTGAGACTTGGAGGAGATACCAAGTTCTTTGAGTAGCGCATGGATCCAAATTAGTTCAGAGGCTGTGTCTGCAACCGCTCTGTACTCTGCTTCAGTGGAGGATCTTGTGACTGTCTTTTGTTTCCGTGACGTCCACAAGACTGGATCGGAACCAAGATAGATTATGTTGGCTGTTGTTGAGGTGTAGTCATCTCTGTTGCCAGTCCAGTCTGCATCAGAGAAGGCATGGAGATTAGGTGTGTTGTTGGTGTGAAAGAAGATGCCTCTGTCTATTGTGCCTGAGAGATAACGTAGTAGCCGCTTGACAGCTTGCCAGTGAATGTCAGTGGGACGATGCATGAATTGAGAGAGTTTGTTGACTGCAAAGGCTATGTCTGTGCGTGTGAACTAAAGATACTGCAGTGCTCCAACTGTTGTTCTGTACATCGTTCCATCAGTTAGACTTGTGCCAGAGAGTAGAGTGAGATGCTCATTCGTTTCCATCAGGCTGGCCACAAGTTTTGCATCTTTCATCTGTGTACGCTCTAGAAGATCATTTATATATTTTGTTTGGGTGAGAAGGAGGCCTGACTTGGAGCGTGTTGCTTCGATTCCCAGGAAGTAGTTCAGGTCACCAAGGTCTTTGAGAGAGAAGCGATTGCTCAGGAGCTCGATGAACTGTTGAACACGCTTGGGATCATTGGCTGTGACAACAATGCCATCTACATAGACTAGAACATGCAGAAGGATACCCGAGGAGCACATGATGAATAGAGCAGCATCTGAGAGTGAGTTCTTGAAACCAGAGGCAATGAGGAAGTTGCCAAGCTCTTCATACCACACACGTGGGGCTTGTTTGAGGCCGTATAAAGCTTTGCGAAGCTTACAGACATAGTGGGGACGGTCCTTGTCAACAAATCCAGCCGGTTGAACCATGTATACATCGTTTCCTTGGAGGAATGCATGGTTTACGTCAAGTTGACGAAGTGGCCACCCGCGAGAGACTGCGATGTCAAGCACTATGCGAACAGTGGTGTGCTTGAGAACTGGACTAAATGTTTCTTTGTAGTATAGACCTTGTCGCTGGTGATACCCTTTTCTAACCAACCTTGATTTTAGTTGACGCACCGAGCCATCTGGATTCCATTTTATGCGATAGATCTATCTGTTCCAATATGAGATTATACTTTGGGTCTGGCGGAATGAGATCCCATGTATGTTCTCTCAATTGAGAATCCACTGAGAGCTAGATCATCACGCAGAGCTAAGTACTCACCACCATTGTCCGAGTAGAAAGTCTTGAGCTTGTGATTGAATTTGTTTTCAACCACAGCCTTCCACCGTATGAAGATATGGCGGACATCAGACTTGTTTCTGAGCGGGTAGAACCAAACATAATGAGTGAAGTGGTCAACAAATATGACGTAGTATTTATACCCGTCAACAGAGTACATTGGTGACGTCCATACGTCGGAAAAAACAAGCTCAAGAAGATGAGAGGAGGTGATAGATGTTTGAGAGAATGGAGTTTTGTGGCTTTTTGAGACTAGACAATCTTTGCAATGGAAATTTGAATTTTTATTAGAAATAGGAAGCATAAACTTGGAAACAACATTGTTTAGAATAGTGATTGCTGGGTGTTCAGTTTTTCCGCCAAAACCGCAAAATTGAGTTTTTCCGCCAGAACCGCAAAATTGAGTTTTTCCGCCAAATAAAAAATCGAGTTTTTCCGCCAAAACAGTAAAATATAGTTTCCCCGTCAAAATTAGAAAATCAAGTTTTTCTGCTAAAATCTTTATATCGAGTTTTTCCGCCACAACCACAAAATCGAGTCTTCCTGTCAAAATCGCAAAATCGAGTTTTCCTGTTAAAATCAGAAAATCGAATTTTCCCGCTAAAATCTTAATATCGAGTTTTCCAACAAAATTGTAAAATCAAAATTTTATGCCAAAATCACAAAATCGAGGTTTTGGCCAAAATCGATTTTTTCGCAAAAACACAAAAACTGAGTTTTTTTGCAAATAAAAAAAAATGGAATTTTTTCGCCAAAACTACAATACAAATTTCTGCCAAAACCGTAAAAACAAAATTTCTCGCAAAATCTTATTTTCCATGAAACCACAAAACAAGATTTCCCGCAAAATCTTATGAGTTATGAAATTATGTATGAAGTTATGCTATTTATGTGGTCTTTTGAACTTATGTATTGTTGTACTTATAGATTTATGGATGAATTTTAGTCTTATAAACTTGTATTTGTAGGCTTATAAATTGAAATTTAAAATTTTCTTATATGGTTCATTATGGACCCCATGGCAACTCATGTAAACATGGGTGTTAGTGGGTTTGGTCCTTAATGGACATGGTCTTTAAGGGACATGATCCATGATGGACATGGTCTCTCTCTGTCTACAAACAATAAATGGACAAATGGATACGGGCTAAAGGATGTGAGAAAGCCCAGTTTAAAGCTCTATGTAGGCATGAGCGTTCAGGTCTTCAGATTGGGTTCGGACAGGTTCCTTTTGGGTCTGCGTCCTTCGGGTCCTAAACATTTAGACTCAATAGGCACTTAGAAATTTTTGGTTCGGATTCGGGTCGGTTCTTCTCGGTTCCGAGTCTGTTAGAGTCTATAATTAAATACCCATAAAATATCTGTAATTGTTTTTGGATCCATATCGGGTCCGGTTCGGGTTCGGGTATTTAGGTTCTGAAAAGGACATGACACATCCAACTCTATCAAATTTAGTCGATATATATAAAATTTTACAAAATAACTTAATGTAACTATTAATAATTAAAATAAAAAATTTAAGCTCAAAATTTTACATTTTAAAGCTTCATATTACTTAAAAAATGTTACAAAATAATAACAAATATTGTTAACAAAAGATATTTCAACTAAATCATAAAATAATATATATAAAATAGAACACAAAAAATCATAGTTTTGGATATACATGTTTTTTAAGTCGTGTACAGATCGGTTCTTATCGGCTCGGGTCTATTCGGATCGGTTCTTTTCGGGTCCGGATCATTTCGGGTCGGATCATTTCGGGTCGGTTCCTTTCGGTTCCGGTTCTTTCGGGTATAAGAAATTTAGACCCACAAGATGCTTGTAAATTTTTGGTTTTGTTTCGGACCGGGTATTTTCGGATCGGTTCCGGTTCGGATTTTCGGGTCCATGTTAAAATGCCCAGGCCTAGCTCTATGCATAGATCTCATTTGACCTAGGACATGCGGTGCTATCTTTGGCTACACTGCTACCTGTAGAGGTTTGGATCGATTGTGGATAACATAGCTGATTTTACTTTTCATAGACAGCTTCTTCTTTGCACCTTTCTCTAACGTTCCTCTGTTTTGTCTTTCTGCTTTAGTGTAGAATACCGTTGGAGAGTTATGCTTTGGCGCGCATTCGTAATGGGCTTGCTCGAGTTCTGGCCCATTCGGTATTGTTGAGATCCAGTAGTAGCATTTGGTGAAGCCTTGGTTGCAGCTAGAGGGTTTGGTTTGACAGCCCCCTCAAACTTGGGGTGGATGGAATCACAGACCTTGAAGACCGTAAACAAAAAGAGGTATGCAGTATGCGATAAAAAATGAAGGATGAAAGCCAAAAGTGTGTGTTCTCGAAGAGTGAGGTCGAGCTGGAAGAAGAATGTGGAATCTGTATGGAGATGAATAACATGGTTGTGCTTCCAAACTGTACTCATTTTTTGTGCATCAAGTGTTATCGCGATTGCTAAGTCAGTTACTAAAAAGTGTTTTTCAAACCATTGAATGTATGACCTCTTTTTTGAAAAGAGTGATGTTTATTCTTAGGCGAGGGAGGTCACAGTCATGTCCTTCCTGTAGAGACAGCCTTAAAAGAATGGACTCAGGTGATCTCTGGATGTTCTTGGACAACAACGATACTGTGAATCCCTGTGCAATCGTGAGAGAGAATCAGAGGCGGTTGTTTGTCTACATTGAGAAGTTACCACTGGTGGTTCCGGATCAAGCGCTTGTCTCTTCTCCTTACTATTACCATGTGAAGTGAAAGATGAAAATAAAAGGCATGAACCGGTTCTGGTACATCTTTATCTGTATATTGCATACTTGGAGGGTTTTTTCAATATTTAAACACTCCAACCCAACTACATATTCATCTCTATATATTTCTTTAAAATAGAGAAACTCTTGTATAGAGATGGATTTGTTCTAATGTGTGTCTATATAATAGAGTTTCTCTTTTTTTTTAACTCTCTTTCTTTTCCCATTTCTTAGGAAAGTTCCACTTACTAGTTTTCTTTGTGCATTTGGATGAGGTTTCCAATTACTTATTTACAGACAAGAGAAGGGTTTAATCACATTTAATCTATGGTTGTTATTGCCCATTGAAGTATTAATATCAGAGAATGTGGACTACCCAAGTATGATGTTCAAAACGTACGTAACACGTATGATTAGAACTAATTTCTCTACATTCCAAGCAAAACAAAAATATTCCAGTCTTGGATTAGATGAGACAATAAACTATGGACCATTGTGGTGAATACACAAAGAGAACAGAGGAAGATGATGAGATAAAGCAGAAGGTGAGAGAGGCTCTGGGTGTATACAATGCTTTTCAGAGAAGGGAGTGTACTCGTGGAGATTCTCTCACAATGTTTCATATCAACTTCGAGTCAAACACAATGTATAATTTCTTATCTTCCACAAACGAATAAAGAGGAAGATGATGTTTTTCTCATTGGCTGTCTATTGTTGATTTGTTTCTGTATATGATGAACATATAGCTGCATTGATTCGTATTGATATCAAGTGGTAATGATTTGCATGAACAACATTTTCTTTTCTCAGTTGGTAGCTAAAATCTATTGAAAATAAGACTAAGATTTGTTGACAATTAGCTTGACCTCGACATGGTTCAAAAGAGGGAAATATTTCGTTTTAGGAGGCAAGCCAGGAGAGAGGAGAGGTATTGTATTAGTCTTCACTGTTGCTTCATCTTTATATTAATCTCTATGTGTGTTTCTTTTTCAGGTCCGCGCAACGCACTGTTTATAAAAAAACTGAGGAAATCTTTAATGAGAAAGCTAAAGTTGCTTCTTTCTCTTCACGCGGTCCAAACACAATGACTATTGATATTAATGCCATGCCCCATTTGTTTGTTGCGCATTCTCTCATTTGTTCTATCCTTCTCATACTAAACATATTTCTTTTTTTATATGTTCGATATGTTTGATTTGCACCCTCCATTGTTTCAGTCACCTTTCAGGTATTTGGTATTAAACTGTTCAATCGTTTGTTATATCTTTTCTCTGAACATCAGAGCATATTCGGAGGACTCCATTATATCCTTCTTCTCCACGATGTCTTGACCATCATTGTTTTAGGGGCGTTATGACCCGGTCATGCTTTTCATATATTTAATTCTTGTTTTGTTCTAATACTCGACTATTAAAGAACAATAGTGCTGTAATAAAAAAAATAAAAAATGAACAAAATAATAAGATCTTTTTTCTGTTATTTATGATTTCTTTCAGATTTAATAATATTTTTACTATATAATTTCTTAAATACAGAGAAAACAAAAGATCCATATATATATAAAATATTATTTACAAATAACGTAAATCTTAAGAAATGAAGAAAAAAGTCACTATTTTTGGTCACCATATAAAACTAATTATATTTTCTGATTATGTAAATTTAATTGCAAAATGAACATAACAGAAACTATAACACACGCTAGTCAGCATTCAAAGGAGACTGAAGTTTTTTTCAGCAAGAATTTTTTATAATGTAGAGAATTTGACTTCAGATAAGTGACAAATTAAACCTTAGATATGTTTCCTAAAAATGTAAATACAATGTTACCAAAAAAATGTTTTGGTCAACATACAGTGTATCGTTTGATACAGAATCATGAAAGTTATGGTAATACAAGAAAGGGGAACATATTTACGAATTAAATTAAGATTTTTTAATTGACTGGGTTTAGGCATGATTGTACTATTTATTCATCCTATCAAGTTGATCTCCGTAGAAATTGCAAAACTACAGAAACCTTTGAATTCTTTTTATGAGAAAAATGGTGAAAAGGTCTGCCCCCTTTTATCTCCTGTCATGTGTCCTTGTCTGGTTCATGATCAGTTCAGTCTCAGCAGTCACAGATGAAGATAAACAAGTATATTAATATATATATATATATATGTATATATATATATATATGTATTAATTATCAATTACATACTGTGTCATTTCTCCATTTTATATACATGATGATAAAGAAAAAATGTTGATAATCCATGAAGGTGTATGTTGTGTACATGGGCTCACTTCCGTCTCGACTGGAATACACACCAATGTCGCATCACGTGAGTATTCTTCAAGAAGTCACTGGAGAAAGGTGTGATTTTATTAATTATTTATAAAGTCATGATTAGTTATAATCAATTTAAATATTTCTACCAAGTGATATATAATATGTATATAACCTAGTTCAATCGAAGGTCGTTTGGTGAGAAGTTACAAAAGGAGTTTCAATGGGTTTGCGGCTAGACTTACTGAGTCAGAAATGAAACGGGTAGCCAGTGAGTGATCTTCGCTTATGTTGATTTTTTTTATTATAAAAGGCTAGATAACTAAAAGGGCAAATCTCCAAAATAGCACATTTCTAAGTTTATATCACAAAAATAGCACTCAAAAACTAAAATGACCAAAATAGCACATTTCTAAGTTTATCCTTTGAAAATTTTAATTTTTTTATTTTTCAAAATTTGAAATCTTATCCCCAAAACCTCATTTCTCTAACTCTAAACCCTAAACCCTAAACCCTAAACCCTAAACTCTAAACCCTAAACTCTAAACTCTAAACCCTAAATCCTAAACCCCACCCTTTAACTCTAAACCCTAAACCCTAAATCCTAAACCCCACCCTTTAACTCTAAACTCTAAGTTTGTGACTTTTGATAAAACATTAAGTGCTATTTTTGTGACTTTTGATCTTGAGTGCTAGTTTGGGAACATAAACTTGATTTAGTGCTATTTTTGTCTTTTTCTCTAACTAAAACCCTAGGGTTATGTGTTGCTAGAACTGGATGGAGTTGTGTCTGTGTTCCCGAGCAAGATGTACAAAATCCAAACAACAGGGTCTTGGAACTTCATGGGGCTAAAGGATGGAAAGGATACAAAACGAAACTTGGGCGTAGAGAGTAATACTATTATAGGAGTCATCGATACTGGGGTTTGGCCGGAATCCGAGAGCTTTTCTGATAAAGGCTTTGGTCCTCCTCCGAAGAAATGGAAAGGTGTTTGTTCTGGTGGAGCAAATTTCACATGCAACAAGTAATTCTCTTAACTTCTCTTGTAGAAGATTATATTGGAGTGTTAATATAATTAAGTGTTGTTGAGGCAAAAAAAAAAAAAGGGTGTGGTCGAGGGTATATTGGATTGACCAGTTCAAATATTAGTATAGGTTTGGCCAGACATCGATCAGTTTATTACTTTCTTTGTAGCAAGTTGGTAGGGGCAAGAGACTACACAGGCGAAGGTGTAAGGGACATTATTGGACACGGTACACATACAGCGTCCATCGCGGCTGGAAACGCTGTTGCGGACATAAGCTTCTTTGGAATCGGCAACGGAATGGTGAGAGGTGCCGTTCCAGCCTCCAGAATCGCAGTTTACAAAGTCTGCCTCAGAAAAGGTTGTACGTCAGAAGCTATACTGTCTGCGTTTGATGATGCGATCGCCGACGGTGTTGACCTCATCACTCTATCTCTCGACGGATATATCACATCCTTCGAACAGGAACCGAATTCAATCGGAGCTTTCCACGCTATGGCCAAGGGAGTCCTCACTGTGAACTCGGCTGATAACAGTGGACCGACTCCGGCCTCTGTCTCGAGCGTAGCACCTTGGATTTTCACCGTTGCAGCAAGCAACACGAACCGTGGGTTTGTCAACAAAGTTGTTTTTGGAAACGGCAAGACAATTGAGGTAAATAATCAAGTATTACCACCCTCGTTTAATATTTAATTATTTATACTACTCCCTCTGTTACCCCATTTGTTTAAGTCATTTAATTTTTTCTATATAAATTAGGAAAAACTATGAAATTTCCCTTTTACCATAATATATTAATAACAGTTTTTTTTTTCATTTAATACTTTAAAATAGTGAGGTTTAAAATAGAATCATGTTTAAAATTTTGTATTGAAAATGTAAAATGATATTTTTTTTCTGAAATAAGTTTAAAACTCTAAAACAATATTTTATTTATGAAACAGAGAGCATTATTTTTTCTTTTGCTTTATTGTTACCAAGGACTCTTCCGTTCCATTATTCTTAATAGGGCAAATCAGTGAATGCTTTCGATCCGAAAGGAAAGAAGTACCCCCTGGTGTACGGGAAATCTGCGGCTTCGCCTGCCTGCGACACGGATTCTGCCAAGTAACTTTCTGCCCAAGAAACACCATTTTATGGTTAACATCCATTAATATATTTAACTACTTCAGGAAATGCTTGGCAAGGTGTCTAGATGAATCCCTGGTAAAGGGGAAGATCTTGGTATGTGCTAGTTCTGATGGTCTATCAATAGCTCACTCAATGGGAGCTGTTGCATCCATTATTATTAACCCTTCAGACTATGCATCCATCCACGCTATACCCTTCTCTGCTTTATTACCAGAGGACTTTGACTTACTCGTCTCTTACATTAATTCCACAAGGTAAGCAACGACATTCATTCGTTATACTCCCTTTTTAATAGATGATGTTTTAGAATTTTTTGATTTCAAATGACGTTTTCAAATTTTAATTCAAAATTTATTAACTTTTGATGATATATGTGATCTTTTATATTTTGCAGTTTATTTTTCTATCAATTAAAATATAGTTAGATGTATAGTTAATGATTTTTTTATTTAGAAAATACAAATTAAATTTTTTTTTTTATTTGTGTGCATAAGTCTAATACCTCAAAACATGAGTATAAACTATATATACTCCTACATCTTTACCTGATTTTTTTCTGTTCTCAGATCCCCAGAAGCGGCTGTTCTGAAAACTAAGACAATCTTTAATCAGACAGCTCCAAAAGTTGTTTCCTTCTCTGGCCGCGGACCAAACAGAATTGCTTCTGATATTCTTAAGGTACAAACCAAACATACAATCCTACTCCTGGCAGTCTCCCTGCTATTATTCCTCTATTGGCTTCTGACCCGCGACTATGGTTGCAGCCGGATATAACAGCACCAGGAGGTGGAGATCCTCGCGGCCTATTCACATGTGGCTTCACCTGTACCACCCTACAAACAAGAGAATGACACCAGACGTGTAAACTACGCTGTACTTGCTGGAACCTCGATGGCTTGTCCGCATGCTGCCGACGTGGCTGCATACGTCAAGACATTTTATCCTGAATGGACTCCTTCCATGATTAAATCGGCCATCATGACCCGGTAAAAATAATAATAATGCCTTCTTGTTCCACAAGTAACCTTGCTCTTGTTTTTCAGTCATTTAGTTAATATTTGCAGCTTGGCCTATGAATGCTACTGGAACTGGCGTGGCATCGGCCGAGTTTTCCTATGGAGCTGGACATGTCGACCCAATAGCAGCTCTTAACCCTGGACTCGTATATGAACTGGACAAAGCAGACTACATTGCCTTTCTCTGCGGCATGAACTTCAATGTGACTACCCTGAAAATCATCGCAGGCGAAGACGTCACTTGCACTGAAAATATCTTACAGAGGAACCTTAACTATTCTTCCATGTCAGCTAAATTATCGAGATCAGATAGCTCTTTCACCGTCACTTTCAACAGAACCGTCACTAACGTCGGTGCCCCCAACTCTACATACAAATGCAAGGTACTTGCAGGTCGCGGTTCTACTCTCAGCGTTAAGGTCTCCCCTAGTGTTCTATCTATGAAGTCTGTGAATGAGAAGCAGTCTTTCACAGTGACTGTTTCAGGCAGCAATGTTGACCCAGAACTGCCTTCCTCCGCAAGTCGAATCTGGTTTGATGGCACTCATAACGTGAGAAGCCCCATTGTTGTTTATACTGGTGAGGCCTCATACTAGAGTTCATAATAAATCAATAATACTGTTATGTTTTTTCTAAAAGCATCTTCAAAAAAACTCTCTATTTTACAGTTTTCAAAACTCTAAATTTGAAGTTTCAAAGTGATATTCTCTAAAAACAAAACTTCAATCGACTTCAAAATTATTTGTATTTTACATAATAGTCTTTATATTTTTTATAATGAATATAAATTCACTAAACTTTTATAAATAACTAGTACATATATAAAAATATTAAGATAATATTAATTAATAAAATCTTCCACTAATATATAAAATTATAAATAGAAATACATAATTAATTATTAAACTACAAGAAAAATACCACATTATTCTATAAAATTATTTATGTAATGCTCCATTTTCGGTTACACAAAATTTGTTTGGACAATATTTTAGAGATTTTGAAAGTTCCGGAGAAAATTTACAGACTATTAGTGTTGTTGTAATATTTAAATTTATGTAATAATTATTTCTTCATGTATCTTTTAAAAATTAATTTTTAATTAAGTTTCTTTTGTAATATACTTGTTGTATAATTCTAGTTTTAAAATATTATAAATCTTATTGTAAAAATTTTATTTAATTTTATGTGTAAAATTTGAATTTATAAAAATAAATTTATATTCGATAAATTAATAAATTTCTTCAGTTTCAATAGCTTTACTAATACAGTAGAAACAATATAATTTATATTCGATAAATTAATAAATTTCTTCAGTTTCAAATTAGTTTAATCTATCTATACTATTATTTACGAAGTGATATCAATAGTAACCTTAATGAATTATTATGTTTATCCACTACTTAATAATAATAATAATAATAATAATAATAATAATAATAATAATAATAATTAGCGAAAAGGTCTAAACGTGTTTAAAGAAAAAATATAATTGATATATATCTTCATATATATGGTTCTGGCTTTGCTCTTTATTGATGTTATGATGTCTTATAGTTCGATATGACATCCTAATGGTTTATCTTTACAAACTGATATTCTCAATTTATTAAAAATTAGGATAAACCCACATTCAGTTTCCTCTTTTCCATACATTCTCATATGACATCTAATTAAATATTTGAGATATTTTGTTAAAAATATAATTTAAAATCCATTTATTTAAATATTTAAGTTTCAAAAGAAAAAATACTACACATGCTTATATGGTACTTTTCTTCATCCATTTTCTAAGTTATCTACAAATTATGAGGTAGATATATTTATATCTACTAAAATTGTGGACAGAGATTTTGAGCTTCATTTATACAAGACCATTAGAGAATTAATGTTACATGGTCCATGTGGCGGTGAGTAGGCCTGGGACGGATCCGGATCCGTCGGATTCGTGAATTTAATATCCGGATCCAGATTTGTGGTTTCCAGATATCTGGATTTCGGATATTCGTCTCTATATTCTATTATTCGCAGATATCCAGATTCGGATCCCGATCAATAAATATAATTAAAATATATACCTAGTTTTTAAAAATACTACATTTTAAAAATAACACATCAATTAAATATTCATACAATATTTATAAATATATATATTTCTATAATATTGTAAAAACTAAACATAATATTATAAAATTAATTTATATGTATAAATATTAATATATAAAATATAAATATTAATGAAAATTAAAAATTTAATGTGTTTTAAAAATACGGATCCGGATCCGGATATCCGGACCTAAAAATTAAGATATCCGGATCCGGATTCGGTTTGAACGGATCCGGATTCGGTTTGAACGGATCCAAGATTTTACTATCCGGATTCAAATCCGGACACTACGAATATCCTATTTTTGAAGCGGATCTGGAACGGATCTCTGATCGAATCTGAATCTCGGATAATAAATCTCAGACTAGGCTAACAAAGATATGTATGCATGCGTAATGGGGAAATTACCAAAATTTTATCACAAGCCTAATAACATAATTTAAAAAAAAATCAATAACGTTGGCTTTCCTATTACTAAACCAAGCTCCACTTCATTGAAGCAATTCCGAAATATATATGTATGACTAAATATTGGTTAAATGATTATGTCCACGTAATTAATTATTAAATATTTATTATTAAATTGTGGTATATAAAAATTTTAACACTTACAAAATTTATTATTATATATTTAAAACATATGGGTATTTCTAAATTTTTTTTAGGGTGTTTTGCAAATCTTATATATTAAAACAGAAGTCACAACATTGATTTATGTGTGATTTTTTAACAAATGGACCTAATGAACCTATTTCTAGAAAATCATATTACATTTAATCTCTAATCTTATCATTTAAATTTTGGGCATACCAGAAATTTTTATTGGGCTATCAATAACTGGATTTAAACAATAGATGATCCATTGGATTTATTAGGCTATCAATAAAATGTTTAATTATTTACTCGATAATATAAATTTATGAAGCGAAAAGTTTAATTTAAAAAAAACATTCTAAATTTGTGAAATGTTACAATATCTTTGAGTATGACAATAAAACAATTGTTTACTAATCTTTATATATATAGTTACGATTTTAATAATGAAATAATAATCCAAATATATATATATAGAAGAAGATACAAATACATCTGAAAGTTTAAAACAATTTATTCAATAAAAAAAATACCGTAAACTTATTATGTTTTAAAAATTGATAGACACATAATTATAATATATACCAATTTAGAATTGAAAACAAAATATTTATATAAAAATAAATGAAAACAAAAATCCGCACGGTTTCGCGGATCGAGATCTAGTATGACTTAAAACAAAAAAATCAAATACAAAAGTAACCCATGACTTTTTAAAAAATTTCATTTACCCTTTTCACCTTAGAAATTCGGACTATTCACGAAAATACAATTTTTTTTTCAAAATTGCTTATTTTACTCAATCATTATCATCATCTTCCTCTTCTATTTACAACATTACCAATGACTTAAATACACCAACCACATGAACAACCAATATCAAGCTCTAAATGTACCTAAAATCAACATCTTCGTACTATTTCTCTTTCACTTCATCACTTATTTCATCTTTGTAACACCACAAAATATAATATAATTTGATAAGATGGTTTCTTTAAAAGCTTCATGTTAGTATATGATTCATATTTAAACATAAATTAATAATTGTATTCATTTATTCACAGTGAAGTTCACTTTAGTTCTTTTAAAAATACTTCAAAGTATTTTAATGTTATTTTATCATTTTATACGTAAAAATGCATTTTCATTTAAAATATATATTTATATACATTAAATAATAGAATAAAAATCTAACAAATATTTATAAAATTTAATCGGTATATATTCCTTTAAAATTTAACACTTCTTACTTTTACATAAACATACTTCAAACTATATAAGTTAATAATTCCATAAATTAATTTAAAAGTATAATATATAGTGTTTATTGTATTACTGTGTTATAGTATTACTTTTATTGTACTTTTAGTTGCATAACTAAAATTAGACCAATTAAAACTAAACATATGGAAAACAGGAAAAGTGAGTATCTCATGAGGTTCTTAATGATTCTCAAAAAGAAGCGGTTCAGATTCTTCCTGTACTTTCTATTATTTTCTGTTCTTTTATCCGAGAAGCTGAAGTATATGCTCTAAAATTTTCTGTCAATATAATGCCCTAACTCTTAGTTATATAATAGGACTAGGATCTTATCCTTCAATTTTTATTTTGTCTTACAAAACACATACGTTGTAAATCCATAACATATAAGATTTTTAGTAATTAAATCCGTCAACTAAAAATGAATCGTAAAAGAAACCCTCGATCAAAAATCCTGTGAAATAAACCATCAACTTTAATTTCGTTAACATATGTTATTCTCCGTCTAAAAAGTTGTGAAGGAGGGTGACATACGTTAACGGTTTATAAGGCGAAGCTTTACAATGTTGAAAATTTAGTTGAAGGATATTTTACGATTCAAAAATAGTTAAGGGGTTTTATTACTAAAAGTCATTAAATGTTTTAAAATATTTATTGTCATTTATACATTGTTTTAGATTGATTTATAAGTCATTAAAACTAATTTATAAATTTTTTGACATTAGTTTATTATAAAATTAATTTATACATCCTAAATTAATAATTTTCAACACTACTTACAACTTATTATAACTTTAAGATATTAAATTATTTGATATTTGACAATAGTGATATAAAATTTGTGTGTTTATATAGTCATTGTCAAATACCAAATAAGTTAATGTTTCTAAAATATATTAAGTCTTAAGTAATGTCGAGGATAATTCATCCATGAAGTCAATATTTCTATTTAGAGTATGATGCATTTTTTTTTCTATTTTCATGATTTCCGCCTTCGGGCTCATCCTTTTCCCCTATCCCCCAAAAATAATGCATGATTATTTTTATTCTCATTGATTTCTGAACCAATACGTTATATTTTTGTTTTCTTGATCAATAAAGAATATATTTGATGTATTATTCTTGATTTATTGTATTACTTTATGTTTCAGTAGTATCACGAATAATGTTAGATTATTTTATCCTACAAGTATCAGAAATTGTAAAAACTTATAAAATCATTGTGAAATCGTACTAATCATATGTAAAAGTATCGAAATATTTATGAACCTTTATGAATATGTTATAAAGTAATGTATTAAAATTTATAAATTAGTTTTAAAGGCTTTTTTTAGCAACCATTTTAAAGGCTTATATCAATCAATAACAATTTATAAATGATAATAAATGTATGCAAACATTTAATGAATTTTAGTGATAAAACCCCTCAACTACTCTTGAATTGTAAAAAAATCTTCAACTAAGTTTTCGACATTATAAACCCTCAACTTATAAACTGTTAACGTATGTCATCCTCCGTCATGGTTTTTTAGACGGAGAGTAACATACGTTAACGGAAAATTGAGGATTTATTTCACAGGATGTTTAGTTGAGAGTTTCATTTACGATTCATCTTTAGTTGAGGGGTTTAATTACTAAAACCCCTAACATATATACATAAATCATAACTTCTTTTAAATCTATATATTTCCAAATTATTATTTACACGTATTTTTTAGTTATGTAAACTGATTTGTTAGAGCGAACAAAATCCTAAATATTAACTATAAGTCCTAAATATTCCTTTTAGATCATCAATTTAGTGATAACATGATTTAACCACGTAATAGTTGAATACTTTAGTAACTACAAATGAACATATAATAAGGGAAATTTAGGAAAATAGAACCTCTTTTTTCGTGGTAGGCTGCAGGAGACATGAGTCCCCTACTTTTTATTCAAACCATAAGAAATTACAGGCAAATTTGCCGAGGTCTAGATACCCCATGAATATCCTCCAAACAAATAGCAACAACGCTATCAGGAACAAACTCAAAAACATGCAAACCAAATGATAACGAAAAAGCATAGTTAGCTAATCCATCGGCTAGATGATTAGCTTCCCTATACACATGCGAAATCTTGACTATTCAGTCTCTTGATATGAAGTCATAGCACAAACGTACTAGGAAAATAGAACAACTAAACTATGCTATTGTCCTCTTAGTACAAAATCAAATTTTGTCACTTTTAGACTTTCACTACCCTTCAAAGTTATAAATATCCATATCAGTTAATTTACAATAACAGCGTCTGATACCTTACACAACTTGACACTACCACTTTCATCTTCAGGACCATCCTTATTAAATTTCTTCGCAGCTAGCCACACTTGGTAACCCTTGCAGCAAAATTCAAATGCTTCCTCATGTTAAAAGTTCCAGATTTGGTTGGACATGACATATCTTTGCCACAGTGGCTGCATAAGCTCTGTCTAAGTCATCTTTCTTCCTGATGAAATGCTCCCAACCCCATGATGTAGTTTTGCTCTTCTTTTTTGACTTTGAACCACTGCCATCCTCTGCTTCTTTATGTTTCCCTTTAGTATGAGTTCTTGGAGACTGAGTCTGAGTTTCATCTTCAGTTAAACTATCTGAATCATCATCGTCACCACGATTGTGTTCATCTATTCTCACTGAATTATCACAAGACACCATCTACAATACAAAACACAAGCCACAATGAACAAGTTTTCATGGTTCAAGATAAAATATCATAATGAACAGAGCAACAATTTCGAACAACAAACAACAGGAACAAACTCGAACAACATACACATCAAGATAAAGTTAAATTCGACTTGAGTAACCGCAAAAATAAAACTCGAAAAAATTAGGGATTATGCTTACATGAGATCGATATCTAGACGCCTCAGATGGAGGAGAATAGACTGGATTCTCTGATTCCAGTTGATATCTGCTTGATTTTTGGATTTATGGTTAATAAATAAAATTTTCCTTTCTCAATCGTGGAGATATTTGGGGGAATGGAAACGTCAAACACACAAGGGGAAGTGTGAAGGGTATCTGGTTTCAAAAAGAGTCATTAACTCTATTAATTTTCGGTTCCACAAATACCCTCTTGGATCCCGGGTCGGTTGTGGACCCGAGCCTGCTACTCCCGGGTCCTCCATCATTAGACCCAATAGGGTAAATGTCTCGGTTTGGTTCTAGACACGACCCTGCATTTTTGGGTCGGTTCCGGGTCGGGTCCTCGGATCCAGGTAAAATGTCCAGGCCTACTAAATATTATCAATCTGCATCTCAACTCTTTCTTCAAGTATTTGTTTTGGAAACTTGTATACCATTCCTATAAAGCATAAAAGCAAAAACTTCAACTCGTTAGTAATGCCTTAAGGAAATCAAACTATAACTTAATCTCACAATCAAACTATTAGACATTTTATATAGCACATGTAACTCATAATCAACTCAACCGCAAACTACAATGAAAACCATCAACATGAATTAATTTGTTTTTAAACAATTCAATCTCTTCCTAGTACATAACGAACATATAACTCCATCTCATCTTTGATAAACTATAAAACATTCAAGTATAATCAAACCCGCTCACAAACATAATGCATAATCGTTCTCTTAAAATGTCAACAAAAAAAATTTCAAACAATAAACCTGAATCAGTTTGAGTTTCTACTCCATTCAATCTTTTACTAAGACATGCACATCAACACAATCAAAAAAAAAATTCAAAATCGATAAGGGGATCTCAAAACCTTACCTTCAATTTTGGGGAAAGAGGAACCAAGATGAAAATCGAACAACTTCAATCTCTTCGTCCGTAGAACAACTTTAATCCCTTCCTAGTACATGCAAATAAGGAAATTAATATCAACAAAAAAGCATAAAGGGGATTTCGAAACCCTAGCCTCAACGATTTTGGGAACCGAGATGAAGTAAGAGGAAGAGAAGAACATCGTGAAGCTAATCGTTCTTTATCAGCGACAAGAAGCTTCTCTCGAGCTTGAACAACTCCAATTGTAGCCGGCAGAGACTACAAAGTGATTCTAGTATGTGGTGTTTAGAGAGGAGAGAAGAAAGAAGGATGACGAACGAGAGATGTGACGATGAGTTCAAGGTCTCCGACGAAATAAGACGGCCGGAGAAGAAGATGTTGATAATGAAACCTAATCGCCTTTTCGTTGGAGAGAAAGAAGAGTCAGAGTCGACGACATGTTATGATTTTTTACTCTGTTTTTTTTTACTTCTTAGTTAGTAATAGTAAAAACAATTTGAGTAATTACATTACTTTTTTAATACTTGTATTTAGAAATTAATAGAAAGGACAAAACATGATTCGGCATACATGTTTATACTACGGGGACAAAGATTTTGGTTTTAATTCTAAGGGGACAAGGTAGTACTTGTTTTGTTCTCTTTTTCCAAATTTCTGAAATAATTTTCTATAGGGGTTTTTGCAAATATAACTCAAAACAAAAAGTCAAATTCAAAAGTAACCCATGATTTTTTTGAAATTTTTATTTGCCATTTTCACCTTAGAAATTCCTATTATTCACGAAAATGTCATTTTTCCCCAAAAAATGTTTATTTTACTCAATCATCTTCATCTTTCTCTTTTATTTACAACATTGTCATTGGGGGTGATTGGTAGTTGCTGTTGGTGCTGTCCACAGCCCTATTTATTTCTAGAGCACCAAATTCAGAGCATTCAAGCTTTAAATTTTTTTTTTGAAACCACAGCTCTTGAAATAACCTACAGCTGTACAAGTGCTCTGCAGAGCCAAATATCAAAAGCAATTTTTTAGTGCTTTTCATAAAATTATACAACAATAAAATCAAAAGCCACAGAAAAAAATCAACAGATTTTTTTCTACAGCAAAAATTTAAAGCTACAGCCTTTACCAATCAGACTCATTGTCTTCAACACCCCAACTACCATAAGCAACCAATTTCAAACTCTAAATGCACCTAAAATCAACATCTGCATCTTCATATTCATATTTCGTATACACACAGACCATTTCTCTTTCACTTCCTATCTTATTTCATACTAAAATCTCAACTTTTTTATTTCAAAATTTATAAGCTTATATGAGTTACTCAAGTTCATGACACATTGTCAAAAATGAGTTGGTAACTTTTATTAAAAGTTATGTGTGCTTAGAAGATGTTTAATAATAATTTTCACAATACAATTTTCATTCTTTATATTATTTGGTTTGATAATCAACAAATCAAATTATAAGGATTTTTTAAGATAATTCACTGATTATCATGATTTCTTATTAATCTTTTAATTATTTAATTTAATTCAATATGCATATTATTGGTTTATTGACAACTAATATTAATTAGTTTTATATTTTCCTTTTTGAACATAGTTAAAATAAATTAAAATTAAAAATTATTAACTAATCAAATTATAATAATTTTCCCAAATTCTCTATATGAGTGACACGTAAACGAAAATCACTTAATTGACTTCAAATATATAGCAGGATAGGATAGGATATGGTATAACTTGTATGTTTACTACCGTGTCGCTTCCCCATTCTCATCAAAGAGGGTCTGTTTGATGTCTGAGACAACACGGAATATCTCTTTTACTGAGTGCTTGCCGTTAATGACTTATGAGCGTTTGATCATATATTCATTTTGTTATTTAAAAATAAATCGTTATAACTTAGTTGTTTCACTGCTCGTCCAACACATAACAAATAACACATATAACCACGTCGTTAAATCAGCTTTTATTCATAGTTCAGATAATAGATAAGCCCTGTTCATTTTAAAGACGCCGCGACCAGCGGCTGCGGCCAATAATTACACTGCAACGGAAGTAAATTCATTGATGTTGAAACTAAAACAGACGCAAACTGATAATCAAGGGAAGGAAATCGGAGTTGCCGCAGTCGCTGATATTTTCAGCGTCGTGTTTACTGGTTTTCATTTGCCGCGGCGACTTAATAATCAGATCCGTTTTATTTTGACGGTGCTGTGTTTTCCGTAACCATAGAGAGAATTTTGAGTCGCTGCGGAGTTTGGCATCGTTGATAAAACGAACAGGACTATAGTTTATTCCAAGACACTCATATAAATAAAATCTTCAGGGATTGTTGACGCAGTAGCGGCGAACTCCTGGACAGCATAAAATTTGAAGCTCTGGATGACAACAAACGAAACCGCAGTCGTCCTCAGCGAACTCCTGGACAGCATATAGAAATTGATATAATGATTTTATATTCCTATAAAAATATAGTAGTATCTATAATAATTACTAATCTCTTATAACTTTTATAAATGCTTCATAAATAATTAGGCTTTGAAAATTTGACGGATTATATTTAACAGAACAAATGAAAACTTTGATTTAAAAAATGGTTTGCATTTAAGTCAAATAATATACTGGATAAAGTAATGTTATGATTGAAAATAATTCTAAGATGGATTTTTGGTTCATTGATTGTATTTTTTGTATTTTTATTCAGAGAGAGAAATAAATATTTGGCAAAAAAATATGTAAAACATTAAGAAAACATTAGCAAAAATTTAATAAAATGAATGAAATGAGGACGAGAAAAAAAAAGAGCCCGAAGAAATTGCATAATGTGTTGGAGAAGTTGATGTGATAATTACATATATAATTCTACAAGCATTTGTTATTACTAAATATTCATCATTCATTTTTACAACAAATTTAGGAAAACTTTACGATTGATTTTCGCCCTATCTGAAGTTAATTATATATTTTTAATGTTTCTAATTATTATTTAAATTATGACATTGTATATATAATATATATTTTCATACAATATTTATATCCGCGAATTCGCAGGGAAACCTAGTTGTTTTTAACTTTAACAGCATGAATGATTTTTTACGCTACTTCTTTTTTTTCTGTACAAACTAAATAAGCTAGGGGAGCTATATGGTTATTTTTACATAATAAAACAACATTATATTTTTTCATAAAATATTTAGCAGCATGAATTATTAGATGTGTTTAATAATAAATTACACAATATATTTTTTCATTCCTTATATATTTGGTTTGATAATCAACAAATCAAATTATAAGGATTTTTTAAAGTAACTAATTGATTATGATGATTTCTTATCAATCTTTTAATTAGTTAATATAATTCAATATGCATATTATTGGGTTATTGGCAACTAGCATTAATTAGTTTTATACTTTCTTTTTTTGAAAACATAATTAAAATAAAGAAAAATTAAAAGTTATCGACCAAACAAATTATAACAATTTTCTCAAACTCTTTATATAAGTGACACCTAAGGAAAAATCACTTAATTGACTTCTCAGTTAATGTATAGTAGGATCTAATTAAAATAACTAAAAATTAAACATCTCTCAACTAATCAAATTATTACAATTTTTTAAGTTATCTCTATGATTGACACATAAGTAGAAATTACTAAAGTAACTTCTCAATTTTTGAATTCTTATAACTGTAAATTCTTAAAACACATTAATATTTTTATTTATTATATCAAATTTGTATTTTTTAGAAAAAAATAATAAGATGGGTTTTTTTCTAATGTTGAAATATGTAAAATGTTTGATTACTTTTCTTTAAATTTACTCTGTATTTAAATCAGATTTTTTCATATTTACCTTTTTTATTATCAAAATTGTATCATATTATTAGATGTGTTTAATAATAAATTTCATAATATAATTTTCATTCCTTATATTATTTGGTTTGATAATCAACAAATCAAATGATAAGGACTTTTTAAGGTAACTAACTGATTATCATGATTTTTTTATCAATCTTTTAATTATTAATTTAATTCAGTATGCATATTATTTGGTTATTGACAGCTAATATTAATTAGTTTTATACATTTTTAACATAATTAAAATAAAAAAAGATCATCAACCAATAAAATTATAATAATTTTCTCAAATTTTCTATATGAGTGCCACGTAAACAAAAATTACTTAAGTGACTTCTCAATTAATGCATAGTAGAATTTTGAGTATTGTCCTAAATAAAGTTGTTTTAACTGTAGAATTGTCGCTATTGATTAATAGATTTATACTGTAAGACAGTAGATTAATTTTGTTGTGGTTGATTTAATTTGTTAACAATGGCTCCAGTTAATTTCGCCAGCTTCTTTTTTTTTTTATAACTGGCTCATTATGCGTTAATTTCGCCAATCGAACAAAAAATCAGTTTCCTTCGTTCAATATTTTAACACAATTTATATTAAAAAGTTTCTACAAGCATAAAATATGTGGAAATTAAAAGTTAGTTTTATGATACGATAATTCTTTTTGTCAAAGGTGATAAAAAATTGTGCGACAATAGGATGTAAATATCGCGTGGCGCCTCCACATTTCTTAGAGCATGATTATCAGTGGTGGAAGGAGAGTTCTTACGCGTAGGTCCTACCATTTTTTTCAAAAACCGTGTTTCAATGTTGCCAAATAAGAAATGTTTCACACGGGTTTCTTGTACTGTTTGCGGGCCCCACAAACACGTGGCGGGCCAGTGGCGGAGCCACATAGAACAAGGTGAGGGCCATTGAACCCAACAAAATTTAAGAAATTAGTGTAAGTTATTAATCCCAACCTATATGGCCCCACTGTAAATATTTTAGCTTAGTGTAGATGCCCCTAAAAGTATTATTCTCTGCTTCCGCCACTGGTGGCGGCCCGCGATTGATTCATTTTTAATTTTTAATTTTTTAATTAGAAAAAAAAATTTTAAGAACCCAAAAACGTTTTTACCGATAATCATGCTCTTATTTTTCAATTTGAATGAATCATCATACCATGCTAATAATCAACATGACAACATCTCATCATATCAAGTTATCAACACATAAAATGCATGCATGTATTGATCCTAACTTTTTTTTGGTCAAAAAAAAAAAAAAATGCATGCATGTAAGGGAAAAAGAAAGGATAAGATACTTGTGGAGAGCACATGTCAAAAAGATCCAACGGCTCATATTCACCGACAATCCAATCCCTTTGTAAAAAAGCCACACGAAAATTAAAACACATAACCCAAGAAGCAGAAGAGATACCGAGCAGAACAGAGCAGAAGACAACAAGAATGGCTTCCTCGATACTAATGTCCTTTGCTCCGGCCACCGTAAGATGCTTCGCCACGGGGGCTAAGGGAACCACCAACACCACCACCACGAAAGAAGAGAAAAGTATCATTGACTTCGTTCTTGGCAGTTTGACCAAGCAAGATCAGTTTTACGAGACCGATCCTCTCCTCAAGAAGGTGGACGATAAAGAAGGAACCACCGGAGGCAACGGTGGCCGTAAAACGGTTTCAGGTGGCAAGAACTCGCTGGCAGTGCCACAGAAGAAGAACGGTGGTGGCTTCGGTGGTCTCTTTGCCAAGAAATGAGAAAAATAGTAAAAATGTGTGTAATCTGTGTACTCTGCATTTCAAAAGTCTAATTGTTGACTCCTTGTACGTCAATATCATCATAAAAAAAAGCTTCCAGTTCTGGAAAATTCATGGTCTTATGTTATCTCACTGATGCTTTTAATTTAAATTTTTTTGCTCAATTCATAGCACGGACAACATTGTATCATTTTATTGTGCAAGAACCAAAAGGGGGTTATAAGACAATTCAGTAACCCTTAAACCTTAAAACTCATCACTCAACCCTAGGGACATGATGGATTTCATCTTTTCTAACTGAAGTCTGTATAACATAAGAATGGCTTCTATATATACATGTGAATCAATAATGCAATTGCCAAAAATAAAAACCAAATATCACAACACATACTTGTTTGCCAGCAAGTAAAAGCTTTTCTATACATAATGAGTCCTCAAAAATAAGCATCAAAGGGCCATTTTCCGAGGAGATGGTGCCGTCATGGTGGATAGATTTTTCCAGCTTTTGACCCATCAAAGTGTTATCTCTTTACGTGGCAGTGTCATTGGTGCCTGGACTGAGAGATACAGGAAGCTTCTATATGCTAACTGGAGCTAGCTTGTTCTGGAAGCAGAGCAGCTTGTTTTCCTTTGATGAACACAGCAAGTTCCTCTGGGGCAACTACTCTGTTCAGCCATTTCTGCAGTTCTTCACCTTCTACTTTCTCTTCATCTAAAACCATTTTCACGTTTTCAAGAAAAATAAATCAGAGTCATGTACGAACCATCAACAATTAATGAATCAAACCAGCCCATATAAATGGTCTTGTGTTGTGTTTCAGTCAAGTTAGAAAATATTACTATCTAGATATGTAATGTGTTACCTTCCAGTTGAGCACCGAGCCCTTCTAATACATCTGGATTAGCACGAACAACAGTCAACGCAACATCAAGAGCGGACTGCAACAAATTTGTTACCTCTCTTTGAACAAGATCAACTAGATGCCCCTGTTATTTAAACATGAAAGTTTTTAAGTTTGCTTTCCATTTACAAGCCTAAGTAGAATGAAGTTACCTGATCTCTTCCCCATGGTGAGCCCCCAGAGTCATCCATCCCACCAGCAGAAAGTGTAGACACAGACACGGGTCCGATTTTCTGGTTGAGACCATATTCAGCTACTGCCTTGTATGCCATGTCGGTTGCTCTTCTGATATCATCAAGTGCACCTGTTGATATACGCCCCGAGTAAACAACCTCTTCAGCTGCACGACCTCCGAGAAGTGTGACCAAGCGGCCATGCAGTTCATCAATGAAAAGCAAATATCTATCTTCATGCGTTGGGGGAATATATGTAAAGCCCAATGCCCCTCCAGATCTCGGCAATATGCTTAATTTCTAGTAGCAAAACATGAACCAGCAGAGTATTAATAATGCTTGTAATCATGTGAATTAAGCTTATCCAAGAGGCTGTTTTTTTTATTGTTTTACCTCAACACGAGACTGTCCAGGAAGAAGATTTGCAACAGCTGTACCAACAACAGCATGCCCAGCTTCATGCCTTGCAACCACAGCCTTCTCACTGCCTTTTAGCCTTGCTGTTTTCTTCTCTATGCCCTGCAACAAGAGATGCACTTTTAAGGGAAAATCCTGACGATATGGTCAATATTGAGAAAGAATATACCGCTATTGATCGCTCCACAGCCTGAATGAAGTCAATTTTATCAACCGTCGTCTTGCTCTTCCTTCCAGCTAGCAAAGCAGCCTCATTAACTAGGTTTGCAAGGTCTGCCCTATAAAAACCAAAAATAAAAGTTAGCGAGATATACCAGCAAAACGCAGATAATAAACTTCCCGTCCAGAATTATACCCAGTAAAACCGGTAGTCATCGAGGCAATGCTACCAAGGTTGACATCATCTCCCAAAGGAAGCTCTTTCTTTGAAACATGCACTTTCAAAATGGACTCTCTTCCTACCTTGTTAGGTGTTTCCACCTGAAAAATGTTTCAGATGGCTATAATAAAGTGTTTGAACTGCGTAACCATTTTAAATAGACAGAGCCAGATCATTCTACTAACCGCAACAACACGATCAAATCTTCCTGGACGACGCAGGGCAGGGTCTAAGACATCAGCTCGATTTGTAGCTCCAAGAACAATGACTGCAGAGCTGCTGTCAAAACCATCCATCTCCTGCAAACCAGTTGCCAACACATAACCGGATCATGCAAAGATCAGGAAAGCAACATCAGCAGAAAATAACTGCATTATTAAAAACTTACAGTGAGCAACTGATTCAATGTTTGCTCCCTTTCATCGTTGCTGACCATTCTGAATTTATTATCACGGCTTTTTGCTACAGCATCTATCTGCAAAATGTAATAGGAACAGATCAGTTTTGTTCAGATGAATGGCTCCAATGAGTTGATCCAACAATTGATCACGTATTCAAACCTCATCAATAAATATAATTGACGGAGCCTCCTTCTTGGCCCGTGCAAAGAGATCCCTTACACGTGAAGCACCCATGCCAACATACAGCTCTACAAACTCGCTTGCAGAGCAGCTAATGAAGGGGACTTCAGATTCCCCAGCAACAGCCTTTGCAAGAAGGGTTTTGCCTGTTCCAGGTAGACCGACCTACCAAAAATAGAAACAAATTCATAAATGCTAAACATAGTAACCAAACATTGCCCATAAACTCTATCTAAGAGAAGATTTCACTCACCAATAGGACACCACGAGGGGGACGAGCACCTAGGCGGACATACCTATCAGGATTCTTGAGGAACTCCTGCAACAATCAAGCCGAGTGTAGAAGAAATAAACAAGATCATGAACAAAGCTATTAAAGTAAGATTTGACTGTGCATTTCAGAGCACTGCCGCATTAAGGACAGAAAAAAACCTACCACAATCTCTTCCAGCTCTTCCTTTGCTTCATCAACACCGGCAACATCTGCAAAAGTGATAACTTCACCATCACCAGAAACTTTCCTCCCACCAGGGCCACCAGACTTGCGGGCCCTAAGCTGCCCCGTTGTACTCTATGTACACCTCATAAATATCTTTTAAGGAAACTGCACACACCCTTAACTTAAACAACCACACACTAGAGTATCATAAAAATGTACAAACCTGTGAAAAGCTAACAGGGAATCGGTGAAGAAGCCCTGCAAGCACTGCGATGTAGAACAACACTATCTGCAACACAAAAACAACAAAAGGATGAAACTTTTTTTCAATATAATTACAACGCGAACAAATTTCCCTCTGTCCTTACCAATCCAGAGTTGAAGAAGCCACCAGCGCGCTTATCCGGCGACCCGAACTCAACATTATTCTCAAGCATCTTCTCGTACGGCGTCTTAATATCCCTTGGCCTCGTAGTTGAATACACAACCCTTTTAGTCGGAGCCACACTTCTAAGCAGAGACTCTGACCCCTCAGGGAGCTTCCCACCACTAGTCTCACTCTCTTGCCAGCTCCCATCATCTTTCAACTTAAACAAAACATGAACTCCATCCACCTCCACTTTCTTCACCTCGTCATTATTAACCTTACTCAAAAAGTCACTATACGGCACGCTCAAGAACGTCGTCTGCGTCCGGGGCTCCGACCCGGGTAACGGGATCCCGGGTCGGAGCAACCGCACCACAAACATAACGACACCTAACTGAAGCAGCAAAACACCAACCTCCTGGGCCTTGATTATCGGCTCCCACTCCCATTTCTTCGTGCCCTTCGACCACCACACTCCACCGCTTTTACCTTCCTTCCCTCCCTTCTTCTTCTTCTTGTTCCCTTCACCGTCGCTCGAGCTCGTTTTCTCATCGCCTTCTTGGCAGTTCACAATCGCTCTGCTCCTCTTCTTCCTCCTCGAATCCCCTTCCCAGAGACTGAATCTCGGATCGGAGACGACGAATCGGCTCGGGTTGTGGCGAAACGCGCACGACCGAACGCGGACGAAGGTAGAAGCATGTGAAGACAAGAGAGTGTTGTAATTGCTAAAACAGGTTGAGAATCTGATCCCTGGTCTTAGCAATTCGATTGTAGTCATTGTTTTTCGGAACCCTAGAAATTGAGGAAATCAAAGGAAGACATGGCAACACATTTTTTTGGGTTTATCTTCTTTTGGGAAACGCGAGGTTTACTGGAAACAACGACTACGAATTTAGACCGTCGGATCGGAGGATGTGAGGGGGTTCTCCACCGTTGGATTCGCCGGAGTTCGGCTTGAAAGAAGATTTAATCGGCAGGGAGGTATCTAGTGCGGCAAGGAGTATAGAGAGTCACGGATAACGTCACGTGGTCACAGGATAAAATGGAATGGAATGATGAGATTTCGAGGCTTTTTCCCGACCACAGGTTTTAGACGGTGACTATGGGCCACGAATTTCATTTTTAGAGGACCCACGTAATGGGCCTAACGATAATCATGTATAATTTTATGGATGCAACTTTTTCGAAATAAATTTTCAAGATATTTGTCCTAGAGAACAACACATCAATACACTAAATGGTGACAAAAAAAAAAACAAAAAATATTGAAAACTGTCCTTCATGAAAAACAATTTCAACATGATTTCAAGGAATATGTGGTCTTATTTTAGTGAATTTTATCTAATTAAGACATCTAAATTAAATGACGGCTTTTGTTTTAACTGTAATTCTCAATTACAATTATTTGATGAAATTGTAAGTTTAATCGTTTTAATTAAATAAAATATGTCTTATTATTATTTTCTATAACATTCATTCCACGAAGAATACAAAATTGACATAAAAGTATATAGGGTAAATATATGGCAATATAAAATTTTATTTGTATCACAAAATTAACTTTCCATCAAACTTCGATAAATTTGGATGTGTTTTAATTTTAAAGTTAAAACTAGATGTTTCGCTCACATATATAAACATAATTATCTTGCGGATATTTTTTTAATTCTTTCCTGTTCCATCATCATTTTTTAAAAAACCATCAAAATCTATAATCTTAGGAGGAAAAACTATATATCAAACAATAAAATAAAGTACGAAAGTAAACCTTTGTCTTTTTTATCTCTCATTACCTTTATAAATTACCTCTTTAAACCAACAATACACATCAAACTAAACAAAAAGTTAAAATAAAAACAAAATAAAAATAAATTTAAAAGGAAAATTTTATAATAATTTAGAAAAAACTTAAAATTTAAAATAATGATAAAATTTTTGATTTATTTGAAATACATATAGAAAGATCTTACTATTTCATATATTACTTTTTGTAAAATAAAAATAGATAATGATTATCATTAGGTAATAACAAAACACCATTACATATGATTTTAAACAAAACACATCTTGCAAAACATTAGGATCATTGTTATGAACCAGATTGTGGATGGCTCATAACCAAGAGATTATGATTTGTAATCTTTCCATTTATCTATGACGGTGTAATCTCCTATATAAGGAACCTCTATGTTATGAATAAAGATAGACTTTTCATTTACTTTTATAACACGTTATCAGCACGAAACTCTGAGAAACCCTGAGCCTAAAATTTTTGACCAGAAACCCTAATTTTCTTTCTCTTTCTCGTTTTGAATATTCAACCACTAAACCCTAAATTTTCATACCAACAATCTTCCTAAGCCGCGAAAGCAATCCGACCAGACGATCTGTTCGCATCCTGACATACCGACGACCAGGCGATCGCGATAGCGCATCCGATAGATGATCCGACTGACGATCCTGACTGCTCTTCGCGACCCGACGATCCGATTCGGCACGTACCAGCTCACGAAGTTCTTCTCGATTCTCGGTGGTCCGTTCAACCCGTTTGGAGGTTAAGGTAAACATCTAAACCCTAAAACCTTAAAACTCCAAATTGGATTTTAATAATCCGATAAACCCTAAATCATGTTCCTATATGATTAAAATCCGATAAACTCTAACCCTATATCTATAAACCCTAAATAAAATAAGTATCAAAATTAATTATACTATAATTATCAAATCACATATTAAAACCCTAATCGAATATTTTTGAAATCAAAACTGTTTTCGGTTTTGATCATTGAGGTTTTAAATCTGATTGAATCTGATGTTATGTTGCTAGAATTGTTTGACAGTTAAGTTGCTAGATTTATTATTCTCATCCCGCTAGTTTAATAATTCTGATATGTTTAAGTCTTGATTAAATCTGACCTGCTTGTTTTTATTAATACTTTGATCACAGTTAGGATTGATAGATTTATTTTCTCATCCTGCTTGGTTAATTGTTCATCTCATTTAAAATTGTTTAAACCGACCAGCCTGTTAAAGCATTGATTGAATCCGATAGGTTGCTAGCTTGCTTTGCTTATATAATCCGATAGGTTGATAAATTCATGATAAAATCTAATGTCTTGAGGTTTAAGATTGTATGCTAGGTTAGATTTTATTGATTGATGTGATTAGAAATCATGAAACCCTAATTCTAGTCCTAACCTTAATCCGCATATCTGAAACTTGAAACCCTAAATTCATTATGCTTATGACTTATATTAAATTGATTGATCTGATTATATGTTTTTGGGGTTTGATAAATTATGATACTAGATAAATTATTTACACATGGTTTATGTTAAATACTAATCAGTCTTGAAATTGATTCATTGAAATTCATGCTTGAAATCTATATTCTAGTATTGCTAAAATCAGACTTGAAACTGATTCATTGAAATTCATGCTTGAAATCTATATTCTAGTATTGCTAAAATCAGCTTTGAAACTGATTGAGTGATTAATAAATCTTTTTACTAGTCTTCTTAAAATCCATTGATTGTTAAACCATAATTGCATGATTAATTGAATCCGTTTTGCTAGTCTTGATAAACCATAATATTATGAGCACATAGAAATAGTATTGCTGAGACTTGCTAGAAATTGACTGATTGATTAAATGCCTTTAAGTTTGATAGTCTCATTGTCCTCCCAAGATTGAAATCCGAATTGATTGTTTTTAAGAGTAAGGCCGCATGAAAATTATACCTAAATATTGAGTGATATATGATTTGAGATGTCGAAAATCAACCTGGATTTTGCTGCCCTAAATCTCTCTAGAGATAATTATTTACGGTGGGTATTGGATACAAAGATTATCCTAAAGTCAAAAAAACTTGGTGAATTTATCATAGAAGACAATAATGCCAATGAGAAAGATTGATACAGGGCAATATTAATTGTTAGCCATCATCTTATTAAGAGTCTCAAAGATCAGTATCTGACTATAGAGAATCCTCTAGACCTTTGGACAAAGTTAAAAATCGAGATATGATCACCAAAGAACGGTGTTATTACCAAAGGCCCTATTTGATTGGAGGAATCCCAGAATCCAGGTTTATAAGTCTGTGGATGAGTCTATTGCTAGCTGGGCAAAATAATGGATTACTGATGAGAAACAGTGAATTGAGACCTTCTGGATTAACCCCATTACCTGATACCAATAAAGCCGCAGAAGAAAAAAAAAGAAGAGGTAACCACGTCCAGAATGATAGACCACACGATCATGGCCGTGGAGGGTGGAAAATACGTGGCCATGGCCACTATAACACATTTGGCCGTGAGAATCACTATGGCAGAGGCCGTGGGTATCAACCTAATTTGAGCCATGGTCAAGGCAGTGGCAGTGGTATATCCTTTAAACCACAAAGCTCGACCAAATCAGTGTGCCATAGATGTGGAATGGGGAACCATTGGGCTAAGATATGAAGGACTCCCAAACATTTTTGTGACCTCTATCAAAGAAAGTCTGAAAGGGAAGAATCCTGAAACCCACTTGGTCTATAAAGATGATGAAAATAATTTCGAACATGATCAAGATGATCTTATGGAATATGAGACTTATGATTGCCTAAAAGAATCAAGTTGATAATCTGATTTCGACATCAAACTTGTGTGATTTCTTTGATTGTATGTTTTCTCTGATTTTTATCTCCTTGAATTTATTTCTATTACATTGTCTGCTTAGATTAAATGAATGAATGATTTTTCTATATGAGTACACTAAAAAACGCCAATATAAGTACTAAAGCAGGTATCGCCAGTCTGAAAGAAGACTATGGCTAGGCTAATATATTATTGCCTAAGGGTATGCATCTAGAAATCAGTGATGCCTTAGGGGGGCTTATTCAAACAAGAATTTGTATGGAATTTAGTGATTTTAAAAGTTGATGGACTTTTAAAAGTTAAGTAAACTTAACAAATAGTTTACATAGATTTCCATTGATTGTGATTGATCTTCATAGATTTGCATACATTTTGTTTTTTTTTATAAATCCTTTTAAGGAAACATGTAAAATTCTTTTAGAAAACTTTCCAATTTTTTAAAAGCTCTCTGTAAGTAGAGACGATAGTAAGAGATGATATACGGGTCTGAGATGATGTACAACAAGTCCCTGAAAAATCTTCGTGGCCGAATCAAGTCACAAGATCGATCAAGATCAATTCTTGAGGATAATCTATTGTAGCCATCTTGGACCTCATGTTGCTACGTACGATTGGAATCGATGTTCCTTAGTAACACTAGTAGCGATGAGTTGAGCCACCTCAGTCCTTCCTTCACCCACATGATCCAATCTCCACTACGAAAAGACATAAGGAGGTGATGAATGTTTCAGAAATGATAAATGAGTGTTGGGTAGTTTTCTGTCCATGACAACGATAGGAGCTGCGCCTCGAAGAATGAGTTGGTAGAAAGAAGGATCGTCAGCCATGAAAGACAGCTTTCCACCACTATTTCTTACGCTATTCTGCTAAGATGATGACACTCAAGCATTGATGCTTCTTGTTATGGTGTAAGAACATCATCGCTGCTTTTTTTTTCTTTGTATATGATTTTCTTCTTGTTACAGTTTTGAAATAAATGGGCAAATGTTGAAATTATTTTACTTGTTTGTGTAACGCTACAGAATCAAAAGTGTATTTTCTATTATATGGATTTTAAAACTCTTATGAGTATACATCAGATTTTCAAAGTTGAGTCTTATGAGTAAAAAAATAAAGAATTTATATCTCAATAACAATAGAGTTTGATAGAATTAAAAAATCAATCATAAGTAAACTTTTTGAATAACAAAAGATTTTGAATGGATTTTAAAAATCTTTAAACCAATAACAATGGAGTTTGCTAAGAGTTTAAAATTCCATCTACCAATAATGATGGATTTTAAAAATTTTATAATTCACCTAGACTTTATCTACCAATAACCCCCCCCCCAGCCTATTGAGTTTTAAAGATATAAGAATGAATGGTTTCCATATTGAAACAATGGGCGAAGGAAACAAAGAGTTCCTTCAGATAAATGTATAAAATCGCTCAAGGCCATAATAAGTCCTAAAGACTATACATGCATTCTCTACTGACCTAGACTATGTATAGATCAGTATGATAGATGCTAAAAGCCTGCGAAAATATACACTTTATGGCACGACCGGATTGGTCATCCTGGTCCAAACATGATGCGAAAATTGATATTCAAAAGGCACATATTAAAAGATAAGAAGAGTTATCCCAAAGAATCTCACGTGTGCAACATGTACACAAGGGAAACTCATTGGGCCATCACCAGTAAAACGGCTACGAGCCCATTTTCATAATAAAGACTATATGTCTAGATAATACTGGTGAATACATGTCTCAAGCGTTTAAATGATTATGGTATGTCCATGGGGGTAAGTGTGGACAATTATGTGATACATGTCCATACCAAGAACGGCTTGGCCGAAATCTTTTAAAACACAAATAGCTGATTGATAGACCATAACTTATGAGGTCAAAGCTCCCATTCACAGCTTGGGCCACACGAAATTTACATGCACCTAAGTTAATACGCATCAGGCCATTTAGTGAGCATAGATATCCCCTATCACAATTATTAACGGGTCAAGAGCCAGACATACCTCATCATAAGACATTTGGATGTGTTGTCTATGTACTAATTGCTCCACCACAGAGAACTAAGATGGGACCTCAAAAGGAAGATGGGGATATATTTTGGATATGATTCTCCCACAATAATAAAGTACTTTGGTCCATAAGAAGGACAATGAAGAAGCCTTTGATTTTGGTTTATTTTATACTAACCAGTCCAAAGAGGAGTTATTTGGTTTTGTTGATTTGTTTTCAGACAGGTTATGTTTTACACATGGTGGTACACGCATATCACAGCAACATCATCTAAGATTTCGTGTGTGTGTATTTGAGGTCGATGACTCAATATGTTCGATCAGATTGTGGCATGGCCGATGGTAAAGAAGAACCAACTATCATGTTCGAGGGCGAAGCATATTCTGCCCAAGATCTTCATCACCCACAGATTGCAGAAAATTGGAGAGGTCCAAGGGACCTTCAGTAATGTCCAAATCAGGGGGAGTAATGTGTGTTGTACTTTTTTTCTTTCACCATGGTTTTGTTCCAATTGGGTTTTTCTGTTAAGGTTTTAATGAGGCAACATTAAAGCACATTACAAGCTCTAAATGGTTATGATATCCAAGGGAAAGTGTTATGAACCAGATTGTGAATGGCTCATAACCAAGAGATTATGAATTGTAATCTTTCCATTTATCTAAAGAACCTCTATGTTATGAATAAAAATAGATTTTTCCATTACTTTTATAAGAATCATTACGTATTTCCTATTTTCTTTTAACAATTTTTATTATAATTAACTAATTAATTTATTTATGATCAAATATATAAGAAATAAACATAATAATTCATTTAAAATAACAATGACATTAACTGCTTGAAATCGAAAAATCACTTTATGTTTCTGTGTGTTGATTTGCAGTATGATTCCACACAAAACAAAGCGTGGAGCTGCTGCACTTGCCCGTCGGAAGGTTTTTGAAGGTGTGCCTCCACCAATATGACAGTCTTTTTTTTTTTTGTCAACTTATCATTTGATTAAAGCCCATTAGGGAGACAAGATTACAAGTATATGTTCATAAAGTCCAATCCCCATCGAAATTACAAGCTAGATATAAAAGAAAACCTAAAGGCCCAGACCCAATTTACGGATCCAAACCGCCTTACAACTACACGTTCGAAGCCACGCGTCAGGACATCTGAAGCTCCTAGCCACGCGTCAACCTAAGCTTTGGCGTGGATCTTCAATCTTGCGTCATCCAACACGCCGACACGCGCCTTCGTGTGCGATTGGAGATCCGGAATTTCAACGTCGCCGGTAAATCCAAGATTTACCCTTGCTTTGCCGTTAGACTTTAATGAACAACACTTCTAATCTCTGATACCTTTCACGTTAGCCGTAGCAACTTGTGCAGAGAGGTCTTGATTCACCAGATTGACGCGCGGAGGAGATTTAAGTCAAGTTGAAGAAAAATCTTTCGTCGGACTGCTACAGTAGCGCCAACTTCTTCTGAATCCACTCCTAGCTGACCTTTAGAATAACCTTCATACTCAATCTTCATCCGACAGAGATGCTCAACAAAAAGCCCCATAGTGGCTAAAATATGACGTAGAGACTGATTCTCTTGGTAAGAAGATTAAAGTGATCAGTGAAGAAATCTGAACCGCAGCTGATCGGGATTGAGATTACAGCAAAGTGAAAGGCTGATGATCGACTTAAACTCCGATCAAAGTGAAGACAAGATCAGAGCTTTATTTATATCAATACCTACCGAAGAATTGATAGAACACATAAAGAACAGCTTCGGTTTGGGATTGACTACAATACAAAATCGCCTAGCGAAGAACTATATCCGCAACGGAAGTTTAATTCGATCTAACCGATCGATAATATAAAACAACAGTCAACAAAAACAAAAAGATAAGTAAAAGAGGAGTGGTGACCAGCGGCGAGATGCTCGCCGGCCACCGGAAACGATTTCAGTTTTTTAAAGAACTAGTGAGAAGTTGGAGCGTTTGTTCTCTCTCTTCGTCCAATCATAGACAAACCACCATATGACCAAGTCAGGAGGACGGTTAGTTTGTACCTTTACAAATAGAGTGATTTACACTCATGGTCAATTTCTATGATTTTATTACATATTGCGTCACTTTAAGCTACTAGCGTAGTTTTTGTGTGATTGTTTACGTTGTTGTCCCCTAACTTACCTTTTTCTTTTTTTTATTAATAACTAACTAACTAATTAAATATCAAACTCTCACTTACAAGAAAAGTAATATAACCGTTGATTTTAAATATAATCATACGGACTTTTCTAAGACAGTCCATGATTTGATATAAAGCTAAAAACTTTTCTCATCTTTAAGATCTAAATCAATATAAAAAAATGGTTAAGATTACATATTTTTCAGTCATTGTTTTATCATAAATATATTCTCTAGCTTATGAACTTTCATCTTTACGCACTCTCTCACTTCATTTGTTTTCCTTCGCTTGTTACTTTTTTTTAAAAAAAGTCCTCAATCCTACAATTATTTGTTCTTTTAACCACAAAAAATAGAAATCAATGATTTGACGACGAGTTTCTCTACTTCGTCACTTCAGCAAATCCAACCGCCATTAACACCTCAAAGAGTGCCTTGTCTGTTGTTGGGCCGTCTCACTAAATTCGTCCCGGAGACACCGTCTTTATCCTCCACCTCCCCCACCTCTATTCTTTTCGGCGCCGTTTGAGGTCCTCTTCCTCTCCAAACTCAGCAATCGTAGCTTACGATTTGATGCATTCACCAACTCTAAGGTTTTGACAAAAGGACCAGCTTGTTATGACATGTAAATAACAATTAAGTTTATGGATGGTTTGTGGATATGGACACATTAAAACGCATATGGTTAAGAAACATGAAGAGTTCGTACAAGAACTGCATTAGTGTACACATGGATAATTCGTTGAATAACCGCATCAGTGTACACATGGACATTCATAGACGGTGTACATGTGGGCATACCTAGCCGATGTACACGTATACGTAATGGTGTTAAACGAACTCTGAGTCTAATAAAGGTGAATGTACAATGCTGCTTTCAAAGAGCTCGGGAGAGATGGAATGCAGATACACGTACGAACCTTACAAACGTTCTAAGGTTAAGATGGGAGAACATATATAGAAACATAGAGTCATTGGGCTGCATCAACGGGAACTCTACGTTTTTCTCAGCAACTCAAGAAAAGCGGTAAAAGGAGTTTGATGAAGCTGGTGGACATAATAGTGTTAGCATGTTTTGTGTGTTTCAATTGTTACACTAATGATATGTACACTTGTTTATATATCCACATGTACAACGATTATATATCCATTAACAATTAACTAGTCATTCTCAATGTAATTTTAATACAGACTCTACAGAATTTATGCAAAACACAGATTCCAAAACGGAAAATGAAACAAAGAGTATTTTCATCAAACCTTACTCTCCACAGAAACGTATACTTTTTTCCTTATCTATAACAGTTGATCTTCTTATTACGAAATCAATAATCAAACCTTACTCTCCACAGACAGAGAGAATACCAAAAGGTTAAGCTTTTGTATCAGAACATGTTTCAGACGTCCAAGATGATGATGCTTAAAGGCGAAAGGGAAGGAGAAGAAGAAGGGCAATACCATAAGAGCATTCAAATCCTGAAAAGCATCCTGCAATCTCTTGTCTATGCTCTCCACTGATATTTCTGTCTCCTCAATATCCTAGCCAATCCCACCATCCTCATCGTTCCATTATTGCAACCGTTCCAGACCGTAACGGGAAGCCTCGCTCTGGCTCTTCTCAAATTCCTCCCCTGCCCTGCTTCTCCAATATTTTGGGTCAATTTCTTAAATAATCCACCGAAATCCCCTTTTTCCCTGAAGCCATGTTAACGACAATCGAACCCGAGTTTACTTGGAACCAGATCCAAGTCGAGTGGAACATAGATTTTGACCGATTTTCTCTTGTTGAGAGAACGCTTGGATGCGGTAGTTGGAGCAGATTTTCCTTGAGCCTTTTTTCCGTAACGATTATCGAGAACACCAAACTCATCCATTCTCACCGATTAATGGAGAAGAAAACGATTTCTCTATAATTGATCTTGTGAAAATCATAGAATTATGTGAAGATGGAAGAGATTCTCTAAATAATGGAAGAGTAATAAAAAGAAAAAGGGAAAATAGAGGAGCAAAAATGAAGAGACTGTGAGAATATAGCAAGAACAAAAAAATTTGTGGGGCTTCTTTTTTCTCTGGAATTTTGAACCGACGACTACTACAAAAGAAAACAATTTAATTTTCTGGTTGTAAAGAAAAAGGACAACACTGTCATTTCATATTGCCTATCTTCGTGCAACATGTGAAAAAAGTGTGTTAGGAGCAACAACTACTGTCCTAGAGTGATATATAAAAGATGAAAAGTGACCTCAGATCGTAAATGTTTCTTACAAATATTTACATATAGATGTATTATTAGTTAAATACCAATAGAATAAACTGTGGGGAAAATACTCATCCGTTTGATTTATTTAGTAATAAATTAAAAACAAGCACATATTAGAAATATTTTAGGGTTCGAATAGTCACTGGATCATCCAGGGTTCGAATTCCATCTTCAACAAATTTAATAAAATATATTTTTTTTTATAAAAAAAAATTAATATTTTAGAAAATATCTTTATACAAATATTTTACAATTATTTAATTATAAATTATTTTGAATCTTAATTTTTTAAATAGAAAACTATATTATTAGATAACAACACAATATAATATATATATATAATTATCTTTTTAATATGTTTTTATTTTTGACAAGTTTATTATATTAATTTATAATCAGTTATCTAATATAACATATAAATCTCATATTACTAATTTAAAAATCGTTTTAAATATATAATTTATTATTATTAAAGTGATTTGTAGGTGAATTTTGGGATTAAATCAGAACGAAAAAAAATACTTTTGGTTATGTGGAATCTCTAGACTATAGGATTCACAGTGCAAAACTAAAAACCAAAACAGGAGAAAAATGAAACGACATTAGTGTCTTCAATAAGAATCAATAAACAAAAATCTTGATCTCTACATCAAGAAAAACCTAGTCGACCAACCAAAATCCATCATTAGAAGGTTTATCCTTCTTCTTGTCTAGTTCATCTTCGAGAGACGACACCATAAGCTCAATGTTATTGACGCTTTCCTCAAGTTGTTGGAACCGAGCATCATCAGATTCCTTCCTCTCTAAGGACACTTCCTCGATCTTTGTATTCAAACAATTTAGCGTGAATCCCACATTCCTTGACATGTCCCTTAAACGTTCCTCGAATTGTTGGACTCGAGACTCGTCAGCATTATCAAGCTTCGTATTCACACAGTCCAGCTTGAATCCTAAATCCATCAGCTCAATATTCTTGATGCGTTCCTCGAGTAGTCGAACCCGAGACTCATCAGCATCATATGATTTCTTCCTCTCGAAGGCAATTTCCTCAAGCTTCAGCTTCAAACTGTCCAGCTTAGAGGCTGTTTCCATTAGCTCAATGTTCTTGACACGTCCCTCGAGTAGTTTGGCCCGAGACTCATCAGCATCATGTGATATCTTCTTCTCCAAGGAAACCTCCTCAAGCTTCGACTTCAAACTGTCCAGTTTCAACCCTAATTCCATCAGCTCAAGATTCTTGACGCTTTCTTCAAGTTTTTGGAAACGACACTCATCAGCAGCATGTGATTTCTTCATATTGGACTTTGACTTGGAACAGTCCTTCTTGAAGCCTGATACCATTAGTTCAAGATTCTTGATGCGTTCCTCGAGTTGTTGGACCAGAGACTCATCATCAGCACCGTCGTCTGCGTTCTTCCTCTTGAAGGAAACTTCATCAAACTTTGACTTCAACCAGTCCAGCTTGACTCCTACTTCCGCAAGATCACTCAACTTGCTGCAAGCGTTGCTTAGAGTATTCTTGTATTCTGTCTCTGCGAATATCTTTTTCACTGAAGCAACCTGCCAATAAAACGTGTTTTTGTTACTCATCCATATAAATCATATGTTATTATTCAAAAACATAAAGAAGAGACGTATATCCCTTTTTGACTTACATGAGCAGCAAAAACTTGAAAACCATTGATGTCCTCCTCGCCTTTTCCATCGAAAGCTTCAACAACATTAATGTAGACTTCAATGATGAGTTTGTCCTTCTCCAAAAACCCTTTTTCCTGAAACTTGCTTAGAGGCAACGTCTTTCGGGTACCCCGTGCTGGATTCTCAGCGCAAAACAACGTCTTTCCCAATACTGTAGAACATATACAAAAAGACAAAAAGTTAAGTTATTCATCAACACATCAAATTCCCAAAAAAAAAAAAAAAAAAAAGTCAAAACAAGAAAAGATATAACTTCTTACTTGATGATTTATAGAGTTTTTTGTTGGAATCATTCAACACTAGGAAATAATATTTAGCACTTCTGTTCCAACCAGTTCGCAAGGATTTACGATTTGCAACGTAGAGAAACAAACACAACTGATCATTGTAATTTCCCTTGGGATGAACTGCAAGATACCTGAAAGAATATAAAACAAAGATGAGTGCTAGGTACAATAAAAACAATAAATTAATCAATCTCCGAGAACATGAAGACAATAGAGTTTAACAAGGTAAATTTAAGTTTAGATCCTGCTATTCTATGTTTTACCATTCGCATCCGCCAGCCACGAAATCCTTAGACGTTATGACAGCTTTCTTGTCCGAGAAGTTATCTATCTCAAACCTGAAACTAGGTCTTTGATCCCACATATTCGACTTAAAAAATCTGGTAGATTTGGTTATTTCTAGCAAAGAAGAATTTTTCAGGAACTTTGTATGATGATGATACGTTCAGGCGTAAGAAGTCCTGTATTTATAGAGGACGCAAAAAGAAGAAAGGAAAACTTCCTTTAAACCCTAGCCCAATAGGAATTCTCAAAGCAAAATAATTAATTAAAATAATGTAAAATTTCTAGTGTTTTCCATTATAATTTTCATTAAGCTTTCCATTATTTTGACAAAAATATTTTATATTAAAGAAAATATTAATTTTGAAACTTTTTTTTCTTAAATTTTGAGAAACTTCACACCCATGTAAACCCACAAGAATTTGTGATTCGAAAGGGGAAACCTCAGTCTTTACAGGAGCTCGCCGTCTTTATATTCAAGGGGCGAAGGCATGTGGAAGGGAAGGGATGTTACCTCGACTATCTAGGAATTCGGATTTTATACAAGTAAAATTGGATAAAATAATAAATTACTAAAAATTCAACAAATGATACTCCTGATCCGTAATTCAAAGCGCTAGATTTCCTTTATCAATATTTTTTTATGTTTATTCATTTAAGATAATAAATATATATATAAAAGTTTAAGATAAGTTAATTTTAAACATGATTTATCTAATTTACTAATGTTAACCCGTTCTACCAACATATTATATTTCTACCATAAATTTTTAATGTTTGTGAAAATAAAATATATTAATTTATCAGTTTAAAATAATTTTATCATATTTAGTTAACTACAATGTTTTATTTTAAAATGATAGATATAACTATAAAATAGTAAAATTTGATATATTTTTTTCATTTTATAAAATATAAAAGATATATATATATATATATATATATATATATTTATGTATAATAACATTATTTCATTACTAATTACAAAATTAGTGAAAATATTTATATACAATTTTTGATAATTAAGATATTGTTATAATGTTTTTCAACACATTTGTTAAGAAAATTAAATATATATATATATATATATATATATTTTAAAATTAAAAGATATCAAATTATATTATGATTTAAATAGTTCAAAGATTATATATTATCATTAAGGAAATACATTTAATAAAAAATTTAAATGATGATATAAATAAAAATATCACACATGAATTAAGGTGAGTTTGTTAACAAATCCGGATTTTTAGGAGTCGGTGTTATATTAGGAATGATATATTATTAATTCATATTATTAGTAATAAATGAATGATAAATGATTTCTAGCGAGTGTCCATTTTTTAAAAAATCACACATGAATTAAGATTGTGACTTCTGTTTTAATATATAAGATACATTTTACTATATATGTGGCCCATTTAGTTAATTATTAAAAACTGTTCTAGGCCCATTTAAGAAAAATAATGGGGTGAACTTAGAAAAACATTACCATTTCAGATTGTCAATCGACACTTCCAAATATTCTATGTCGATGTTGTGACGAATAGAAAGAGGGTTAGGGTTAAGAAAACAAATTTTTTGTGCAATTCATGTTCTCGCTAGACGATTTCAATAACTTCTAAATAAATCTTAATTATATCAATATCTTGTAATATTTTTGAATGATATTAATTAATAAAATCTTACACTTGCTAGAGTAATCAATTGTTCCTCAATTAATATATAGGATATTATAGTAATCGCATAAATCAAAACAATACATCTTGTTTATTTACAATATATTTTTGGTAAATAAATCAAAATAATCAATTTTATTTATTTTATATTAATTTTGATAAACGGGAAACCTCAATCTTTACGGGAGCTCGCCGTCTTTAGTTCCCAAGGGTGGAGATAAGGCTGGGCGTTCGGGTTCGGATCGGGTATTTCGGATTTTTTGGTATTTCGGTATAGAGGTGTAGAATCCGTTCGGATATTTCTGTAATTCGGATCGGATTCGGGTATTTTTAGTTCGAATTCGGTTATTTCGGACCGGGTTCAGATATTTAGATTTTGAAAAGAAAAAAATTCATTTCTCAAATTTCTTGTATTTAAAAATATAACTTTCACTTAAATGTTTTTTATTCTTAATAGATTCAATGGTTAATAGATTTGGACATAATATTTTGAAACTAAAAAGACATTAATTTGGTTAATGTTTTTAAATTTTGGATGTAACTTTTTGTTAATTCTTGAAATAAAAACTTTGATATGTATTTTAAGTGAGTAGCAAATCATTTTCTCCGTAATTGTATGTATATCATATGAACTTAAAGTATGTGTAGTATCAATATAAATATTTTATATAAAATGAGTGAAGTAAGTTAGAAATATAAGGTTAATTATACATATGTTCGGTTATCTTCGGATATCCATTCGGGTTCGGATATTACCCGTTCGGGTTCGGATATCCAATCTCTCCTAATTCAATACCCGTTCGGATATTTTGCTACTTCATTTCGGATTTCGGTTCAGGTTTTTTGGATCGGATTCGGGTGCCGCTTCGGATATCGGGTAAAGTGTCCACCCCTAGGCGGAGACATGTGGAAGAGAAGGGATGTAACCTCAACTATCTACGAAATCCGATTTTATACAAGTAAAATTGAATAAATTATATTAAAAAGTTTATAAATGATATTTTAATATCAATTAGTTTAATCAAAACTATAAATAATATAGATAGATTACGAAAGTTCAAATCTGATTTTTTTCTTGGTATTTCAAAATCAACTTGTTTGAAGTTAAAATATACATATTTGATTAGTAAAAATTCAGATTGAAGAACAAAAAGATAGGGCTATCTTAGAAATAAAAGCAAAAAAAAAAGAATTAAAACTTGTTTTTTCGTTAACAAACTAAATCTGTTTTCTGTTTTGTCGTTTGAATGTCCACTTGTAACAAACAAATATGGAGGGAGAAATAATGCTAACGTCCTGAAACAGAGGAACTCCAGACAATATATGCTGTCTAACTTTAGGAAACCCCATTTATCAATGTTTTTGTATGATCTCTCACAAGCTAAAAACGAAGGAAACCCCCAAATATTGATCTTGTTTCAATTGATTTTTTATCGATTGTAATCTGTTGACTAGTGATTGTATGGAAAATGGGTATTGACGTGAAGGAAACATGCGCAATAATATGGAAAGTTATTGGATTCTGGATGAGCACAAGCATCAAATTCATGAGAAACCACCCAATTTTGTCTCTGGTTTCCATGTTCTTACTCGCGTTATACATTCTCCTCCCTTCCTTGTTGTTCTTCTTGATATACTCGTCTCCGGTTCTTGCATGTGTTGTAGTGTACGCCCGAGAGAAACTGGGATTGAGATTTTCCGGTTCCTCTTCGGGGCCAGAGAGTTGTGAAGGAGAAAAGAAAGGTGGTAGATGTCACTTAAGACAACAAAGAAGTGTCCGAAGAAACGCTCGAATGAAGGTTGAGGAATGGGATTCACAAACAAGCGACGAAGAGAAGGACAAAGTTATCTTGACCTCTCTTTACAACGATCTCCTCGGACGTACACCACAATTCGAGGAGTCTCCAAAAGCAATAGAAACCAACGTAGTAGAAGAAGAGAAAGATAAGGCTTTTGCTGAAGAAGATTCAAGAATGTCTTCTCAAGATTTGGGTTATCTTAACGTTGAAGAAGAGCCAATGGTTTGCAACTGTGAGGTCAATGAAGAGAAACATGATGATAAAGAAGAGACGATAAGCAATGTGAACGAGCATGGGATCTCAGAGGTTGAGAGAAACAAGAGACTAGAGAGTCTAATCGCTAGAAGAAGGACAAGACGACTCTTTAAACTAGCTTTAGATCAACATAATAAGCTTCAAGCTGAAGAGACAACCAGCCCTACACAGAACAACAACCTTCACATTACGGTTCCAAGGAACAATAACAACAACAGTTTTGAAAAACGTAGAAGTTATCAATCAGGTTTGCAAGTTCCAGGGTCAGCGCCTTCTGTGATGTTACAAGCGAGAAGCCCTTTCGATATTCCTTATGATCCTCAAGAGGAAAGACCTAATCTAACTGGAGATAGCTTTGATCAAGAGTTTTCATTTTTTAACCCTAATGATATGTTCCTTTGTCGTCATGAGAGTTTCTGCCGTTTTGCTCATTTTTCTCCAGAACATGCTCAGTGTATGAACAGCCCAGTTCCTGCTTCAGACATTTCCACTACTAGAAAACTTTTAGGTAATGTGTTCTTGTTTTATTAATGTATTATTTTTGTTTTTATATATACTTAATCATTCTTTATTTCTTTTTGTTTTGTTTGCAGATTTGGACAATGAATATATGGATCATAATGAACAAAACATCCCATGCTACGTCAAACCAGTCACAACAAAGGATGATGAGAGCGGGAAAAATGGAGACGTGGAAGTTAATCATGAGACAGATACGAGTGAAGAAGATGATGATACCTCAAGTTGTTCAGAAGAGAGTGAGGCAGAACTCAACCGTTTCAACAAAGCAGAGCTCAGAGAAGCTATAAGCCACTCAATGGATAAGTTTCCTGGGTTTCTTGTGAATCAAGCAAGAAACGACATCCCAAGCCCATTACCTAGAGGCTTATTAGCGCCAAGACTCGATGATAACAACATGTTTTATGCTCGCAGAGGCGCAAGTTCTCACAACCGAACTTTCTCCATTGCCTCAGATATGCAAGTTGAGGTTTCAGAGCTAGGTTCACCTCCTACGACGGTTGATTGGCTTGATGACTGGTCTAACGGTGGAGAATCATACACGTATGATACTGATATTGATAGAGAAATAATCCGTGGTGAAGAATCACGTAAGAGTGTCTCTCAGCAATGTGAATCAAGAAGTGGAACTGGAACAAAAGAGTATGATAATGGGCTAGTGACTAAACCATATCAGAAATGTTTGTCAGATGAACACCTTAGGACCGCTGATGAGATGTCTTTGTTAGATAGAAGAAGCCAAACCAGAGAGAATTTTGAGATGAGACCTTCTCGTTCAAGTGATGTGCCCAAGTCTAGAAGCTATGGAAAATTAGATGGTTTGTTGTTCCATACGAGTGTGTCCTTGTCTTCTATAACAGAAGAACCTGAAACAATCCTGGACTCGGTCGATGCAAGAAACACAGAGAATATGAACGGCTTGACCAAAGAGTTAACTGACCAGATATTTCCAACTTCTACGGATTCATCCATGAAGAACTTGGTTGATGAAGAAGTTGTTGATGTTCAACAGTTAGAACATGATGATCTTTGTGGACCTCCTAAGATTATGGATTCAAATATCATTGATCACCAGCAGAAAGACCAAACTTCGAATATAATTCAAGGAGAACATGATACAGAGGAGAACGCAAAGCCAAAGGAATATGAGGCAGCTCAGAGCGTCTTGGATGCTTCTTTAACCTCTCCCTATGTAGAATCATTTGAAATAGAGATAAGAGAAGAAGAGCCAGAGTTAGATAATTCTACAAAGGTGGTAACACAACAAAGAGAAGATGAGGCACTTCAAGGTGACTTGATGAGTTCTCCGAAATTACAAGAGAGTGCAGTCATGGAAGAGAATGGTCAGGAGTTAGTCAAAAATTCTGATGAGAATGTAAAGCCAATGGAGCAAGAGGAAACTCATGACGTCTTGGACGCATTTTTAATCCATCCTTGCACACAATTGTCTGAAGAATATGGTAATGCAAAAAATGATAGTGATGTGATACTTATACAAGTTCAGGATGGTAATAACTCAACATTGGATGACTCAACTGATCAGCAATTCTCTAAAGAAGGAGAAAGTTCAGGGTTATTGAAAGATCTTCATGCTGAATCGACCCAAGAAAGCAACAATATAGTTAACATTGAGGAAGAATCAATAGGTTCAGAAGAAGCTCCTAATTCACAACCATGGACTCAACAGGTTTAACCTCTATTATAATCATCTTTGACATATATTAACTTCCTCCTCATTTTTGGTTCTTGATTCAAAGTTTTGTAATTGTTTATTTATCAAGTTTTGTAATTGTTTATTTATCTATTCAATAGCAAGGTACATGTTCTTCCCAAAAACCAGAGCATGACGAGATTATCTCTCAAGATATTGCTAAAGATGTGGAGTATGAAAACACAAAACCAATGGAATATGAGGCAGATCAGAGCGTCTTGGATTCTTCTTTGGACACTCCATGTGTAGACTCATTTAAAAGAGAAATGAAAGAAGAAGAAGAAGAAGATAATTTCACAAAGGCTGTAACAGAACAAACAGAAGACAAGGCACTTCAAGGTGACTTGACGAGTTCTCATTTTCTTACAAATTTACAAGAAAGTGAGGTCATGGAAGAAAATGATCCGAAATTAGTCAAAACATCTGATAAGAGTGCAAAGCTAGTGGAACAAGGGAAAACTCATGACGTTTTAGAAGCATCTTCAAGCCCTCCTTATACACAATTGGTTGAAGACTACGAAAATGCAAAAAATGATTGTGATGTGACACTTCTGAAAGTTCAAGACGGTAATCACTCAACATTGGATGAGTCAACTGATCAGAAGTTCTCTAATTCAGGGTTACTGAAAGATCTTCATGCTGAACCGACCCAAGAATACAATAATATAGTGAATGTTAAGGGGGAATTAATAGGTTTAGAAGACGCTCATGATTCACAAGGTTCACAACCATGGACACAACAGGTTTTACCCTCTACTCTAATCATTTTTGACATTTCTTAACTTCTTTCCCGGTTGTTGGTTCTTGTTTCAAAGTTTTGTAACTGTTTTATTGATTCATTGAATAGAACGGTACAGATTCTTCCGAATTAATATCACCAAGAACATTGGAGATCACCCAAAGACCAGAGCATGACGTCTCTCAAGATATTGCTAAAGATAAAGTTGCTACAGAAGCTAAAGACTCAACTGATACTGAGAAGAATGATGAAGAGAATCTGAAACATGAGCACGTTATAGAAGAAGATGTGGAAAAGGAATTGCTTACTTTACAATCATTGCACTATAACATTGGCTTAACGGCTAGAGAAGACGATGAAGAATCCAAGAAAGTGGTTGAGGCAGTGCACAATTCAGAGACCAAAACATCAAAGACGGAAACAGATCCTTAGGCTAGTGTTTTAAATCATAAATGGGGATTTTATACATAAATTATTGAAGGATAAATCATAGATAATCAGAATTGTTTCATATTCATTTTGTAACCATATGTTTATTATTTTATGGAAGACTAACTTGTTGATGATACACACATATCAAATAAGTAAGGCTACCCACTATATACAGAGTCAGCACAGATCCAAGAGTTCTAGTGGATGCATTCTTGTCAAGAAAACATGTTGAGAATTCTGTTTATGGATTGATTTGTAACAAATGAAACAAATTGTTGTTTCATTATTTTATGGATTTTTTAATTATATTCTGTAAATATAACTTTTGAGCTAATATTTAGAGATAACTAATTATGCTAATGAACATAGTAAAACAAAAACTGCTATCAGTGTAGCAAATCCTGTGGTTGTATATATATATGGTATACATGGAAAATAAAGAAATATCTGGTGTATCAATCCTAACATGCAAGTGCTAAAAGCTGAAAATTATCATCAAACCTCTATTTATATTCTATACATAATACACACAAACATATGAATTTTCCTGTTATTATACACAACTTTTCTTTGTCGTTTGGATGCGTCAAATCCGTAAGAAGATTCTAGCATTTATCAAGACCGTATCATGTGGATCTTGAATCCCAAAACACACGGAAGTACTATCATACATCCATCGTTCAATCGAGAGCTCAGATCAATCACGAAAGAACTAACGTCTATACGCAGAGACATGTGAAGGATATATCATGCACGACGCACCCCTGCCAAGGAAGGAGTATAAGGAGTATCTAATCTAGTAGATCAGTTAGAACATCACGCCTCGGTGAGAAAGGACTCTCCCAGGCACATCTCCCAAGACAAGGAAGCCCTTTGTCAACGGTCGAAAAGCTTCGATAGTGGCTACACGAAACTTAGCTGAAACGGGAAAGAAACCACCGGTCTCTCCATTGATTTATCATGGAAGCCCTATTCTTTTACTGAATCTAGCATCCTCCAAGAAGTTCTTCTCCACTTTTCAAATCTCAAACAACCTCGCTTCTACAGATCTAACGATTGCAAGAGCCCAAATCCCCCACCAAAACATAAAAGCTCGCTAACGGTAATCTATCTTCCTTGCGGAACAATCAAGCGACCAACAACTCTGGAAAATATTATGGCACGACGTTTTTCAAAGGAAGAGAAAGGAAAAGACCAACTAAAGGAACAAGACGGACCTCACATCATTCGAATCAAGGCACCATGCGTAGATAACTCAGCCCTTATCAGGGATAATGCGCTCACTCTCATTGGAAGAACAATTAATCCGCAGGAATAGAGAATGTGAGCCCTCATCCCAGCTCTTCCCCGCAAATGGCACGTACAAGGGAGAGTATCAGGGTCAGGCCTGGGAAATGGATGCTTCTAGTTTAGATTTGAAAGAGAAGAAGACCTGAAAAGAGTTTTGGATAACAGACCGTACCACTTTGCCTATTGGATGGTCATACTGCAGAGATGGGAGCCTATTATCTCAGCAACCTTCCCTTCACAAATCCCCTTCTGGATCCGAGTAAAAGGACTCCCACTACATTTCTGGCATGAAGACATGCTTTGCGACATAGGCAAGGAGCTGGGGACCCTCATGAACCATGAGCTTACAAAGACCTCGGCGAGAATTCAAGTCCTAGTAGATGGCCTAAAGCCGCTGGTTAAGAAATCTATTGTTGAATATGACTCGGGAAAAGAAAGCTTTATCTACCTGGAATATGAAAGATTGGAGCAACACTGCTCCTTCTGTAACGCCCTCTCCCATCTAAAGAAAGACTATCCTAGCTTGCTGACAGAGAAATCTGCTAGATTTTAACATCAGGAAGAAAACGAGAGACCCAAGGAGGAGAGGTTTAACCCAAAAACCAAAAGCTTGCCCTACACCACTAAGATGCAAGTCTTTACCTCAAAAGCTATAGAAGGGGAGAGCTCTCCGCCAGGATACTAGAGAATGGTGAGCAGAGACACTCTAAGCCCAAAGCCTTTCCAAGAGAGAATAGACAGACACGGAAACAGCTTCGGTTCTAGAGTTGCTACAAAAAAAAACAAGAATCCCACCTCCGCCAAAGGATTTGGTTTTGAGAAGTGATAAGCCAGAAACTTGGAGAAAAATCTCAGCTTCACGGGAACCAAAGCCACACAGCTATACTTCTCCTCCCTACACAAAACAAAGAGACTCTCTCACAGTAAGGGAACAGTACAAACGTGGTCCCTTCCTCCAAAGAGAACTCAAAGAATGGATGGTGAAACCTTCAACTGTAGCTGCCTCTGCATCACAAGAAGCTAAACGCGATAAAGACCACCAGAACTCCAGAACAAATCTCTCACATCAAGACCACCAGTTGAGCACAAAGAGACATCAAACTAAAGAAGAGATTATACAGGACCTCAATGAGGCCACTCGCTTGTACTTTAGCTGCCCAGACCCCACAGAGGCTGCATCTAGGAGGCAGAGAGTCATGATAGGGAACGCAAAAGGGAGGTTGAAGAAACTGTAGCTACAATGCTGAAAAAGCGAGCCTCCCAAGCTAACAACCTACCATCAGAAGGAGCAGATCAAGGCCCTGTCAGAGGTCAATGCAGAGAACAAATAATGAAGGAGCTAAATGATGTGACAATGCAATACCTATGCTGTGCAGACCCTACTGAAGCTGCGGCTAGGAAACAAAGAGTACTCACCAGCGATGCGTCGTGCTTAATGGAAAAGACAGCAACCACTATTCTAGCCTCCGAGACAACACCAAGACGTCCACTATCCCCTTGGGAGCTAGGCATAAAATCAATTAGCCCACCAGCAAACAATACGTTATTGGGACTGCGACCAGACCAGATCTTCAGTCCAACTTCACTGGCCTCATCTCTAAGAGAGGAAGATGATTTTGGCCTTACCCCTCCCCAACGTAAAGCTTCAACAAGTAGAGTACACTCCCCCCCCCCCCCGGGTGAGGACAGAGTCACAACTGCACGAATTAGGTCGATCATTGTAAGTCCACCTGCGACTTCAGAAGAGGCTTCTCATCACCACCAGAGCCAACCTAACCCTGAGGCACATGAGGAAGTACCCATTAACGAGGGCCAAAATAAAGTAAAAAGGAGAACAGTTAGAATCAGTATAGCAAAGTCACCACAGTTGGGCCCTAGTGTTCTTAGAGGAGCTAGCTCTAAGAAAAGAAAGCTCTCTCAACTCAAAAACTCACCGGAAGGCGGTAAAAAACTGAAGATAGGAGGATCCAACAAAGACCAGTCAACGGTGGACCCAACAAACTTGGCTACTGATGCTCCAAATGCCCCTAGGAACGCACCTATCCAGATGATTCCAGCTATGTCAAAGAAGAAGACGGATTTTCGGGTTCCCCCTCCCCAGGCTCCTTAGTCGTACTGAGCTGGAACTTTTGTGGACTGGGGAACCCCATAACAGCTCAGCGTCTAAAGGAGCTTCGAAAGAAGAAGTCTTCTGACATTGTTTTCCTGATGGAAACAAAAAAATTAAGAAGAGATGATTAGGAAAGAACTCATGTGGCTAAAAGATGAACATAACTGCATAGTTCCCCCCCCCCCCTCCCCCCATAGCCCTGGAGGTGGAGGTTTGTTCCTCAGCTGGAAAAAAGATATTGACCTTACGATCCTATCTACCTTCAACAACTACATTTATACAAGAATCACCTCCAAGGGAAAATCTTTCCTAGCTACATTCATCTATGGAGAACCTGATCACACTTAAAGAGCTGATGTATGGAATTCTCTGTCTAATATAAATGCAAATTCTAAAGGTCCATGGTTCCTAACGGGTGACTTCAATGAACTTCAAGACAATAGTAAAAAAGAGGAGGTCCGGAGAGAGCAGAGGGTACCTACGGGGCTTTCCGCACATTTCTATCCGAAAATGACCTGTTTGACATCAAACATTCAGGTAATCCGCTCTCCTGGAGAGGAAAAAGAGGCATGCATCTAGTGAGATGTCGTCTGGATAGATCCATGAGCAATCCAGAGTGGACTGAGCTCTTCCCCTCCTGCCGCTGCCAGTATCTTAAGTATGAGTGGTCTGATCATCGTCCTATCATATCTTTCCTGGATATTACAAGGAAAAAAGGTCACTACCTATTCCGATATGATAGGCGCTTAAAAGAACAACAAGATTAAAGACCCGGTGGCTGAAATCTGGCTTAACTGCAATTATCTTGGGGTAGAGGCAAGACTAGCTCTTTGCCGGCGAGCCATCTGCAAATCGTGCAAGCTATTCCAAGAAAACAGTAAGAAGGTTATTGAAGACCTGAGACAAGAGTTGGATGACCAAATGTCTAGAGACGATCCTATTGAAGAGAGGATCCAAGAAATAAATAATCTCCTATTCAAAGCCTATAAGTCGGAAGAAGCATACTGGAAGCAGAGGAGCAGATTACTATGGCTAACCCTTGGAGACTCAAACACTGGCTATTTCCATGCAGTAACAAAAAACCGAAAAGCACGTAATAGGCTAACAACACTGGAAAATGATGATGGCATACTTTTCTTTGAGGAAGATCAGATCTCAGCACTAGTTTGCTCCTACTACGACAAACTCTTCATTGCAAACCAAAGAGAGGAAATCAGCTCAACGGTTTTTCAAGCCCTCAAACCCTGTGTAACTCAAGAATGGAATGAGAAACTCACCAGAGATCCATCACCAACAGAGATAAAGGAGGCTCTCTTTGCAATCCACGCAGACAAGGCTCCAGGTCCCGACAGCTTCTCTGCTAGCTTCTTTCACTCAAACCGGGAGACGATTGGCCCTTCCATTATTAAGGAGACCCAAGGTTTCTTCTCTACTGGGATAATGTCACCTACATTGAATAAAACTCATGTAAGGTTAATCCCAAAGACTCTAACTGCCAAAAGAGTAGATGAATTAGATCTATAGCCCTCTGCAACGTGTACTATAAGATCATCTCAAAGCTGCTCTCCTTGCGACTGAAACCCTTCCTCTGCTTTATTATCTCGGAAAACCAATCTGCATTCATTCATGGATGCGCAATAACAGACAACGTGTTAATCACACACGAGGTTTTACAATTTCTCAAGACTTCTCAAGCTGAAAAACAATGTGCAATGGCAGTCAAGATGGATATGTCTAAAGCCTATGATAGAGTAGAATGGGATTTCCTAGCTCTAATGATGAAAAGACTAGGTTTTCACGACAAGTGGATTAACTGGATTATGCAGTGTATCACATCAGTGTCGTACTCTTATCTCATAAATGGCTCAGTCTATGGAGCTGTGAAACCTCACTGTAGCATTAGGCAAGGAGACCTGATCTCGCCATACTTGTTTATCCGCTGTGGGGAAGTCCTCTCTGGCTTGTGTCGGAAAGCAGAGCTAGAAGGGTCGATAAGAGGGATACGAGTCGTTAGAGGCAGCCCCCGCGTTAATCATCTGCTGTTTGCCGATGACACTATGATGTTCTGCAACTCATCTGAGGAATGCTGTCACTCCCTGCTTCAAATCCTAAGTGATTATGAAAAGGTTTCAGGTCAAAAAGTCAACATATCTAAATCCTCAATTACTTTCTCCTCAAGGACTCCCCCCCCCCCGGAAAGAAAACAGATAACAAAAGACCTATTGGGAATTCAGAAAGAGGGAGGAGTGGGGAAGTATCTAGGACTACCAGAGCATTTTGGAAGGAAAAAAAATGACTTGTTTACCTCCATAGTGGATAAGATCCGACAAAGAGCCGCTAACTGGTCGACACGCTTCCTCTCCAGAGCATGTAAGCTCACCATGCTCAAAGCTGTTCTTACAGCTATTCCAACGTACACAATGTCTTGCTTCCTGTTGCCCCAAAGCCTTTGCAGCAGAATCCAATCCTCTCTAACTCGCTTCTGGTGGGATAAAGCCCCTGACAAAAAGAACATGTGTTGGATCGCCTGGGAAAAACTTACTAAAACAAAAAAAGCAGGGGGACTCGGCCTGAGGGACATTCAACTCTTTAACCAGACCTTATTGGCTAAGATTGCTTGGAGAATCTTATCAGCACCAAACTGTCTACTTGCAAGGGTACTTACCGGTAAATATTGCCACAACAAAAGCTTCCTTGAAGCTCAAGTACCAGCGGTCTGTTCCCATGGGTGGAGGAGCATCCTTCATGGCAGAGATCTACTCCAAGAGAACCTGGGCAGAGCAATAGGCAATGGTCAGAATATAAAGCTTTGGAAGGACTCGTGGATATCACTCAACTCCTATCTAAAACCATATGGACCAATTCACGAATCAGCCCTCGATCTCAGAATCTCGGATCTACTCACGGATGATCTCCAATGGAATAAAGAGAGAGTAAAAAAATTCTTACCAGATTTTAGTAAGCAGATCCAATGCTTGAAGCCAAGCAAAGTAGGGGCAGAGGACATTTATGTGTGGCTTCCCCTCGACTCAGGTGTTTACCCAACAAAATCCGGATACAACTCAAAGACTCAGCCCATAACTCCTCCCAACTTGAAAGCTGCAACAATCACTCCTCCCCCTGCTATGGAGTTCAACTGGTTAAAAGATGTCTGGTCATCAAAAATGGCACAAAACTCAAACTCTTCTTGTGGTCTATTATACAAGGAGCGTTACCTGTGGGAAGTGAACTCCAACGCCAAGGTATGAGCTCTGCTGCCCTTTGCCCTCGTTGTAAAACGGAGGAATCTGCAGAACACATTTTCTTCCACTGCCCGTTTGCCAAAGAGGTGTGGCGGCTCATTCCTCTCAACGCACCAGTTCACCTAGCTGCTGCTGCGGATTTCAAATCGATTATGGTCCATTTCCGAAGACTCCTCTGCTTCCCCCCTCCCCCTCCCCTCCCCCCCCCCACAGGCATCACAACACCAGTATTTCCTTGGATCTGCTGGTCCCTGTGGATAGCAAGAAATAAGCTAATATTCAAAAATAAAACTGCACAACCTATCGAGGTAGCGTCAAAAGGACTCTCGTCAGCCCTAGAGTGGGTTCAAGCTCAAATCTCCCTAACATCAACAAGTAAAAGAAGCCTACCAAGAAACTCAAACCGGCGACAAGATCCCAGTCTCCAATCAACCCCATATTGCTTCGTGGACGCAGCGTGGAAAGATTCTTCAAATCAAGCAGGTATTGTGTGGATCTTGACAAAGGACCGATCAATCGAGCCGATCACAGATTCCCTGATCATCGAGGATGTGGCTTCCCCCCCTCATGGCCGAATCTCTAGCTCTTCGACAAGGTATCACAAAAGCTCTACGGTTAGGATTAACCTCAATCTCGGTTCACTCCGATTGCGCAACGCTCATAAGAGCAATCTCATCAGACAGTCAGATCAAAGAGATCTATGGTGTTCTCCAGGACATCAAGAATCTCTCATCTCGCTTTCATTCTATCTCCTTCCTGCATGTCGCTCGTTCTCAGAACATCGACGCAGATGAACTAGCAAAAAGGGCCCTTAAGGCCCGTTCCGTTTCGTCTTGTAATGTTTCTGGGCCTGCCTTTAAGACCAAAACCCTTTGTTCTTTCTTTCAGTTTTAATATTAATCAGTTGTTCAAAAAAAAAAAAAAGAATATCTAATTTATTAAAACAGGAGTACAAATTTGAAATAGCTCTGAATTTTCTAAAGAATTACAATCTCATCCCACTGGTTTTAAAATTTATTCTCACATGTAAACACTACAAGCTAGATCATGTATCTTATTATTCTCTAATATATTGCCTCCCAAGATCTTCCATGAAAAGCGTTAATCAATTAATGATGCCTTTTGTAATTAGTTTCCATATTTTGCGCAAGGAATTTGAACAATTTCTAAAATTGATTATAGAGATTTTCAAAAGATACAATCATACGATTAGCTTTAAAAAATTGAAGGCAGAGGATATCCGAGCTGTATCTAAACTCGCCATATCTACCCTCTTAACCTAGACTCTTCACCCATCTATATATATACTGAGTCTAGAATTACCTACTACCTATCCATATTTCACTCTTCATTCACAGAAAACATGGCGAGCGCAAAAAATATGTCTCTTCTAAAGGATGTCAAAGCGTATAAAATCGGGTGGCCAGTTCGTGTCAGATTGCCTCATCCGTGGAAGCAAAACACCCGTAGTGGTGGAGAAACTCTTGAGTTCATCACTGCAGACGAAACTGTAAGGTAAATATGATTTCCACTACAAGAAAACTAGTATATAGCCACGGCCCAACCACAAACATTTTCCGACGACAAAAATATAGCCACAAACTATCCGTAAAATAGCTACGACGCAAATTTGTGGCTATTATGTAGTTTTTTGTGGCCATTTAGCTACAAAATATTATTTGTGGCTGTCCGAAGACGCAAAACCACAATTTAGCTACAATATAAATTGTGGAATTAAATAACCACAAAATTCCACAATATAATTTGTAGCCAATATAGCCACAACAGTGTCCGTAGCTATCCAGAGCAATAATATTTAAAAATATTAAAAGTAATTACAAACTTAGTTGTGGTTATTTGTGGTCATTTAAAATACGTGGCTGCGGAAAAAAATTGTGGCTATCCGTGGCAAATAGTGTAACATGTAAATGCACTTATCACTCCTAAAAAAATTATAATATATATGTAATACCAATTTTTTATAATATTTACAGTGTTCTTTGGAATGTTAAAATCATTTTTTCAGATATAGTAATATAATCAAATCAAGTTCCATAATATCGAGAAACTATATATGCATTATGTACTACTATGCTATTTAGTTACATTAACTATTTCAGATTGTGGTTTGTTACATTATATATTCATTATGCTATTTAGTTTTAGACAAACTGGTATCAATTTTTTAGGCTATAGACGGATCAAATTTTAAATTCACCTACTTTAGATTGGAACTTAAAAAGAAAACAAAAGACATGAAAAACAATTTATGTATTGCCAACATTATAACTATCCCCTATACTATATTTGCGAAATGATTTTGTCACATGTCATTTCTACAATCAATTTCACAAAACAAATATGACATGGCTACTGAAATTGATGACATGTCTTATAGCTTAATATAACATACACAATTACATTTAATGTTAATTTATATTTTTGATAATTTTTTAAAATATGGTAATAACTCATATATTACATTTAATGTCAATTTATATTTTTGGAGGTTTTTTTAGAATATGGGAATAACTCATAAATCATCATTAAAATAAATATATTCAAATACGACATTATAAATTTCGAAATATAATTTAATTATATACTTTTAAATTATACAATTTTATTACTAAAATTTTCAAAAATGTATACAGTTTTTTTAGAAATTTATAAAAATTTAATCGTAAAATCATTATTTTCTTATATATCTACAAATTTTATAAATATTTTTTTAATTTTAATTTTTGGTAATTATGTAACTTTTACAAATTTATTTAATATATTTAATTAAAATAAATAGATAGAAAAATCTATCTAAGATTATAATTTCAAATATATACATGCATATTCTTAAATATAATTTTTATGTTTAATTAAATCAAAATTATATTAAAATGTTGATACAAAAAAGAAAATTTAAAATATTAATAAAATTTTATTTTAAAATATAATTTATATTTATCTGTTAAAAAATATTTTAAATTTTTTTACCGCACATGGTGCAGGAAGGATACCTAGTTGTAGTAGATGTTCTTAGTACAAAAAAATAGAAGTTCAAAGAATAACTTTATGCCAAAATGTATAGGTTCAACATTATAACCGTGCAAACGACATCAAATATATTTGGAGGCAGAAAAATTAAGGGAAAATTGCCAAAACGGAACAAAAAAACAACATAGTTGTCCATATGGTATAAAACCATATTTGTCCATTTATTCTCTTTTTTATCCTTTTTATTTCTGAAATTTAATGAAATAAATAGTTTTATGAATCTAAAAAATATTAAAAATATAAACAATTAATAAAACACCTATATACACAAACACTTTTTTTTTTTGGTTAAAAAAATTGATAAATAAAATTTTAAAATTACGTTCCACTAAAAGTAGAATTCGTCTTCTACGGAAAATTGGTTAGTAGAAAACGAATTCCAGAATAAACAAGTCCATCTACTTTTTTTAGAAGAAACAATCTAAAAATGATTAAGATTCTAAATATATGGAGAATGGAGAATGTGAATTCTACTAATTGTAAAGATCACTACTTTTCTTTTGAATGCAGTTTCTACTTTTATGAAGTATTCTAAAATTTCGGGTATACGAAATCTATACTTAACACGAACGTCTACAAAAAGTAGAAATTGTATTCAAAATTTTTGTCATGGTTCTACATAGTGTAGAATGTGCATTCTACGGATAAAAAACCATTTTTTCGAAAATTAAAGAAGTTTCAGTTAAGAAAATATTCTTAAAATATTCAAAAAATATTCTAATTTCCTAAAACGTGTCCTGATCGATTTTCTTTGTCAAGCTATAAAAAAAACGATTTTGGCTTTTCTTCTTCATCAATCTATGATTTCTCCATAGTTTGTGTTGTGATTTTCAAAAACTCTTGTTCTATGATGCATATCTATACAATATGTGGTGTTTGAGAACTTAGTGTAAGCACATAATGAGTTTTTTTTGCTGATGATAAATGGGGTAGACTACTGTTATTATAATCAAGTTCTACCCTAAAGGATTTTAAAAGAATAGTTTTGGAGGATTTTAGAAACCAAATGCAATTATGTTACGGGATATTTTTGATCTGTGTCGTGTGTTCTTTTTTTTAAATTGTTTTTACATTCTTTTCCTTTCTAAAACATTATGGGATTACCTTTTTTTTTTTATCTTTTTCTATTAAACTTTTGATTAAGGAAATGTTAGTTTTGGGATTATGAAAAATATTATACTATAGGGATAATTTAGTGATGGTTTTATACTATAGAGACAACTATGTTGTTTTTTTGTTCCGTTTTGGCAATTTTCTCAAAAATTAATGCTTCAACACAACACTACAAAGATAAATCTATTATTTTTCAACTAATGTTCCTAAGTTATACTTGAACATGGTTTTTAAAAGTTTGATTAAATGTTTCATAGTACGTTATTATTACACAAAAAAATAAATGAAGAATCAAAACTAAATCCAAACACTATATTTATAAATTATTAAATATGAAATTTAAATTCCAAACACTATATCTAAACTCTAAACCCTACCCGAACCCCAAATCTTAAAACTAAATCCAAACATTATATTTGAAACCCTAAACTCTAAACCTAATCTCTATATTCCAAATCATAAAATTTAACAATCATATATACTCAGCTTAAATTCATAAATCTAAACTCCAAATCCAACTTTATTCCCAAACCCCAAATCTTAAAACTCAGGCCAAACTTAATCTAAACCTCAAATACCAAGGTATTGCTTCCTCCTTTACATTGCTAGATAACATTATACGCTACGATTGATATCTAATACCACAATAGCTACGACAGGATCAAACATTTTCATAATATCATTTTTAAAATATAATCTCAAATTTAAATTATAAACCTCAAACACTAAATCTTAAATCTACACCCTAAATCTAATACCCTAAACTCCAAACTTAAACCTTCCATGTAATATTTTCAAACTTATAATATAAATCTTAAACTTAAACTCAAATTAAATCATTTAAAAATCTAATCTCAAATTTAAAATTTAAACCTCAAACACTAAATCTAAATCTATACTCTAAATCTAATACTCTAAACCCCAAACATAAATCCAACATACAAAGTCACTAATCTAATCTAATATTTTTAACATTAATTCTTAAATTTAAAAGATCCTAATCTTATACCATCCATTACTTATAAAAGTTTATTTTAAAATTTTAAATCTGAACTTTTTATTTTATATATCTAAACTCTAAACCTTACATACATATACCCAAAACATCAATAACAAATTTTAAATTTAATATTCAAATCTAAAATTAAAATTTTAAATTGTGAAATCTAATTCTTTGAATTTTGTCTTAAAATATTTTTGTACATTAAAATTTACCACTAATATTTTGTGTATTGAAACAAAAATAGAATAAGAAATAGTTACAAAAATAAGATTGGTCAAAATAAAATGACTAATAATGTACAAGGAGCACTATATTTTAATCACAACTGTTGATTAAACTACATCTGATGGACAAAAATGCATTGAAACTTTTAGTTATCTCCGTGCTTGTTTCTTATTGGTCAATTCCCCCAAGACAAGGATCCCTTTTTCTCTGACTCCTCTCACGACATCTCATCTGGTCTCTCTCTCTTATCTCACGTTTTCTTTCTAACTTATCTCTCAGATTACAGATTTCACATTTTTTTCTTTCAGAGATTATCAAGATCTCTTTATTTCCAGCAGATCTAATCTTGATTATTGTGGTTCTCTTAGTCAGAAGAGATGGAAAGCTCTAGCCTCGCCGCTGCCGAGCTCTAGCCCCGCCGCTGTTGAGCTCTAGCCCTGCCGTCTCCATATCCTCTCTGTCTCCGTCAATATCCACACCACCACACTACTACGGTTCGACCTATCTCTCTCTCTCTTTGTCTCTCTCTATCAGTATGAATCTGATTTTGTTTGTTTTGTTTGTAGGGTCGATTCACGCATGAAAGGCTGGAGAAGAAGATGGTACATCCGATTGTATCTATGTATCTCAGTCTCTCTATTCTGAATCTGATTTTGTTTTGTTTTTTTTTTGTAATAAATGCAGAAGAAGCTTGAAGGTGGAGGAGGAGGCATAGAAGGCGTTCGTGAGCAGCGGAGGCGTTTTGTGAGCAAAGGTGGTGGTAAGTTCAGTGTTTCAGTTATTTGTTTGTTGTTTGAGTTATTTTTTAAGTTCTGTCTTTGAGTTATTAGTTCAGACAGGAACTAAAGGATAAATGTGATTTGTTGATTTGATTACGTCTGTTAAAAACGATTGTTTGGTTTTTTTTTTAGGTGTTTGAGTGTTTGATTTATTTGATAAGTTTTGTGCTTGAGTTATGAGTTCAGACAGTAATCTTGTACTAGGTCTAAGTATAAGGGCTATTGTAATGCTTTGAGTTTACATTGGTCTTTGACTCATCTAACAAAACATTTTGGTGTTTTTTTCATAGGTTTGGGATAGACGACTGCATCCGGAAAGATGTTTTGCTGATGAAGATAAATGGAGTGGATCCTGTTACCTTTGAACCTATTCAGCCTGAGAGTGATGCCTCTGTTCCAACTCCCCAATCAAGCCAAGAACTTGATCAAAATTCTCCCGTACACTAACTCCTCCATCTGATCTTGGTGTCTTTTGTGTTTATACTAAGTTAAACTCTAACATCATTAGATGTCTTTTGTAAAAACACCACTAGATGTCTTTTGTAACTATTGAAGAACATCATTAGATGTCTTTTGTAAAAAACTTATAATTTTAATGGTATTTGAATGTTTAAATTAATTATTATGCTTTTAATGTCATAATTTTGTTTAATTATTTAAATTAGAATCCACATTATTAATAAAATACAGTTTAAAGATAAACTAAAATAAATAATAAAGCCACAGAAAAGCACATAAATTTGTGGCAATTTGTAAATTAAAACCACAAATTTCGACTTAATAAGTTGTTGATATTTGTAGAAAAAGCCATGATTTTGAAGTGCCACGAGTTTTGGCTAATAAAACCACAAAATTATTGTGACTATTTGTGTTTCATATCCATAATTAGTTTTGTAGCTATTTGTAGGATATTTTCTACAGTTTAGAATGTGACTTTTTGTAGCTACAATTGCGACGAACCCAAGTTAGCGCTATTTGTAGCTATCGGCCACAAAAATCGTTTGTGGCTAAGTAGAAGTACAGCAACAAATATTTATGGAGAATGAAAAACATGAAGAACATAGAGAGAGAAAGTAGATCTGAAGATGTAAGAGAAAGAAGGAGAAAATAGTTTTTTTAATCTAATTATGGATCTGAGTACAAGTATTTAAAGACAAGTGACCTCAGTACACAATATAATAAAATATTTTTTCCTCTCTTCTTCTTCTCTTCGATAAAATCGAGCTTATGAAACCCTTATAAAGCCTTGTAAAACTTTATAAAGTCTGGCAGCTTAATTCTCAAGTCTGGCAGTTTAATCTCTTCACTTCTTGATCTTCATCTCAACAAGTCGTAGAAGTACAACAACAAATAGCAACGTTCATTCGATTGCCACAAGCTCATAGTCAACGAAATTTTTTTGTGGCGATTCGTGGCTAAGCATTAAATAGCCACAAAAATTAGTCGATAGCCACAACATTTTCCGTGGCTAAAACCAGAATTTCTTGTAGTGTTCATTACATAAATCGTATGAAAAATAAAACAGAATCTTATGCTTCTTTGTTTTTTTTAGGGTGTAAAAATTCATGCATCATGCAAAAGAACTCAAATGTATATGAGGTATAGCTGGGAACTTACCGGAAGAGGTTCAGTTGGGAACAATATATGGACCTTAGCATCCTGTTCAAATTCATCTTCCTCAACTGGGTCATAGAAATCTTCATAGATCAAAAAGAAGAAGGGATATCAGATTTTATTGTTGCATACTAAACACATATGTAAATGGTTTTCACTTTGGAAGTTCAATCAAGTAGTGCTAACAGAGCAATTCAAGTAGTCGTAATAAAGCAATAAAACTCACAAGGAAGGCAGTAGTTGAACTTCCTAACACAAAATTTAATATTTACTTTATAGTGTATCTCAAAATTAATACTAAGTAACTTAACTCAAAATCTCTTTATAGCAACTGAACTCTATCAGCCATCTGACACATTTTCTTACCTCTGTTACAGTTTCATATCAAACATTTGAAAGATTTCATCCTCAGCTTCATTGATCGATGGGTTTGCTATCTTATCAGAAGGAGGAAACGCTTATTCAATCTGTACATATATTAGAATAAGAATATCAGACAGAGATATGAGACAAGACACATATATGACTAGTGACATCAACTGTGGGGAAATGGACAACCTTGAATACCTTTTGAGCTGTAAATATAATTTAAACAAGTTAAAAAAATCTCAGAACAAGAAAGAAGCAAAAGAAAACTGAGAGACACATATTACGTTCTTCCTTTCTCTGTCTCCCCTTTAATCCATATTGCTTCAGTACTTCTGTTTGCTACTCTTCTGACGATTTATCTCTCTGTTTATCAATCTGAGCCAAATCTTAAGAATCTCTCTTCAATAAATCGGATGCTACTGTCTATCTCTCTATATAACAGAACTATGAGATGGTTTTGATACTAATACTTCATGTCTGAAAAACATTTAAGACATTTGAAATCAACCTTATTATAAAACAAGTACTAACCTTTGTATGACGATTCCGATTAACTAGATTCTATGATTGGAGTTTTTATTTCATATGCCAACACCTGATCTTTTTTTTTTTGCTAAAATTCAACTAATAACGTTATACAAAAGAGTTCAACCTGATCTTCAACATCATAATCCATTCATCCTCTAAATTTCACATCCCCTGCTTTCTTCTTAGATTGAATGTTTTGATCAACCAATTAGTCTCCGATCTACAGCGATCTCTCATATTTAATAAAGAAACAAATACTAAATCAATAAAACTGAGAAATTAAATCACACAAGATAAAGGAAAAAATATGGAAACTCTAACCTAGAGGTTGTTGGTTTCCATTGAATTTGCATATGAATTTTAGAAGTTGGAGGTTAGTTGAGCCACACAAAAATATAATTAAGTCTTGGTTTTCTTCTTTTCCGTGGAGTTTGCTCTTTGATAAAACCGATGGGGAAGCAAAGAGGCGAAGGGAGAAATAAGCTAAACTTTGATTCACCGATAAAAATACATTAAACTCAAAAGGAAAAGGTTATGTATGTTATAAGATAAACTTTGAAATGATCCTCCACCCCTTTACCAACTTAAGCACTATGATCATCTACTCATCAAGCACTATGATCACCCACTCATTTACCAAATCAAGCACCATCTTTGATATTTTATGCATTGTTGTTCACTATAAATACCATCACTCATCTCACTCTTTTGTACACCAAAAAAACAAGAACAAGAGTTTATAATCAAAGAACCATTACATCTTCTTCTTCTTACTTATAATAAACTCTCTCACTCATAGTAGTGTTATTTGCTTCCTACGGGTATTAAATTCTACTCTTATTTAAATTTCTCGATACTATAAATTATAAGTTATTTCATAACACGTTATCAGCACGATCACTCTGCGATTCGGTAAAATTTATTTGTATCATTTATACCCTGTTATAATGGTCGGTATACCGCCTCTACTATTATTTATATCATGTTATAATGGCCGGAATACCGCCTATATTATTTACTAGTAATTTAATTTATTTATTGGTCGGCCGAGCCGCCTTATATCCTGTTTATTATTTATTGGTCGGCCGAGCCGCCTTATATCCTGTTTATTATTTATTGGTCGGCCGAGCCGCCTTATATCCTGTTTATTATTTATTGGTCGGCCGAGCCGCCTTATATCTTGTTTATTATTTATTGGTCGGCTGAGCCGCCTTATATTATGTTTATTATTAATTGGTCGGCCGAGCCGCCGTATAATTTATTTATTATTCTGCATTGATCGGCTGAGCCGTCGCATGATTTGTTGTCATATAACATAAATATTTCATTGTCATAATTTTTCACTTTTATGAAATTTTATAGATTTGATTGACCGTTTAATACGATATTTTCAGACTAATTTTTGGTGCACTCGATTTAACCCAACGGTCACAAAGAAATTTTTTCAAAAATTTCCCCTTTTCTCCAACGGTCATGAACAATAATTTTCATCTATAAATACAACTCATTTTCACTTCATTTCATCATCCAAAATATTTCATCTTCTCTCAAAAATTTCAAATCGCTCTCCTCCAATTTTTCAAGAAAGATGATTCGCGCACTTTTGTTTTTATGTGCCATTTTTATTTGTGTTTCTATTTATGGTTTATTCGATGGAGAATTTACTCCGAGTGAATTTAAGATGATTATCGGTTTAATTTTATTTACATCGCTTCTCCTTGTAATTGCTTGTATGGTTAATGTAAACGGTTTTTAAATTATGAAGTTCTAATAAAATTATTATTTTGCGTTTTACAAATGGCAAACGTCGAGAAACTCCAGTTCCCGGCTCTGAAAAAAAAACCGGCGAAAATTATGTCAGATGGGTCACAAATGTGAAACCTTATCTTGTAATAAAAAAAAAATATAACCGAAGCGATAATAGTCGGCAACAAATCGCCACCCGAGCATATAGCCGAAGCGATAATCTTCCTGAAGAAGCATTTAGATGAGAATCTAACTCACGACTATGGAGACGTTGAGGATCCAGCCGTATTATGGCAAGCCTTGAAAGACAGATTTGATCATCAGAAGGAAATCAATCTCCCTCACGCTCTTGAAGAGTGGAAATGTTACAAATGTGGATGTAAAGGACATTGGTCCCGTACATGTCGTACTCCCCCACATTTGTGCAAGTTATATCAAGAATCCATAAAAGGAAAGGCTAAAGAGATGAACCTCACGAAAAACGTTGAAGGGACCTCATACCTTGAATCCTCTGATTTCGCAAATGAGCTGGACTAGAATACTCTTGAAGAGTACGGAAATGTTTCTAATAAGACTGCTGAATAGTCCTCATTTCTAATATATAATAATTATGTTTTTCAAAGAATAATGTTGTTTTAACAAAAATATATGTATAATTATTGTGTGTTTTCTTTATATAATCAATGAATAAATTTCACGTTTCACTTTTATTTAATGTTTATGATAATTTCAGAAATGGATCAAAATACTAATGGAGCAAAATCCAAGAAACGGATTCGTGAAATATGCATACCAGATAGTGGAACAACGCACACTATTCTGAGACAAAAGAGATATTTCTCTGATATAAAACCGACAAGAATTGTCGTCAATACAATATCAGGTCCTGCAGACGTGATTGAAGGAACTGGTAAAGCAAACTTTACTTTGCCGAATGGAACAAAATTTTCCATAAATAATGCTTTATATTCTCCGAGTTCTAAAAGGAATTTGTTGAGTTTTAAAGACATATATCTTCACGGATATGATACTCAGTCTGCAACTGAGGATGGAAAGAAATACATGTATGTAATTTCTGAAAAATGTGGCAGAAAACACATATTGGAAAAGTTTCCAGAACTTCCTTCGGGATTACATCATACTTATATCGATGAGATCGAATCAAATCTTGTAGTAAAACGGAACCCAGAAGAGTTCACGTTATGGCATGATCGCCTTGGCCATCCAGGCAGTACAATGATGCGTAGAATCATAGAGAGCTCACATGGTCATTCACTGAAAATCCAGGAGATTTCTCAAGGGAATAAAATGACATGTGTTGCATGTTCTCTAGGAAAATTGATCGTAAGGCCATCGCCAACCAAAATCGAGAAAGAATCACCAAAGTTCCTTGAAAGAATTCAAGGTGATATATGTGGACCGATACATCCACCATGTGGACCATTCCACTATTTTATGGTATTAATTGACGCATCCAGTAGATGGTCACACGTTTGTCTATTATCATCTCGAAATGTGGCATTTGCGAGATTTCTAACTCAGATAATCAAACTGCGAGCACAGTTTCCTGATTATACTATTAAAAGAGTTAGACTAGACAACGCTGGTGAATTCACATCCCAAGCATTCAATGACTATTGTATGGTAATGGGAATTGAAGTTGAACATTCGGTTGCTCATGTTCATACGCAAAATGGTTTGGCTGAATCTTTAATTAAGCGTCTGCAATTGATTGCAAGACCATTGATCATGAGATCAAAACTTCCAACCTCTGTATGGGGACATGCCATTTTGCATGCAGAAGCACTCATTCGGATCAGACCGAGTGCATACCATAAGTATTCCCCACTTCAGTTAGCGTTTGGTCGAGAACCAAACATTTCCCACTTTAGAATCTTTGGTTGTGCGGTATATGTGCCTGTAGCACCACCACAACGAACAAAGATGGGACCACAAAGAAGGTTGGGAATATATGTTGGTTGTGATTCTCCATCAATTATAAGATACCTAGAACCACAGACTGGTGACGTATTTACAGCACGTTTTGCTGATTGTCATTTTGACGAAAATGTATTCCCAGTTCTAGGGGGAGAAAACAAAAATGTTGGAAGTGATATAAAATGGAGTGTACCATCATTGTTATATCTTGATCCTCCTACTAAAGAGTCAGAACTAGAAGTTCGGCGAATTATGCATTTACAGAGTATAGCTAACCAGCTACCTGATGCATTTGCAGATACCAAGACGGTAACTAAATCTCATATACCAGCTGCAAATGCTCCTGCTCGTATCAAAATGCCAAATGAACAAGAAAAGGAGGATGACACACGAGAGCCAAAAACACGCCTGAAGCGTGGTAGACCTGCTGGTTCTAAGGATAAGAATCCTAGGAAACAGAAGAAAGCTGAAATATATGATGCACCCAAAATAGCAGAAAATATTTTGGGAGAAATAAATGATAAGGACTCTGATGAATCAGAGCATCATGAATCGAAAGATAATCATGAGATTTCTATTAATTACATCCATAATAAAAGGATATGGAATAGAAATGAACAAAATGATCTTGATGATGCTTTCTCATATATCGTGTCAGGTGAGGTAAATGAAGATACCGATGATCCAGAACCGAAATCCATATATGAATGTCAAAAGAGACATGATTGGAATAAATGGAAAGAAGCAATACAAATCGAACTTGATTCGCTTAACAAACGAAAAGTGTTTGGATCTATTGTACTCACACCTGAAGATGTGAGACCAGTTGGGTACAGATGGATTTTCGTTCGAAAACGAAATGAGAAAAATGAGATTACAAGGTATAAAGCTCGCCTTGTAGCCCAAGGATTTTCTCAAAGACCTGGTATTGATTATGAGGAAACATATTCTCCTGTAATGGATGCGATCACATTTAGATTCCTGATGAGTCTAGCCGCTGATAAAAATCTTGAGATGCGTCTCATGGATGTTGTTACAGCTTATCTATACGGATCATTAGATACTGATATCTACATGAAAATCCCTGATGGATTTAAAATGCCAGAAGCATTAAGTTCCAAACCTAAAGAGTTATGTGCAATAAAATTGCAAAGATCATTATATGGGTTAAAACAATCTGGACGTATGTGGTACAATCGTCTCAGTGAACATTTAACAAAAGAAGGATATGTGAATGATCCTATATGCCCATGTGTTTTCATCAAGAAAACAACATCCGGATTTGTGATAATCGCGGTATATGTTGATGATCTAAATATTATTGGAACTCAAAAAGAAATACAAAAGGCATCAGACTATCTCAAAGGAGAATTTGAGATGAAAGATCTTGGACAGACACAGTATTGTCTTGGCCTACAAATAGAACATTCACAAAATGGTATATTTGTGCATCAATCCACATACACTAAAAGAGTGTTGAAACGATTTAACATGGATAAATCAACTCCTCTTAGCACCCCGATGGTCGTTAGATCACTTAACATTGAAAGTGATCCATTTCGACCACCTGAGGAAAAAGAAGAGATACTTGGTCCGGAAGTACCATATCTAAGTGCAATTGGAGCGTTGATGTACCTTGCAAATTGTACACGGCCTGATATATCATTCGCTGTTAATCTTCTAGCAAGATTTAGCTCATCTCCAACACGAAGACATTGGAATGGAATTAAACATGTCTTTCGTTACCTACAAGGGACTATTGATTTAGGCTTATTTTACCCTAAGGATTCAAATGGTCAAATGGTTGGTTTTGCAGATGCAGGATATCTTTCAGATCCACACAAAGCCCGATCGCAAACAGGATATGTTTTTACTATCGGAGGCACTGCTATATCTTGGCGTTCTCAGAAACAAACGCTTGTGGCTACCTCTTCAAATCATGCTGAGATCATCGCACTCCATGAAGCAAGTAAAGAATGTGTATGGCTAAGATCTATAAGCCAACACATTTGTTCAAGTAGTGGGATTGACAAAAGTACGGGGCCAACTATTCTATATGAAGATAACGCGGCATGTGTTGCTCAAACGAAGGAAGGATATATCAAAAGCGATAGAACCAAACATATACCTCCGAAGTTCTTCTCATATACTCAAGAGCTCGAGAAGAATAAAGAGATTGAAGTAAGATATGTTCGATCATGCGACAATGCAGCCGACCTCTTCACAAAATCACTTTCTACTTCGGTATTCAGAAAACATGTCCATAACATTGGAATGCGTCATCAGAAGGATCTATGATTGCTCAATCGAGGGGGAGCTTACGTAGTTGTACTCTTTTTACCTAACTATGGTTTTTCCCATTGGGTTTTCCTAGAAAGGTTTTTAACGAGGCAACAAAGACGTTGAGCGAGAGCGGAGAGTGACACCGGTTCCCAAGGGGAGTATTACGAAACTTAATTTAATACAAGATGGATGATCAAGGGGGAGTGTTATAAGATAAACTTTGAAATGATCCTCCACCCCTTTACCAACTTAAGCACTATGATCATCTACTCATCAAGCACTATGATCACCCACTCATTTACCAAATCAAGCACCATCTTTGATATTTTATGCATTGTTGTTCACTATAAATACCATCACTCATCTCACTCTTTTGTACACCAAAAAAACAAGAACAAGAGTTTATAATCAAAGAACCATTACATCTTCTTCTTCTTACTTATAATAAACTCTCTCACTCATAGTAGTGTTATTTGCTTCCTACGGGTATTAAATTCTACTCTTATTTAAATTTCTCGATACTATAAATTATAAGTTATTTCATAACAATGTATGTTTATTTTCTTCTTTTTCCCGGATTAATCTGTTTAGTACCAAATTTAGGCTTAGTCTTTTTATATTATCTAGAGCTTGGCCCATTTGTTTGAATTATACATTATTAACCACTTTTGATTAGCACAAATATGTACTAAGAACTAAAAATGTAAAATACGAATGATGTAATAATAAATTAATATCACGTTGGATGAAAAAAAAAATTAATATCACATTGTTACGAAAACAAAATTTATTTGCAAATTTGTTTCTTAATAAATATTTGATATAGTTTTTATTTAAATGAAATCTAACAATACAAATATTTATATAAACTACTAGAATATATAAAACTACTATAGATTTCTGCTATAAAATTGTGTTGGTTTTAAAAACATACTAAACAAATATTTTCAGTTGGTAAGTGTATAAAGTATATACATTCAATAATATAAAAAAAGTTCAAAAATATGAAAACGAAATAAAACACCCACGCGCCTACGCGAGTTAGAATCTAGTCATTATATACGAATACTGAATATACAGACGTATATTTCCTTAGTGTATATATATTGTACCTATTATGAAATGCATAAAAAAGAACATCAAGTCGCCTAACTAATGAGGAAACTATTAAATTAACTGTGCTTTAATTATTATGAAATGTATATTTTCCATTTTAGCAAACTAAATATTCCATATATCATTTTCTTTCCTAAACTCTCATCTTCAATTAATGGTAATTATATCTCATGATCTTTTTTCCTTCCTTAAAGACAAACTAAATCAAGCTCAAGGTATAAAACCTAGCATATATAACCATTATTCCGATGTTTTCGCAAAGAAACTCGTTGAAAGCTTGCTTCGATATCCAAGTAAGAATTCGGTCTTTTGGATAAAATTGTATACACATGTTCATAACAAAATACTCTGCTCTTGCTTTGCGTTTTGCTGGTTTAGTTGAGAATGAATTTCAAATTTCTTTTGCACAATTGGATGATTTTGATTTAATGGGGTTAACATGTCTTAGAGACAACTAAGATCTATATAACCAGAGTTTTCTATACCTAAACAGCTATAAACATGAACGACTGTTCCAAAAGAATATCAATTAGTCTCTATATATATGTATCTATGTTTTTTGGGTACGGAAAAGGTTCATATGTTTATATGTTTTTGTGTAATAGCAATAAGAAATGAGGGTACAAAAGATGGCGCATGAGAAAGTCGTGGACTTACAAAGGATAACGAACGATAAGACAAGGATGACCACTTACAAGAAGAGGAGAGCCTGTCTTTACAAGAAGGCAGGTGAGTTCTCAACTCTCTGCGGCGTCCAGACATGTATCATCGTCTACGGGCCCACCAAAGCGACCGATGAGTTGATTTCCAAACCTGAGATATGGCCGGAGGACGAGACCAAAGCCAGAGACATCATACGCAGGTACAGAGACACAGTCTCCAACAGCTGCAGGAAAGAAGCCCACGTCGAGACTTTCGTTAACGATAAAGGTAAGGCAAAAGAGACGGAGAATACTAATAATAATAATAAGAGAGGGATGAATAACAAGAATAAGTATTGTTGTTGGGAGGAGAGGCTAGAGAAGTGTTCACAAGAGCAGCTACGTGGGATTTTCGATGACGTGGGAAACAAGTTGCATGAAGCTATAATGAGACAGAATCGTAATGCGATTACGGCTCAGCATCAAGTCATGGAGCCACAAACCCCGCAGAATTTAATGGATCCATATTACGTGTCACAATACTTTGCTGGTCATCAGCAGCAACAGTGCTTGATGTTCCCATATAATAATATGAGTTTCCCGTTGTTCTCGCCTCATGATGATCAGATTCCAATGGAGCCGATTCTAGTGGAGAATTTTGCTGACTCTGGAGTAAATCAAGGCTTCATGATGTCGAAGGGAAACGAGAGTACTCAGTTTATGCAGAGGCAAGCACCTTATTATATTGAACCGGTTGTACAGAGGCCTGCATCTTTTAATGTTAACCCGTTCACGGGTTATCAAGTCCCTTATAATATTCCTCGGTTGCCGGGTAATCAAGCTGAAGTATGGGATTTTATGGCGAAGAAGCCGATTTGAGTTGTTTTTTAGGGTTTTATGATTAGTTTAATTGTTTCAGTTGGTTTTGTTTATGTATGCTGGCTTGGATTTTTCAAGTATGTTTCTGATGTATCATCATTTTCTGGAATTCTATAAAAAAGTATTGGTTTTAGGTTTTATGTATATTTATTGAAAATAAAAACTTGATACTTCTTTTTACATAAAATAAGTGAAATGTCTTTTAAATATCAAACACTGTGTCCACTGTTATAACTTCAAGTGGTTGTTGAAACAGATGGCTTGATTGAGACAAACAACGAATAATGACATATTGTAATGCATAAGTTATTCAAACATTAAACGACAAGCTTTGGATATTGGAGATGACCAAGTTTGTGACTTTTTGAACCTTTTGGCTGCAACTTGTATAACAGAAATAATTTTATTTTGGTGTGTGTTTCCATCAACAACTAACACTTAAGCTTGCGCACACTATCTAATTTTAATTGTGATTATGCATATGCAGCTAAGTAATGTTAATAAAATTAGCTAAAACCTCATTTGAACCTTTAGTTGTAAGTTGTAGCTGAGTAGCAAAACATTTACCAAACTAATTAAAAAATTAGTCATTGTCACGAAACATTTATTAGCTATTTTAAATTGGAATCAATCAAAACAATGGACGTTTATTATACGTACAATTTTCAAATACGATTGTTCCGTCCAAATGAAAAGTTAAGAATTTAACTTATACCCAATTAGAGTATCACAACTTGCTATAGCTGAAACATTGTGCTCTGCGCATCGTAGCAAGAATCAGCGTTCGTGTTAAACGGCCCTAGCATAGCCTGGCCGTACGAGTTAACGCCACTAAGAGCGTTACCTATCGTTATGTTGAAAGCGTCTGCATGAGTTCCAGTATTGTCCATTTGGCTCCAAGGAAACCCTCCTAGTCTTGAATGCTGTTCTCGTCCAACCAAGGAGTTCTTGTTCGTCTCTAAAGAAGCTTCGTCCTCGAGATTTACGGTGGTTATGTCGTGAATGCTTGCTCGTCTCTTGTCTTTGCCGCCAGAATGTTGTCGTATAAAGTACTTTTGGGCGTGACTAGCGACTTGCGTTGGCGTTCTTGTTATCACAAAGTTCCTAGATATGTTCCTCCAATCCCCTTTCCCGTATTTCTTCAAACCCATTAGAAATAACCTGTGTTTGTCACAAAAATTTGTATCAAATATATTTTCATAAACATATATACATCACAATTCACAAAAATATATATCAAAATGTATCTATTTAATAAATAAACCAAACTACGACTATGCATGCGTCTCTTTAAGTCCATTAGAAGTAGCGTGAGTGTGAGTGTGTGACAAATATCGAACTAAAGATATTTTCATAAAGTTGTATATATCACAATGATATCTAGTTTTCATTTTTTTTAAACTAGTAACGTAGATGTTGGATCTTTCACCAAATAAACTCAAAATTTATGCTCAACTATTATATGAGTTTGCATGACTAGTAACCCATATTATTCAGGTTTAATTTCAGTTCCCGGTAAACCGTAAAAGAACAGAGGCTTACTTGTGTTCTTCCTCCGTCCAAGGAACACCTTTCTTCCGATCCAACTCCGGCGATCTACCGGCCGGAGACCGTTTATTACCAACCGGATGACCTGGTTTGAATCCGTTACATCCACCTCCACCACCGGCCCAATCCAGAGTGAAAGTCGGCGAGGTGAGGTAACCGGGAACAGGGATTAAACCGGCCTCGATGTTGCTGACGTCAGCTTCCAGCTCGTTATACTGTCTGATGACATCACTCACGGTCTTCCCCGGGATAACCGCCGCTACCTTCTGCCACCGATCAGGGGTGTTATCGTCGTAAATCGCCAGAGCATTCTCGAACGCCTTATTCTCCGCCGCCGTCCACGTGGTAGACTCACGGGCAGTTGCGACGTTGCTCTTGGTCTCCTCCATGAGCCAGTTCCCACCGGAGACATGTGAAGTTGTCGGTCTCAGAATCTCCATGTCCGAAAAAAGTAAAACCTAGCTCTGTTTTTTTTTTTGTCTTTTAAGATTTATAAAAACAAAACATACCGACAGAGTTCAACGGGAGAAGAGAATCAGAGTTCTTGGGTTTGAAGAGATAGGTGAATCAAAGGAAGAAAAATGTCAAATGATACTTCGTTTTTATTTTGATTATAGAAATCATCAGAATATCTTCGAAGCGTTGCTTAGACCCACTTCAAGGAATCTAGAAAAGTTTCAAACTTTTGGAAAAGAGTTGAGAGAATCCATGGTAAAATCTAGGCAAGATCTGGGTATAGCTCTGAGATTCTGCAGAAGAAATCTATTGGTTTTCCAGATTTGGTGGAAACTAAAGCATGAGTAAGTTTATAAGTATCAGAGACTCAGAGTTGAGATTTAAAGATCTGGGTGTGGATAAAATTTCTCGGGAAAATAAACATATGGCTACAAAAATTGAAAATAATAATAATACTACTGAAGAAGCTACCTTGGAGCTTACCCAATTCGGAAAAACTATAGTGTGCAAGAAGAAGCAAATGAACCCTTAAATAGAAAGAAAAGTAAACGAGAAACCAGTTTCTAAAATCTTACTCGAGTAAAAAGAAAAAGAGAGAAGAAGAAATATGTAGAGAGGGAGGAGATGATTTGGGCTCTTATAGTTCTGTTTTTGAGAAATTATAATTTTGGGTGATGGTGTCTATTTTTACATTACAGAAATTAAAAGATTGGATTTTCTCTTTTTCACCTTGCAAAGTTACATTCATGCATAATACTTAGTAGTAAAAAAAAAACTTCCCGTCTAAAGAAATAAACCAAGGCAAATGAGAATAATGAATAAATTTTTATTTTATTTAATTATATTTTTTATTCTATGTTCAACTTCAAATACACAGTAGAAATTTGACTCTCAATCAAGAAAAGACAGAAAAATGGGAGTAAAGTAGAATAATAATCTTCCTTTTTCATGATTGGTAGAAAAAAAGTAACTGAGAATAAATTATCTCATGTGTGTTTTTTTTATGTAAATGCGTAGTCTTAGTGCAAATACTGCTGTGTAAAGTTTGATTAACCTGGTCAGATATTTTATCTGTTTCTGACTGAATAAGGCTATAGAGTTTTTATACAAATTAAAAATGATTAAGTTTATTTTAATTTCACTGTTTTCTCTGGCTAAAACATACTTCATCCGTTCCACAAATATAATTTTTTTAGCATTTTCACACATACTAAGAAAACACTTTAAAACTATCATAATAAATGTATTGTTTTATGTAATTTTCATTTTTTAATAACTTTTAACCAATAGTTATTAAGTAAAGTCAATTAATTTTTTTGAAGTTTACAATTTTTTCATAAAAAACACAAAAAATACGTCTTTGCGAAACAAATTTTTTTCTAAAAATCCCATCATTAAAAAACGGAAGGAGGAGTAGTATCTAATAACTAGTCAATAGTAAAATTTTATATTTTGAGTTTATATCTTTTAAAGTTTTAAAGTAGTAGTATCATTTATTATAATAACTCCGGAACTGATATGATTACAACATAATAATGATGGTGAACACACTGATATATTATGAAATACAGAAATAATTGTCTCCGAAACCCAAGAAAATGATTTTATTTATTTAATTTTAAAATAATAAACGAAGTTGACATTTTCTGGGAGTACACGATGCCTCGCAGAGTAATAACAAAATTTTCAACATCCTAATTATAATATTATAAAAACATGTACGTTACTGATACTGCTGTATTATTGTATTTTCACAATTTGGGATTTTGTGTGTCAGATCAGAAAAAAGGAGCCGCCAAATGAACGGTCGAGATCAGCGTTAACTTACATGGCCAAGTTGTACGAAGGGGTCCACGTAAGATGCGCGTTTTGCATTATCATTGGTCGGTCTCCCACTTTAATTGTTTTTCTTTTAAGATCTCGAGGAATCTGTCTTCTCTATTATGATTTGTTTACGTGGCAGATTTACCTACGTCCGATCAATCCCCTATAATTTAATGGCGAATATGCACGTGAGATCTTCGATGGGCTCTCTTTCTCAATCGGTTTGGTAACGTACACAGTGACGTTTTGTATAGTCGAAATTTTACTAATCTGATCTATGTTTCAAAACATAGCTTTTGGAATAAAATAACGAAATGAGCGTTTAAAATAAGAAAATCAGATCATAAACCAAACAATTATAGTATTATTAACCATAGCTTAGATATTTCATTACATATAAAATTTTATAAGTCTGTCTTCTGTTATTTGGTTGGTTTATAGCATTGATACAAGATAGTTTACATGGTTAATCACTGAGAAACAAAAGTTCATTTCACGATAGTAAAGGAAGATTAAGAGTCTCATCACAGAAGAAGTTTACAAAACACATCAATCACGGTATGTTTATCGTCGTGGAGCTCCAGATAATCAACCAGTCACATTTCCGGAAGATTGAAATGTACGATTAGTTGAACCCAAAATGTTCTTCATTATAGTAATCATAAACCCATAAATGATTTAAGAAGATCTAAGATCTAATCAAATCACTGTTTTATTTGACAACGTTCTCTTCTGCACAGTGCTTAATGAGACTTGCAGTTTTTATTTAAATATTAAATGGTGTCCCAATAGTTCACAGTATATGTAGCTGCATTATGGATATACATCACACATCAGAATTTTTAAGGGATATTAAATAATATATAAAAGGTTAGAGTCAATCAACTGATCACCAAATTGTTTTAAGTTGGAAACTCATAATTAAACCTGAATATAACATGGTATCAGAAGTCAGATCCTAAATACCCTAAACTCCTAATTAAAATTAAAAGATTAAAAATTAACCCTTCCGACCGGATATAAAAGGTCGTGATTAACCTTTTCAACCGGGTATAAAGGTTGTGTTAAACTCGCTCGACCGAATATAAATGTCCTAAAGTTCTGAGATTTCTGGCCGATAAGAGCCATCATCTCGAAGAGGGATATTAGGGATATATATCCCGCATCGGAAATTCTAAGAAACATTAAGTAATATATAAAGGGTTAGGGCCAATCCACTAATCACCTATTGGTTTTAAGTTAAACATATAACAAATCCGAATCTAACGAGCTGAGTTGTCCTTTATTCAAAATACAATAATGAATCATTCAAAAAAAAAATGAATATTTTTAAAATGTACAATTTATTTTTGTATGAAGAATCTTGGAACGTGTCAATGAAAAAATGTACCTATCGAGTTTACTACAACATAGCATTCCTAATTTCACGGATCGCATAGATATGTCCTAATTACAGTGTATTAATTGATTATATTTTATTCAAAATCATATATTTTATGCCGGTAAGCTTTCTTACGTGGATGGTAATGGTACCATACCGTACTTAGAGAATGTATTATATATTTCACCTTAATCAAGTTCAAGATGTTTGTAATCACCTTGATTATATACTACTAGAGAAACAAAACTTGTCCCCCTATGATGGTATACATCTCGATTGTGATTGAATGTCACATTTAGCGATATATTTTGGGAGGAAATTTTATTTACTCTAACTTCTGCTATCATTGAACCAATCAAGTGAAATGTATTTTACTTACTTTATCGCTCGTAACTATATTTTTTTTTTTGCTAAATTGTAAATATCATTAGAATGAAAAGAAGATTTTACAAGAGCAAGATCTTAAATTTGTTCCATCTTGGCAAAAAAATAAAAACAAGATGAATCACCATTTGACAATAACATTAACACCTAAATGATCATTTCAGCCAGGAGGTCATGAGCGATTGGAATTGCTTCCTATGCTTCCTAGCTGAAATAATGTTTCTCATCTCCTTATCAACAGAATAGAACACTGATGCATGCGGGAGTGAGATTTGGTTATGGATCAAATTGTTTCTTTGTTTCCAAAGATGAAAGATGACCGTTTGAGTAGCAAGCTTCCGCATGAGCTTCAGCTTCGCAGGCCCAACAGCTCTTATCCAAGATAGGAGTTCTGACCAATCCGTAAAGGTTGATACCGGAGGGTGACATCTGATGAAGACCTCTCTCCAAACATACGGGTTGTACTCGCATCGCAGGAATAAGTAATCTCTGGTTTCTATGCTCCTCGAACAGAAGGGGCAGTCCGTAGCGATGGCCATTCCCCAAGCCGCTAGCCTGCTCCTAGTAGGCAGTCTGTCGTAGTTGGCCACCCACATCGTGAAAGAGTGCTTGGGTATCGCTCCCTTGAACCATACAACATCATGCCAGTCCACTTCATCTTGTCTTGGCCTTAAAATCTCCCATGTCGTTGAGGACCTGAAAACACGCAAAGGAGAATCACCAGCAATCCATTCATAGTTATCATCAATATCAGGGGACAGAGGCAGAGAAATGGTTGTAAGATAAGAGTGAAGGTCCAATTCCTGCTGTGATCTTGGATGTGGAAGAATCCAAGTTGAATCTTGAAGCGCATCTGCTACTACATCGTCCCATCTCAACCGTAGAGCTCTAGGGCCTTGCGGTCCGATGTGTGTAATGAGCTGACTGAGAGGAGACCAAGCATTGAACCAAAAACTGTGCCCTTCCTGTTACCTAGCGACACTTTGCAAAACTGAAGAGCCAGATCGCGGAGCTTCAGTAGCCTTCTCCAAGCCCAAGAGTCAGTAGTTGACGGCTCGATGGTCCAGAAGGAGTGTTCCTGCAGGTGCTTGTTCCAGTGCCAATCAGACCAAAGAGAAGGGGTTTTTGACAGGAGGATCCAGATGAACTTTGAGCACAAGACTTTGTTCCACTCCAAGAAGCTTCTTACGCCTAAGCTTCCCTCTGTTTTTGGCAAGCAAACCGTGGTCCAAGCAATTTTTGCTAATCCACGCTTTTCAATGTTTCCCGACCATAGAAACTGGGAGCATAATGTCTCAATTTACTTTATGCAGCCCTTCGGTAGCATGAAAGCAGAGGCCCAAAAATTTACAGTCCCAAATATAACCGTTTTCAGTAATTGCAGTCTTCCAGCAAAGGATAGGAGCTTAACTGACCATGATTGAAAGTTGAGGTTTATCTTGTTAATCAACGGCGCATACTCCCCAATCTTAAGCTTTTGGCTCATCAGTGGCAGCCCAAGATACCGGATGGGGAGAGCACTGGAGGTGAATCCATATCTGCTGTTGATTCGCCTTGATCGAGACCCGACGTAAAGAGCTCAGTTTTAGAAGGGTTCATTTCCAGTCCCGACCAGGAAGCAAAGTCATCAAGACACTCCGAGATCCCATGTAAGCTGTCGCTGCTCCTGTCGAAGAAGACCATGACATCATCTGCAAACATAAGATGTGAGATCTTTAGTCCGGGGTGATAGCCAATAGCACCCATCTCGTAGCGAGACATGAGAAGCCGAGACAGACATTCCATAGCCAAGACAAATAAATACGGTGATAGTGGATCACCCTGCTGGATCCCCTTGGTGCTTTTAAAGAAGCCCCCTGAAACCCCATTGATGGAGACAGAGAAGGAGGGCGAGGTGAGGCATTCTGAGATCAGTTGAATGTAACTCTCCGGGATAGCTAAGGCTCGTAATGATGCTAGGATGAAATCCCACCTTATGCAGTCAAAAGCCTTCCTCAGGTCGATTTTAAGCATACCACGGGGTGATAGGGAACGGTTGTGATAGCCATTCACAAGATCCGTGGCCAGCAAAACATTCTCCGCTAGAAGACGATCGGGAATGAACGCCGACTGAGATTTCAAAATCATCAGAGGGAGAATTTCCTTGAGTCTAGAAGCCAGCATATTAGAAATTACTTTGTAGACCGTATTGAGACAAGATATAGGTCTGAAATCAGCAGTTGTCGAGGCGTTCAGTTTCTTCGGTATAAGAACCAAAGAGGTTGAGTTCCACTGTTTGAGGAGCGTTCCGGAGTTGAAGAATTCGAGGACTGCCTCAGTAACTTCGGGACCAATAATAGACCATGTTGCTGTGAAGAATTCAGAGGAGTAGCCATCAGGGCCACCGGTTTTATCTCTCGGCGAGAGAAGAAAGCGTTCCTGACGTCCTCACCGGAGAATTTTTTTTCAAAACTCTTAATCTGCTCAGCTGAGCACTTGAAGTCAAACAGGAGGTCGAGGTCACTTTGGATAAACATCGGGGCAGAGACCGGGCTACCAAGGAGATCAGAGAAGTAGTTTACGCAGAGCTGTTGAATACCCTCTTGAGACTCAATACGCTCCCCTGAATCAGAGATTAAGTAGTTGATATGGTTCAGAGCTTGACGAGAAGCAGCATACCTATGAAACAGACTAGAGTTCCCCTCACCAAGAGATAACCAAGTGATGCGGGACCGTTGATAGAAGAACACCGTCTCTGCAGCCAATAGTTCTTCCCAAGCACTCAGAGCTTGGAGCTCAAAGGAAGCATTATCTGTTGTTGGATCAGCAAGCATGGCTGACTGAGCCCCCAAAAGAAACTCGTGCGCAGCAGCTGTCTTTTTTTCAATACCAGAGAAGTTTTGATGACTATAGGTTCTGATGCTTTGCTTTAGTAGTTTGAGCTTTCTAGAGACTCTGAACATCGCAGAACCTATGACGTTGAAAGAATACCAGTTCTCAGCGATCATGTCGAGGAAGTCCGGGCTCTGGATGAAAAAGTTGTAGAATCTAAACGGCTTCTTAGCCCTTTGCTGACCAGGCTCAAGAGAGACTGTAATGACTGCATGGTCCGAGAAATCAGGATTACCGAAGAGAGCAACCAAAGCAGGGAAAACTGAGTGCCACTCTCCATTTACAAGGCAGCGGTCTAGCTTCGTAGATATTGGAGAGCTCTTGCGCTTATTCCACCAAGTGAAAGTGTTTCCTCTTAAGTTCAGGTCCTCCACATTTATATCAAACAAGCATTGGTTGAAATCTCTTATCCTCTTATCCATATTTAGAGTCGCAGGGATCGAGTGCTCAAGAGGGTCTCTTATCTGGTTAAAATCTTCAAGAATTAACCATGCCTTGGAGCCCAGTCTGTGGGTAGTAGCGAGATCTAGAAGTTCAGACCATAGCAAGGTCCTTTCCGCCGCATCATTCGAAGCATAGATGATCGAGATGATGAGGTTTGACTGAGGAGAGGGCCATGTAACAGCAACAGTGACCATCTGAAGAGATTTCTAAATAACTGTGACCAAAATAGACGGGTGCCAGATTAGCCAAATTTTATCCAGAGGTGAAAAAACGTAGTTATCAACAGAAGACCACCCCGGGAAGATATCCGAAACAATTTTTTGCATTTTAGGCTGCTTGACATGAGTCACGAGCAGACCACCAAAAAGAGGATTATTTTTCCGAAACCATTTACGTAATCCGCTGCGGTGATTGAATTTATTAAGACCGCTTACATTCCAGCAAAAAATATATGTCGACATAAATTAATTTATTTTGTGGCGCCTGCCCCGTTTCCCTTTCTGACCTGAGAATCTTTTCCTGTTCCGCACTACTTCAAAATCTGGTTCATGCTTGCTGAACTCGCCTTCTTCAAGTTCTGAGTCAACAGACTCTACGTCCGAGGAGTCTGGTTAGACGTCAGACTGATCAGAGCGGGAGCTACTCCTTGGCAGCTCTCTTTGCGCAATCGGAACAGTGCCGCTAGTCTCGCCGATTACCCTATCAGTTGCTGTTCTGAGCTTGGAGTTCGTAGCAACCTCCACCTGTAGAGAACCTGAAGTAATGGCTTGGTTGGCAGGGGAGTTCGTTGGGATCCACTTGAGCTCACCTCCACAAGCCAAAGACTTCTAAACTCGAGGCTGCTCCTGATCTTTTGGAGGGGCATAACGAGGCAAAATAGAGTTGTAACTAACACCTACCTCAGTCCTTTTGTCCTTTGATCTTCCACGCCTAGTCTTTTTTCCTTGGCCCTCCTGCCTAACCTTCTTTGGACAGTGAGGTAGAGCATGATCAGGGGATTTGCAGTACGCACAGGTCTTGGGGATTTTCGGACAGCGCTTGGAAATGTGGCCAATCTCCTTGCAAAGGTCACAAACCGGAGGCATCAAAGGACTTGATACCAACACTCTACAGATTTCTCCTGAGTCAAACTGAACATTTACCGCCTCCGGGAGAGGCTTCCTGGGATCAATGACAGTAAAAACTTTGGCAACTTCCAAATTAGTCTTGTTAGAAGTCGCTGGATGAAGGAACTCAGGGTGACCAACCAGTCCCGCAATCTGTTCCACTCCATCTTCATTGAAGAACTGGAAGGGGACCTTCCTTAGCTCGAGCCAAATGGGAGCTGAGGTGAGCTCTGGCTTGACAGGTACCACTCCAGGTTCCCATTTGTCTACAAACATTGTCTGGCCTTCTATTTGCCATAATTTTTGTTTTATGACTCTATTCCTCGTCGCCGCATTAGGAATGCAAAACAGAAAAGAGAAGACTTCCATTTTCGACACCACAATGTCCCTATGGTGTTTACTCCAGATACCATTGACGATGTTATGCAGAGTGCCTTGGGAGGGAGGGTCAGAGTAGAATTTTCCAATGACAAACGGCTCCCAAGACTTCCTGTTCTTTTCTATGACGGAGTTCGGAATCCTGATACACGCTTCTCCGGAGGGTAGAGTGTAAGCTTCACCTTTCTTTGAAAGCCTCTTTCCAATACCTTTGGCGTGGGCGCACCAGTCGGGTTTTGGTGGGTCGATGGCTTTACCAGGATCCTGGAGAACCGCATTCAGTGGCGGTTGAAACGCACCGACAGCAACACTAACACCTTTCGCTGACTTATCCCGGACAAAGTGGCTCTCAGTTTCGGTTTCACCAGAAGCTAACTGCGAGCTCGAACCGTCGTTGGCATCAGCAGTAGCTAGAGGTAAGGGAGAGGAGGGAGCCATTTTATCGTCGCCGATAGGTAGCTCAACCGGTGCTACGGCGGAGGAGCTCTTTGGAGAGGCAGGGCTCGACTCGACAGTAGCTGATTCGTGGGGGTTTAAAGGAGCCGCTTTGCACGCAATGCTTGCTGGCTCTTCGTGATCTGTGGCAGAGGTGCTCTGCGGTGAAGCGGAGCTCGACTCAGGCACAATTACAGAGACTTCGTTTGCATAAGAAGGATTGGTCGAGGAGGCGGTGATCACTGTCTGATTGGACGAAGCATCAGCGGAGGTAGCAACTAGGTCTGCAGCTCCTTCGGATTGTTGAGCAACCGCACCGGCGGGGAGGCAAGATTGGGAATCAGAAACAATCAGATCGGAGTGAATTACAAGATCTACCGCATCAGACAACGAGGGTGGGGACGATTTCGCCGGAGAGGGCCTCTTAGGAGGGAATTTCCCCGGAGACTTCTTGGGTTTCTTCTTCTTCATCTTCGTCGCCAGAGAAAAGGGTGTAGATGAGTAGAGGGTGAGGAGCCGACGCCTAATAAGATGCCGGTGAGCGGCGAGAAGGGACGACACAGTGGAGAATGGAGGAATCGCCTTATGAGTCGCCTAGGAGAAAGAAAAGTTACCGTTTTTTTTGACGTGTAGAAAGAATCTCTTCTAACTATTCAAAAAGTGGAAAACGGTTTAAATTTATTTCTCTTGGTTTGAGCTGAAAAAAGAGTTCTGCTGTGTTTAACTTTTACTGCTTTCATATTACTCTATTTTACTCTTAATTTTTTCCACTCATTTTCTTTTATTTAATTAATCTAAGTTACTCTAGTTCTAACCAATCAAACCCCTCGACTGATGGTTACGGCTAATATATATTCAGTTGTATAATTAAATACATGCTTTGGAAATATAATTATTCAGTTGACAAAATATTACAGACCTAGCACCTTTAAATCATCTATATCATGTCATATTGAAAAGGAGTTTAAAAGTGATCTTATCACTATAAATTAAATCGTCATTTCTAAAATCTTTTGCGCATGTCTATTATTATAAAAGAGTGTTTTTCTCTCTCTTGGGTGTGCCACGTCGGATTCCAGCTAGATAAGTTGTTTCACGACGTGCTGACAAGTGTCCCGTTATGTAAAGTGCAGCATTTCATTTAAGTTCTTCCGTCATGGGCTTTGTTTGTGTATGTTGGGCTCTGAAATTAGAAGGTGTATCCGGCCCAGTTAGATTGATTCTGCGCTCCAACCCTAATTATGTTCTACGAAGATCATCTCTCTTCTTCGTGCGACGACGAGTTGACATTTGCGCTTCTCCATACGATATGAAACGGTCTGAGTTATTGGCTTCGTGTTTACTCCCACTGATTCACTCAACCCACTATGTTGTCTTCAATGCTTTGTTTTGATCTGTAAAGCGGTGTCTCTAATCCTATAAAAGGTAAACCTTTCTTTTCGTAGAACATCATCATCTGTACTCTTGATTTCGAATACATTTGTTGATTTTGTTTGTATTTGTGATTTTGTGTTTTCATGTTTCGATTAGATTGCATTTTACCCTAGATTGAAAAACTCGATTTTGTGTTTTAGATGAATAGTAAAGGTTTCTTCAATTAGTTCAAAGTATTTTGCAGCTTTAGGACGCATCTCAGCAGTATTATCTCAGTTTCTAAGCTCTTTCTTATATGCAAAAATGTGAACCCTTTTCTTTGATCTCTAATTTCTTCTCTTTCTCTTTGGCACAGCTAATGCATCAGGAAATTGTTTAAGCTATCCTCCATGTCATCAAAAGGTTGGTGTTTAGATCATGAAAATATCTTCACGTCACTTTCATTGCATACAACTAAGATCCACTTTCCTCCCGATTGCAGAGAGTTCGGAATCACGGTGACTCTAAAGCCTCACCAAGTTGAAGGAGTCTCTTGGCTTATGTACAAATATCTTCTCGGCGTCAATGTCCTTCTCGGTAACTCTCCGCCCTTTTTCTTCAGATATAAACCAGAACTCAAAAAGTTTTTTTAGTACGATTGCAGGCTACGAGGTACCACCACTTTTTTTTTTGATTCGCTATCTTTGTGATTGTATCTATGTTGAGACTAATCTACAGATTGAGCATATGGTGTTGGGGAAGACTCTAGAAGCAATTTTTTTTTTGAGTTATCTGAAGTTTCTTCAAGGATTACGAGAGCCATTTTGTGAGTCAATGAGATCGGCTTCTTAAAAATTTGTCCTTTGAGCGTAACGGATGGTTGGGTGTGAGAGACAAAAGGTTCACTCCAGAACATGAAGTTCTTAGGTATGTTTGTATTGCTTTGTTTTGATCTGTAAGGCTGTGTGTAATTATATTGTTCTGTTTGTTTTGTTCCAGGAATCTTTGTTACTGTTTAGTGTGTTGTTTACAACGTATGATATAGCATTGCTGGATCAAGACTTCCTTTCTCAGATTCTGTGGCAGTATACTGTAATTGATGAAGCTCAAATACTCAAGAATCCCAACAGATTGAGCAGAAAGAGATGGGAGTAGTATACGTAGATATTGTGTATGTTGTCGCTCGCTTGGGAAACAATTGACATATATTGTATATATAGATATAGATTTGTAGTAGCTTTTCTAATTAATAACTATGAGACTCAAACTTTTGATCCTTTTGGAATTTTGTTAGGCAAGAAACCTTTCCACCGGCATAGAGCCATAGATCAAGAGTCAGCTATTGCTTGACCTTTCGCAGACTCACTAAAGCATTGTTTATCATTCCTGTATTAACATTATTTTTCTTTACTCCCACATTGAAAATCTATCACTTTGTTTATAATGAGGGTGATGCAATCATATATGGCTTCGGATTTCCACTTTTGGTGAAGTCTTTGTTTGAAAATAGTAATATCACCTTCATTTAAAACTCATCTCTGTTTTCCAATTGATTATATAGGATCATCGTTCTCTGTTGTAATTTGAATGATGAATCTTAATAATTAAACAACTCCTGATAACCACAAAATAAAGCACCAAGTTCTTGACAAAGTTTTTGTTTTTCAGATTGAACGAATAAACAAAAAGAAGATGAAAAAGTTGGTTTGTTTACATGACACCAAAAAATACCACTGAAATTTATACCTAAAACTAAAAACGAACCTTGAAATTTGGTTGTTTATATGATCCATCAATAAAAAAATATCTTAAATAATATCCAAACACGTGACAAAAAAAGTTAAAAAAATAATATCCAAACATATTGGGATGAGTCCTTAATGTTTTGGTTTATACGTTTGCAAGCTATAACAATACAAGTTTTTCTCCCCACTCAAGTTACAAAATGGGAATTATAAAACCAAAGTAGTAACACATTAAGCAAGAGATTGCTAAAGTTATAAGAAGTGTCTTTTTTAAATTAAAAAAAAAATATTCATTAGCATAACAAGAAAACAATGCTCAAATAGTTTTTCTCCCCACTCAAGTTACAAAATGGGAATTATAAAACCAAAGTAGTAACACATTAAGCAAGAGATTGCTAAAGTTATAAGAAGTGTCTTTTTTAAATTTTTTTAAAAAAATATTCATTAGCATAACAAGAAAACAATGCTCAAATCAGCTTTTTCAGTCAGCATCTGATTTAATACAAGAAATTGTCGGGTTTAAAATTGATTTTTAGGCTTGATTTATTAGAAAACCAGTAATTCGACCATATTATATATACAACAATAATTATATTTAAGTGAGAGCACTATAACTGTAACTTAAGATCAATGTTGAAATTGATTTTGAGAACAAAAAGGTTAATTTAAAATTATTCAACAGATTTCTAAAAATATTGTCAAAAAATAATAATTGAGTGACTATACATAATATAGTTCAATAATATAAAAAATTCCAGTAGTAAATAGAAAAAATTTGTAAAGAAAACAAAAAAGGAGGAAATCTATTTATGATATTGCTTTTTTGTTTCATCAAGTCTAAAAAATTAACAAGAAAATTATTGAAAACAACAAACACAAATTAACACATAATCAAAACAAAATATTTTCAGAAAGAAGTAGTTGGCAAAAAAAAAAAACTGATCTAATAAATGGAACACTAACTAAAACACAAAGGAAACTAGTATATTTAAAATAAAAAATGATTCCTTACAAAGAAAATTAATCTATTGATTCAATAAAAATATTCAAACAGAAATTTAATACTGATATATATATATATATTTACAGTATAAACACGCAACATAAAATAAAACAAGAAAACTAAGGTTGTACAGTATAAACAGTTTTAAAAATATTTATATTTGTACAATATAAACAGAAATTCAGTGTAAAAAAATTTGACCAAAAATATATAAAGTATAAATAAAATATATAAATTACCATAAAATAAATATTTTAAAAATCTAATTCGTCAAAATAAAAAAATAACATAAATATATTAAACTATTTTAACAATTTTATTAAAAAATTAACTTGATGCAACGAAACTAAGGCTAATATTTTACCATCAAAACTTTCAACTGAAAGAGGTCATAAAACTAAATAATAACAATTACCCAATAATAATTCTCATATGATATAAAAAATCATTAAAAGATAAAAAATAACAAAATACTTAATTACAAAAATAAAACTAGAAAAGAACAACTGATAAATAGCTGAGTGTATAAAAATGAAACCATATATAATACCAGAACTTATATTATAATCAATTAGACTTTCAAATCAAACATTGTGCTACACAATTAATCGACATCTCACGCATAGCGCAGAAAAAAAATACTAGAATCATAATTATTTTGTGATTATTTAATAATTTCATTATAGTCAAATTTTAAAAATATTTACTATATATAAAGAAATAATGTTAAAATCATATTCTAAAAAATAATCAAAAACATTTACTTAAAAAATTGTAGATGTTTATTCAGATAACATGATTTAGCTAATCTACAAATATAGTAGCATATAAAAGAATCAATAATGTATATTTTTATCACAACAATTTTACTATTTTCACATTGTTTAAATAAGCAATTAAAAAAATAAAATATTTGAAAATTAATAAACAAGTACAATTACATAGTTATATACATCAAACATAAATTATATTTCGCGTGTAGCGCGGATCGACCCTAGTTTTATATATGAAAAGTTGCTAAATCGTAGTCAAAATTTTTTTGCTAAATCAATTCTATGTATGAATCATGCAAGGTTACCAAAGAGTGATATCATTTCAGAATATATATATATACAAGTTTATTAGGGCCTATTGATGGTTTTATACAGGGAGGATGTTTTTTTTTTTTGTGCACCAACAGAGAGGATGCTTAGACCATGATTAATCCAGGGTTCTTAGAGTGGAGTTTTTAGCGGAAGTTAAGAAACTGTTTCTTTACTTTTAACTAAAAAAACTAAGAACCGGTTCTTAAAGTCCTTATCTAAGAACCGATTCTTAGCTTATTTAGTTAAAAGTTAAGAAACAGTTTCTTAACTTCCGCTAAGAACTTTATCCTAAGAACCCCGGGTTAATCATGCTCTTAGAGCATATTATTGGAAAGTTCTTAGGGTGGGGTTATTAGCGAAATATAAGAACCCGTCTCTTATATTCCGCTGAGAAGTCTCCTATAATAATGCTCTTAGCGTATTCAAGTATAATAATATTTTTTATATAATGCCTCTTTGGACTTTCGAGTAGCTATATGCAGAGGGAAGGTCTAAATGTTGAAGACACATGGCAAATAATTGAATAGTAGTTTTTGCCATTTCTGGTGCAACTAATATTCTCTAAACAATGTGTCTTCCCATTTATAGAAGTCTTTCAAGTTAAATACTCTTTATTCATTTGAATACTTTAGGATTGTTATTAGTTGAATATTATTTCAAACAAGGAATAAGTCAGAAATCTGTTTAAGCATAAATTAAAATCAAACTAAGTTTTTAGTGCACCAAGGGACAAACGTCCTGCGAAATGGATGAAGCAGCCAAAATCATTTGGAATCAATTCCCTGACAATTTGTTTTATTTCCTCTTGTTAAACTATTATGATAATTTGATGGAAATTGTGATTCCAGTATAACTGGAAAATACATATATGCACCTGTAAATGCTATTTTATTCATATGAATAAACAATTGTGTAAGGATCCAATTAAATGATTACATACATGAAATCACCGTTCAACATCTACGTTTTATATTTTTCCTAGTACGCCCTCTCGTGTTACGCTTCCACAATTTGCTACATCAACTTCCTGTACCATTTATAGGGTCGTCTACCGACAATTCAAATCAAATATATTGGAGCGTGTAGGGAGTTACAGTACTTTGGGTTACTAATTGTTGGCGAGTTAAAAATAATTTGAATTATCACTTCAAGAAATACGGATTTCAGCTACCAAAATTTTATTTCTTAAAATAGCAACGAAATACCCCGACTATATATCATGTAAAAAAAAATCAAATATTGTCGTCTATCATCGCCAAACAGCAACGAAAATGATTCATGTCCATTTTGTCTCTAGCTACGTAATGAATCACCAATCCATTTAATTAAAATGAGACCACTCTTTGTATTTTGTTGGATTTGTATTGTTAGTGTTGTCGACATATTATAACTCGAGTTCAATTGAGTATAGATACGTGTGTGTGTTGTCATACATGTATCCTTCTTTAAAACAACTTTAAGGAACGTACCGGCGACCGACCGAACCTTTGGGTTTTGCTTAAGAATATCCGTGACATCTGGCATTTAGAAATCCTTATACCAAAAAAAAAAAATCCTTATACGATTCCGTTGAGCACCGTATGAGCTTACTTTTTCTTTTCTTGCTAAGTAACTCTACTTGCCAAGTTGCAACGAAATTTTTTTTTTAAGTTGCAACGAAAACAGTCAAAGATGAAAGGAAAGGAAGCCTAGCTAGTAATAAGATAAAAAAAACTATAAAATTTTAGATTTTCCTTTTTTACAATAAAAACAACAGTAATCATGCACCAACCCTAACCTTTATTTCCCAAAAAAAAAAAAGAATTAATTTGTTATATATATAAAATAACGTCGAAGTAAAAAATCAACAAAAAAAATTTCCCCTAACATTTGGGAAGATCAGCGGGTGGAGGAAGCAGTGACTGGTCAGGACCATGACCGTTGTCCACGACGAATGCCATCTTTAGACCCCAAGTTGTATGGATCTCCAAGTGACAATGCATGAACCACACCCCTTATAATATAAAAAAAAAAGAAACAGAAAATAACAACCCAATTAATTAGCACAAAACTATAGCAAGTTGAACCGACTGTTGCATAAATAATGCGTTACAACATTATAAATAATAAATAAATAATTATTGATCGAAAAAGACTAACTGTTTGACAAAGTAATGCGTAACAAGACCAACAACTATATACAAAAAGAAACCAATATTAGAAATTAGCTATACTAGAAGTCTACACCTCATGCATGCATTATTTTATCAAGTACCTGGGTTGTCAGCGATGAATCTGATGGCTGTCCAACCACCAGCTGGAACACCAACGGTATTTCTCTCAACCGGATCCACCAAGTTAAACCTCTTTGGATCCTTTTCCGGGTTAAAATTCCCTAAACCTCTACCAACCTCAAAGAAGTTAAACCCGTGAAGATGAAACGGATGGTTCTCCGACAAGATCATCGCCGTATTTTGTAGAATGATTTGCACCGTCGCGTTGTAAGGAAGCCGGTAAAGCTTTGTACCTGTCATCGTCGCCGCATTAACGCTTTGATCAACTGGTGCCGTATAGTTATATGGATTAGACGGTTTGGCCGGAAAGTCGTCGGTAAATACGTGTGAAATATTGAAGTAATGAGCTTGTAGAAGAGCGGTTTCAGGCATGGTGAACGTTACGTTGTTTATTCCAGCCACTAACCGAATACCATTGTTGCAGCTCGGGCAAGGGTTCGCGCCTAGACCCACCGTGAAGAACAAAGAGTGATCAACTGTAGTTGGAACTTTAGCCGGATATTCACGGGAGTTCAAGCTCCTGAGCGACTTTATGAATTTACTCGAAACCAACGTTGCGTTTGGCTGCGGAAGTGAAGCGAGGACTGTTTTCTTGGAGGAGGAAACGGTGTGGCCAATGTAGTGGAGAGTGGCTGTGGCGGTGACGTTGTCGAAGGAGATGGGAGCGTCCATAAACGTTGTGGCGGCGACCATGTATTTGGAACCAGTGTTTGCGTTTGCTGTTAAGAGAACGTTAGTAGTCTGTCCCGGAGCGATGAGGACGGTGTCGGTTTTATAGGGTTTGGTATAAACAGCATCAACTTCTACGACGGTTAACTTGTGACCAGCGATTTTAAAGAAGAGCTCTTCGTTTAGTGCGGCGTTGATAATCCGTAACATGTATGTCTTTCCTGGTCTCACCGGCAAACCATAACCACCTACAAGTAAAAATTAAAGAAAAAAATTATAGTACCATATAGCTACTAAGAAAAATTGAAATGGCTAATTACTTTAGGTAATTAAATTGCTAAGTAATTACTTTGGGAAGGACAATTAGAGATGGGGCCGGAGTGACCATTGATGGTATGTGCATCAGAGGCGTTAGGAGCTGTTCCATTTTTTGTAGCCTCGTTTATAAGTTGCTCCACGTCCGATTTCCACCATTCACCTATATATATTATAAAAATATTTATATTTATGGTGAAGAACATTAATCAATCTATCGTTTAAGGAAAATTATGTTTTGGTTGGGGTAGCTCACCAAGAACAATGGTTTTCTCTTTGTAGGGCTTGGGGAAAGGGTATGGGACACCAAGCTTAGGCAAGATGACAATGGCCCCATGCACCGTGGCCCGAAGCCACAATATGTGAGCATGCCACCATAAGGTTCCTCGTTGGCCCGTCAATGTGAAATTATAAAGATAATTTTGCCGCGGTTGGATAGGACATTGTGTAATGTAAGCCGGTCCATCTGCCCAACCTGTCCTCAATTGCCTTACACCATGCCTATACATGCATGGATATCACCTTGATTATTTTTATTATACAGTTATTGTAAGCTAGCTGTTGGGTCTATTTGATACATCGTTAACGTTAAGGGTTTGAATTGAATAAAGATACGTAAATTCAAGGGTCGTGTCTCACTAATATCTTTTTTTGGTCAACTTCTCACTAATATCTAAAAAGGTTTGTTTGAGGTTTGCTCACCAATGGATGGAGACGTTGTATTTGACATGATTCACTACTTTGATCAAAACGGTGTCGTCTTCTCGTGCAACAATTGTGGGACCTGGAAATTGGCCGTTAACCGTGACAATAGGCTTCGAGGAGCACAACTTTGTGGTGTTCGTCATCACCACCTGGGCGTGCACACATTTAAATACATCGGTCAGTAGTGTACAGTACATAGTGCATGATCGTATATGGCGTATTCATGCATGAATCATATCATGCAAAATAACCACATAGGCACATACTATAATTGTAGGTATATAATTAAGAAATGAAAATAAGAAAATTATATGGGTCCTTAAATTAACAATCCAATTGCGTACGTAGAGGCCTGGCGTTTTTCACGAATATTGTATCATTTTGTGCATGCATGTATGCGTTAAACAATATATGCATGACAGAGAGACTCACATTAAATTTGTAATGTCGGATTATGGAGTGAACGGTGGTTGGCGAGAGAAGAAAGATAACAAAAAGCGTTAGGATGCATACGCTAAATCGTCTTGGAATCTCCATATTCACTGGTAAAGTCTTTTTGTCTTGATGTTGTTATGGATTGAATAATGTATGTGTGTCTATATATATGTCAATATGTGTGTATGAGCTACGAAGGAAAGTTTTAGCTGTGGTATGTAGAAAACTGTTGTAATGTCGTTTTTACTTGTTAGGTTGAAGAAATAGAAGAGCCGTGAAATGAAGCTCTTTAAATGGAATGCACTGGAAGAAGACATAATAAGAAGAGGAAAGGTCATTGGTTAGATTCGAGAGAGATTAAATATAATGGAAATAAAATGAATGTAAAATTGAAGATTAAGATATGAGATGTTTACAAGTCAAAAGGGCTTAGGTGATCTGGTGGCCCAACCATATTTTAGGTCTAAGTATCTCATCATCTAACTAATCTCACCCAACTTGTTTTTCTTTTCATTTTGCGTCTGATTAATCAACTTTATATAAGTTATGCTGAACCTAGCTGCTGTAATTAATCAAGTTTTTTTCTTCGTAATTAAACAAGTGTTTTTAAATAGCAACTATATGGATCTCTTTCTCGGGATCGCTTAGAACATGATTATTGGGAGGTTCTTAGGGTGAACTTCTTATAGGAATATAAGAACTCGTCTCTTAACTTTTAACTAAAAAAGTTAAGAACCGTCTCTTAAAACTTTTATTTAAGAGCTGGTTCTTAACTTTTTTAGTTAAAAGTTAAAAGTCAGGTTCTTATATTCCGTTAAAAACTCCATCTAAAGAACCTTCCAATAATCATGCTGTTAGTTTTTTCAATGGATAATTTACAAATGCCAATCAACCATGTTTTTGACTTAATAGAAAATCATATTCCTTCACAATAAGGTCCATGACGAGCTAATTAATATAATCGAACAGACTTTTAGACTAAATCAAGCAACACCATATCATCAAGCAACACCATATCTTGATTTAATTTCTTTGTAGTAAAACATGCTACTAAAACATAGTAACAAATTTAACAATTTACAATTATAAATTAATAGATTATTACTTAGAAGATAGTGGTTTTGATTGTTTTAAAGTCTTTATTAGATTTTGATCCACGCTTGGAAATCGCAGATTTGTTTTTGTAATTAAATATATTTTAAATGAATTTCTATATAAGATAGTGTGTAAGTTTGAGCATATTTTTCCAAAACCACGGACCAAACCATACCAAACTGAGAAACCAAAATTGAAATTAATAACATAAATAATAGAGCAAATCATATATCACCAAACTGAGAACCAAATGAGTACCTGAATTTTTAAATAAAAATTATATATTTAAAAATATTAATTACATTCAATTTTTAAATAAGTACAAAATATTCTAAAAATACTATTTATAAACCGGATAACCCGAAAAATTGAATTACCCGAATATTTCTATTTGGTTGATAAATAATTTAGTTAACCAAAAGTATAATTTATGTATATAATTATATATATATATACCTATGTTTAATATAACACGTAGTATCAAAACTATTTCAAAAATAATATTACGTTTTAAAATAAGTAGATTTTGTTCTAAAACACAATTCTACTGCTAACCTATTTTAAGGTATCGATATAGTGTTAATAAATAAAAAAGTGTTTTCAAAGTTTTTAGAAGTTATCACTAACCGATTTATAATTGGTTAGATTAAATATCTAACAGAACCGAAGATAAATAGCCATTTTATGAAAATATAGCAGATGGAAAGATTGAACCGGTTTTATGTAGACCATAATTATATCTATGGATTCGTATAGGAACTGGTTTGGTATTAAATAATACAACCAACTTGGAATATTAAGTTGTGACAAACATAGTTTAGTTTGTGAATGATAATGTTGAAGTGTTCATATATATAACATGGTTAATGAAATCAGTTTAGTTAATAAGGTTGACATAGAATAATGGTTGATCTCTGTAAAAGATCCAATTTTTCTTACAATGGATATTATATTCTATTTATAGTTTCCGAAGGTATTAACTATTAAATAAATCACAAGTAAGCACATATACAAATATATGGTGGACATTTTTTAATAATAGGACAAAATAATTATGACGAAATAATGCGTATATAGTAAACATATATGTAGAGAATTAGGTTAGTATCATTTTTTTATGACTAATTTGCTTTTAGTGAAGAATAATTAAGTTAGTAGTATGAGAAATAATAGGAATTCTAGTTAAATGAAATGATCCAACTATTACTTGTTTTAAGTAGATTTTTTTAGGATTTTTTCTCTTTTAATAGTATGATGTTCCGAATTGTAGGAATCAATTTAGATATAAATTATTAAATTTATATAATATTGTGTTTTTAAGTTTATATAGTTATATATTTTTATCTAAAGTTTATATAAGATAATATCTATATATATGGCCGGATATAGAAAGTATACCAAATATGTGGTCATTGACATTTGACCTGGAAGTTCAATAATTCGTTAGAAAGGCGAGCTAAAAGCTACTTTTAAGTTGTTATATAACAGCTCATCTAATCCAACTATATAACTTTCTCCGAAGAAAATTCAGTGATTGTCCGCAAACTTAAATCTAATATTCTCTGTTTCGAAATAATACTAGCTAGATACGGACCCGCGCTATGCACTAATATTGTTTTGTCGAATTTTTATATATATATTTAGTAATAGGTTATATATGTCTAGAATTTTTTTATGTAATTCACTTCTATATAATAACTTTTTATAGATATATTGAATTGTGATATTGTTACAAAATATAGTGTACATGTTGATTTTTCCATGCACAAAGTTTCAATGTTGTTGTGTTTTTTTTCTAATGTTAGATGTTGTGTTTGTAATTTAATATTTTGATATAGAAATGTAATTTCGAATTTCTTTTCTTAAAAATATTTTTTTATTTAAATTATTGTTATTAAACTATTTTAACAAATTAATATGATTGTCTTTGTAACTATTTTTGTTGTTAAAAAGATCATATTTGACGCAAATATTGTATGGAATTACTTTTTACTTTTAAGATATAGCCATGAGTCTAAGTTTTTGAATGTGAGGTGTATGGTCGTATTAGGTGCTGGAATATTATTTATAGTGACTTGATTAGGGGTGGGTGTTCGGGTCTATTCGGGTTTTGAATTTTTGTGGTCAAAGATTTCAGTTCCATTCGGGCATTTCTAAATTTTGGTTTGGGTTCGGTTCAGATCTTTGCGGGTTCGGTTCAGGTTCAGATAATCAATTGAAATTATTTTCAAAATTTTAAAATTCATTATATATTTTATCAACAAAATAATATATTACATATAAATTTTGATAACATATGTCAAAATACCTAAACTTAACATATAAATTGGTTTGATTTGAATAGAAAATAAATAAATATTTTAAGTATTTTTTTTGTTTTGAGTATAGTTTAACTATTTTACATATTTACTTTTAACTATTTGTATATACTACAAGTATTTTGTCGAAATTATATATATATATTTAGTAATAGATTATATATGTTTAGAATATTTTTATGTAATTCACTTCTGTATAATAAATTTTTATAGATATATTGAATTGTGATATTGTTACAAAATATAGTGTACATGTTGATTTTTCTATGCACAAAGTTTGTGTTTTTTTTTCTAATGTTAGATGTTGTGTTTGTAATTTAATATTTTGATATAGAAATGTAATTTCGAATTTCTTTTCTTAAAAACAACTTTTTTTTATTTAAATTATTGTTATTAAACTATTTTAACAAATTAATATGATTGTCTTTGTAACTATTTTCGTTGTTAAAAAGATCTGATATATTTGACGCAAATATTGTATGAAATTACTTTCAACTTTTAAGATATAGCCATGAGTCTAAGTTTTTGAATGTGAGGTGTATGGTCGGTCATATTAGGTGCTGGAATATTATTTATAGTGACTTGATTAGGGATGGGCATTCGGGTACCCATTCGGGTTCGGTTCGGGTCTATTCGGGTTTAAAGTTTTTGTGGTCAAAGATTTCAGTTCCACTCCGGCATTTCTAAATTTTGGTTCGGATTCGGTTCAGATCTTTGCGGGTTCGGTTCGGATTCGGATAATCCATTGAATTATTTTTAAAATTTTAAAATTCATTATATATCTTATCAACAAAATAATATATTACATATAAATTTTAATAACATATGTCAAAATACCTAAACTTAACATATAAATTGGTTTGGTTTGAATATTTGGATAGAAAATCAATAAATATTTTAAGTATTTTTTTTTGTTTTGAGTATAGTTTAACTATTTTAAATATTTACTTTTGACTATTTGTATATATTTTCAAATATTTTGGATAACTTAAAAGTATTATATATATTTTGCATGTTTTAATATACATTAAATCTAAAAATAATTTATATATAGGTTTATAAATCTATTTCGGATACATCCATGTACCCAAAATATTTCGGTTCGGATATGGTTCGGTTTTGATTCTTTAAATACCAAAATTTTGAACCCGTTCTGATATTTAATCAATTTTGGTTCGGGTTTGATACTACTTTTTCGGACCGGGTTCGGTTCGGTTCTTCGGATCTGAGTTTTTTTTCCCAGCCCTAGATTTGATACCGAAGAATAATTAGGTATAATGACATTAGGATATTCTGATTTACATATTTTCAAGATCGATGGCATATTCTGATTTCTGTATTTTGTAGAAGTTGTTATAAAAAAGTTAAAATATATAATATTTTGAATGTAGATTGGAAATTAATAAATAGATATCTGGGAATTTAAGGAAAAAATTCTTGAAAATTATATATCTTCTTATCAAATATAACAGAATAACGAAATAAAGAAATCTAAGTAAACTGTTTGCGGGTTTTTTTTTTGTTTGGAAGACATGTTTGTAAAGATTTGATGAAATCTATTTTAATAACCTGTGTCTAATTTTTTTTATTTGTTACTAAAAAACTAATTTTACATAAAAGACACGTGTATAAATCGTATGTTGTGGTTTATGATAAACAAAAAAAAACTTATGTAACGTAAAAGATGATCATGCTATAATCTATATATGGTTGAATCTTATAAACTGTAACCATTGTTCTCATATTGGCTGGTTTCTCTAAGTTTGACAGAAAAGAAAGTGGTCTCATACTAAATGTGCGTCATTGTAAGAAAGAACCAAGCTGTAAGCATTGTTTGCTATTAAGTGGACAAATTATAGTGTACTCTCTTTTTTGAACATGTACTGTGATGAAAGATGGACAAAAATATTAAGTAATAGGGCTTTTTGCAAAAGTGACTCAAAACTTGGAGTCAAACAGAAAACTAACCTTTTCTTTTGACTCTTTTTTTTTTTGAGATTTTAACCCCACACCTGCATTTTATCTACGAAAATGCCATTAACATTTTTTTTTTTTTTTTTCGAAAATGGCTTCTTTACTGTCTCAACCTCATCTTCTTCAAGTATTTACAATACTGCCACTGCAATGAATAGTGGCAACAACCTTGTACGAACTGTTTGGAGCTTTTAATGCCCTTTAATGCACGTAAATCTCTTTACACTCTCTCTGTTTCAATTGTTATGAACTAAAAATAACATTTCTTTCACTTTCTCTCTATATTCATCCAAAAAACTCAAGCTTTTGATTCAAAATATGGGCTATGGTTGACAGAGCCATATTTCTTTCGTTTTGACTTACGGTTGCTTTCGTTTGAGGTTCTGGGTGGTTGGAGAAGACCCTGTGTGCAAACGAAGTCATCTCACCTAGTTTAAGGTACGAATTTGAATTTTTTTTCAAGATCTGTTCGCGTAGAAGACTTACTAGTAAGTCATCTGTATGTAGAAGACTTACTGATGAGTCTTCTGGTCAAACGGACGACTTAAATTAAGTCGTCCAGCTTTGTTTGTTAAAAAAAAACACTCCAGACGACTTATATATACGTCGTCTACGAGAAACGGGCTAGTTTTGCATTTGACCGAATCGTGTCAGATCTTTGACTATTTCTGGACGACTTATAATTCAGTCGTCTCTGGGAAAGTTAAAATTTCAATATTTTATGAAAACTTGACGACTTACGTGTAAGTCGTCCTAGGTTAGTTTTGTAATTGAAAAATAAAACTTCATAATTTAACTTTAACCAGACGACTTAATATAAAGTCGTCCCTCCAGAAGACTTAATTTAAAGTCGTCCGGGGAAAGCAAAGTCGTCCAGAATTTTTCCCAATTTTCTGGTCAAACCTTGCTTATCCCGGACGACCTTAAATTAAGTCGTTTAGCTGGACGACTTTCATCTAAGTCGTCTGGAGAAAGTTAAATTTCAAGTTTTATTTTTCAATTACAAAACTAACCTAGGACGACTTACACGTAAGTCGTCAAGTTTTCATAAAATATTGAAATTTTAACTTTCCCAGAGACGACTGAATTATAAGTCGTCCAGAAATAGTCAAAGATCTGACACGATTCGGTCAAATGCAAAACTAGCCCGTTTCTCGTAGACGACTTATATATAAGTCGTCTGAAGTTTTTTTTTTAACAAACAAAGCCGGACGACTTAGAATTAAGTCGTCCCTTTTAATTTTCAATTGCAAAAGTGACCTCTTTAGACGACTTACCTTTAAGTCTTCTGGACGACTTAATGCTAAGTCGTCTGCGGCAATGTTTATTGAACTTCTTCATTTTTTCTCTATGTTTACTAATGTGTTTTATTTTGAATATTTGCAGATGATTTTTCAGTTACATGCAGTGTATGGAGAATGGTTGTTGAGAGATTTCCGTTGGGATTTTGTGGTTGATGATCTCAAAGGAGGAAGATTGTTTTTATTGAATGAAGATTCAACACATGCTGAACTTGTTGCAATGGCTCAAGAAGATTATAACCTGGACATGAGAACAGTGAGTGTGGAGATTAGCTACTCATTACCAGCAGAAATGATGATGGCTCCAGGCAGTCTTCCCATTCATGTTACAAGTGATAGACAAGTTCGAAACTTGCTGGAGATACTCAAAACCCATAGAGTATGTCTTTGTGTATCAAGCCGCAGCAAGGTCGAAACGGTTTCAGAGAAAAGGGATATTGATGAAGCTGGTGAATGGGAAAAAGATGTTGGTGATAATGATGAAGCTGGTGAATGGGAAGAAGATGTTGGTGATAATGATGAAGCTGGTGAATGGGAAGAAGATGGGGAGGAGGAAAATGGGGAGGAGGATGCTGATAATTCTATTGTTGGTGAAACGGATCAGAATGGTGGGGATTACAGTCTTTATGGAAAGGTTCCAGATGAGGACGAGGAAGATGATGATAATATTTGTTTTGAAGAAATCCAAAAGACATATGCTAAGACAAATGCTATTGAAGGAGGAAAATCGAATGGTACCAGTATCTATGTCAACCAGAGTTTTGTTAGCAAGGGTGCACTGCTTTCAGAGCTGCGGTTGGCAGCAGTGAGGGGTAAGTTTTCTTTCAGATTATACAAATCAACGAAAACTCTCGTTGTGGCAACATGTCCGGTTAGCTATTGTGGATGGAAGGTCAGAGCGAGTGTCAAACATGGGACAAACACGTTTTGGGTAACAAAGTATGTGGAAAAACATTTATGCTCAGCGGGAGACCGAATCGCTCAGCGGAGACACTGTACTCCGAAGTATGTAGGTAGTCTTTTCATTGATCGTGTTGGAATCATTGATGGGATAACTCCGCAGCATATCACTGATGCAATGAGGAACATGTTTGGCATGGCGCTTGATTACACCACTTCATACAGAGCACTGTTATATGCACAAAGATTGGTGAGAGGATCAGCAGAAGAAGGGTATTCGCGTCTGGCATCATATCTCGAGCAAATCTCCATTGCAAATCCTGATTCTATCACGGCGATAGAACTTGATTCTATGAAAAGATTTAAGTATCTATTTCTCTCTTTTGGAGCTTCTATCAAAGGTTTTAAGTATCAGAGAAGGGTCATTGTGGTGGATGGAACTCACCTAAGTGGAAAGTATGGAGGAACTATGTTAGTTGCAGCCGCACAAGATGGCAATTTTCAGATATTCCCATTGGCTTTTGGGATCGTGGATGAGGAAGATATACCTTCTTGGGAATGGTTTTTCACAAAATTGGCTAGTTGTATATCTCATGACAAGCCTCTGGTGATAGTCTCCGACCGGCACAAGGCCATTAAAAGTGCGTGTGATAAGGTGTTTCCTTGGGCAACCCGAGGAATATGTTATTATCACCTTCAAGATAACATTGTCAAAAAGTTTAAAGGGAAACATCTCATGTACTTGGTGAAAGGGGCTGCTTATGCTCACACGGTTTACGATTTTGACCGGTACATGGCTGAGATACGGAGTGCAAACCCGGAACTTGCAACGTATTTGGAGAAAGCCGACGTCAGGCTATGGTCAAGGGTTTATTGTAAGGGGAACAGGTTCAACATAAAAACAAGCAACATTGCTGAATCTATTAATTCCGCACTGAAGCGAGCAAGAGGATTTCCGATTACGTTCCTGCTGGAGTTCATAAGGCAGAAGTTAGGAAAATGGTATTGGAAAAGGAGACAAGATGCTTTGAGTCTCACAACTGAACATAGCGGGGGTGTTGAATACTTGCTTGCTGTTCGAGAAGAGATAGCGGGTACGATGACGGTCGAACCAATTGATGGATGGCATTTCTTTGTCAAAGGTGGCAAAATGGACTGTGTGGTTGATTTGGAACATGCAAAGTGTGATTGTGGTGTCTATGGAGTGGAGAAAATACCTTGCTCTCATGCTATAGCTGCTGGAATACATGCTGGTTTGCATATCTCCACACTTGTATGTCCACTGTACTCAAAGAATTATCTGTATGCAGGATACTCAGAGAATATATATCCTATCGTGTCACAACATATTGAGGAACGAGAATGCTTTCCTCCAGAACTAAAGCGTGGTCGGGGGAGACCGAAGAAATCAAGATGGCAATCTTGGTTGGAGCTATCTAGGATGAGAGGACACAAACCCAGGAAGAAACACAGGGCACGGAGATGCTCAAACTGCAAGGAAACTGGCCATACGAAACCACAATGTACACAACCAGTTGACTAGTTGTCCAGACGACCTAAATTTAAGTCGTCCAGTGTATTTTATTTTTAGACGACCTTCTACTAAGTCGTCCAGTGTATTTTATTTGAAGACGACCTTCTACTAAGTCGTCCAGTGTATTTTATTTTTAGACGACCTTCTAGTGTATTTTATTTTTAGACTACCTTCTACTATCCCTTCAAGTCGTCCAAACCTTCTAGACGACTTATTTGTAAGTCGTCCAGTTGGAAAACCTTCCAGACGACTTATAATAAGTCGTCCAAACCTTCTAGACGACTTATTTGTAAGTCGTCCAGTTGGAAAACCTTCCAGACGACTTATTTCTTCCAGACAACTTATATATTTACAAATCTATACAAAGACAAGCTGAAATACAAATACTTCGCTTGTTAAAAAATCATGTTCAAATACAAAGACAAGTTCAAATATAAACACTAATCTAATCATACAAGCCCACGAACTTATCACCATCCACATTTTCTTTTAGATGCTGATCAACAAGCTCCTTCCATATATCCACCGCCATATTATCCCTCATTTTCTTTGCGTTGCACCTAGCAAAGTCTTTAGGGTCAAAGGAGACCCCGAGAGCATGACATTCAATGTACTTTACAGTGTACACGCCACAATCACCATTGTTGGCCGTGGGTACACCTTTCAGCGGTCTCTCATATGTGTATGGCTCCAACCCGTATTTGACCCGTATTTCGTCGGTGGCTGCGCACTCAACAAGCAGATAAGGGACCATCTGGAGAAAAGGCTCCATTATCGCATCCCATGCGTCTGGTACACTAGATGAAGGTATGCTGTCCCAGACGACTATGTGCCTCTTAGGGATCGATATCCAAATAGCAACCCAATGCTTGTCGTCCAAGTTCACTGGCGCATAGATATCATCAATGTCCTCCCCCCACTTCTTGTTTGATTGGCAAAATGAAGGTATTGATCCGTCATAAAAATACGACGCCCCACCAGGTAGAACTCTTCCTAAACCTTTGTGATCAGGTTCCGATGTTTTGAAGAGGTGATACTGCTCTCTCCAAGACTGGGAAAAGTTGTGATCCAGGAAGCACATTCGCTCGCTCCTGAAAGCTTGTGGGTTCTCCTGATACCTCTGCCTTAGCACATTAATCCAAGCATCTATATGCTGCATATTAAATATAACAAGTTAGAAGTTACCAGACGACTTAAATATAAGTCGTCTACGTGGTCGTCCAAGTAGACGACTTTCCAGACGATTTATCTTTAAGTCGTCTGGAAAGTAGTCTACTTGGACGACTTTGTAGACGACTTAAATCGTGTGCAGAAGACTTACGCAGTCTTCCAGCCATCCTCTGGCTGTCCGGAGGAAGTGGTACCACCTTGTTGGTGATGTACGTGGTTTGTCCTCGGTCTTAGTTAAATAATGACTGCAAACAAAAAAGCAATCAGTTTTGGACGACTAAATCAAGCTATTATGGGTAAAGCAATCACTTACGGATCAGTTTTCAACCAATCAGCGAGTTCCTTCAACTTATCTTTGTTTACTGGCGGAAATGGATTATAGGCTGCCACTTTATCTTTTTTTTTCTCTGCCGTATAAGGAGATCTCACAGTGGGAGCAGGTTTCTTCGCTCGTTTACTCTTTGCACGCTTGTCCAATACAACCAGGCTCGGTTCTGAAACTGGATCGCTTGGCTCGGTGGAAGCGAGGCTCGGTTGGTGATCGGTGGAAGTGACAGCAACAATCTCTTTGGAGGTCTTATTTACCGAGTTCGCCTCGGTTGCTGTATCCTCCGGCAACCATCTCTGCAATAAAAGTTGCACACAAGTTAACTCTGGACGACTTAAACAAAAGTTGTCTGGACGACTAGTTAACCCTGGATTTGATACTAACCTCTTTGATTTGAGGAGGCTGTTTCTTTTGAGGAGGAGGCTGTTTCTTTTGAGGAGGAGGAGGCTGCTGCTGTTTCTTTTGAGGAGGAGGAGGCTGCTGTTTGGTTTGATGAGGAGGAGGCTGGTTACTAACCACGGTTTCATTGGCATGAGGGGTAGCCTGTTTGTTTCTACCCCCGGTTTCTTTGGCAAGAGGGGTAGCCTGTTTGTTTCTACCCCCGGTTTCTTTGGCAAGAGGGGTAGGCTGTTTATCTTGAGGGGTAGGCTGTTTATCTTGAGGGGTAGGCTGTTTATCTTGATTGGTGACACCAACCTTCTTCTCCACAGCTTCCAATCTATCGGACAACTTCCTAAACTCCCTCATGCACTTATTAAACCCTTTTTTCATGCAGTCAGCTACGCCCTTGAACATAATTTCCAACTCCTCTCTGGTCACCCCTCTAGCCTCTTCTCTAGCCTCTTCACTAGCCACTTTAGGAGCCTCTTTACGAGCTTTCTTCCGAGGTCTTGGATTGTCTTCCTCCTCCTCCTCCTCCTCCTCCAACACAACCATCTCTTTGGCCTTCTTTGATGGAGTCACAACCTTAGGTTTTGTATTGACCTTAGTACCAGTGACTTCCCAGCAATCCATGGTCCACTTCCACGGTCTCCGCTCATACATGACTTTAATGATGTTCTCCGCGGGCAGGTCCTCAACCTCAGAGTCCCATTTTGGCCACATTTCACTAATGTCCTTCTCAACAAAGTTGATCACGCGGGTCTGCAGTAAATAGAAGAATCGAGTTAGATATTTGAAAAAAAATACTAAATAGACGACTTAATTATAAGTCGTCTACTAAGTCGTCCAGCTGGAAGACCTTCCAGACGACTTATAATAAGTCGTCTAATAAGTCGTCCAGATGGAAGACTTTCCAGACGACTTAATTAAGTCGTCCGATAAGTCGTCCAGCTGGGAAGACTTTCCAGACGACTTATTATAAGTCGTCCGATAAGTCGTCCAGCTGGACGACCTTCCAGACGACTTATAATAAGTCGTCTGCGCAGTCTTTTGGATTGAAGTAAATACCTGACTCAAGATAGCAGCTTTCATTGATCTGCGGCCTCTGCTGCCCTCGTAAGCCAGTATCGGTGGAGACGGACTGTCTGCTCTGGGACCACCAATACTAGCACCCAATTCCGGCATAGCTGTGTACGTCCAGACCTGAAGAACTTGTATAAACCCATCCACGGTGTAACAGCCAGCAATTTCTTTGTTCCACAAAGAGTCCATCAGCACCTTAAATGCGACTCTCCCCCATGGATAATTCTCAAACCGTTCTAAATCCATCACTAGCCTTGCCAGAGTAGATCGTGTAGCGGTTGAAAACTTTCTCCCTTCAATGAATCCAGTGAAGATGGAGAGGTACGCGAGCCGCTTGCGATCTTCCCTGGACCAATCCCCGCATCTCTGCAGTGCTGCTATTATCTGATCAGTAGTTGGCCCAGCTTCCAGATGAACTCCCAGCATCCCCCAGAAAGAAACCATCTCTGGGGTAACGTCACATTTTGGTGTCTCAAGGTCCTCGATGTACTCGCAGTTTAGACCAGTGAGGTTTTCAAACTCTAACAGTGAAAACCTCAAAGGTTCTGGACCAACGAGAGACCACATCTCATACTTCTTCTTAATGTCCAGCTTGAAACTGAGCATGTAGTGAACCAGCCTTGAAGCCCAACCAAATCCCTGCTCCTTGAACTTGATGAAAACTCCCAAACTCGACTCCTTGAGCTCTTCAAATTCGTCATCAGTAAGAGCTTTCCTAAGAGCAGTATGCAACTTGCTGTTATCCGTATGATACGAAATGCTATTGTGGGCTTCTGGTTCTTCCCCTGATGTGTATAACCTACGGGGGAGTTCTGGAATATCCATCCTTTTTGTCTGCAAAATAATCAAAGACAACAATATAAGTCCAGACGACTTAGTAGACGACTTATAATTAAGTCGTCTGGAAAGTCTTCCAAATGGACGACTTATATTTAAGTCATCTACTAAGTCGTCCAGTTGGAAGACTTTCCAGACGACTTAAATTACTTACAAGTCTTCCAGTCGCAGAAGGAGTTGGAGTACTCGTCATTGCGGTTATAGATCTGAAAAAATAAACGTGAAACGGTGAGAATGAGTAAATTGATAGAGACAACGTTTTATGTTCATCTTTTCCTCGAGATTGATGACTTAGCGGCGTTAGGGTTTACAGAGAAACGGCGCTAAGGTTTACAGAGAAGAAGCGGCGGCGCTAGGGTTTAGAAGAAGCGGCGGCGCTAGTGTTTAGAACGTTGGTGACCACGGTGGCGAGGGCGACGGTTTGTTCGGAAATAGTGGAAGCGGCGGCGCTAGGGTTTAGAGGAATCGGCGGCGCTAGGGTTTAGAGGAATCGGCGGCGCTAGGGTTAGAAGAAGCTGCGGCGACAACGGTGAGAATGAAGTGAGATAGATAGCCGATGTTGAGAACGATGGTTTGTTCGGAAATCGTGGGAATTCGAAATCGCCTTTGAGAGAGAACTGTTAGGGTTTCTGAATATCGCGAAAAATGAAAAAAAAAAAAAAAATCACCTTATATATTGGGTAAATAATCCGGTTAGCTTTAAAATTACATTGGTAAACTTTAAGGTTTGGTCCGGTTTAGACGACTTATTCTGGCTGATAATGTACAACAGACGACTTAATATTTAGTCGTCTGTTTTCAGACGACAAAATATTAAGTCGTCCTAGACCCTAAAATGAACCCCTAAACTAAAATGACTAGATTAACTAACTAACCACGTTATAAAATCAAATTATACTTAAATAGTGTTTACTATACACAGAAATGAACACGCATAAGTAATTTTAAAAATTTTCAAAAACGGTTTTAATGCTTTCCAAAATCTAACCCTAAGAACACATACAATACTACAACATATGTTGATGAAACATAAACTTAAGAATATCATGACTCACTACTTTCACTCATCTATGCTGAAAACAATTGAAATTTGTTATATCTTAATTTATACCTCCTAAGACATATGTTAATTACATAATTCCCATTTTTCACTTATCAAAATATTTTTTACAAAATTTTTAAATTATGTTTAAGACTAACTGTCCAGACGACTTTAAGTTAAGTCGTCTGGACGACTTATTTTCAAGTCGTCTAAACAGACGACTTGCGAGGGGTAGAAACGTAAAAAGAATTCCGTTTTTTTGTTTGGTCACAAGGGGATAGTTGTAATTTCAATAGCCTTTTAGGTTACTTTTGCCTTTGACCCAAGTTGGGGTATTGTTTTGGGTTTGACTCCAAGTTTTGAGTCACACTTGGCAATTCTCCCTAAGTAATATGATGTATTATGTTGCAGTTTATGATCACAAGAGAAGCAAATATACGAAGATGAGGTCCACTTATGGTCTTGTATTGTTAATGTAATAGCACATAATCGTGGGTCTTGTTTTTGTATTGTTAATTTCGGATAATGAGATTGGTTAAGTTTTAATATATTTAATGTTTGTTTTGTTTTAGTTGTCCGGCCCTGTAATCTTAGTAGTGTATCTTATACAATAAAGGAGGCTTTGCTCTCTCCACGATCGTCCACGTCATCAAGAGAGAGTTGGGCGTTTTTTGCCACATGTCCTTAAAAAACATTCACCGAAATCTTACTTATATTGGGTTTTTGCTTTACATTTGGGTATGAGCTTCAGAAAAAAATTCAAACCCATTGTAAAATTAGGTTTATTAGTGTCTCGCCTAAAACCTTCCTATTTCATCAGACCAAAGTTTCAGAAACTTAAACGTCTATTGCCTTTCCATTACGTCTGCGACATTCAGTCAACCTCATAGCTTCCCCAAAGTAATTGTCTAAATCTGAGTATCAAAACCCCAGTTTCTAGATCCTCTAAACCGACAAAAAAAAGTCCAAAGAGTTTTGATTCTTTCCTTGAAGTAAAGCTTGAAACTTTGATATATAAATTAGGATTAAGAGTTTACCTAGGTTTTATTCGATTTACCCTCTCTTCGCTCAATCTAGACCTATAAATAAGAGTATTTGGTGCTTTGAGATTCATCAGTTTCTTGCTCTCAAGCATTAAAATCCTTAGAAACCTCTTACCAGGAATGGCTGCCTCATCTACTTTGCTCGCCAGGTTGAAAGCGGGACGCTGCTTCAACACCGTTTAATTCTGGTTGCTGAGATTTTGGGAAGCTCGGAACGATCATTTCGCTATCAACTCAGAGAGCATGGAAGGATCTCTGGTGCTTGCTTTGATGCTGAACGAGGCATCATCCCCGGTGTCCAGGTAACTATCGCTCTCTTTGCTTTGTGTCATTAGATTCATTACATACCAATCTTTGTGTGATGTTTCTTTGTTTTTTCCGCATGTTAAATGAATAGACTACTAATCCCTTCATGGAACTTGCATAACTAAAGCTCTTAAAAAGGCTAAGCCCCGCAAAATTGGAATCTTCGATGTTGGTACCCAGAAAGGTATGCAAATAGATTCTTGGAAACTACTAACGGAAAAAGAGGGCGAATTAATTTTAGAGAAAGTTGTGTGTTTTGTTTTGTGTGAGCACGTAGGTCGGTGAAGGAGATTGTTGAAGTCGTCTTGCAAGAATCATGAGGAGGAGGAGTTTAACTGGAGCAAGAGTTCCTTATGCTTTGAATTTCTCGGATGTTAACAGAAAATCCTCATTACATTCAACAGCCCTACTTCAAGATTCACTTATCAGAAGGCTTTAGCTTCAAAAACCTACGTGGTATGGTCCACCAAAGGTTGTTCTTTTTATATGATTGAAACTTGGCTTGAACTATAAAAATATCCTTGCTTCTATGACTATATCCAATTTTAATCATATGATTTAACTTTTTTTTTTGGCTTCAGGGTACCTCCTTTGCAGGGCCTTGGATGGAAGACAAACGTATATCTTCCTGGTGGATGGTGGACTTAGGCGAAGATCACCAGGTCTCTCCTCCATTACTTCTCTTTCGATCACATCATTTGTTTTCTTAAATACACATGCAGTCCGAGAACTTCATAACCTGAGTAACAGAAAAGTTAGTTTGTTTTTAGTTTGATATCTAAGAACCTAACCAGCTGAGTATTGTGGGATGCAGCTTATGTGCAACTACTACACTTTCAGACAATGGGTCAAGAGCATGCGCAAGGTCCTGAAAGTTTCAGGTATTTTATCTTTATGTTTAAGCCTATACTTTATGTCTTATTAAGACAAGCACCTTAGGAAGATTATGTGTGTCTTGATAGGTATGAAGGGATCAATAGATGGGAAAACATGGACGGACTTGAGAACTCTACAGTTACTTCCGTTGAAAACTACACTGTAATGAAATGGCATGTTGACTGTCTCCACTACACACGTGTGCCTTTCAACTACCATATCTAGACACAGTGAAGGAAGGTTTCCAAGTATGGCTTTTTCCTTCTATCTCTGGTGCTCAGTGAACTGTCTTTGTAATCTTACTTATACATGACATGGTGTGTTTCCAAGCAGCCTTTGGAATATGTTTATTTTTGTGTGTTTGAGTTTTGTTAGTGAAATAATTAGTTTATTGACTTATTGATTGATTTGCAACAAATCATCTCTGTGATTTGTTTTTTGACTTTTGTGATATTGTTCGAGAGTTTCTCGAAATTTTTGTTTCTCGAGCTGTTTGAATGGTGATAAACACAATGGGATGGATCTTAGGTGAGAGTTAAATGATAATTTGCATTTATAAACTGATTTTGATAGCGTTTTTAAATCTCCTTTCAACCAAATGAGATTTTAGAATATAGTTTCCTTCTTCGCTATAAATCAAAACACAATACGAACTCCTGGTGTGAATCACCACAACGTTTTTTTTTTCAAAAACAGACAGCTTTAGAAAATGAATGTACAAACTCAGCTACTCATCGATAAATTACTTCACAAGCAAACACAAGCAGCTCCAATAAAAATTGAATTTTAAAACTCTTCATTCTTAGTTAACAAACTAGAAAGGACGTAATTTCGAAAAACAAAAATGGAGCCACCAAATTTATTAGAACGATAACCTATCTTCTGATTTCTTGATGATCAAGCAAATAAATTGTCTATCAATTTGACCTTAGTCGTTTCAAACACATTAAAAAGTAACATAATCCATTTGGTAAGGAATTATACATCAATGGTCATTTAAGTGAAATGCATAACATCCACAAAGAAACCTTTTCATCCTAAAAAACGTCTGGATTATCAACATATTGGTTGAATTAATTGGAAGTCAGCCTTAATGTGTAACTTAAAGAAGACACAAACAAATATTACTGCAACTTACTGACATAAGATAGATTTCATTACACAAATATGAAATATAGTCAACCACTAATCTAAAACAGTACACCAAAAATTACTAAATTCAATAACAGATGTGATAAAAAACAAACCACATTAACAGACAAGAAAAAATGAGTCGAAACAAAAAAAATAGTTACATGGAAATCAAGGTCTAGGAACATAGTAAACCACCAAAATAACTATGGCGTAAAACACATTCACATGAAATTCTCCCTATCACTCCTTTATCAATCACCCCAAATCACCTACGATCTAAGCTCCAAAATCCACATGCAATTCACTACTACATTAAGGAAAATTAAAACAATTACCACAAACCACTAATACAACAGCCATAACTGGAGCAAACAAAAGAAAATGTATAAGATATAAATGCTTACCCTTCTTATCCACATGCTATTCGTCTTCTTTACTATACACTCAACTTGCACGAGAACCTATCATTTTCTCCTCGGCGTATCCAACCACGACAACCATAAGATTGTAAAACTATGGAAGTACGCATCCGTTGACCTAAAAGCCTATAATTAGCCCATTATAAAAAAGCTACAATTTAAAAATCAGCAACAAAACAATATGAAGATATAGTACAATAATTGTATAATGCGACCTTTTAGAAACAATATGAAGATATAGTACAATAATAGGTATAAATTACTAAATTACTATTTAGTAGAAACAACTATATATCCTAATGAAAAACGAAAAGAAAGAATCCCCAACAACTACAAACACACAATAACATAATCTATGTTTTCTAGAAACCCGTATCGACCATCAAAATATAACATCTCCCAACAACATCATATGAAGCAGCTAAAAGAACAGATACACACGATGCAAGAACTTATCTAGAGATACTGGTGTTTCCATGATTACAAACAAATATGAACTCATTATAGAATAAAACATATGAACCCGGCGCGTAGCGCCGGAATACCACTAGTATAATAATAATTAGATGTAACAAACTTTTAATGGTCCATAAATTAAGTAATTTTCAAACAAAAATGAAATGGTCCAAAATTTAAATGACAACTTTCAACAGTAGATAAATTTAGGACCCTAAATTAATAGATTAGATATGTTTTAAAATTTTCAAACATATTAATAAAGCATATTAAATTTTAGTTATAAATGCATAATTTTTTGTGATTATTTATTTTTCATAATTTAAAATCAATAAAAGTCTAATAAATATAATTAATATTTTAAAAATCAATAATTGACCATTATTATTTCATAAAAATGAATTGAAGATAGTATCTTTTTGAAATAATTTTTTTTTAAAAACACAATGTAATGAAAGGGAGGGAGTAAACAATAGCCTAGAACATCATAGAAACAGCATCCTACTACTAGACAAATGTGGGAACCGAAATTCACACCGTCGATTTTCATAATCGGAGGAAAGTCAGGAAACCCTAACTTTCCCTGAGGTCTCAGATTCTCTGCGAGAGCCAACGACAAGTGATCAAATAAATGCGAAAAATATGAACAGATAACAAAACAAATTTATAGAAAAGGTAGATCTTATTTCGAATCTGCGTAAGAGCGTTGCGATCATTACAAGAGATTATAAAAGTTTCGGCCGCAAGAGCTGTCAGCGAATTACCTAGTTCTAGCAACCTAAAACCTTAAACCTAGTTGAGTCGCAGCTCGATGACAGAAGATGAAAAAGATATGAAAATGGTTTTGATTGATTTCGGACTGAACCTTATGAAAGGCTGCCTACGTACCCCTTTCGAGGATCAAGCCAAAAGTAGTTCAAGAGTGGACCAAGAGATCGAACTGCTTGTGCGCGTTTGTCTGGTAATCGGGTGCCAGTCATAGAAACAGAGCATGTCGAGAATAATGCCTCAATGTTTTGCCGAGATTTCTCTCATTTGTGCCTCTCTCCTAGGACTCCTTATATACTCCTCCAAGGTCGATTTTAGCTTTTCCCTTCCTGCCCTTAAGCCGTCTTAAGTGAAAAATGGAGATATTCCACTTTTTTCGATCTTTATGTTTATCCGCGGAAACTTAACATTTTTTCTGCGGAAACTTATCTTTATATTTGTTTTTATAAAAACATAAACCGCCATAGTATCTACGAGCTCATTCTTAAAGAATCTTAAGTGAGCTTGTAGTCGCGTTTTAGACCTCGTTGGGCCGTCTTTCGTCATGAAACGTTTGTTATGATTTTCTTTTCGACAAAAACAAGTTCTCGCGGTTTTTATCGTAAAGTTTCAACCGTAACTTTGATCGGAATGATGTGAGAAATAATATGGCTGCGGTACATGGGAGCTAGCATTGAGAAACATACGAGAATGAACGGATTGAGGTCGTACCTGTTGATCGATATCCGAGACAGTTCGGTCGCTACGCAGCGACCTGGTCTGCGCCGGATCGGTCGCGGGTCGGTCGCTACGTAGCGACCGACCGAGTGGCTTGGTCAGTCGCTACGTAGCAACCGGCTCGTTCGCGGACCGGTTGCTACGTGACGACCTTGTTTGGATCCTTTTCTGACGTTTTATGAACGTGTTCTTGGACTATTGGTGTTTCGGATAGGTCTTTCCAATAAATTTATTGTAAAAAAATTTTCAGTAATTTTTACGAAAATTACTTCTTTGAAAAGTATTTTTCGACGACATTCAAGCGTTAATTCTGTCGTGATCGTTTTTGACCCCGACAACAAACTCGCAACGTCCAATCATTTCGTAAACGTTTTTCAGTCAATGATAGTAAATAGTAATGCCCGAAACAAAGTTGACTGGGCCTATATATCTAAAACGACAGCGTTTGCTGAGCTTTCTGTGTAGTCTGGCTAAGCTCACTGATCATCCTACAGAAGCTTGGTCGTAGCTAGCTCGGAGAAGATGGCGCGGAAACAGTTTCAACAGGCTAAAACTGGCGAGCTTGTTTCCCGACTTAATGTGTTCCATGAAATGTCTGAACGAAATCATGTAAGCTCATTTTGACTCTTCTTGTTATTTTTGTGTGTGACAGGAATAGAGGCCTTGAAGTCGATGGATGCCGACAAATACCTTAAGAAGGTTGGACTAGGGCGTGGCGATATGTTCTTTTGGAAACAAGTTGGTAAAGCATTGCTATGAACCTACACAATCTTTGGCGCGGCGTGATTATACAACGATACTTCTCCTTTAGGGTGGTGGACGAGACCAGAGGAGGAGAGAGAATTGGCTCATTTGTATGAGCGGCCGTGAGTTTCCTTATCCAGGTGATACAGAGGCCATAGAGGATTTTGTTGCAAAGGGAGGAATGGTCGGCACAAGGATTGGTCCTAAAGGGATTGTTGAATCCGAAGGTGAAGCTGATAACTACCAGAAAGAAATGGAGAAGAAAATGTTTGACGAAGAGGCTCAGATCAATCTTTCAACAAAATCACCATTGTATTGAACTCTTGAGAGCTTTGATAACACATAGAAAGTAGACAGAACAAAGATAAGCATATGATCTGGCTTCATATTATCTATAGAACAATGGGATAACAAGTAAACATACATATGGTAATGGGCAATGGCTAATTACAACACAGTACTATCAAATATAATTATCCATCACACATCAAGACTAATTCATCAGCCTACTTTTCCCAGAGCTGCTCTTTAGTGGCGTCAAGTAGAATCTAACCATACCGTTTCTGAGGCTATCCGGCGAGTACGAAGCACCACCAAGCTTGGCGTCTCTCTGAATGTCTTCGCACAAGCTTCTTCTTGCAGGCTCAGCACCGCCAGTAATAGACCCATGGAACAGACCATCACAAGAGCTTCTTCCACCTTCGAAGCCATTAACAATAGAAGCACCATGAAACACGCCACCATCACAAGACTTCCTTGCACTAACGCTGTAACTTCTCAAGAGTTTCTCGCTAACATCACCGTTGCTTTCTCCTTTAGCCACTCTCCTAAGCTTCAAGAGAGACTCAGCGAGAGAACCCTCCACTGCATTTCCTCCAAGTTTCAAACTTTGCTCGGTTTTAACCTCGTTGTTCTTCGCTTTATCACCTTTCCTCTGAATCAACCCCCAAAGACTCCATCCTTTCCCCCATTTCTTTCCAGCCTTCTTCAAACCAAAACCATCCTGCTTCACCTCACCACCACCAGCAACACAAACTACGCCTTTGGAAGCTAACTCTAAGCTCTCCGGTTTGTAGTTTTTGATGGAATACCAATTCGAATCTCTCAGTTCCCTCTCGGTAACAAGCAACTTAGCTCCATGAAACAAACCAACACCTTCAGGTGACAACTTTGCTTTTACATCCACCAATCCATGCCTCGATGACCGATCAAAGCTTCTTCTCCGCCGTGAGTCCAAGTAGTAATCCCTCGTCTGAGCTGTCCCGCCTGGCTTCTTCTCCGGCGAGGCTTTACCATCTTCGGTCACGGATGACAAAGGTATCAGCTTTGGATACGTCTTCCCGATCAAGCATCCGTCCCATGACGCTCTAGGCTCCTCGAAAGAGACTCGACACAACCTGGGATCCACATCACATGAGCGACGGCCAAGAGCTGTTTTCGAGTAAACGTCGCCGTTTAGGGCGTTCTTGGGATGTTGTTTGAGAGAGAGTTTCTTAAGCGTTCTGCTGAAAACAGATGTGAAGGAGGAGGAGGAGGAATCTTTGTCGTTGCTCTTCTTGATTTGGCGAGTTCTTGATTCGAGATCTATAAACTCCTTCATCGTCTTCTGCTCTCCGTCTTCTTCAAGGAGCCTCATACTCACTCTTCCTTCATCTTCTTCTTCTTCTTCCTCCTCTTTCAAATCTGGAATCCGAATCGAGCTCCCTAGCCTCTCTTCTTCGTCGTCGTCGGCGAATCGGTCGTGGAGAGAGCCGTCGTCACACGATCTGCGTCGTGGCTGGTCGAAATCTGCGGCGGATGCGTCACGGACGGAGTGCGAGCGAGCACGGCGGAGCTCGGGGGCTTGATCGGAAGAGAGAGCTTCGATGGTGGAGAGGCGTTCTCGGAGACAGGTGGCGCAGAAGCCAGTGGTGGGTTTGGAAGTGGGATGACGGTTACAGACGGCGGAGTGACGACGGCGACGGCGCTGGGATTGGTGGTGGGTCATGATGGCTTTAGGGCTCAGGAGTGGTTTCAGTAGTGAACGGAAGAGAGTGGAGTCGTCAGTGACATTTTTGGAGAGAGAGAGTGGCGTTGTCAACACTATTGAACAACCCCTTTCCCTTGTCTTAAACCCTTTTTCTTCATTTATATTAAATGAAATACCTTATTTTTAATGTGTTAGTGCGTATTTATGTTTATTTTGTACATTATTTTCTTCCAAAATATCATTTTTTGAGCATTTTAAGTTTTAGTGAAATTAGTATTTTATTTATTTATCCAATCCATGAGGTAGCTTATTTTTCTTTCTCAAAAAAGCTTAGTTTTATCATTTATTTAGTAATATTTTCTTTTGATAAAATGATATTTACAAAATTTAATGAAGAGAGTAAGTAAATTGATATGTTGTTGCATACATGCTTTTATGTTAAATACAATTTCTATTTAGATACTAAAAAATGTGTAAATTTGTTATATTAATTGTGCTGGTGTAGACATCATTTTCATCATATGCACCTAAGTTATGTTAGTGAATGTGGTGAAAATGATGTGTACACCAGCACAGTTGTCAGATTTCTCAACATACTTTAAAAAAAAGTTCAAAGAGGCAAGACATATTTTGGTTGCTATAACACTTGTTCTAAGTGAGAAAGTATATAATATTGACGTGTACAATCTGATATGGAGTGTTCGGAATTTTATAACCTATTGTGGTAAAAGCTCCACCAGTTTGAGAAGCTAGATCGTTCTAGGACTTGTTCGATGTTTGGAGTTGATTTTTGTCAGAAAAAAGAAGTTAGTGAAGTTAATGTTATTGTTATGTTTTGCAAGAACATAAAAAAATGGAGAAAAGGAAAATAGTATAATTGTGTCACATGACTGTGGCAGAGAGAAACAAAGGAACATGTGTACAAACACATCCCATTATGGGTCTGACCTCTGCGTTTGTAGGACAACATAAAAGACCCTTAATTAGTGAAATCTATAAAATAATTTAATGGATGGACCTAAGAATTATTAAATGGTGAAAACACGTGTGCCACTATAGAGTACTTGTCTTGTTTGTTTGTTTTAACCTTGGGAGTAAATATTTGGCTGCTTAACCGTGTTGCTTTGGTCCAGTGGTATAAGAGCTTCAGCTAGGGTGTCTGCTTCTGGGTTCGAGCCTTGACCATTGCAGAATTTACATGTGGGCTGCAGCACCCGAGACCGAAAACCGTTACACGGTGAGTCACATGGTGACGCCCTGGTAGCGTCCATGCTCACTTCGGTTTCTAGTCTGGACCACCTCGATAGAGCCAGGATAGTCGGTTAGCAAAAAAAAAAAAAAAAATATTTGGCTGCTTCCATCATTTCTTTGGATTCCCTTCGAATCAATAAATTAATTCAATGTCAACTTTTTGTAATTCTTTACTTGGATGTATTAGAGTTTTTATTAGTGGTTGATTTTCATGTAGAGAGCAAAAAGAGTTATAGTTTAGTGCAGCAAGATGCAACGTTTGAACAACATCCTTTCTCAAGCTACGACCTTAATTTTTTTTTTAAATAAAGCGTGTTGTTCATATATTGGATCGTCATTATTTGTATAATTAATTGTGAAACCGGAGAAAACTAACATTGTATTTGAAAAATAAAAACATTTACGAAAAGGTGACCTATTCGTGATAATATCCTATTTTATGGCATTTACCTAAGATATAAAGGAGTAATTTTCTCTAAACTTGTGTGGATAGCAACGACCGACGAGTGACATAGAGATTCGGAGTTACGACAAGTTCCCAAAGAGTGTGTTTTGTTCTTTTATTAAGCAATAAAACCATAGCAGCAGGTCCCAAAAATACACCAGCCATTGTTTTGTCTGAATGTGATTTTACTGATTTCTCTTTGCCCCTTTCTTTCCGAAAAGTATTGGAATTTTCCGACGACTTTGTCCACCAACGGACAAAGATGGCTAGACAAAAGTGTAATTTTACAATGCTCATCCAAACCACCTAAATGAAAAATTGATAAGTTGATTTTTGGTATATAAACAACTCTGAAACAAACCTAAGATGAATATATGAAAATAAGTTAAACTGATTTATAAGACGCTAACCATGATAGACCGATCCAATCCCCCCCCCTCCAAAATATAGATCGATCCATATAAATTCAGTTTTAATTTAATTAACTAATAAATTCATAAACAAAGAAAAACTGAAGAACTGTATTTTTGTGAGGGCAAGGCCGTTCGTTATTCGGGCCCAATAGGATGAAAAATAAACCCATTTCTGGTTGTTTGTTCGTCGGCCGGAGCACGATCGCCGGGAAAGAATGACCAACGTTAGTTTATATTCTTTCTTTCTACCTCATTTTATGTGAAATGACATCACTATAGTTTTTTTTATAGTGAGAGTTGGTTTTCTTAATCGTTTAGATGATTTGTGGCTAAGATAATGTAAGGACCGTGACCCAATGTTGGGAAGCCATTTGTATTTTTTTTAATTAAAACCCAAAACAATTCTTTCTATTTTGTCCCACGATGAAAGTTTAGAAAATCTACATCCCTTCACTTTTTTTATATAAGAAGCTTCACCTTTTTTCTTTATTTTCATCAAGTCAAAGTATTTCTTTGTGCGTGACGAGTTGTTGTTGAATTATCCGACGACCAGTCACTAGTGAATTTTTCCGGTGGGATTTCCGGGTGAGCTTCCGGCGAGATTTCTGGGCGAGCTTCCGGCGGGATTTCTGGACGAGCTTCCGGCGGGTTTTTCTAGTAAGTTTGTTGCCTCTTTACTTCTAGTTATAGGAATCTATTTTAGGAAGGTTATTATTTTAGGAAAATTTCAACTTTAGGAAAGTTTCTATTTTAGGAAAGGTTCCACTTTTGGAAAGGATCCATTTTAGGAAACTTTATTTCTGGAGAATCTGAGCCTAAGTCGTTGATTGTCGTGTTGCAATTGACCTCAGTTGACTGCATCTTCCATTGTTTATTTCAGCTAGGTGAGGGCTATCCCATTAAATCCCGAGCTAGTTTAGTACTACTATAATGGAAAGTTTAGTTTCGAAATACGATCCGTCTCTGTGAATTGAGTATGTTTGAGAGTCTTGTTTCTTTATTATTACTATTGATTGTTAAACCGGAAATAGGATAATAAAGGATTCAACGATTGACTGAATTGAATGAATTAAGAACTGTTATTTATATATGTATACATAAGTCTGTTATGAGATTGCGGGGCACAAAGGTTTTGTGCTAACGGCGCATTGTGTGGAGATTGCGGGACACAAAGACGTTTGTGTTAGCGGCGCATTGTATGGAGATTACAGGGCATATGGACGTCTATGCTAGCGGCGCATTGTATGGGGATTGTGGGGGTACAAAGACGTTTGTACTAGCGGTGCATAGGTAATTGCAGGGTACAAGGATGGACTCTTGTACTAGCGGCGCATAGAGTTATATATTTATATCCGTATAAGGAGAATGCGGGGTGTGTGATCTAGTTATGCACTATCAGCGCATTTGATGTTTTATGTGGTGTATTAGACACCATGTTTGTTTCATACTAGAGCTAGGCCTACATAGTCGTAGTGCTATGTACTGAGTCAGTGGTTTGTGGTTTAGCATCTCATACCTCACGGAGTAACTCCCCTGTTACTCACCCCTCCTTCTTTCCCTCTTTCAGGTGAAACTGACGATCATGAGTGATTGCTATCGGATTGGTGCTTTGGGAGTTTCATTTTTTTTATTTTCAGACTTGCGATTTTTATGATTTTATCGATATTTTCGGGATTTATTATATTATTTGGATTTATGGTCATTTATTGGATTTACGACTTTGGAGTTGAATTTTGATAAGTAATAAATGGAGATTTCAGACTTATTATTTATTTAAGTTATTTCGGAAAATACGGGTGTTACAATTTGGTATCAGAGTGGGGTTCCGTCCCAGCTCCGACCTGGGATGGCAATTTATGAGACTCGAATTTTAGCAATTTTTAATGTTTCTTTGGGATTGGGAATTTCAAAATAAAGGTGACACCCTTCTGTCCAGAATCATTCGTTTAGTCGTTAGCGTTTCTGACTTTTTCTTTTGGTCTGGATGAAGATCAAGTTTCTGTTGGTTTCCTTTGTTTTCATCTCGTGCCCTTCTCTCCTTCGCATTTGTTGAAGTTTTTCTCGGGTTCTGTCTTGGAATTCGGGACGAATTCCGATTAAGTGGGGGAGAATTGTAACGACCTTGACCCAATGTTGGGAAGCCCATTTGTTTTTTTTTTAATTAAAACCCAAAACCATTCTTTTTATTTTGTCCCACATTGGAAGTTTAGAAAACCTACTTCCCTTCCCTTCTCTTATATAAGAAGTTCCACCCTTTCTCTTTATTCTCATCAAGTCAAAGTATTTCTTTACGCGTGACGAGTTGTTGTTGAATTATTCGACGACCAGTCACTGGTGAATTTTTCCGGTGGGATTTCTAGGTGAGCTTCTGGCGAGAGTTATGGGCGAGCTTCCGGCAGGATTTCTGGACGAGCTTCCGGCGGGTTTTTCTAGTAAGTTTGTTGCCTCTTTACTTCTAGTTATAGGAATATATTTTAGGAAAGTTATTATTTTAGGAAAGTTTCTACTTTAGGAAAGTTTCTATTTTAGGAAAGGTTCCATTTTTGGAAAGGTTCCATTTTTGGAAAGGTTCCATTTTTGGAAAGGTTCCATTTTAAGAAACTTTATTTCTGGAGAATCTGAGTCTAAGTCGTTGATTGTCGTGTTGCAGTTGACCGCATCTTCCGTTGTTTATTTCAGCCAGTGGCTAAGGTGAGGGCTATCCCATTAAATCCCGAGCTAGTTTAGTACTACTATTATGGAAAGTTTAGTTTCGAAACATGATCCGTCTCTGTGAATTGAGTATGTTTGAGAGTCTTGTTTCTTTATTATTACTATTGATTGTTAAACCGGAAATAGGATAATAGAAGATTCAACGGTTGACTGAATTGAATGAATTAAGAACTGTTATTTATATATGTATACATAAGTCTGTTATGAGATTGCGGGGCACAAATATTTTGTGCTAACGGCGCATTGTGTGGAGATTGCGGGACACATAGACGTTTGTGTTAGCGGCGCATTGTATGGAGATTGCGGGGCATATGGACGTCTATGCTAGCGGCTCATTGTATGGGGATTGCGGGGTACAAAGACGTTTGAACTAGCGGCGCATAGGTGATTGCGGGGTACAAGGATGGACTCTTGTACTAACGGCGCATAGAGTTATATATTTATATCCGTATAAGGAGAATGCGGGGTGTGTGATCCAGTTATGCAATATCAGCGCATTTGATGTTTTATGTGGTGTATTAGACACCGTGTTTGTTTCATGCTAGAGCTAGGCCTACATAATCGTAGTGCTATGTACTGAGTCAGTGGTTTGTGGTTTAGCATCACATACCTCACGGAGTAACTCCCCTGTTACTCACCCCTCTTTCTTTCCCCCTTTCAAGTGAGGTTGGCGATCAGGAGTGATTGCTATCGGATTGGTGCTTTGGGAGTTTTATTTCTTTCATTTTCAGACTTGCGGTTTTTATGATTTTATCGATATTTTCGGGATTTATTATATTATTTGAATTTATGGTCATTTATTGGATTTACGACTTTGGAATTGACTTTTCATAAGTAATAAATGGAAATTTCAGATTTATTATTTATTTAAGTTATTTCGGAAAATACGTGTGTTACGGATAATTTCCACGATGTAATGATCATTTATCTCTAACTATATATGTGGACCTTTCTTGCCAGCTCGATCCACCACTTTGGACTTGTTGGTGGATCATGTAGACAACTTGCAGCTTTAAATAGAACTATCTTTTTTTTTCCATTGTAACAATCAGAAACAAGATACATCCGCTTTGTAAATAGAAGATCTTAGTTTGTCTCCTCTTCTGATTCTCTATTGAATATATTTAAAATAACCAGTAAACATTTCATGTTCATAGATAAAGAAAATTACTTTAGGTGCAACATGATTATTCCGCTACTCATTTTACTTCTTGAGTTCTAAGTGCTCTCTCGATAATTCGTTTATAGGATATAGGTTTGTGTGACTTTTTACTCTTTTCTTAAATTTCCTTCTCCTTAGACTAAACAGGTATTAACATTAATTTGTCATTTTCTAGTTTCAAGTCTTCTTGTGTGGAAAAGTCAAAAGAATACAAAAAAAATCAGCAAACAATCACTGCGCATTTTCCATTGACTATGAAAATAGAATAACAGAAAACTTGCAAAGACCAATCAAGCTCTTTGAATCAGTCTACAACACATTAAAGAACATTTATATATATATGTTAATATTATCTGTTAACATACAATAACCGGATGATTATGCGTATATTATATGAACACGCATATATATATATATATATATATATATAACATAAGGAAAAAGAAACTCACATGACTGCCACAAACTTTCTTTCTTGGACTTATGGACATAAGAAATAATATTTCACTTTTTTCCTATTACCATGTCTCCTTAGACATACACCGATGAGGAGCAGAACCCCAACGCCTCTCCTCTCCCCAAATGGAAAGCCTCAAAAATCTGTTTCTGAGTATAACTGGAGTGATGCAGGAACTGTTGCCAAGGTGAGGAATGTCTCCACCATCGGAGCTATCAAACGGGCAGCCAAGAAAGTGGTAGGAGTCTTTGCTTTTATTTTCACAGGACAGAGAAAGCTAAAGCCTAGAGAATGTCGATCTGACCCTGGAGACTGCAGCAACCTTGATAGAGAATCTACATGTAAGCATATGTAGATGTTTGATCAAATCTTTTTCTTGAATCAAGAACATGCTTTGAACTCTTTAAAGCACTTTGTGATGTATGTCTTTTGATGGATGAGATTTGTTTCTGTATATTGTGCAGTGTCAGGGTGGTCTGGTTATTCTACACCAAGCTCTTATGGAGGGTCAAAAGTTTCAGGTCAATATAGATTTTCTGGTTCAAGATTTAAAAGTCCTGGCAGAGACTCTTCTTCAAGCAAGAGTTGGCACCATGGCCCAGTAATCTTTTCTTTTGCCGAGCTTCAGAGAGCAACTGCGAATTTTTCAACCGTTCATCAGATCGGAGAAGGCGGCTTTGGAACTGTTTTCAAAGGAAAGCTTGATGATGGAACCATTGTTGCTATCAAACGTGCAAGAAAGGTATGAGAGATTTAAATCTTGAATACTTATTCAGAGAAAAGAAAAGATCTAAAACTGAAAATTCTGTGGCAGAACAACTATGGAAGAAGCTGGTTGCGAGAGTTCAAGAATGAGATATACACTTTGTCAAAGATAGAGCATATGAATTTAGTAAAGCTGTATGGATTCTTGGAACATGAAGATGAAAAGGTTATAGTTGTGGAATACGTTGGCAATGGAAACCTAAGAGAACATCTAGATGGTAAGCTACAAGAGGTAATTTCCTTTTATAGCATATAGAATAATCTGAACTTAAGAAGTGTCTCAACGCAGGTTTACGAGGTAACCGCCTTGAAATGGCAGAGCGTCTTGAGATAGCTATTGATGTAGCTCATGCTTTGACCTATCTCCACACATATACAGGTACACTTTGAACTCTTCTCTGTTTTTTTTTGTATCGATCTTGAAGTGTAACTTTAGTGACAAGAAACTATCATCTATATGCAGATACTCCAGTTATACATAGAGACATTAAAGCATCAAATATTCTCATCACGGAGAAGCTAAGAGCCAAAGTGGCAGACTTTGGATTTGCCCGTTTGGTTTCTGAAGATCCAGGTGCTACTCATGTATCAACTCAGGTCAAAGGATCTGCAGGCTATGTTGATCCTGATTACCTCAGGACGTTTCAACTTTCAGACAAGAGTGATGTTTACTCTTTTGGTGTTTTGCTTATAGAGCTTGTCACTGGAAGACGTCCCATTGAGTTAAAGAGACCACGCAAAGACCGCCTCACGGTTAAGTGGGTAAGTAACTTTTTCTCTCTTCAGTATCATCATCGCGAGAGTTCAAGTCTCAACGCGAACTAACTTGAACAAAGTAAAGAAACTTACAGGAACAAACGAATTGAGTCAAATACTCGTTTAAGGTTTTTATATTGATAATGTGTAAATCCATTACATTTGTATTTATATTAGCTTCAAAACTTGATTTCTTTTTCTTTTTAAGAAAACATCCTTATTCTATAAAAAATTATTTTTTCTAATCCTAAAAGACATACCATACTAGTGCGTCACCACTCACCATATGCTTTTTAACTAGTGCAAATAGATATAAGACACTTCCAAGATTAACACCAAAGAGATATAACTCGTTTTTTTTAATTTTGTGAAGGCATTGAGTAGACTCAAAGACGGTGAAACTGTTCTTGTAATGGATCCATTGCTCAAGAGAAACCGAGCTGCAATAGAAGTGGGTGAGAAGATGTTGAGACTGGCTAGAGAATGTGTTGGTCCAACGAGAGGTACACGCCCGGCTATGAAAGAATGTGTGGAGAAGCTGTGGGGTATAAGGAGAGATATGAAAGAGACAATTCTTGTTTCTTCCCCTTCTGTTTCTTCCTCTTCTTCAGAAACACATAGCTTCATTGGTCGTGATTCGGACAGATATGCCTTACCGAAGATTATAGACGATGAGAACAGCACGGAGTTACTCTCTCCTTGATGACTCCAATTTGTAAAAACATATCTTTTACTTACTCTGAATATATACATACACATGAAGACTGTACTTTCTTTTCTTTGTTATTTGATTTATATATTGAATACATTTGTGTACGAAACTTGGAAGAGGAAAGTCAAAGCATGATTTGGTATCATCATCAATGATGAGCAAAACATATGATAAAGGGAATCATGCATCGGTGGCAGAGAAGATTTTCTTTTGCATTCTTTTATAATTAAGATTTGGGATAATCTGAATTTACAATTTTTCTTTTCATCTACAATGATTATTAATGAATATCAACTAGCAAAAGAAGAGAAGATTTGATCCTATAAAATTATTAATGATTGAGAACAGATGGGAAGAGTCTTGACTAGTATATGGGATCCCATAAACATCAAATCACAAACCATTCCCTAGTTTGATTGTCATTACACAGCAATACAGCATCCAGAGAAGATGAAATATCACATCACAACCCTCAAAAACAGGACAGGACAGAACAACATGACACAAAACAACACAAAACCCTGTTGTATTATATATATAAAATTTACAAAATGAGAACTCTTACACATCTCTCAAGCGAATTTAGGCTTAGGCAAGACAGCCGAGCCACCAATGCCGCTGCTGCCTCCGTGGACCGGTCCAAGCTTTTGAATCCAATGTTTCAGACCTTTCCTAGGGTCCTTGCAGATCTTGTTTGAAGCCAGATTCAAGTTCCCTTCACGTTCAAGCGAAGCCTCGAACTGTTCAAGCACTTTCACTATCTGCCAGAAGTCGGGTCTCTTATCCGGTGCAACCGACCAACAACGCTCTATCAGAGCCTTCATGGCTGCTGGGCAATCTCCCGGGATAACTGGCCTTAAGTTCTGAACCAAAGATCAACATTTTCAGGTCATAAATAGTTGAAACAACTGAACAATAAAGGACTTAAAAATAGTCATGAGATAGTCAAAATGCTTTACCTTGTCCACTACTGCAAAAGCAGCTTGAATAGGATTCATGTCCTCATACGGGGTTGCTCCAGTTACCAATTCCCATAAAAGAAGTCCAAAGCTGTAAACATCGGCCTTTCTCCCATGAGGTTTCCGTTTTATCATCTCAGGTGCCATCCACCTATAAGTCCCTGGATCATCCGCCAGCATATCACAGTACTCCTCCTCGCAGGCAATCCCAAAGTCAGCAATCTTCAGTTGAAAGTCTTCGTCTATCAATACGTTTTCTGGCTTTAAATCCCGGTGAACTACATGTCGTGAATGAATATATTCCATTCCTCTTGCGATATCCAGAGCAAACTCTATCAGCTTTTTCAGAGGAAGAGACCTGTTCTCAGGCTTGTGCAGATAGGATCTTAATGATCCTTCAGGTAAATATTCAGTGAGGACACAATATACAGGATGATCTTTATACGCTCCCACAAACTGTTCAAAACAAGAAAAGAAAGTTAAGCAAAAATGGCCAAAAGAAAATATGAAAAGAGAGTGGAATCACCTTAATAACATTAGGATGGGACAACCGTGACAAAAGGGTGACTTCCTTGGTAAACTGTTTCTCTAAACGAGCTCCCAAGCATCCATTCTCGTCATCATCAGGGACAGTGATAAGCTTCACGGCAACAGCTCTATCTTCATACTTCCCATGGTAAAGCCTGCTATGTAACCCGTGAGCAAACTTAAGCCCAAGTAAGAGCTTCGACATATCAACACGGTACTCTTCAGCAGCTTCCGAAGCGCTGACCTTACGACCACCATTGCTCAAAAGCTTAGACCATCCAGTGCTGTCCTTCTTGCTATGTGTCTTCACCCTCTCCCGGATTCTCAGAGTGCTTAGATCTCTGATGGGAACTGATGGGGACTGCAAGCTGATCGATCTTCGCTTCTCAAAGGTGGAGAACTTGGGCTTCATTGCTTTCTCTGAGTCAATTCTTCTTGGATGCGGAGTAGAGAATCTCTTACGCTCAGACTTAGCTTCCTTGAAGACTTGAGGAAGAGGCGTCTGAGGAGAGGGGGAAACAGACCTCTGCTTGTTGGTTACAGGGTTTATCTGCAATTCGGAATCAACAACGTATACATCAGCTGTGGAAGGTGTTGTTTTGAGTCCGGGGAGCTTCTCTTGGTTAGATTTAAGAAAGAGAGAGGATAACTTGGAGGAATCAAGACGATGAGAAACCGTTTGAGAAAACTTAGTCCTCCTAATCCAAGAAGAAGCATCTTCATCCATCTCCAACAAGCTCCAATTACAAAAAAACCTTCTCAGACTAACAAGAGTCCTATGATTTTAAGCAATCTCAAAACCTATGAATACTATATACTCCAAAATATCTCAACAAATCGCCGGAAATCCAGAATCACACCAATCATATATGCCTCCTGCTACATCAATAATCGGAAAAATCAAATCAGCTGGCAATAATGACGAAGAGGATGAGATCTATTAACGAATTAGGAAGCTAAAATGTTACCTTGGAATCGCGAAGCGGGAGATCAAGTACAATCGGAATCCGGCGACTTGAAGCCGGAGGAAGAAGAGATCGATGGGAGAAGTCGAGAGAAGACGTTGTTTGACGAATCAACAACACCTCTTTTTTTAGAATTTGATTTTTTTTTTTTTTTTTTTAGTTTTCACAGATACAAGGTGGAGAAAAGAAAATTCTTTGGAATTTTGAGGAAATTACGTTAAAACGACAGCGTATTTGTCTGTCTGTCACCATCTCTTATATGCTCTTATTAATATTTTATTATCAGATAGAGAGAGAAGCTTCAATTATTGATTTGTTAAAATTATATTTAAAGGCTTGGTTTTAGCCCAATAATGACGTTCTCGGCCCACTTTACAACCCATTACAGAGAACAAAGCTGGAGCAGGATTAACGCCGTCTTTAAGATAGATTTCTTAGTGTATTTATGATTTAAAGAAAAAAAAATGTGATTACATTAAAAGACATCTCTTAATTAGGTGATGGAAGAACCGTATCTTAGAAGACACGTGTCAGTATGAACGGTCTTGCAACCTTCATCGGTATAATGGGGCTCACGGTGGCTCTTGTTGTACTGGTAGCTCTTCTTGTGAGGTAACCTTGTTAAATAAAAATATAGTTCTTCTGTAGCTTTAATTATCTCTTGTTGATCATTTTCTGACTACATTTCATTTGCTAACATGTTAGGAGGCTTTCAGCTTGTGAAACCATGGGTTCAGCAACAACAATTTGCAGTGACAAAACTGGAACTTTAACTTTGAATCAGGTCAGTATCTAGTGAAACTCATCAACATACCCCTCTAGATAGCTAACTTTACCCCTTTTAAAATGACAGATGACAGTGGTTGAGACTTATACTCGAATGTTCTTGTGGTGTCTCTCTCTCTATAGTTTGTATTGCCACGAGAAGATGAACGTGTCTACGAGGTTCATCGTTCCATGTCACCAGGTTCGTTCCCTCCCTTATAGCTCACTCTTAAATGAACATGTCTTGATTCTGGTTGGTGTTAGATATATGGTTAGTGTTAGTGTTAAATGTGGTTAGTGAACATCGTTCTGAACATTGTAGTGAAGCTTGTAGTCTTGTGTATTCATGTGTCACGGGAGCCTGTAGTCTTGTAATCTTCTCTATATTAAGTTTTGGTAAAACCAAACAATTTGATCACAAATTTTCTCGTTCTCTCATCTATCTATCCATATATATATAAGAGAGTTTCCTCTCTCCAAGATGCGCCACGTCAGATTCCACCTAGGAAAGTCGAGTTCTCTCACACCGACACGTGTCCCTCTTTATTTATACTCTGCGTTTTGCCAAAAATCACTCTTTCAGTTTCATTAATTGATGTCTCTACTAATGGATTTCTATAATAACTAAACTATATAACAGGCCCATCGTCATAAGCCCATACGGAACATAGTCACCGACTTCAAAGAAAAATGCATTTAAGTCTTTACCCCACTCTCCCCCACTATCGCGCATTCAAGACCCTTCATTTCTCCATAAACGCATGAAAGCTTGATCTATAAAATAAGGTTTTGATCTTCCATGAAATGCATCACTTCCAACAAATCAATCTTCACATTCTCTTCGAAGCATGAACACCAACATAGCCACCTCGAACCTTCTCCTATTCGAAAGTTGGCCGATCACAGCTTGCAAATACGGATCTACTTCCTCATATTCTGAAGAATTGGTTTATTGTTGAATATATCTTCTCCACCGTCTTGAACGTCGCTTCATCACAGCCACAGCCACCACAATTCTCTAGTGGTTCCATAACTCATTCAAAACGAGAAATCCAAAAACAAAACAAAAAAAAAAGCAAAAAAGCCAAGATTTTGACGATTGGTATGCAGTTAACGCGGCTGTAGAAGCTGTATCGAGGTTCAAACGGTGAAGAAGTTTGCCGGTGGATCAAAAAGGTGAAATCAACAGTGGTGCCGGTGAATAACACGAAGAAGCTAAAACGATCGGCGATGGATCAAGCCAGAAGGGTGGTGAGGCTGGCAATACTCAAAGATCTATCTGAGAAGAAGAAGTGAGAAGCTATTCTGGCAAAATAGATCAACTGAATAGTCACATCAAACACAACAGCTCGCGAAATGAAATACAGATTCCTGTCCGAAATAGTTTTCCTGCTACAGCTATCTTCATTAATCAAAACAGAAAACATATATAGAGATATGTGAGAAAGAAGATTGATACCGTCGAGAGGTTTGATGTTGACGACGCGGCGATCGACGGAGAAACCTTGATGATGCGAATCTACGGGTTTGATGAAGAACTTATTGGGAAACTCCAGAAGCTCGAGTTGATCGTAGAGCTTGAATCTACTCGAAAATGGAGCGATCTCCATTAACGCGATTACGAAGAATGTTCGAAAATTAGATTGAATTGAATTGAAGGATGATTGATGTTCGGAGTTTGATAACAAAGGAACGGGATTAGAGAAGAGAATGTCAATGATGGTTCTATTATTTTTCTTTCAACGTTGACTGCTTACACATGTATATTGTCGAAGCTTATGGGCTTTACTTACAGGATGGGCCTTACACCGGTTGATCAAGTAAGCGAAAAAGACAAAATCAAGTATTCTGAATAATTTTAATAATACAAATTAGAAACAATGAGATGAATAATTTGACACACTAAAGCAAAATTATCGAAGTTAATTGGTTGAATCAAATCAGACTATAAATTGAGATGATTCATTTAAGATTAGAAAATGTGGCATATATTTTACTCACAGATCATTTAGATGCAAGCAAACATGCATAATTAAAGTTTATAATTATCCTTGAAAAAATAAAAAAAAAATACATATTTTCATTAAAAATGTTACTTTATCAAAATATATAAAATATTTTTTTTTTTCGTTTCAACTGTAAAATCATATTTTGTTAGAAATTTAAAAGTTTAAATTTTCTTCACAGTTGTAAAATATATTTGTGTAAAAAATTATCAAATCTAAATTTTCACTAAATCCATATCATTTTTTTTTACAACGAATGGCTATTATATTTTCTTAAAACACCAAATTCTAAGCATTATATTTTTTTTTTAAGATCCAATGACCATATAAATGATATGTATTTCTGATTATTCATTTATTATTTAAATGGTACTTCATTTTTGAACGAATTTGACTCACTAAAATAAATGTAACCGATTTCTAAACATTAATTACGAAATGGTTGATATATGCTACTACCACATTCAATTTTTTTTAAAACTATAACATAATTTTTAAGAATGTAACGATATCTATATAATTGTGACATGTACAATTCTACTTTTAAAAATTTATATTTTTGCAAGTTTTTAAATATGGTAATGATTTTTTTGTGCACCAATAAATATGGTAATGAATATTAACTTATAACCGTTAATATATTACTATAAATTATTTATATAAATAATTATTTTTGGAAAAACTATAAAATAAATTAATATTTACAAACTCATATATCACTATTTCTCCTGTTGTAACAAAAATCTAGGAGTAATAATAAACATATTAAGTTATAGCCATCACACGTTAGAAATGCTCACACTAAATGACGATACAACATGAGATATCACTACAACAATCATAGCCAAATGACGAATGACGGCCAATGCAACAAGATATATCATCTTTGGAGTTGGCCAAACTTCAAGGACCAATGTCTACAATGTTACGTTGTCATAACCAAAATTATGAAGAAATTTCATTTAATAAAAAGGTCTTTAAAAATGTTTCAACCCCCCACCCCAAAAAAAAAATTCAGATCTGGATCAGGATGCGATTTATGCTATTACTTCAAACAAATGAAATGTTATGTCTGTTTCATGGAGCCTAACGCACTATTTTTTTCTTCCAACATGCAGCTTTAAGCCATGTGGTTATGCTCGCAATTAATCAAATACATTATTTGTGTATTCTATAAATATTTCAAAAATACTACTTTCTCAAACAAATAGAATTTTTTAAGCTACATTACAAACGCGAGTTTTTAAGTGGTTGATCAAGTTTTTTATAATAATTTATTTAGATATAGAATCTACGTAAAGAACATAGTTAATTTTTTAAGCTTCTATTCTTGAATAAATCATTCAAACATAGAGAACGTAATCAATCTTCTATGAAGCCACCTCGGTAAAGGAAAATCTCATCTTTTCTCTACAACTCATTTTTTACTAGATAACTTTCAATAGCTCCCATCAAAATCTCCTAAACGGTCTAAATAGGCAAATTGCTTAGAATATAATTTTTTAAAGAAAATACGCACTTTCTAGGATTTTAGTTTAGGATTAATAACTTAGAAAATAAACGCAAAACAAGTTCATATGAAGTTATATTTACAAGCCCATCTATCAATCACTTTGTTTACGTTTTCAAATACTACTTAAATTATTCGTCTACACAATAATATATTTATATCACATTACTCAATAAATAATATATGTACTCACATATATGATAGAAGTGCAAATGGTAATAAAGATGTGATTCTCAATAGTGTTGCGACTGTTCCAATAACAACTCTCTCATTCTATACAAATAACAACACACTATTGGAAAATTAATACGTATCGAATTATCTTATGCTAACTCTAATTGTTAACTTTTTTCTGTGCAACAACTCTAATTGTTAACTTATAATTAGTTTTCCAAACAAAAAAAACAACATTATGTCATATAATTAACGTATATCCCGTGCGTAGCGCGGACATGTCCTAGTTTTCTATATAAAGTCATATTCTCTTCTCTCCTTCTCTATTTAAAGTGTTAATCATTTTCTATATAAACCAAATAATTTTTTTTTAAAAAACCCTTAACTAAGAAACTAGCACACTACAAGAAAACAGTGGTATTATGACGGACATTCCGACGGAAAATGAAATCCTCGGAATTTCCCAAGGAATTTCTGAGGATATTCCGAGGAAACCCAAAATTTGGTTTCCTCGGAATTTCTTCGGAATATACCGAGGATATTCCGAGGAAATATCAATCCGTCAGAATATTCTTATGAAATACCGAGGAAAAATGTATTCCTCGGAAAAAACCGATGAATTCCGAGGATATATTATAGCCGTTGGGGGATTTTAAAAATTCCGAGGAAATTCCGACGAACTAGCCGTTGGCGTCGGAATTCTGTCGGAATTTCCTCGGTCTGTCGGCAGGATTTCAACTATAAATACAAGCGCTCCTCTTCCTCTTCATTCACTCCATATCTTCATCCTCCCTCTTACTCTATTTACACACGAATTTGATTCATAAAAAAGATGTCTTCTTCAAATTATTTTGTTCTTGGATCGATCGACCTCATTTGGATCCGAACACGAGATTGCTTACGGAAGAATACCAACGAGGTATAACCGAATTCGTGGGTTAGTTCATCGACAACCGGAAGCAAAAACAGGTATGTTAAGATGTCCTTGCTGTAATTGTAAAAATAGAAAAGTTATTAAAGAGTGGGATGTTTGGACTCATCTATATTTGAGTGGGTTTACACGAAGTTACAAAATTTGGTATCATCATGGGGAAACTGATTATGAACATGGTAGTACTAGTGAACCTCAGCCAGCGGTTAGATTAGAAGAACCAATTAGAACGGATGTAGATTATGATGTAAGTACTGAGGAGATGATAAATGATCATTTTAGAGGGGAAGATTTACCCAATGCACAAGCTAGAAGATTTTATGATATGTAGGATGCTGGAAAGCAACCATTGTACGAAGGTTGCAGAGATGGTCATTCAGCTTTATCATCTGCTACAAGATTGATGGGCATTAAAACAGATTATAATTTGGCTGAAGACTGTGTGGATGCGATTGCTGATTTTGTAAAAGGTATTCTACCCGAGGATAATGTAGCTCCTGGTTCATACTACGAGGTTCAGAAACTCGTAGCTGGTCTTGGTTTATCGTATCAGGTAATAGATGTATGCAGCGACAACTGCATGATTTATTGGAGGGCGGATGAACAGCGGGTTACATGCAAATTTTGTGAAAAGCTTCGTTATAAAGATACGAGTGGAAGATTTCCAGTGCCATATAAAAGGATGTGGTATTTGCCTCTGACGGAAAGGTTGCAGAGGTTGTATCTGTCTGAACGCACAGCGCAACCAATGAGATGGCATGCGGAGCACTTAACAGATGGTGAGATCAGACATCCTTCAGATGCAAAAGCGTGGAAGCATTTCCAATCAAAGTATCCCGAGTTTGCGTATGAGAGAAGAAATGTCTACCTTGGCTTATGTACTGATTGTTTCAGCCCGTTTGGCAAGAGTGGAAGACAGTATTCTCTATGGCCAGTCATTCTTACACCATACAACCTACCCCCAAACTTGTGCTTGCGACGAGAGTTTTTCTTTCTCTCGATTCTCGTTCCCGGACCAGAGCATCCTAAGAGATCACTTGATGTGTTTCTTCAGCCACTAATATATGAGTTGCAACAACTATGGGCTCAAGGTGCTGGAACATACGATGTTTCGTGTAAAGAAAACTTGCAAATGCGGGCAGTACTAATGTGGACAATAAGTGATTTTCCAGCATAAGGCTATCATGTCCATATTGTCAAGATAACACTGATGCTTTCCAACTAAAACAGGGAAGGAAAACGTGTTGGTTTGACTGTCACAGGAGATTCCTACCACCTGATCATCCATATCGTAGGAGTAGGAATTTGTTTACGAAGAACAAGAGGTTGTTTGACAGTCCACCTCCGGAAATTTGTGGGAAAGATTTGAAGACACAACTAAGAGATTTTGGTGCAGAAAGGACGCCAGACGTCGGTGGACATGAGCGTTTTCCGGTAGATGCTGTTGGAGACCTACATAACTGGCACAAAAAAGTATTTTCTGTTGAATATTAATTAATATGATTTCAATTTTAATTTTATATTTTTGAATTTAAATTTCAAAAATTTTATTTTTTTTTAAAAAAATAATATTTTTTACATTCCGAGGAAATGAACCTTTGGAATATACCGAGGGACATCTTCCTTGGAATATACCGAGGGACATGTTCGTCGGAACTTCCGAGGATTGGATCATCGGAAAGTCCATCGAAATATCCCGACGAAGTTCTCCCTCGGTATATTCCGAGGAGCTTTCCGACGAACTGGTGGTCCTCAAAATTTCCTCGGAAATTTGTTTCCTCGGAATTCCGTCGGAAAATTCCGAGGGATTTCCGAGGAAAAATGAATTTCCGAGGAGTTATTTCCGAGGACTTGTTTCGTCGGTATGTCATCGGAATAACGTTATTCCGACGACATACCGACGATTTTTTCCCTCACTATGTCGTTGTTTTCTTGTAGTGGCATTGGAGCACATAAATGGTTGAATCTCTTAATATTGTCTTTTAGCTCACTTTAACTACTAAAAACTATTAAAAAAAGATTAAGAGACCCTAAATGGGTCTCTTGGATAATCATGCTATGAGGATGCATGCATGCACCGCACGCTCTGTTCCAATTGGTAAGTTCCGCAAGTCCCAAAACCTATATTTTAGTTATTACGAAGCTGTGGAAATCACCATGGCATAGTCAAATTTATAAGTTTTTAAGATCTGGATTTGTTTCTCAGTTCTCACGCAGATTATAGAATATCACTTCACCGAAAGTTTCAAAGTACTGCGCACAGAACAGTTCATGGTGGTTGTGTGCTGCGAAAAGAACATATCTATTAGTGATGTTATATATGTAGAATCGTCCGTGAATCCGAGTGATACATGGAAAGTTTCTTTCATAAAACTATCCATGAATTGTTTATCAATATCATGTCATATATGTTATATATAGTTTATCATCATTGGTAATAAAAATGTTTTATAAAAAGTTATTAGGAAGCTTGAATGATCACATTTCACAGTTCTTTTCAAAGTTGAAAAAAGAACCACACTACCCGTACGTATATCATATTCACTTGCATAACTCTTCCAAAGTAGCACCAAGGGATGCTTGGAAAGGAAATAACATCTTCCTTTCAGGTTTACATGTAATGTATTTAGTGATATAAATTGGTTGGCAGAATTTCAGTTATTGTTTCTTCATTTTAAATCAACTTAAGAGACTTGAACCAAGGCTGGAACCTTTACACACATGAGGGCATCTCCATCTCAACTCCATTTTTTCCTCTAAAATGGAGTAAAAGTGGATATGAAGGAAGGAATGCTCCAACCCAACTCCATATCTCACTCCATAATTAAATTTACTCCATAAATGGAGTAGTTTATTTTTTGTTTGTTCATCACTTCATAATGGAGTGGGAAATGGAGTAGAGTTTGAGCAATTTTACTCTATTTTCACTTTTACTCAATTTTGAAGGAAAAAATGGAGTTTTACATTGGAGATGCTCTGACACAACCAACCGAAAACTAAATATAAGAAGAATGAGTATTTTTATATAATGAAAACAAGCGTACAACAACTGGATAATTGAAATGCAATGTCTTCCAAGATCCTATTCTAACCAAAGCTATTTTACACTACAATATCTAAAATATTGATCATTGCTCAGATTCAGACCTTTCTTGGGGGCGGAGAGTAGCATACTGATCAAGCGAGTCCTGGTCAATCCACGGCGTATCGTAAATCATCATAGTGTCAACATCTTCTTCCATAGGCATACTCGAAGTATTCATTGTCTTCAACTCATTTACAAATCCTTGGAACCATTCTCCTCCTTCTTCTTCAATAGGAGCATCAATGTAAAGTTGTTCATCTTTTTCCGATACTTGACGAGAAGCTTCAAAAACTTGATCATTATTTTCTGATCCTATGAGCGGAATCTCCGTAACATGGCGATGAGCTTCATTAACCGGCTGTTGCATTGCGGAGTAATCAGCAAGAAACTCAAAATGATGAGGAATAAAAGCTTCATGATCGTCCTTGTTATGATTCTCTTGAATCTTGCATATACCATTAGTAGGCTGCTGCTCGAAGGAAAAAGAAGCTGGAACAGACTCATCATACAAATTCATCGGCTGCTGCTCCAAGTAAGGAGCTAGAAAAGTACCATGATCAAAAATATTGATCGGCTGCTGCTCCAAGTAAGGAGCTAGTAAAGTTCCACGATCAGCAATATTAATCGGCGGCCGCTCCGAGGTAGAAGAGTCAATATGATTAAGATAAGTAGAAGCTTCATTGATCGGATGTTGCAGCTTCTGATCAGAGAAAGAAGAAGCTAGAACAGACACATAATGATGATGATTACTAGACGTACAAGCTTCATTATGATCATCATCCTTCTTCTTGGAATTCTTGATCACATGAATCTTGCAGATGACCAGTTCATGAAACTTGCCTTTTTCATCCGGAAGCATATATTCTGTCATAATCCAGCTCTCGCTGTCTCGTGATACATTACAAGAAGTACCGTCTCCGCTCTTCTGCTTCTTGTTATTTACCTTGCTTTTAACAAAAGCTAAGGTTTGCTTTTCACCAATGACCATCTTTTTTTCCTTGTCCGTGATATCGTCTTTCGAATTAGCCTTCCAGGACCCACTATCGTCGTCTCGGGTGATCTACCGTTTCGCTTTCTGACCACAACCAATGTTCTTTTTGGCGAGTTGAGTCCTTGTCACAAGGTAGTACCATTCGTTCTTCTTGAAAAACGAACCCATGGGATGGTCCAGCAACCATGGCTCCTCTGAGTAAACATCCTTCATAGTGATCTCTCTACGCGGTTTACCTTCCAATTTGGGGATTAAATATTCGTTGATGAGTTCGTCGTCGTAGGGTTGAAACTGAATCCCTCCATCTTCGTCGTTGTATTCATACATGTCGTTGTATTCATACATCTTCTCTTACGTGTCTTACAGCGGTTGGGTTTAAAAGCTCTTTGGGAAGTGTTCTGTGAGGTTTGTGATCGACCATCGTCTGTATTTATAGCATCTTACCTTATCATTAACCAATATGAAATTGGTTTTGAAACTCATTTCTAACAGGATTATGATTATTTATCCTTCCTTTATTTTTTGAACTTTTTTACAAAGTAATAACATGAAAATCTTTACTATCTTATAAGATAATCGTTATCACATCTTGTATTATTCTGCTGCAACATCATTTGTTTGTTACGGTTTCCTTTTCTTTCATCCTTTTTATTTTTACTATGAATTTACTTGGTGTGCATAGTGATCTCTCTTCTTAACCAATCTATCTTTTTGAACAAAAGACACGTTATTATTCACATCCAATAAAAAAATCGTTAATTCTGTTTCCTTTTATTTTACTATATTATTTAATAAAAAATCGTTACTGATCTCTTCTGAATAAACAAAAGTTTTTTTATAAACAAAATTACAAAAGTTTACGTTAGTTTTAAAAACAATACCAGGTTATTATTATCCTGGTTCGGATAACTATATAATTTATTTAGTTAAAAAAAATATAATTTATTTAATTTGCGTAAATAAAAGTCTTTTTGACCAATACATATGCATCTATTAGATAATGAATAATTATATATATAAACATGATTTTTGGTTGAAATGTTAAAATATATAAACATGATTGCTTTCATGAAATACTATTTCAAAATTTTATTACTCTGATTCTTGGGATCGTTATGCATGCATGCATAGATACACATATATTATGCATGGAGCATGGTTAATTTATGACGGTTAACTTTTTTAACCATTGCCAGACAACCTCTATGTTCGATGCCAAAATAATATGAATATAGTGGTTACTCTCTTGATATATTTGATGAACTATTCTGATATTCAAGGGGTTACTTAAGGAGGCTTCTGATCAAGAATGATACGTTTCATTATATTTTATATGTTTCTCACTAGATTACTAGAACTTGAAATTTGACAGAAGCTCTTGTGTTTGGAAGCAACTAACGATAAAATATTCTGATGAATGAATTCGCGAGACCAAGAAGCGACACAGAGAGTCTTTGGAAATAATCAAAGCACACAAGAAAAAGAAAAATGTATGAATAATGAGAGAAAACTGAAGCAATATAGAACAAACAAATAGATAAGACTTATAAGATTTTATGAGTTACTTGGAAGATGGAAGGATTTTTTTTTTTTTATTTTAAGATGGATGGATTCTAAAACCGGTATAAATCTAATCCCGCAAGGATCAAGTTTCAAGATTTATTGTCATATACAAAGTGATGAAAAAAACAACTATCTTTTGGATTTGATTAGTACAACAAATGTTAGAAAGTAAAACTAAAACACCCAACTGAAAAAACTATTGCTGGAGTTTAATCTTAGGATGGAGGCTGGCGATAGATTGGGTGCAATTTGGATAGGTTTCTCGCATTGACCGGAGCTAAATATCTTCCGAGTACTAATGCCAAGGTATATATATATATATATATATATATATATTATCTGTTATTGAACTAAGATGTAAAATGCATTTGACGAATCTCAAATTCAATTTGACTAAATAGCAGTAATTTTGTTTCAGTTGAAATCAAATTCAGGATAGACGAGTTTACGTTATGCTACATGTCAATCCTCGCCACTAGGTGGTACTACTTGGTTAGTAAGAAAGATATTAAGGACGATCAGCCAACACTAAGACATTGTACCTTGGGATGCCACCTTTGCTCCAAACGATTTACCACAAAAAGTACAAGAATTAAGGTCTTTCATCAATCAGTTTGGTCATAGACTAAGCCAGTTAAGTAGCAAGCACGCCTTATCTCCTATATTCCCCATTCTTAATAATAATAGTCTTCCTCTTCTGTTAAGGATAGAGTGGTGACGTGAGATACAAGTGATTATCCAAACGGGCTTGAGGTAGCAATGAAGGTATTATCAAGTCTCCAAACAAACGGGACGACTCCTTTAGCACCTTATTTTGCTAACCATGTACGTCTTCTCTTTTACCATTGTACACTCCAGTAGTTCTTAATAGATCCTAGTAGTTCCTCCTCTTGGTTAATTAGGAGCCAGACAAAGCCTGAGGAAGCATGCATGCTCTATTCAAATTTCCAAGTTCCTTAATTAATCCCCAAAACCTTTTTTTAGTTAAATAATTATTACGAAGCTTGAAACAGATATTTTCAGCGTTGAAGAAATAGCAAAGCACCTAGGGATGCTTGGAAAGGAAGTAACCTCTTTTTACCAGTTAACATGTGGATGTATTTACTTACTATTTATTAGTAATAAATTGGGTTGGGAGAATTTCAGTTGTTGTTTCTTCTTATTTTGTTTTGTCACCTACGTTACTGGAACCAAGGTTGCGACTTCTACACACACAACCAACCGAAATATAAACATAAGAAGAATGTGAATTTTTTATTTAGTGAAAACTAAACGTACACAACTATGGATAATTGAAATGCAATAATTCTTCCAATATCCTATTCAAACCTAATCTATTTTAGCTTAAACATCTTGATCAGTGCTCAGCTTCCTAGAGTTTTAGAGCTTTCTTGGGGGAAGGGGCGGAGGGTAGCATACTGATTCAAGTAAGTCCTGATAAATGAACTGCGCATCGTAATTCAGAATACCATCATCTTCTTCCATAGGCAAACTCGAAACATTCACTGTCGCCAACGAATTTATAAGTTCTTGTATTTCTTCTATTTCAGCTTCTTGTTCTGAACCTATCAGTGGAAGCTTTGGAACATGGCCATGAGATTCATTGATCGGCTGCTGCTCTGTGTAGCAGTCTGCTGCAAACTCATGATGATGATAAGGAATAAGAGCTTCATTGTAACAGCCCGATCCCCCGGCGTCCGACTGGGGTTATCGAAGGGGCGTTATGGACACGTGTCTACTCATTTAACAACCCTACGTGCTCCGTTACTGGTCCCGAGAGACGAGCGCATAACCTTCTTTGAAATACCGTCACACCCACATCCATATACTTCTACTTACAGTCCTGTGCACAGGGAAAAATGGAAATTGGGGGGTGAGTAACAAGTTACTCAGTGAAGTGGTTCTAGCCCAGCCTGCCCGCATGACACTCTATACTACTCTATGCGGGAACTAGGACTGACTAGCCACTACAATCAGTTAATGCATTTTATCATTTCCTAACGTCATCTATTGATTTTTCCACATTCACTTCCATTCATTTCTAACAACCTAGTGATCAATCAATACAATGATCTCACTCATTGCCACACACGTCAAACCCTAGGCTTAACCGACTCATCATACCAGTCCGACTCGATCCTATGACACCTTTAACTCCCTGTTACCCGACCATGAGCTAAAACCCTACAATGCACATCCTTTTCATCTTTTCGTCCTTTTCAACAGTGGGTAGCCCCAACTAGGCTTCTACCCCATATTCTTGTGGATTGGCCACATCTCCTATGGGTGCTTCCATATTCTTGTGGATTGGCCACATCTCCTATGGATACCTAGCGTGGACTACTACCCCACATACTTTCCTTAGACCCTCTATATGCTTTCCCACCCATGCTTAACCTTAACATCATTCTCTCATACTTTTACTTATCCTTTCACTTCCTTATCATTTTCACTTATCCCTTCCCATTCTCATTTACCTTCCTTTTTCATTCATACTTGTACTTGAGACTCAATTCACTAGACGCCACCCGCTATCGGTGTCACACACAATACACATCGCATTCAAGTTCTACTTCAATAACTTTTATAATCATTACTCGTCTATCGTCCTAGCATTTATTTCTCTCTAGCATCCTAACTTCAATCACAACAACACATGGGACAACACATCCAAACATACTAGAATCAACTACCAATCAATCATCACCACAACAATTCAATTCAGTTCATCGAGTCCCATTTATCAGTATGAGGGTTCTTATGCATCATGATCCATTCATCTATCATCCTAGCAATACCATGTCCTATCAACCTAACTCCCAATCAGGGTCTAATCAAACCTAACTCCAACATATAGGAGTATACAGAATCATGAAAGAAGGTTGGGTTCGAGACACTCCACCTTAGTCTAGATCTGGATCTGGATCTGTAAACACGGATTTAAGAAGGTTGAGATCTGGTCACCACCACCACTTCACGGCGCCGGCGAGAGGGAGAGAGAGAGAGCGTGCGACGGCGAGGAGAGAGAGGGGGTGTCGGCGAGGAGAGAGAGAGAGAGAGTGACGCGCGGGAGAGAGAGAGAAGAGAGAGAGGCGGCGCAGGATAGAAGGGGAGAGAGCTCGACGGCTAGGGTTTTCGGCCCTCCGGGAATTCTCTGCAGAGCTTCGCTTCAGATTTGTGATGAGGCAAAAAGGGAGGCTGCATCTCTTTTTATAGGAAAGGGGAAGGGAAACCCTAGGTTTTTGCCAAATGGACCGTAGAGAAGCCCATATTCTTTGGAAAATTTTACGGGCCAGGAACAGGGCCGTTGCATTCATGATCGTCCTTGCTATTCTCTTGAATATTGCATGCAATATTAGTCGGCTGTTCCTTCAAGAAAGGAGATAGAAAATTTTCTTGATCAAAAATATTAGTCTGCTGCACCGCCAAGAAAGGAGATAGAAAAACTTCTTGATCAACAATATATATTAGTCGGCTGCTGCTCTAAGAAAGGAGATAGAAAAGTTTCATGATCAACAATATTGATCGGCTGCTGCTCCAAGATAGGAGCTAGAAATTTCTTGATCAACAATATTAATCGGCTGCGGCTCCAAGATAGAGCTAGAAAAGTTTCTTGATAAACAATATTGATCGGTTGCTGCTCCAAGGTATAAAACTCAATAGGATGATGATGATAAGTAGAAGCTTCATGACGATGAGCTTCATTGATCGGATGTTGCAGCTGCTGATTAGAGAAAGAAGAAGCTGGAACAGACACATAATGATGATTGTAGGGGATGGATTTAACCACCCCACAAGGCCCAAGGAATAGGAGGCCTGGCCCGGACTAAATAGAGCGATGGCTCGGATAGTCGGCTTGAAGGGCCAGCTTCTTGGCTTGTCTCTAGAATACCTTTAGTCGATCATCGTCGACTAAAGTGCACTCAGCTCGGCGACTGCTCGGATGAATACGGGACTCTCGGCCCAGTAGGGAAGGCCCACGAAGACGACATAAGCTAGGTAAAGGATGAAACATTAGGAGGACTATATAAAGAGAAGAGAAAGCAATGAGAAGGGGATCCGAAATCATTGACTAACACTTGGCGGCTAGATTAGGGTTTTCACCTTTGCTTCATCTCGCCGTTAGTTGTACTTGTCCGGTAGCTCATCGAGCCACCGGCTTCCTCTCTGTCGCATTCTCTTCATTTCTCTTGTAACCGACTGAACGTTTTCTCCGACCATAAATAAGACGTCTTTGTTAAACCCACATCTTCTTTATTACCGTTTTCCGATCAAACAGTTGGCGCCCACTGTGGGGCCACTAGCAAAGTAACGTTAGTACTATGGTTGTTAGCAACGACAGTTCTTCATCAGGCGAGGAGCGCGAAGCTCTCGAGGTGATGCCAGCTCCAGAGGCGACACCTACGCCTACACCAGTAACTCCACTACCCCCTCCTGCGTCTATGGAAACCATCTTGGCACGCCTCGCCCTACAAGAAGCGGCGCAGAAGGCGGCAGTTGACCAAATCACGGCGATAGCAAAGATCCTTGCTCCTATCGCTGCAAACGCCGAAGCTTCAACGACACAGTATCGTCGACACCTGTTCGCCACAGAACGAACCACCAACGTAGCACCTACGCGGGACAACGACAACCAAAGCGCCGGTAACGACATCAACGCGCACACCGCAAGCGAACTAGCCGCGTTGAAACAGTCGGTCCTCGACATCAACTCGAAAATCCACCAGGTGACGACGTCCGCGCCCCAAATCGAGCATGTGCTCGTGAAATCTCTTCGTACACCCTTCACGCAAAAGGTTACCGGCGTGCGGCTCCAAAATATGGAAAAACTCCGTCTTCCAACCTTCAAAGGTCTCTCTGACCCTTCTACTCACGTCACGTCTTTCAACATAGCGATGCGACGCGCAAACCTGACCGACGAAGACAAAGACGCCGGCTTTTGCCAACTCTTCGTCGAAACCCTAGAAGGACCGACCCTTACTTGGTTCACCGGCCTCAGAGAGAACTCTGTCGACTGTTTCCACGACCTCTCAACGGCTTTCCTTAAGAATTATATCATGTTCACCAACCAGGAAGCGACCGTGTCAGATTTGTGGAACCTCACTCACGCCAGCGGCCAAAGCCTCCACGACTTCATGGAGAAATTCAAGGCTATTGTCTCGAAGATCGATATTCCTGATCATATCGCCGTCGAATCTTTGATGAACACCTTGCACGTCGACTCCACCTTCCGTCAGGATCTCTACCGATACCCGACAAAATCTGTCTCCGACGCCATCGCTCGCTCGCACAACTTTATCCGCATGGAAGAAGACACAAGAGCAAAGTTCGCAAAAGAAGCGGCAGCGAAACAGCGACCCGCCTGAACAAACGACACCCACCCCGAGCCCCGCCAGCACTCCTCCGGTGGAAATACCACTCAGAAGCGAGGCTACGTTAGCTCGGTCGGTGATGAGGAATCTCCAAAATCAGCAGCCGTCACACGAGAGAAAGGCTGGAACCACTGGGATCGAGACTCCGCTCCGAAGCAGTGAAGCTCATCCGAACCAGCGAGTTCAAATTCCAAGGAGCCAAAAAAATGGTGCCTCTACCACAAAAGGGATTCCCATGATACGAAGGAATGCAAGGTCCTCATCGGGCAGTTTTTCGACGGGATCACTAATGGGACAATCCAAATGCCCACCTCTCCTACGACACCAAAAAACACCAAAAGCTGGAGTAAGAACAAGGAGAAGAAGGCACAGAAGTCTCAAAAGAACAAGACCCCGAGCGAGGAAAGAGCAAGCCCTGAGCGCACTCCCGTCAACAATGTCGGTCCCACCAACGATTCGTCAGAAGACGAACATCCGCGTCGCCGGCGACGAGTGGAAGTCATACTCTCTCGCCTTTGTGACTCCTCTGATGATGACGTCCCGACAGTGCAAACAGACCTGCGCGATAAATTGAACAGCAAGGATAAGCAGTCTCTCGCTCCCTCGACAACAGATAAAGACCTGCGCATTCTACTGAAGCGAAAGAGCGCCACGAACGAAAACACAGGAACCACCAACCTCCATGCGACCATCTCAAAATGCAACGCCCGGAGAATCGGTAAAAGTGGCGACCTTCGTGACCAGCTCAATTCGAAGGCCGACGACCTGCGAGTCCAACTCAACCGTTCGAAAAGGTCCGATCTGCGACGACGTCTCGAATCAAAAAAGAAACAGCCTGCAGAAACTCCTAAATTCGAGAACACAATTGACGATCTGAGGAAGCAACTCGAATCAATGCGAGCTACCCGAGCCCTGCACATTAGCGTCATAATGGGCGGATCACCACCTTGTGGTGACTCAGTTCGAGCCGTCAAAGATTACAAACGTCAAGCAACCACCTCTAAGAAGTGGCCCTCTCCAGTCGAAAATGATCACCAGATCACTTTTTCGGCACTGGATACCAAGGGCGTCCACATGCCACATAACGATCCTCTCCTCGTCGACCTTGACATCGGTGAATGCCTAGTCGCAAAAGTCCTTATTGATACCGGCAGCTCGGTCGATCTCATCTTTCGCGACACACTCGACAAAATGGGAGTTGATTTAAGGGATATGAAGCCTTCTTCTCGCACGCTCACCGGCTTCAACGGAGCCTCGGAGCAAATGATCGGGACAATTCGTCTTCCAGTATACGCAGGTGGCATAACCCGCACCGTCAAGTTCTCCGTCATCTGCGCCAAAGCACCCTATAATGCCATACTCGGAACACCATGGCTGCATTCCATGAAAGACGTTCCTTCGACCTATCATCAATGCGTCAAGTTTCCTGGAAAGGACGGCAAAACACAGACGATTCGGGGAGATCAACAAGCCGCGAGAAAACTGCTGATCGCAACTGTAAAGATGCAGCAACAGGCTTCCCTTGTCAACTCCGTTAGTAAACCACTCCATAAGATATATCCCCAGAAGGAGGAAGTACGCGAAGTCAAAATCGATGAGTCCGACCCGATGAAAATCATCCGAGTGGGCGTCTACCTGTCCGACGACATATGTTCAAGGATCATCTCTTTCATCAAAGAGAACGCCTCGACGTTCGCCTGGAAGACCTCCGACATGAAGGGGATCGACCCCGCAGTTACCTCTCATGAACTGCACGTCGACCCGACGTTCAAACCCATCCGACAGAAGCGACGAAAACTCGGTCCAGAACGATCTAAAGCCGTAAACGAAGAAGTCGATAGGCTCCTCGACGCGGGTTTCATTACAGAAGTCCGATACCCCGAATGGTTGGCTAATCCGGTTGTCGTCAAAAAGAAAAACGGCAAATGGCGCATATGCGTCGACTTCACGGACCTCAACAAGGCATGCTCAAAGGACAGTTACCCACTCCCTCATATCAATCATCTCGTCGAATCAACTGCTGGTAACGAACTCCTAACCTTCATGGACGCTTTCTCGGGATACAACCAGATCTTGATGCATCCCGACGATCGCGAGAAGACAGCATTCATCACCGACAGAGGGACTTAATGCTACAAGGTGATGCCCTTCAGGCAAAAGAACGCTGGCGCGACTTATCAGCGACTCGTCAACCGAATGTTCGCTGATCAGCTTGGCAACACCATGGAAGTGTACATCAACGATATGTTAGTCAAATCGCTCAAGGCCGACGATCACCTAAACAACTTACGCGACTGCTTCAAGATCTTGAACGACTACGGGATGAACCTCAACCCGGCCAAGTGTACCTTCGGTGTCACTTCCGGGGAATTCCTCGGCTACATTGTCACTCAGCGAGGAATCAAAGCTAACCCCAAGCAGATCTCGGCGATTCTCGACCTTCCGAGCCCGAAGAACAGCCGCGAAGTACAGCGACTAACGGGACGCATAGCAGCTCTCAACAGGTTCATCTCGCGATCAACAGATAAGTGTCTTCCCTTCTACGAGCTACTAAGGGGCAACAAGAGGTTCGTCTGGGACGAAAAATGCGAAGAGGCGTTCAATCAACTCTAGCATTACCTCACGACCCCACCAGTACTATCGAAGCCAGAGGCCGGCGACACATTGTCTCTCTACATAGCCGTCACATCCTCCACCGTCAGCAGCGTACTCATTCGAGAAGATCGAGGAGAACAGAAACCAATCTTTTACACAAGTAAAAGAATGATCGAGCCGGAGACGAGATATCCAACACTCGAAAAGATGGCCTTAGCCATCGTCACCTTAGCCATCGTCACCTCGTCACCTCGTACTGTCCAACCAACCACTCCAAACGGTTATGCAGAATACTAACCAGTCAGGACGGTTGACTTAATGGGCGATGGAGCTGAGCGAACATGACATCGTGTACAAGAATCTCACTGCAGCAAAGTCACAGGTCCTTGCCGACTTCTTGATCGAGTTAACGCCAGAGCTGGAGCAAGACCTCATCCTACCAAGTGTAAACTGGATCCTACACGTCGACGGTTCATCCACGAGTAAAGGGTCGGGAGAAGGAGTGCAATTGCAATCACAAACAGGAGAACTCATCCGGCAGTCATTCAGTTTTGGTTTTGCGGCATCAAACAACGAAGCTGAGTACGAATCCCTCATCGCAGGGCTCCGTCTCGCCAAGGCAGTAAAAGCCAAAAGAATCAGCGCTTACTGCGACTCTCAACTCGTCGTAAGCCAGTACCTTGGCGATTACGACGTCCGCAACGAAAGGATGGACGCCTACCTCAAACTCGTCCAAGACCTCACGCGAGACTTCGAGTTCTTCGAACTCACGAAGGTTCCTCGCGGAGAAAATGTCTGTGCCGACGCCCTCGCCGCTCTAGGAAGCAAGCTACACGACCAAGTCAAGAGGACAATCCCAATCCACAAAATCGAGCAACCGAGCATCGACACGAAGGCAGAGCAGACTGAGATTGCAGCAGCGATCAGCGAAGCGATGGACATCGATGAAGCAGAACCTCCTTCGCAAGATGATCAGCCAACAGATTGGCGCAAGGAACACATCGATTATCTCGCTGAAGGTTTATTGCCCACCGAGAAATGGGACGCGCGGCGACTGAAGCGACGTAGCGCACACTACGTTGTCATGGACGGGGAACTACACCGATGGACTGCAACAAAGGTACTACTCAAATGTATCGCCGGCGAAGAAACGAGACTCTTCATGGCCGAAACACACGAAGGAGCAGTAGGCAATCACTAGGGCGGGCGAGCTCTCGAATTAAAAGTAAAGAACCTCGGATTCTACTGGCCAACCATGAACGCCGACTGCGAGACATACGCGCGTAAATGCGATAAATGCCAACGTCACGCCACCACCATACACAGCCCAACGGAGTTTCTTCACACCCTGACTGCTCCATACCCATTTATGCGATGGGGAATGGACATCATCGGTCCGATGCCGGCATCTCGACAAAAGAAGTTCATCCTGGTCCTCACAGATTACTTCACCAAGTGGGTTCAAGCTGAAGCCTATGCCAGCATCACCGAAAAGGAGGTGCAAAACTTCGCCTAGAAGAACATAATCTGCTGACACGGGCTCCCATACGAGATCATCACAGACAACGGTTCACAACTCATCTCGTATCATTTCAAGGGATTCTGCGACAGATGTCGAATTCGACTCAACATGTCGACCCCGAGAAACCCGCAAAGTAACGGCCAAGCCGAGTCGACTAACAAGACCACCATCGACGGTCTGAAGAAACAACTCGACTTAAAGAAAGGTTGCTGGGCAGATGAACTAGACGGTGTCCTGTGGTCCCACATAACAACTCCTCGCGGCGCGACGAAGACTACACCCTTCTCGATGGCCTACGGCGTCGAGGCAATGGCTCCCGCAGAAGTGAATGTGACGAGTCTGCGCCGATCGCGAATGCCACAAAACGCCGAACTCAGCCTCGACATGCTGCTTGACGCACTCGACGAGATCGAAGAAAAGCGCGACCAAGCATTACTTCGTATCCAGAATTACCAGCATCAAATCGAGAGCTACTACAACAAAAAGGTCAAATCACGTCCCCTCGAAATGGGCAACCTTGTCTTAAGAAAGGTTTTCGAAAATACTAAGGAGTGGAAAGCCGGCAAGCTCGGAGCCAACTGGGAAGGACCATACAAGATAGTCGAAGTGATCAAACCAGGAGTATACCGTCTCGAGACTTCAACAGGCGAAGCAGTACCGAGAGCTTGGAACTCCAAGCATCTCCGCCTCTTCCATCCTTAGTCGAGACGAACGCCTCACCGAGTAAATGCGCCACAAAGGCCACTTTTACTCGATCTCTTAAAAATGCGCCTCTAAGGCCACTTTTACTCACAATCTAAGAACTAAAAATGGCTTGATTCCCATTAAGGGATACGTAGGCAGCCCAAAAGAAAAAGGGGTCCAGCCGAAAAAAAAAAACAAACCTCCTCCCCGAGGAATCAATCTCCGAAGCAGACGATCACTTAAGCGATGCCTACACAAGCACGCCCCGGCTTCTCGAACAAGCGTATCGGTACTCGCATCCCAAGTTGGATATGTCCTGATCAGACACGTATTCACGGGAGTCGACCGTGTTGCGATTTAAACCAACACGGCCGAGACAATGACTCCAACTCACCCTGTAATTTACTAAGTAAGGTATGGCCCACCGAACGCTTGAAAATTACGTTAGGATCGATTTGGAACCCTCAACGTCGAGAACTCATAATTAACGACGAAACTCAAATGACGAACGATCGCGAGTCAAAGAGATCGACCGAGACAAAGTCATGACGAGCTTAACACTACAACGATTCGATATCTCGAGTAACGTTTATACTAAACAAACAAAGTCATTTCGAATCTTGAGAAATCATGCATTTGATAGACAAGTACAATAAAAGATAAACAGTTAATACGATTCGAAGAGTTGGAAATAACAGAAGAAAAACAACAAAGTAGAAGCCTCAAAAGGCAAAAGTCTAAAATGCAACAACACAAGTCCTCCGGGACTCAAAAGAAACAACAAACAAAGAAGACTAAGCTTCCCAATCACTCTCGCGATCATTAAGGGCAGAAAGCTCCGAAGCCCTGACGCTCGATTCGCGGGCAATCAGAGAGACTTGCACCGCAGCATCCTCCGACACCTCGCTAGTGTTTTCCTCGCCGCCCCGACGGGACTCTTCTTGAGGCGGCGAATCGCGACCCTCAACTGAAGTGTCGGAAAGCACGAGGAGAGGAACGTTATCTCCATCGACTCGAGCTCCCCGACCAGGCACTCCTTCCTCAAGAACAGTCGAAGGGTTTTCAATAGGAAGCGTCGGATCCTCGCGCCTTTCTCCATTCGGATTAGTAGGCGAGACATGCAGATTCACCGCGGTCTCTGGGTCAATTAAGCCAGCATTGGAACCATACGGGTCGAGACCCACCAGAATCCGAGCATCCACGAATTGAGACTCCAACACGAGAGGAGAAAGTCTGAGATCGCCTTCGGGAATTTCGCCAACCTTAAGCTTCTCAGCCTCTTGCTCGTACTTTCTCTCGTGCTCGACGAATATATCAATAGAAGCTTGCGGGATGTCGTTCCCAGCTCCTTTCAAGGCCTCGAGGAACTTCCAAGTACCAAAGGCTTGGCTGCGGGGTAACCGAGCCTCGTCGTAAGGACCCCGACGCTCCTCTCGAGAACGAATCTTGGCGAAGCAACAATTAGCCTTAGCGGTCATTTCCGTCTCAACTCTCCCCCTTTCTCTCGTCATCTCCAAAATTCTGGAGTCCCTCAGACGTCTCATCTCTCGCTCGTGCGTGGCAGCGAGCGAAGCCCTCTCGCTCTCGAGATCAGCATTCTTCTGTTCAAGCTCGCGGATGACTCTTCGAGATGATTCCAGCGCAGCTTTAAAATCATCGCGTCGAGCAACGGTGCGGGTCATCATCCTGTTGAGCTTCTGCAGATTGGCCCTTGACTCGTTCAGTTGACGAGCGGAAACCTCCTCCTTCTCAGCAAATTCTTTCTTGGCCAGCTCGAGCTCGTCCAAGGCTCCTTTAAGGGCCGTGTCGTATTTATAAATCACGACATTCATCGTGCTATCACCCTGAGCACGCGACACAATGGCCCTCGCAGCTTCTTCGTATTCACTCCCGAAGATAATGTCTTTCACAGCGGGAAGAGGTTTCGCCCTCCCTCTTAATTGACAGAGAAACTCTCCACATTTCTCTGGAACGTACACTAAGGGAACCGGTCCCTCGTAGTGGAAGTCGACCTTGTCGGGAAAGCTGAATCCAGGTGCCCTCCTTAGGATAGCAGCGCCGCGGGAAGAAGTACCGGTCTGGACAGCCCCTCCCCGATGGGAACTGGAGTTCTCTCGCGAGGAGACTTCAGAACAGGAGACCGCCTCTCGTCATCGTCTTCGTCATTTCCCCTCCTTATCAGGAGTGGCGACCCTTCGCTATCTTCCTCTGAACCACCCGAGCGGGCGGCATTAAGAGAAGTCTCAAGTTCCTCCCATTCACTTACTCCCTCCTCATCATTCCGTCCCCCCGAGACTTCAGCCTCAGAAACCCCCTCTTCGGGCTGAAGTTCTTCTTCTCGAGCATCCTCCTCCTCTTGCTTGATCGGCTCGTCAGCATTCTCCGACTGCTCGCCGGCGGACTTCTTCTTTGCCCTTCTCTTCTTTTTCTTCTTCTGGGGTTCACCAGAAGGAGGGACGTCACTCGTCTCCTCAGTACTCCTCTCGACTCCCGAGCCGTCGCCTATTTTCCTTTTCTTGCCCTTCCCCGCACTTCTGGCACCGGAAGGGAAAACCTCGCCAGCACGAGGAACCATCATCGAGGGTCCTTCCCCGCTAGTCAGCCACAGCTGGGCCGCTATTATCGCGCTCAAATCAGGAAGAGTACCCATCCTCTTTGCCTCGGAAACTTGTTTCTGGATGTCTCTTGGGAAGATGTCTAGTCGCTTAGTGCGAATAGGAAGAATGGTCGGAAGATCGGATCTCCACTCTCCTGAAAACATAAGGCAGAAGGGTCAGGACGCGACAAATAAACCTTGCGACTAAAAGAACACAGTCTAGAGCTGCGATAGAGCGTACTTCGAGCGACTCGATCTTTAAGCTCACGGATCTTCTCAACGGAGATCTCGCACCAACGATAGATTCAAAGCAGAGCGACGGCACGAACACTCCTCAAGAAATCTTCGGGATAAACTGGAGAGGTAGGATGGCCGACTGCATACAAAGCAAAAAATAATGCATGGTTAGAATCGATAAATCGCTTACGGTTCGCGACATGATATTCTACCGCAAGAACGGTTCCAAAGAACTCGATAATCATCTTGGGGAGGCTCCTCGAAGGCCGAGCTGTCGGACTTAAGGAAGAAGTAGGAACGCTGCCAGTTCTGCGTCTTATTCGGATGAACAGCACACACATTGCAGTTCGGTCGCATCTTCACCGAGTAAGTGCCATCCTTCATATCGGTTATCGAGGTCATCTCCTCGAACGACCTAACGCTCATCGGCATATCGATCTGCTCCGCCAAAACCGTCAAAGTGACCTCTAGTCGCAGCGTGCCATTCAGCAGCTAACTGATCGCGAGATCTCGACGTCTGGCGTATGCTGTGTTCAGTCGTGGGATGGGGGACCAGCAACGAATGTCTTCCTGAAAATAGGATTCGTACACCGTCTGGTATCCCATCGGAGGAGACCAGGGTCTCTGCGCTTCCGTAAGCACAAGGAAGGTCACGCCTACGGCACCCGCAGTCCGAAGAACCCTCTTCACACTTCCCGGAGTCGACTTCGTCTTCTCTACGCCCTCCCTGTCCTGACCGGCCAAGAAGGCAGGACGCAATAAGTCGGGATGGAGTTGAGGAAGCTCTTCGAAAATTCCTTCGGGGTAAAAGGTAGTCGGGAATAACTCGGCCTCCGAATCATCGTCCTCCGAGGGACCGCCCTCCGCAGGTCGAGCTCTTAGGGTGACCGAGTCAACAGGCATCGCCCCGCTCTGCCCGTCTCTCGAACATTCCATTGCATCTCTCGCAACGACGTTCTCACTTCCTTCTCTCGTGAGTCTCGTAGCATCCGCGACCAGAAGCCTCTGAGAACGAGATAGATTCGCCGTGTCCATCATCGCCGCACGATGAATCTTCTCCGGATCTCTGACACAATCCCCGTCGGGATTCCTTGTCGGATTCGACGCCGCTGCGACTGCCTTCCCCTTCTGCTGCCTCGATAGCCTCTGACCCGACGACATCGCGGAATGGAACGGTGAAGAATGCTTCGAATGAATCTAACAACGCTTAGAGAGATAAAGGAAAGAGAGAGAAAGTACCTTTGATCGCGGAGAAAAACTTGAAGAAATGAGAGAGGGTCCGCGTATTTATAAGGAAAAGAGAAGGGGGAAACTCGAGGCGCCATCATTAGGCCTATTCGGGCCTAAATGGGCCTCGAAATCCACCCTAAAAACCCAGCCGACCGTCGCGACGATTCCGCTTCTCGATATGTTGTGAAAAGAAGAGACGGGAAAATCGAGGCGTCATCACTAAGCCTAAATGGGCCTCGAAACTCTCCCAAAGAACCCGGCGGACTCTCGCGACGGTTCGCCTTCTCGTCTTAATTAACCATCGGTTATCCTAAATTCGATTAAACCGACAGTTAATCAGGACGTGTCAGCCAAAATCCGGGTATCTGCGATTCAACGATTCCGAGAGAAAGTGTTACCGTAGCCCTTTCTGCGACTCATCGACCAACCGCTCTAACCTCCCGACAGAACTCCTATTCCTTTAAACCCTCGAATTCCAGAATCCATCATGAACTAGACAACCTTTCGTTCACTGATGGACTGGGGGGGGGGGGGCGGGACTTACTGTAGGGGATGGATTTAACCACCCCACAAGGCCCAAGGAATAGGAGGCCTGGCCCGGACTAAATAGAGCGATGACTCGGATAGTCGGCTTGAAGGGCCAGCTTCTCGGCTTGTCTCTAGAATACCTTTAGTCGATCATCGTCGACTAAAGTGCACTCAGCTCGGCGACTGCTCGGATGAATACGGGACTCTCGGCCCAGTAGGGAAGACCCACGAAGACGACATAAGCTAGGTCAAGGATGAAACATTAGGAGGACTATATAAAGAGAAGAGAAAGCAATGAGAAGGGGATCCGAAATCATTGACTAACACTTGGCGGCTAGATTAGGGTTTTCACCTTTGCTTCATCTCGCCGTTAGTTGTACTTGTCCGGTAGCTCATCGAGCCACCGGCTTCCTCTCTGTCGCATTCTCTTCATTTTTCTTGTAACCGACTGAACGTTTTCTCCGACCATAAATAGGACGTCTTTGTTAAACCCACATCTTCTTTATTACCGTTTTCCGATCAAACAATGATGATTGCTAGAAGTGCAAGCTTCATTATGATCATCATCCTTCTTCTTGGAATTCTTGATCACATGAATCTTGCAGATGACCAGTTCATGAAACTTGCCTTTTTCATCCGGAAGCATATATTCTGTCATAATCCAGCTCTCGCTGTCTCGTGATACATTACAAGAAGTACCGTCTCCGCTCTTCTGCTTCTTGTTATTTACCTTGCTTTTAACAAAAGCTAAGGTTTGCTTTTCACCAATGACCATCTTTTTTTCCTTGTCCGTGATATCGTCTTTCGAATTAGCCTTCCAGGACCCACTATCGTCGTCTCGGGTGATCTACCGTTTCGCTTTCTGACCACAACCAATGTTCTTTTTGGCGAGTTGAGTCCTTGTCACAAGGTAGTACCATTCGTTCTTCTTGAAAAACGAACCCATGGGATGGTCCAGCAACCATGGCTCCTTTGAGTAAACATCCTTCATAGTGATCTCTCTACGCGGTTTACCTTCCAATTTGGGGATTAAATATTCGTTGATGAGTTCGTCGTCGTAGGGTTGAAACTGAATCCCTCCATCTTCGTCGTTGTATTCATACATCTTCTCTTACGTGTCTTACAGTGCGGTTGGGTTTAAAAGCTCTTTGGGAAGTGTTCTGTGAGGTTTGTAATCGACCATCGTCTGTATTTATAGCATCTTACCTTATCATTAACCAATATGAAATTGGTTTTGAAACTCATTTCTAACAGGATTATGATTATTTATCCTTCCTTTATTTTTTGAACTTTTTTACAAAGTAATAACATGAAAATCTTTGCTATCTTATAAGATAATCGTTATCACATCTTGTATTATTCTGCTGCAACATCATTTGTTTGTTACGGTTTCCTTTTCTTTCATCCTTTTTATTTTTACTATGAATTTACTTGGTGTGCATAGTGATCTCTCTTCTTAACAAATCTATCTTTTTGAACAAAAGACACGTTATTATTCACATCCAATAAAAAAATCGTTAATTCTGTTTCCTTTTATTTTACTATATTATTTAATAAAGAAATCGTTACTGATCTCTTCTAAATAAACAAAATTACAAAAGTTTACTTTAGTTTTAAAAACAATACCAGGTTATTATTATCCTGGTTCGGATAACTATATAATTTATTTAGTTTAAAAAAAACTATATAATTTATTTAATTTGCGTAAATAGAAGTCTTTTTGACCAATACATATGCATCTATTATATAAACATGATTTTTGGTTGAAATGTTAAAATATATAAACATGATTGCTTTCATGAAATACTATTTCAAAATTTTATTACTCTGATTCTTGGGATCGTTATGCATGCATGCATAGATACACATATATTATGCATGGAGCATAGTTAATTTACGACAGTTAAATTTTTTAACCATTGCCAGACAACCTCTATGTTCGATGCCAAAATAATATGAATATAGTGGTTACTCTCTTGATATATTTGATGAACTATTCTGATATTCAAGGGGTTACTTAAGGAGGCTTCTGATCAAGAATGATACGTTTCATTATATTTTATATGTTTCTCACTAGATTACTAGAACTTGAAATTTGACAGAAGCTCTTGTGTTTGGAAGCAACTAACGATAAAATATTCTGATGAATGAATTCGCGAGACCAAGAAGCGACACAGAGAGTCTTTTGGAAATAATCAAAGCACACAAGAAAAAGAAAAATGTATGAATAATGAGAGAAAACTGAAGCAATACAGAACAAACAAATAGATAAGGTGACCTCGTTTCTCTCTCATAAGCGATAGTGAAAATCCCTAGTTTCGTGACGTTGACCTCCGGTAACTCAGCCATGTCGCACTCTCCGGAGCCACCGCTGGTGCCTCCATTACCTCCTGACCTTCTCTTCTTGGATCCCTCTCCTCAGATGCGGGATGTCTCTCCTTCCCCTAAATTTTCGTCTTCTCCTGTCGCGGATACAGCCATGAAGGACGCTATCAACTTGCCTCAGGCGAAATCTTCCTCTGCTACAGAGGTCTTTTCAGAAATTAATAACTCTTTCAATGAGCCAGAGATTCTGAATCCAAATATTGGGGAAAATTTGAAGAACGGGGAAGCCTCTACATCGAACACGCCCATTCCTTCTGTTTCCTTTGGTACTGTGCCAAAGGTTTTAAACTCTAAAGAAAATTCTCAAGCTCCTGCAGCTCCTTCTTTCAGTTGGGCTGAGCGTTCAAAGAAGGCAGGAAAATTTCCAAAGTCTTCACTGCCGGTTCCAAGGATTAAGGTTCCAAATGTCGTTTTCGAGCGAGGGGCCAACCTACATTCTGATTACATTGTCGGGATTTTCAATGGCAATGCGCCATCCTATGGTAAAATTTGGGGTGTCCTAAACTTTCTCTGGGGAAAGGATAGGAGGGTTACCATTCATAATCTCACCGCCAACGCCTACCTCTTCCATATCCCGTCGCCCTCTCTGAGGCAAAAGGTCCTCCAACATGAGCTTTGGAGAGTTGGGGACTCACCCTTTTTTGTGACGGAATGGAAAGCGTCTTTTGCTTTGGATCCTCCTTCGCTCCAAAAGGCTCCTGTCTGGGTAAAGCTTGCAAATGTCCCTTTTGATCTTCTTACTGATGAGGGTTTTGCAATTATCTCTGCGCCTTTAGGGGTAATCGTGGATGCCAAACCTTTCACTTCTGTATCTGAGGCTGAAATCAAATTGGTAGTAGATTTGCTTCAACCCTTGATGAAAACAGTAGAAGTTGAGCGTGACGATGGGGGCATTTAAGTGATTACAGTCACATACCCATGGCTGCCTCCTCTTTGCCCAGTCTGCAACGAGCTTGGGCACAAATCTCAGCTGTGTCCAGTAGCTAAGAAGGCCTCGGTAGACAAGGGTAAAGCTCCAATGGACTCCGAAAAGTCTTACTCCAAACCAAAAAAGCAGGCAGGTGCTTCTTATATCCCTAAGAAGAAAACGGGGACTTTGGTTATTTCGGATGGAGAAATTGCTTTGGAGTCTAATTTAAAGAATCCAGTGGATGAGAGCCAGGCTCTATCTTCAGATTTACCCTCTCCCTCTCATTCCTATGTGGAGGTCTGCAAAAGTAATATTGGCACTATTAATTCGTCTACTTGCCAAGTTCCTACAGTAGACCATCTGTTGGAAGCTAATCTTGGTAGCGACAAGGCTCTAGTTCCTGCACAGTTTTTGGAGTTAAATGAGATTGGTAATCAGGCCATTCAGAAGAAGTCTGCTGAAAATATTCCCTTCACTACAGTCTTCAAAGCTGCCCGTCAAAGAGATATAATCCCCAGAGAGAAATCAAGGGTATTAGTGACTTCTGCCAATCCTTTTGCAGCCTTAGACTCAGATGTAGTTTCTAACCCTGATCAATCTTCAAGTGATGATGCTTCTGAAGATCAAGAATGTCTTGTGGTGACCAATTTCATTCGGAGTAATGATTTCTATTTGGCATCTTCCTCCTCCTCTTCTGGTTCGAAGCAGCAGAAGAATAAGAAAAGGAAACTTTCAAAGAGGTCCCCGGGTTCCGGTGGTCATCCCCACTCACATGGGGGTACCCACCAAAATTAATCATCTATGTTAGATACATTTTTTTGGAATGTGCGAAGGCATCAACGATATTTCGAAGCATAGTCCCCTTGTTTCGTGGATCAAGTTGAGAAAGTTAAGTTTCGGTGTCCTTTTGGAAACGCACATTAGGGAGGCTAATATATCTACGGTTTTAGCAAGCTTAGGTTCAGAGTGGAGGCTAGGATTCAGCTTTTGTACTCGGATGCTCAGTCTATCACTCTCCAGATTTTTGATGATACGGGTCTTTACTTCTTCTACACTGCGGTTTATGCTTCAAATGATTTGGATGAAAGAAAGGCCTTATGGACCTCTCTAAAGGATACTGAAATCTCCTTTGGGCTTGATGGGAAACCTTGGTTGGTATGTGGGGATTTTAATGAGATTATTGATCCAAGTGAGTCATCAAATCCGTCTATCATCTCATCTACAAGACCTATGAGAGATTTAGCAGCCTCTTTATCAACTATGGGGCTTTTTGACTTGTCGTCGCAAGGGCCTCCTTTCACGTGGTCCAACCAGAGACCATCTGATCCCCTTGGCAAGCGTTTGGACAGATGTTTGATAAATGATCAATGGCAGCTTGTGTTCCCAACCGGTTACTGCACGTTTGAACCTCCTGAATTTTCAGATCACACCCCTTGTCACATCCGTCTTTTCTCGCCGAAGCCGTCTTTTGGAACTAAGCCATTTATGTTTCAGAGTTTTGTTGCCAATCTGCCTTCCTTTATCTCCTCAATGCAGCACATCTGGGAAGGTATTCAATCACGGCCACAAAACCTCTCTTCTTTGAGTTTCAGGCTTAAGGGTCTTAAAAGACCAATAAAGTCTCTAGCGAAAGAAAATCTTAGTAACATTGAGAGACGAGTCGCTGAGGCGAAAGATTCGCTGGATTCTATTCAGTTATCTGCGCTTACAAACCCCTCTGAAATTATTTTCGAGTTGGAGAAGTCTGCTAAAGATCAGTGGGTTTTTCTAAGGCTAGCTGAAGAATGTTTCTTCAGACAGAGATCTCGGATCAAATGGCTTCAATTGGGTGATCTAAACACGACTTTCTTCCATCGTATTAATCTGGTTAGGAATGCTTTAAATGCCATAAAATATCTCCTTCGTGCTGATGGAACCCGATCTGAATCGCTAGAGGAAGTCCATAAGATAGCCTTAGATTACTTCTCAGGTATTCTTTGTAATGTGAGGGGCTCCTTCTGTCCTTTTCTTCCAGATATTCTCAGGCGTTTTATCAGGGATGTGTGCACAAATGATCAGCAGTCTCTGCTTGCGGCTCCAATAACAAGAGATCTAATCAAAGCCACAATGCTTAAATTATCTCTAAATAGAACGCCTGGTCCAGATGGATGGACGGCTGAGTTCTTCAGAGCGACTTGGCTAATTTTTGGAGAGGAGGTAACAAATGCGGTCTTGGATTTCTTTGCTAGGCCCTTCATGCCGTCAGCCTTACATGCCACTTCTCTGATCCTTATACCGAAGCGACCTGGAGCGGAAAATATTGCAGATTTCAGACCAATCTCTTGCTTAAATACCATATACAAATTTGTCTCTAAAATCATTTCGGCCCGTCTAAAGAAGGTGCTACCGTCCATCGTTCTCCCTAATCAGACTGGCTTTGTAGAGAATAGACTTATTCTGGAGAACGTCTTGCTGGCTTCAGAAGTTTTAAATGGTTATCATAAGAAAGGGCTTTCTCCTAGAATCACCCTAAAAGTTGATATTTCTAAGGCATTCGACTCTGTTCGGTGGAATTTCATCTTAGAAACTTTAAAGGCCTGTCATTTCTCGGCGCTATATATTGATTGGGTTCGAGCTTGCATCTGCTCTCCTTCTTACTCAGTCAGTATAAATGGAGTCACTTCTGGCTATTTCAAAGGTAAAACTGGTCTTCGTCAGGGGGATCCCTTGTCTCCTCCTCTTTTTGTTGTGGTGATGAACGTGTTATCCAATATGTTGAATAGAGGAGCAGTTGATGGAATCTTCAATTATCACCCGGGATGTGCTGATTTGGGTCTTACTCACTTGGCGTTTGCAGATGATTTACTCATTTTTTTGGAGGGCACTGAGAAATCTGTTGTTGGTGTGTTCACAGTTCTATCACAGTTTGAGAAGTTCTCTGGTCTTGCAGTAAACATCCACAAAACGTCAATGTTTTGCTCTGGGTTGTCTGATGCTACAGAAGCAAATATTCTCAGGAGATTTTTACTCAAGCCTGAGGTTCTTCCCGTGAGGTATTTGGGGGTACCTCTATGTTCTAAAAGACTCTCAGTCAAAGATTGTGATCCATTAATTTCTCAGATTAGGCGGAAATATAATGCTTGGATGAATAGACATTTGAGTTTGGCGGGAAGGCTCACTCTCATTTCTTCGGTCATCCCAGGAATTATAGGCTTTTGGACATCAGCCTTTTGTATTCCGGCAAAGGTTTTGAAGATGATAAATAGCTTATCTACTTCCTTTCTTTGGCATGACTGTCTGGATAATCCTAGAGGTGCTAAAGTCTCCTGGCAGGATGTTTGTCGCCCTAAAGTAGAGGGTGGTTTAGGGCTGAGAAATTCAGCTTCTTGGAATATTGTCTTTGGCCTCAAGCTTATTTGGTTGCTCCACTTCAGAGCTGGATCACTATGGGTTGCATGGATGAGGAGGAAGTACATAAGCATGTACTCATTTTGGTCGTCTCAGCTTACGGTTCGCAACACCTCTTGGATGTTTCAAAGGCTTGTCAACTTACGCCCAATAGCTCAAACTCTGGTTTACTATGAGATTAATAATGGCGGTGAAACTTATTTCTGGTGGGATCCATGGACTCCTTTCGGTCCTTTGATTCAATACTTGGGTATTACGGGTCCTATGGATCTTGGGATCTCTATTGATTCTCTTGTGTGCGATTGCTTAGTAAATGGTAGTTGGATTTTGCCTCATCCCCGATCGGAAAGGCAATTTCAGCTTCATATATTCATCTCCACGTTATCTCTGGGACAAGGAAATGATAGGATT